>NC_141051.1:3522500-4212500 GCF_041138505.1 Cibotium barometz | reverse complement strand
GTACGATGGGCGAGGGCTGACAAAGCGGTCCCTGAGTGAAGTGCTAGGACACCTAAGGAGGATCCTAGAGGATTCTTATGGTTTAATCTAAGGAGAGTTATGTTGTAACAGCTGGCGGGGAGTCATCGAAGGATGTCTCTCGCGCTGAGGCAAAGCCTGCCAAGGTCTTGACTAGCCTCGGTATGGTTAAAATTGTGCGCTTCCGGTACGATGGGCGAGGGCTGACAAAGCGGTCCCTGAGTGAAGTGCTAGGACACCTAAGGAGGATCCTAGAGGATTCTGACCAGGCGATGCACATGCTCGGCTGCTAGGACACCCATGCGTATATTGAGGAAGATATGGATGAAGAACTGGCAAGGAATTATCTATGTGAATTGGAACTTGAAATCGGATCTCGTTGGTTGACTAGTTGGTCTTCAACGAAGAGTTCGGATGACATTTTGATTGTAAAACATTGGACTAGAATTTTGAGGATTATGATGGAAACATTATGGTTTCATTCCAATTCTGTTTTTAAAGACAGCGAATCTATGAAAAAGGTAATTTTATATTGGGTGTGTAGGTTGTGTGTCTATTTTGTATTTTGCTTGAGTGCCGACCAAGGGACTTGGGAACTCTTTTCCCTAGTACCCAAGACAAAACACAACCAAATTTTTACAAAAAGGGATCCTACCAATTCAGTGGGTGGTTGGGTGGTTGGCTAGGGCGGTTGGCTAACCCATGGGCCAGTTGTTGGGGTTAGGCTGGATGGGTGGATTCCTACAATAAATTTAGATACGTTCAAGTTACGCTAGTTAGAGTAAGTGCCAGGAAGATTCTTGTTCTATGGGAAAGAATCAACGGTTGTATCTCGCTTAAGGGAAAAAAAGCGATGATTTCTATGAACCAAGTGCAAGTCCCTTCCTTGATCTGGCCATGTGACCTATGCGTTTGGTCAGAATAGAAAGGATAGTTAAGGCCTTGACCCGTTAGATAAAATTTTCGTTAGAAGATTTTTCCTAGTAGAATCGCCCGTGCTTTATGGGCGAGGAAAGTTTTTCTAGTCTCGGTTTGAGAGGAACCGCCGGATTAGTCTCTTGTCCAGACATTCGTGGGCACGGCCCCAAGTGGTGGGAAATCTTGTGTAAGAGGTCGCTACTTCCGTTGCTAGCTCCCCGGATTCCAGTGCACGAAGGGGACAGGGATCGCATAGCAGCTGGTATTAGAGCTTTGTTGAAAGCTTAAGAATGAAAGACCAAATTTGACAGAAATTTATAATAAAATCTTGGAAAAGAGCATTCACATATTGTGTTTTCATTCAGATGATTAAGATCATTATTAAAGACTTTTAATCGATGAATATGGACTCCCCGTGTTTATCTGGTATCCCCGATCTTACTCAAACTCAAGATATGAATGCTTTCGATTTTGAGCATATCTTCTCCTTCGCCTACGACCCGCTCGCCTACGACTCGAACGAGCAGGGCGAGGCTCGCTAATCATTTCGAGGAGCTATATTTTCCAGACTCAGCTGAGAGACGACATCATAAGTGGTTTGCAGCACAATATATCCATGCCTCTTGCAACCAGCGTGCCAGATGCTGACGCATAACATCTCTTTGGCCATGGTCCTGTTGAGGCTAAAGGTGGTTCGTGGTGTTATACTTTATCACCCCACACCTCGAGATTTTAGGGTTACTTGTCAACTTTTCAGACTTCTTAGCCGTTTATGTCAAGAAGTAAGATTGTAGCACCAATAGCGGTAAGGGAACAATTGTATCGCGGCATGTCCATAGCCCAGTATTGCCGTCTCATGCATATACCATTGAGGCATTGATTTTCTGGAGCCATGTTACTCTATGTATATATTCCAAACCTTATGTAAATAAAGAATGTTTTGTGAAAAATTTCCACTTATCTAAGTGATTTGACTATCAGATATCAAGATTAAAGAAATAAGATCTGTTTTCTTGGACGTATGTCGTAGATCTCTAGTAAGAACGACTACCCTGTTTGAAGTAAATAATTTTGAACTTCTTAACGAAGTCAAATAGGAATTTAACGATGTATCATTTTGGCAAAATCATGAGACATGGAAATCGTGGTAGACAGCCAGATCCTCTCACAGATGAGGAAGAGCTTGACCCCGATGTTCGCAAAGCTCTTCACAGATCTCAGCCAGGTCCCTTCAAGGGTGAAGGGGAAAACTTAGGCGAGGCTGTGGAAAAGTAGATCGAAGCCTTGGAAGAATATTTCGATGTCACTGGATACAATGAGAAAAGTAAGATTTCTCTTGCCAGGCTAAAGATTGTAGAAACAGCCTGAGTAGCATGGAGAAATAACTGTGAGACAAACCGTCAGGAGGATCAGAATGCCCAAACGTGGGACGATCTCAAGGCATACCTCTAGAAGAGATTCTGTCCTCGTGGCTTCCTCAAAACTAAGATGAATGAGTTCCTGGAGCTAACCCAGGGAACCCGTACCACACGGAGGAATACCACCAGGCATTTGTTCTTCTCCTCAAATACTCACTACCACTGGATGAGGAACAGCTAATGGCTAGGTTCATCCGAGAGGAATGAATAAACCTTTGGACACCCTGGTAAAGAATGCCAAGCTAGTTTCCATGGTTGAAGAGCAGTGTGGATGGCGAAGGACTTCGCCAAGGCCTTTGTTGTTAAGGTCTCGCCAGCTCCCTCATCCTTCAAAAGGTTCCAAACCCTGGGAAGTACTTCCAACCTTTCGCCTCCTAAAAGACACCAAGGTCCCAATCAGAACCAGGAGATGGGAAGTTTCAGAAATGAAGGAAGACCTTTTCCTCGGAGCACTTTTTCAGGAACTCCGGCTCTTTCTAGGATGCAGAAGGAAGAGCTTCGAAGTGAAAACAAGTGTTTCGGTTGTCAAGGTTTTGGGCACCAGCTCAAGATTGTCCAACTTCTTCCATGTCAATGCCAAGGTCCTAGAATGTAGAGACCGACTCCTTCGTATCAAACCAATCAGGGTCCCCCTCGCCAAAATCAAGGCAACCTCAGAAGAGTGCCAGCTCAGCTTTGCAGCTTCAATGCAAAGCAGTCTCAGAACCCCCTCTCAAAATTGGGGAAGCCAGCGAGAGAAAGTCCCACCCTAGACAGTAACAGCCAGAGCTATCACAATAGCTGATGCAGTGGAGGAAGAAAGAGGACAGATTTATGCCGCCATTGAACATCAAGGGCAAAATCGTCAGTTCTCAGTCCTTCAAACTCCAGCAGAATACAAGGGTAAGCACTTTAAGTTTTTGATTGATTCAGGCAGTACACATTCTTTTATTTCCCCTGGATGCTTGCGTAAGTTAGTCCTAGATCAGAAAATAGGGAAACCTATGCAAGTAGCATTGGCCAATGGGAAGATTCTTTTCACACACCATGAGATAGACCACATTTAGTTTAATCTAGATGGGAATGTGACAGACTGCCAGTTCAGAGTCTTATCCTTGGGAATCTATGACGAAATCCTTGGAATGGATTGGCTCCACAAAAATCAGGCTGACATTCAGTGTCACTATGGAACCATCTCTTTCCTTGACCTGCACATGGGAATTGAGTCCAAGGAACTAGAATTTTTCGATCCCCAGTTCTGCAATTAGTCAAAGCTTCTAAATTGTTTAAGGGACTCAGAAAGAGGCAAACTATCTATGTCGTTAAAATGAATCCAGTAGACACAAAATGCAAGGCTGCGGAACTAGAATGGCTAAGTGTACGCTAATGTATTCCAAGAAGAGCTGACTGAGATGCCTTCGACTCGTGAACTAGATCGTGAGATAGAGCTAACCCCCGGAGCTCAGCTAGTAGCCCAACGTGCATATAAAATGCCAATTCCTAAAGCCATAGAACTTAAGGAGCAATGAAGAAAACAACTAGAGCAAGGATTCGTAAGACCCAGTGTTTCACCTTGGGGTGTGCCCATTCTCTTTCAGAAAAAGAAAGATGGAACATTAAGACTCTATATTGATTACAGAGGATTAAATCAGTTAACAATTAAAAATAAATATCCTATCCCTAGGATTGACGAACTCTTGGATCGATTAAGTGGAACCCAAATGTTCACAAAGATAGATCTCAAATCTGGATATTACCAGATCAGAATCAAGGAACAAGATATCCCAAAGACAACCTTCAATACTCGCTATGGGCATTATGAATTCACAGTCATGTCGTTCGGATTAACTAATGCCCCAACAACGTTTAATCGTCTCATCCAGGATATTCTCAGAGAATACTTGGATGATTTTGTTCTTGTCTTCTTTGATGACATCCTGGTATACTCTAAGAATGCAGCAGATCATGAATATCATGTGCGTAAGGTCCTGGAGATCCTAAGGAAGCACCAACTCTTTGCAAAGAATAGCAAGTGCACTTTCTCTGCTGACCATGTCGAATACTTGGGATTTATAGTATCTAAAGATAGGATTTGTCCTGACCCCACTAAAATCCAAGTAGTCGTGGATTGGTGAAAGTCCAAAATAGTGAAAGAAGTCAGAGGATTCTTGGGATTAACCGGATGGTATAGAATCTTTATACCTAGGTATTCTCAAATAGCATCCCCTTTGACTAACCTTCTCAAAAAGAGCACCCTATTTCATTGGACCGCTATGTGTCAGAGTGCTTTTAATAAGCTAAAGACAGCTTTAGTAAACCAACCTTGTCCTAAAATTGCCAGATTTTTTCTTACCCTTTGTGGTAGTGATAGATGCCAGTGGTTTTTCCCTAGGAGGTGCACTTATGCAGGAAGGTCGTGCAATAGCCTATGAATCCAGAAAACTCAGAACGCATGAGAGAAATTATGTTATCCATTGCTTGGAGTTACTTTCAGTAGTTTATGCTCTAAAGTTATGGTGGAGACATTATCTCTTAGGACAGAGATTCACCTTGATGACAAATCATCAAAGTCTGAAGTGGATCTTCACCCAAAGGGATCTCAACATGCGTCAAAGAAGGTGGATGCAGACCCTGCAGGAATTTGACTTTGAGATAAAGTACTGACGAAGGAAAGAAAATGTGGTAGCCGATGCGCTTCGTAGGAAAGCCTCCTTGCTTGCAATAACATTGGTGTCAAATCCATTGATCAGTGAAGTAAGAGAGAAAATCATGCAGGACAGATTCTTTGCCCCCGCATTGCTACTCTACTGATGCAGGAAAGCAAGACTCCTCAGGAAATGAGTCAAGTTCTTGGGTACAAATTGGACGAAGGATGCATGTATTACAATAATTGTCTATGCATTCCTAATGATGAGGAAACAAAGGGAAAAATTCTGAGGGAAGCCCATGATAGCCCGATAGCTAGACACCCAGAGTTCATAAAGACCTACATGTCTGTAAAGAAAAGCTTCTTCTGGCCAGGACTCAAAAGGGATGTACTCAAAAGGGATGTACTCAATCATGTAGTGGAGTTTGCTTTTTATAATGCCTCTTATCATCAAAGTATCGGCATGAGCCCATTCAAAGCTCTGTATACGGACAAGATTGGCTCACACCATTAACCTGGTCCGACCCATTGATCATGGTCGAGATGTCCAAATAGATGCTTGATGACATGAAGCAGCAAATGCAGGCAATCCGCAAAGATATTAAGGCTGCCCCCAAGACAAACAAAAGCAGTATGCTGACAAGAAAAGAATGGAGAGAATATTTGAAGAAGCAGACATGGTCTTCATTCATGTACGACCCAAGAGAAGTTCTTTATCTCTAGGGAAGTACAAAAAGCTATCTCCGAGATATTGTGGGCCGTACGCCATTACTAAGAAAGTACGAGATCTAGATTATGAACTTCTTTTGCCTCCCCATCTCAAAGTACATAATGTATTCCATGTCAATTTACTTAAAAAGTATGTACCGAGCCCGAGTCATGTGCTGGATGATGAACAGTTGACTTCTCAGACTCAAGGCCAAATGGAACTCCAACCCGAAGAAATCCTTGATGTTCGGGAGAAGGCTCTCAGGAAAAAATTTCTTAGAGAGTTTCTGGTCAAGTTGAAGTTCTATCCTTTAGAGAGGACGCCACTTGGGAGAAAGAAGAAGAACTGATAAAGGACTACCCCCACTTTGCGAGATGAGGACATCTCGCGTTTTTCAAGTGGGAGAGGATGTAAGGTTCCCCCTAAGCCCTAAAAGATGTATAAGCTCTCCTCTCAGTCCCCTGTAATCATCCCCTATTTTAGAATACAAGAAAACATTGTTTTCCCTTGTTTTTGTCCTAGAGAGAGATAATTTAATTTTGAGATATTTTTGGATACAAAGTTTTTCCTTATATTTAAGATGAATTCCCCTAAAACAAAAGCTCAAAAAGAATTTTCCAATGTGCATTAGAAATTAACTGATTATGTGTATAAGAGACCTTAGCCTAAGGGTCCACATTTTCAAAAGAAATTCATTAAGGTCCAAATAAGATTCTAAAGGGCCAATACGATTAATCCAAGTGTTTCAATAAGAAAAATGCAAAGAATAAAAGACAATACCCCAAAAATGAGTAAATGCTCACATAAGATGAAGAGTTGACCAAGTACTGGGTTTATTAGTAAAAAAAATGAGGTTTATTAATAAAAAAAAATAAACTTTTGACACCTTAGTAAGGAGGGAGGGGGCTCATGAAGGAGGCACCTATTTCACATCATTACCTTGCATTTTTAATTCAAAAAATTTGAGATATTTCATCTCTCCTCCTGCAAACTAAATCAAAAAGTGAGCCAAACTCGTCCAAAACTTGTCCAAATTGGGTCAAACTGAAGCTAGAAGTCTCTAGAACCTAGTTGGACTTGGTTAGTGGCGTCCCTCACCTATAAATAGACCCTTATTCCTTTGTATTTTCATCTTTGTGTATTTACATGCCAGTATTATCTTCATTTTAGTGTAATTTTATTACCCCTCTATTTTGCCTCTACTTTGGGAAGCTTTGGAGCTTCACAAAACTCCATCCTCCCTTGGAGATTACCCCTCTATTTTATTACCCCTCTATTTTGCCTCTACTTTGGGAAGCTTTGGAGCTTCACAAAACTCCATCCTCCCTTGGAGATTACCCTCCCCATCTTGGTGGCTAATCTTTCCTTGTGGGCTTCACTTCTTTTTAAAAGAATCAAGCCAAAAACCAAGGGTAAGCCTTAATCCATGGTGTTTTTTCTATCTTTCTCAATGGTTATCTTCTTCCCAATCTCTCTAATGCTTGGGAAGCTTTTTAATCAATGGTTTTTTCTTGAAATCAAGCTTTTTAGTTATTCATAATGTTTAATTGGATTAATGCTAATATTTTATGCTTAAATTTAATATTTTTGATTAGTAAATCTCTCTTTTTGAAAGATTAATCATCTTTTTGGATGGATCCTTGTTAGAAGGGTGGATCTTAGTGCTAATCTCATTATCTTAATCAAAACTCTAGCCTTGACAAGCTAGAGAAGAAGATTAAGTATTTTTATGATTTTAATCTAGATAAAAATAATGATTAATTCTTTTAAACTTTTTTATTAAGAAAAATCATATTAGTTCATTTTAAGATTGAAAAAGAGTTATGCTAACATTTTTGTAAGTATTTTCGTATAGGAATGATAAATGGATATTTTTAAGATTAATCAAGAGGTTTAATTATAATGATGCTATGTATGCATAATAAATTTTTTTGTTTAAAAGAGGAATTCCCACCACATTTCATAATTATGAGTATTTATTTAAAAGTAGAATTTTGAGTATTCTCAGAAATTGTAGCAAAGCTATGGCAAAAAAAATTCATTAAAAAATGAATTTAATTTTATGCATAAATTTGTTAATACAAAAAGAGGAATTCCCATTGTATTCTAGGCATAAACATTTTTATGCTAAAAGAATGATTTTTATTACATTTATGAAAAATACTTTTATAGTATTTATGCATAATTGTTTAAATAGAGAAAAGAGGAATTTTTGTTATATTTATCTTTACATAGGTACATGCATAAAAATTTAGATACAAAAAGAGGATTTTTCACGATATATTATGTTGTACAAAAAGCGGCAATTTCATATTGGGTGTGTAAGTGGTGTGTTTATTTTATATTTTGCTTGAGTGCCGGCTAGGGGGCTTGGGAACTCTTTTCCCTAGTACCCGAGATAAAACACAACCAAATTTTTAAAAAAAGGGATCCCACCAATTCTCAGTGGTTGGGCGGTTGGCTAACCCATGGGCCGGGCTGGATCGGTGGATTCCTACAATAAATTTAGATACGTTCAAGTTACGCTAGTTAGAGTAAGTCCTAGGAAGATTCTTGTTCTATATGGGAAAGAATCAACGACTGTGCCTCGCTTAAGGGGAAAAAAAGCGATGATTTCTATGAACCAAGTGCAAGTCCCTTTTTTGATCTGGCCATGTGACCTACGAGTTCGGTCAGAATAGAAAGGATAGTTAAGGCCTTGACCCGTTAGATAAAATTTTCGTTAGAAGATTTTTGCTGATGGAATCACCCGTGCTTTCTGGGCGAGGGATGTTTTTTCGGTCTCGGTTTTGGAGGAACCGCCGGATTAGTCTCTTGTCCAGACATTCGTGGGGCGAGGCCCCGAGTGGGAAATCCTGCCCTCTGCATGCGAGAGGTTACTACTTCCGCTACTAGCTCCCCAGATTTCGGTGCGCGGAGGGGGCAGGGGTCTTACAAAAGAGGAGTATGAGTTGTTGAAGGATGTGGGAAACTAACTAAGAAGTAATAGTGCCATATCCTCCAAGCCGATTTCTTTTCCACATGAGTGAATCTCATCGCAAAGAGCCTACATTTTGTTGATTCTCTCATGGTCTTCAAATTTTAAAGATTTCAATTTTTTGAGTTGTACCACAAAAGAAGCTTGCTTCATGGGAGTCCAATGGTCATAGAGATCTCCAAGACACGTCCAAATGGAAGAGGCCAATGTCTCGGGTTTGATGTGAGAGATGATTGCCATTTTGTAGTTGAGAAAGACAAAAGAATTACCCCCCCCCCCCCCCCCCCGCGAGCATTGAGCTTGTCCTATATGAGGGATTCCTTCTTTCGTCTTCCTAGTTGTCATGGAGATCTTCTCAACCGGATTTGGTTGAGGAGTTGTGAGAATCTCTACCAAATCATAAGTCTCGAGAATAGACCCATAAGTCTTGAGTTGTCTCATTCTTCAAAAAGCCATATATGGTTGTAGTGTCAATTACCTCACATGGTGATTTGTCTACCATGTGTGAATTCTACCATACATATGCTGATTTTGGGCATATATGAACTGATTTAGTGGCTAGATATGCACATGCCTCTTATGTGATCAAAGAGGGGTATCTCACAAAGGATAACTGCCTATGTGTTATGTCAAACATGAGGCAAAAGTTCATTGGTGAGTTCCATGCTCTTATGTATGCAGGACATAGAGGTAAAAGGTCATTGGTGAGTGCCATGCTCTTATGTATGCAAGACATAGAGGTAAAAGGTCATTGGTGAGTGCCATGCTCTTATGTATGTAGGACATAGAGGTATCACAGTCAATGGGAGAGAAGAGGAGAGAGAGAAACACTTGATGACATGAATGCACACTCTCTTGCACAAGAGAGAAAGATAGAGCACAAGAGAACTTACTTCAAGTTGATTGCATTTATGAATAATATTACACTTTATATAGGCATTGGACCTAGCCTCAAAGTGTGTGAACTAAAGTGTATTCACACTAACCTTACATTTAATTAAGAGACTAATCACATGGCCATAAATATAACACTATACGTATGCACTCTGATGACCCCTCAAGGAGGCTCACAAGCCACACGACCAATGATGTTGTAGAAGTGAAAATGTTTCCCTTTGCTCTGGAGCTCATGCCTCATTGCACTAATTCTCCCGAATGAGCTATCCGCATTTGACCTAGTTTCTTAGATCATGATGAAAATCTCAAGTCCTCCAAAGAAGATAATGACTGGTCCTTTGGGAGAAACCCATGACCAATCAAGTGTTGCCACCCTAGATCTCCTCAGCACCAGTGTGCACTAACATAACATGGGAGAATCAATATCCCTCTGGATCTAAAGAGATGTAAAAGCCCAGCTCAAGACTAGAGGACAAGTCAGGATTGACAGATGCCATTGTATCCGCCAAAGTCAACATTGAAGGCTTCTTGTAGCTAGACTATGGAGGATAGAGCTCCATAGTGGAGAGTGCAAAAAGACAGAGAGAAGAATGTAATGCTCAAGTGATTGCATGACTCAATGATGCTGATTTGATTGGTGCATACAATGTCTTTTTTGTAGGTGTAGGACCTTATCTTTTGACTTTCACACAATCACACACACACATACATATGTGTTGCCACATGGCACACTTATCTTATCTCCTCATAAGGGGTGATTCGCATGCATACACACAAGAACACAGATAAGGACGCAAAAGAAAGATGCCATTTTCTAGCCTCATCAAATGCTTTGTCAGAGCTAACTCATCATGCACACATCCCGTGTCATGATAGCCCTTCATTGCATAATGCAACCGAGGTAGCAAGGCCAGCACTTCAGTCACCCCCTATCTCCTAACTGGGATAAATGAGAAAAGGAGCCTTTTATAGCATCAAGGCCCTTGTTACACATAGGAAAGGAAAACATAGATACATTCAGATTTTCAGGGGACTCCCCGGGGCAAAGAATCTTTATTGATCCACACATACATAAAGGTAGCTAAAATGCCCACTCATTATCTTGGAGACTTAGGCCGTTTTGCTGTGTTATGGGCTACCACACCTCCCAAGAGGGGACTCCACAAAACCATAATCGGGAGAGAAGCAATAGAAAAAACTATCGTTGGGTACTTACCAATGCTTCGAGCTCACATCCCTTGAGGCTCCCCAAGCTTGCTTTTGGAAGCTCCACTCCTCCAATCTCCACCTCTACATTGTCATCGTGGAGTTGCTCGCACCACAATGCAAGACAATCTACCTCTCACTCTCCCACACACATGCATAGAAGAGGAACATGCACTAGAGCACACACACACAAGACAAAGCAAGAGCTCTCATAGCACAAAGGGAGATTGTGTTCTTTCATCATGAGAAATTGCCATTTATTATCGAGGTCGAAAGACCTGGTTGCCAAACTCATGTCTGTAGAAGTTTCGATGGGATTGAAGCTTTTTAAGGGTACTTTTGAATGCTGAGTGTGATGTCCAAAACCCGGTGTCTACCATGTCTTTGAACGTGACATACATGTAACTCAGAAAACACTGGAGGTGATGATAATAAAGCATCATGCCTCTTTCAGATGGGCCTCTATTCATGTCAAAGCAAAGCTTCTCTGCCTCTTTCAGATGGGCCTCTATTCATGTCAAAGCAAAGCTTCTCTGCCTCAAATCCATCATAGCTTTCCCTTGGTTGATCGATAAGAACTACGATCAAATTCATGAATGTGATGGTGGCTACTATTCTAGATCTAGAATTCTACACCATGCTCGTATCCATGTGATCAGTTGATTCCTTTAACTTGTGCTATCCTGGAATGTAGATGGCAAGAATCGAGGGAAGTTGCAACAAATGTGAGAATACCTTTGCTTTGCTTAGTGGAACTAGAGTGGAGTGAGCCATCTTTTGATTGGCAATTGGCAAGTAAAGTGGATCCACTCTTTGTGTTGGTGGGGAGCAGTGGTACTGAAAATTGTACTCTGGCACTGTCAAGTACTCCTTGTGCGCCAATCAGATTGTCAGGTCGAGTTTATCTACACCATCATCCAGGATGTCTCATTGTTGCAGCACCCAACACCAACTACGAAGGTTTAGCACTATGGGATGTAAGGGGAAGAAGAAAATATCAGTTGGGTTAGTAAGGATTATATCCCCTCGAAGTATTCCTGTTACCAAGGTTGGGTCTGCATTCCTTTCTGTGTTTTGATGAATTAGTGTGAGGTCTCCTAAATTGAGGTCTTTGGTGAGGTTAATTTTGTATTGAAGAAGAGAGAGGGTTAGTGTAGATAAAAATAGGGTTAGAGTCTAAGCAGGGGCCCGAGGAGTTACTGGCAACAACAAACATATCTTTGAGGCACGTTCGATGAGTTGGTGTAATTCATTAGGTTGCTCAGTCCTTTGAGAGCATTTCTGGAGGGCGAGCTATCGTTTCCAATTCTTGAATCGTGGAATCTTTGTTTGTAAGGAGTCCGAAGATGGCTGCCTCATGCACCTCTCGAGCATCTCTTCATATCTTCGTGCAGCTTCCTCTTGTGCTATCCTAGAAGTGGTGGCTTGAGCATTCGCCTCTTCAACCTGCTTTAGCTACTCCTCTGCCAAGATTTGGCTATTGGTAAGTTTCTGGTATACACGTTCAAGTACCTGTTGATGGGGCTGACCAGCATTTGATCTATCTCATTTGTCTTTGCATTGATCACCTCATTGAGGGCTTTCAGCTTTTCAGCATGTTCCTTGTTCAATTGTTCATGGTACTCAAATCCCCCTCCGAATTTGAAACTAAGTTAAGACTTTGATTTTGATCTGAGGATCAAGTTAACATAATTCGAGGAATTTTGTTTGGAATTCAGACCTAGATCTAGAAGTATTGGGATACGGATTTAAGATTTATTCATGGTATTCAAACAAAATCAAAACTGAAAACTTGCATAGAAACCCTGTTTTCTTAAAAGGACTGTCTTACGCCAAAATGCTGGAGGGAGCATTTGGCATTTGTTCGAAGACAATAATTGTTTCTTTGAGCTCATCGATGTGTCTTGTGAACCCCTCTTCCTTGGCTTAAAAGGTAGCGTATACATCTCTCAGATGTTATGTGTGCTGTAGCTCCTTTCCTTTGTTGGTCTCCACTTCTTGCTGAAGTTGTTCTTTGGCTTGTTCTAATTTAGCCTTGAGCTCCTCATTCTCTTTGGTGGTGCAAACTATTGTCTTGCTGATTGGTGTGTTATTGCCCTCCAAGGTTTGGAGACTTGCCTTTTGTTCTCTCTGGATGCCTTTAAACCCTTCAGAATTACTTCTTTGTGCATGGCATCGACTGCTGCCGTGTGTTCCTTAAGAGCTTACACTTGTTCAGTATCCTGGACCTGTTTCTAGAGCTCGGCATTTCTGTCATGCAACATATGAGAAAGTGACAACACCATGCTCGTTGTTCTAGGGACATATTCCTTCACTTGTGGAGGTTGAACCTTCTGTTTCATGAATTTGGTGCTGTTAGCAGCCTGTCGAGTCCTTCCATGGTCTCTTCGAGGAAATGATCAACCTGTAGGTTGTGTAAGAAGGACCCTTCCTGTATAGTGTCTCCAGCATCCATTCTCCTTCACTTGCTGGGGCTTGGAGTTTTGTCAGCTCTCTTTCGCTTCTTAGCTTCTTGATCATTGTGAGAAGTTTTTGGGTGTGCTGAAGTGGCCTCTTCATTCTTTTCACCCTCATCTGTCTGTGGAAATTGTTGTTCGCCTTAAGCTTGTGTGGCACCAATCTCTGTTAAAGTGGACAGATATGAGATAACAGAATCGTAGAGTGGCGAAAGGTTTTTGAAGACCAAATGGGCAGGGCTAGAAGGTGGTGTGTGTAGTTTCGACTCTGAAGTGGCACTGGCTGTCAAGCTTATATTCTCCCTTTCCCTTGCTTCCTGTTGCTCCAAAACCTACTGAAAGGATGCAATGTTCTAGGCAACCTCTTCTTTCAAACGTTGTGTCTCTGATTCTACCTGTTGGAGATTGCCTCACATCTTTTTTTTTTCTTGGACTTCTTACCACCCTCCTTTAGCTCCTGTACAAGCTCCTTTGTCTCTTTTAGGACAGCTTCTCCTTGTTGCTGCAATTCCTCTGGAATGTGGGCAGGTGGCTCCATTACCTCTTCGGCCTGAGTTACCTCTGCTTTTTCCTGAGTACCTTGGGGAATGGGGATATTTCCTGAGTACCTTGGGGAATGGGGATATTTCCTGCATAGCTAAGAACTTTTGTGAGCAGGTAAGGATTACTTACACACCTTTGATTAGTGAGATTTCAAATAATTCTCCATCTCCCTGTGTATGTACCATGCCCAATCTTCCTGCTTTTCCTCATGTACCCTTGTGATTCGCTGGAGGGGTATCCTGTTGTATCTATCACTGATTTGACTTGTATGAGAATTGGCATTGCTCTACAAGTTCTCTCATCTACTTCCTCCCATATATTCTCATACTCTTCCCCATTCGAGTTGTAGGCGACCTTCTTTAGCATATCTTCCATGGGCATTTGATCAAGTGTATGGACACGTGATTAAATGGGAGGGGGCAATTGTAGAGCCTCACGTATCATTGTCTCTATGATGAGGATTTTCTCGGATGATCCATCAGACTTCGTGATTATACCTCTCTTGGTTTTTCTATCATAATAAGACTTGAGGAATTCCACACATAATGTTGGATTGATGGTGCGAGGGAGGACTTCTACCATCCTACAAGTCCAACCTTCTCCAGCTTGTTCTTTACATCAGTATCCTCCAAGATCTTCAGACATTGTGGGATGTGATACTAGAAAATGATTTTCCCCTTATTTATCTGTATGTTGGAGTGGATCATGGTACCTTGCAACTCCTGTGCATACATACCAAGATAAGTCAGCTTGGTGTTGCGTGGTGCTCTCTTCTTCTTCTTGGTTCTAGTGACCCTATAGCACTAGCCTGAGTCACGACTGGACTCCCCTCAAATTTTGGGTCAGAGGTTCTTGAGGAGGTCATCTATAACATTAGCATTAGGGGGTCAGCCATTGTTGACTAGTAGGAGCTCGCGGCCTTAGTTTTCTCTTTTTCTTTTTCTTTTTCTTTTTTGGGTGTGTGTCTGTGTGTGTGTGTGTGCTAGTAAGCATTGGTGTATGAGTGTTAGTCTGGTGACAATAAAGTGTGGGTTTAAATTAGTGTTTTTGTTTATTCCATGAAGCAGCAGACTGTGAAATGGCAAAGCGTGAAGTAGCAGTGTGTGAATTATTTACTCGTGAAGTTGCAGAGTGTGAAATGTTAAATTATGAACTAGGTAAGTCATGAAGTAGTAGTGCGTGAGCTGCTAGTCTGTGAAATGTTAAATTGTGAAGTGTTAACCCGTGAAGTGTTAACACATGAGGGGTTAACCCGTGAACTAGCAGCCCCCTTAGTTCGTGAACTAGCAATTTTTGGGGTCACGAAATTAGAGTGTGGTATGAGTGTTAGTGGTTTGCACAGTGTTAACCCGTGAAGTGTTAACACATGAGGGGTTAACCCGTGAACTAGCAGCCCTTAGTTCATGAACTAGCAATTTTTGGGGTCACACAATTAGAGTGTGGTATGAGTGTTAGTGGTTTGCACTTTGGTGTGAGCAATCTAATTTGAGCATTTAGTGCATTATCCCACAACCCGAGATTTTAGTTTTGACTCCGTGAAATAGCAGACTGTTATTTCACGAGGCCATTCCCTTATGCCTTTGTGAGGGGATTTGATGGGAGATGTTACTTTGAAGAATGCAAATGGAGTGGTGATGTAAACAAGAAGGAAACGGAGGAGATGCAATCATTTTCGATTTTGCAAAACTACAGAGATGTGTAATAGCTCCAAACAATGCTTTTATTACCAACAATTGAAACAATCGAAAGTGTGATTTGATCTCCTACCTGAGAAAGGATGGTCACAAGCAAGCGATCGATGATGATGAAGATGAGTAGGCCGAAAAGCACGTCGATGATGGAGAAGTGCAAGAAGACGATGATGACGGAGGATAAGCTCGTGAAGAAAGCCAACGAAAAATGCACGAAAAAGGAAAAAAATGTATTTATGATCTAGCCGCCATCAGCATCGACAGTCGTCTCAAGTGGGTATGCCACGTGTTTGCCTACTATTCGTGGTGGCTTTTTTTATTATTTCACGACGTGAACTGGCATGAGTCGATTCACGACATGAACTGGCTTGAAGTGTTTCACGACGTGAAATATCTCTAAGCATTTCATGACATGAACTAGCCTGAACCGGTTCACAACGTAAAATAGCATGTTCCCTTATGCATGACCCCCGCTGATGCCATGTGACTCAATGATCTCTCATAAATGCATCATGAAGGGAGAAACAATGCTTTACAAAATATGCATCATGTGAGCGATCATCACTAATGCAAAAATGGTACTCCGTGATAATGGTGCAAGCCTCTAGGTGTGCTAGCAACTCCATCCAAGTGTATCTCTACATGACGATAGAGGTGATATGCACCAAAATAACAACCTTAAAGTGTAATAATATTTAATCTTAAATACTATGGTGAGAAGCTTCACGTAGTTATAAAAGATATTATACCTGTTGTGAAAGGTAGTACTCAAATTGTAGCTCCTAGTAAGGCGGGAATGTGTAGTTCTCAACAAAGTCCACCACTAAGATAACCCATCAATGGGATACTCCTTCAAACATGCATGAAATTGGTGATCCTACCACCATTGGCATAATGAGTGTGTTGTATATAAGGGTAGATGGGAACACGCATGAAACTAGCAATCTTGCCACCATTGGCATAATGGGCGTGTTGTATATAAGGGTAGATGTGCTTTCTAAAAGATGTAGCAACAAAGAATGCATGTGGAGTATGTTTCTCCACAAGTTGAAATCTCTTGGATTGATCTCCATCATCGAGCTGGCACACTACATACTCATATTGCCATCAATGCTCTCTATCTCCATGTCATTGACATCTCCCTCAAGCATAAGTAGCGCTCCCAATCTCCCACATGCACCATGTATACCCTTGATACACAAAAGGTAATGATATAAGGCATCTAGCTTGTGTGGACACAAAAAGAGAGTATGAAATATCACTATCTAGTGGGCCTCCTATTGCTCCCAAAAGGGAATGGAACACATCATAGTAGAGCTAAAACTCTGCATGCTATCGATGATAACATAACGTGTCATGTTGAAGGGAGTAGCACATAAACCATGGCTTGCATTCCTTAAAAGATCTTTGGCTAATCTTGAGGTGAGGGTGTGCCTCCACAAACTGAGTATGTAACTCAATTTGACTCGCCCTCAAGAAAGCAAGCCATGTTTGATGAGAATGATTTCTTGAACATTAGTGAGGCTCAACCATTCTTTTATTTTAAACAAATGATTATACCTAGAAGCACGACCACTAGAGGCCCACAATACCCTAGCATCATCCACATCTAGACTTTGCCTCCTCAAAAACAAGGAAATACCTCTAAGAGTGTGTGGTGTGATGCAAAGAGAATGCATGATGTAGCTCTCATCTCACATGCCATGTGGGGTCTACGTATGGCCACTACAATAGCGTGATGAGCGGCCAATGCATCCAAAGTATTCCTCTTCTTGATTGACACATATGAGCGACAAATACTATTGAGGACCGGGAGTGAGATCCTGAAAAAGTTGTGAATAATCTTGGACACACGACATCGTATAGCTAGCTTACCTATGGTGGTTCTTGCCTCCACACTTTCACTAGAAGGAGGAGGAGGAGGAGGAAAGGAAGATTCACATGATTCATCCAAAACAAGGGGGGCAATAGTTGGCCCATCAACGTTAGAGGCTGCCCGTTGGCATACTCTGCACTCTCTTTTTTGCTCTCTCGCGAGCTATTCTCTTCCTCTCAGCTTCTTGAGTCTAATGAGAGTGGGGGGTGTTGAGAGATGTAATCGTGGTGTTGTGTGTATGTGGGAAAGCACCCTAAAGGTACAAGATATTGTGGCAAGATAGGAATGCCACATGTAATATTGAATGGTGTGTGAGTGTTGACCAAAAGAGTGAAAAAAGAGTTGCAACATGGATGATGACATGTAAAATGGGATAAGGCTAGAAAGCCTATATCATTGTATGGTTCATTTGTGATATGCAATAGAAGGAATTGAGTGTTGAGTGTGCATTCTCTCTCTCTCTCTCATGGAGTTCTTAGTGTGGTTTAATCCACCCTAATTATGTTGCTTAATCTATGTCCTTCACCATGATCAATCCCATTTTTGGATTGTTAACATGGTATCAGAGCTTGGGTGGGCTCTTGGTCATGGTGAATACTTATGTATAGTTTCTTGGTTATGAGTTCTTTGATTAAGCATTATTTTCAGTTATATGAGAAAAAAATTATGCACACTCATATTATCATTTGGATTTGCATTTGTGAGGATTTGAGAGAGATTTCGAGCTGCCATTCTCAAGTTTGAGAGGAGATTTGCAACAAAGAGGTTGCATAGAAGCTGCCCAAGAGAGTTGCAAATGGAGTTTTGCAACATGGAGAGCTTGCTCATCATCATGGAAGCTGAAAATGGAGATTTCAGCATTATGAAGGCTATGGAGTCTTCATCATCGTCAAGGAAAAGCTGCCAAGAGAAGATATGCTGCTGATTATGCCTTAAGAAGGTTGGTTTTGTGAAGTTTTGCCTCAAAGTTTTGTGTTTGAGCATGGAAGAATGCTCTATGAAGGGTTGCTATGTATGGGATTTGTGTATCCCATGAATCTTGTGTGGAGGTGCATGCTTGTCAAGATAATGGCAAGTGAGATGGTGAACTCAATGGAGTTCACATGTATGTGCATCAAGAAGAGGCTGTACTTGTGGATGTTTGCTCAGTGAAGAGAGCAAAGAAGGGGATGGAAACCTTGGCAGTTTCCACATGTTTATGCACCTATGGTTTCATTTGAGAGACCATGTGAAGTAGCACCCTTGAATGGATGCATGCATTGAAGCAAAAGCATGCTGATTTGGAGGCCATGAAGGCCATGGAAATGAAAATCTCAAGGAGGAGATTTGTTGGTTGAGGCAAAGAAGAGGTAATTGATGAGGCAAGGAATCAAGTTGCATGTGAAGAAGAGCATGCACAATGAGAGATCAATGGGGAGCTCACTATAGCTTGGATGTGATGTTGATAGAAGTTACAAAATAGCTCCTTATAAAGAGTAGACTGGTAGTCTCATAATATCTCAATTGCTGTGGGGAGGAGGCAATAGTAGCTACATCACTACAAAGAAAGATTCAGTGTGAAAGAGACGCGTGGGCAAGCAAGAATAAGAAGAGGCGACGACAGTAAAAGCAACTAATGATTACTGCAGAGGAGGAGAACCCAACTCATGAAGGCGCCCAAAGGCATTGGATTATGCACGAGTATCGTCTTGCTGACGAAGGAGCTGGCTCCACAAAGAGAAAGCAGAGACGAAGGCATAACAGTGTTCTGCATAAGAGTACTAAGCAAGCGTCAGTAGAAAGCAGCAATTTGAAAGGCAGCAAGACCGGTATCATTACCGAGCTACAGAGAAAACAAGCAGTAGGCGATGCAAAGAAGAATCTCGAGAACAACAGTTCGTGAGAAGGTCGATTACCATGGGAGCTGAGATGATCTCCAACAGAGAAACAGCAAGCAAGCGCATCTTACAGTAGCTATGTCGGTGGCAAAGAAGACAGCGGGGCTGGTACTCTTCACAGTCAGATTGGGAGAAAGGGGGGTTGCCTTGATCACCCCCCCAAATTTCCAGAGCTCAGCATGTGCAGAACAAAAGGAGCTTACTGTTGAATTTGATGGCGTAACCGCAAGCAGCGAGCAAGCTATTGCGATGGAAAAAGAAGCCAGCTGGCGCGCAAGCAGTCTCGAGAGGAAAGAGAAGAAGACAGCCCACTAATGTCAGGGGTCAGGGAATCCGAGAATGGCGCTGAAAATTTAAAAAAAATGAACGTGACGCGTGCCAGTAGCCTGCAACGCAAGTGACAAACATTTTTTAATTTTTGAGAGAAAATAATTCAACTTTCTAAAAAATAAAGGTCCATTCACACAAGGATTCTAACTTTCTTCAAAGATATGTTCACACATCGAGAACACCTACCCGGTTGCAACTAAAATAAATTGTATAATTTTTATTTTTTCACCCAAACATGATGATGGATAAATCGTCCACGAGCATGCGTGCTCAAAAACAACAAAATTTTGTAAATCATCCATGGTATGAGGGTCGCTCTGCCCGAGCTCACCTAGAAGCTCGAAATGAGTGTTGCGTGATGTGTGCATGAGCGATGCACGTGTGAGGTGCATGCGCATGGGTTGGTTCCCACCCGAACTTCCATGTTCAAATCAGACTCAGTGGTTCCACTGTGAGCGAGTTGGCTCAAAACGGACTTGGTGTCTAAGATGGTAGACACACGCACACATGTTTGCTTGATGGACACTCCAATGTATCATTGAGGGGGAGTGTTGAGAGATAGCGATTGCGGTTGTACAATGCTACATTGATGGGTGATGGGTGAGTTGTAAAACACCTCGATTAAGAGGGGGTGTTGAGAGATGTAATCGTGGTGTTGTGTGTATGTGGGAAAGCACCCTAAAGGTGCAAGATATTGTGGCAAGATAGGAATGCCACATGTAATATTGAATGGTGTGTGAGTGTTGACCAAAAGAGTGAAAAAAGAGTTGCAACATGGATGACGACATGTAAAATGGGATAAGGCTAGAAAGCCTATATCATTGTATGGTTCATTTGTGATATGCAATAGAAGGAATTGAGTATTGAATGTGCAATCTCCCTCTCTCTCTCATGGAGTTCTTAGTGTGGTTTAATCCATCCTAATTATGTTGCTTAATCTATGTCCTTCACCATGATCAATCCCATTTTTGGATTGTTAACAGGGGGTTTCCTTCTCCTATCAGATTTTTATCTCTTATGAATTTATGAGTCCATTCTCTAAAATTCTATGTAGACTAGACACCAAGCTATGATTGAATGAAATGGGCATAGAAGTGTGTGCATTTGTAGAAAAGAACACTATCTCAAGTATTGTATTGGATATTTTAATTCATAAGATAAGATTTTTCTTATTCAATTGGATGTTTATGTTCAAATTATATATATATATAATAGAATAAATAGATAATTTTTATAAATGATTTTTTAATAATTCATATAAGTATAACAAATATATTTTCAATTCATGTACATTTTATTTAAATAATTTTTGATATCATAAGAGTATTTTTTCATACATATGCATGGATTATCTATAAATTAAATATATATATATTATATGCATGTGAAACTATGAATAGATGCACCCATGCATGGGATGATGACGACATGGTAACTTGAGTTAATGATATGGCATGGCAGATTGTTGCCATGTCATATACGTGTGTGATATATGGCACCAACTCAAGATGATGTGATATATCCGCATGGTGGATGTTTTTATGACATGGAATGATGATGTGGCAATTAGAGTGAGGTGGCATCTCTCTCTTCTTCTTGATATATCAATGAATGTGGCATCAAATCAGGTGGCATGCCATGTAATCAATGATGAGGTGGAATGCTATGTTATCAATGATGAGGTGACACAAGATTGCAAGGCTTTTATCATGAGTTTGGGCTTCAGCAACAATGGGTTACATGTTGCATAGGCATCCGATAAAATCAAGAAGTGACACATTGAGATAGCACATTGATTTGGAATGCGTGCCATGTGTAGGTGATATGTTAGACACATGAGCACATGCATGGCCACCTTAAGGGTCTTTACCTAGGCTTGGTGGAGACCCTTAAGGTGATATGTCAGACATGTGGGCACATGCATGGCCACCTTAAGGGTCTCCATCTAGGCTTGGTACATTACCTAACCTGGGTTACTAAGCCTAGTTGGGCTTGGGTTTAGGCTTGGAAGGGATGAAACTACTCAAGTAGAGCTATTTTCACATAAAATGAAAGAAAATAGATATTTTTAAACTTAAATTAAACTATTTTTTTCAAAGATTAGCACTACCATCTCACATAAAATTATTGCATAATCACATAAAAATAAATTTTATAATTAATTTTCTAATCATGTTCAATTGCTCTAAGGCTTTGACATAAATTTCCAATAGAGATCTTGAAAAATCCGACATTTAAAAATAAGATTTGATCATATGGCCACATTGTCCTCATAATTACCTATCCTTGCATCATTTATCAAGTAAAAATAAATAATTTTTATGATAAAGATGTGCTATACAAAAAAACTACTCTTTTTGTATACTTTCAAAATATATAATAACTAGTTTAAAATAGAAATTACATGTAAACATTACTCAATAAATCAAATTAAGATCACCATTACATGTTTTTATAATATGTAGAGTGGGGATGGCATCGGAGTTATAAACAAGAAAGTTATTAATATTTTATGATCATACTATCTACCTGTTTAAATTTGGGGCATTCCATATATACTATCTATATTTGTGATGCAAGAAATTTAGCATTTAAAATTTTTCATTTTCGATCAGACCGTATGTTTAAGTGTACGACTAAGGATGTGATGTTTCATTAGGAGAGCTCAATGTTAAATTCCTTTACCAACTAGGTGAGAATGAAAAAATGAAGTTTTTTGTTAGAAAAAGGCGAACCAAAGCGAGAGGACCCTTATTGTACAACCACCCTACATGAAGATCCAAGAACCGACCTTGAAATCCTGCTTGATCCATTTATCATTTTTTGTGTTTTATGCTATGAAGAACAAGTCATCGATGTGATCCTTAAGACCTTTGGCCTATATTCCCTAAAAGTTGAAGCCATTATGAAGATACATATTGAAGAATATGGAAAGACAATTGTAAGGTGGACCTTGTAGAAAGAACAAAACTATCGATGCTATAATTTACATAATAACAGGATGGGGGCATGATTTGAGCAATACAAGTACTTGGGAAAGAAACACAAAAAGCGGTGTTTTGCGTCCCACACAAAAACAAGCTTGCAAAGTGTGAACGAAACTGAGTCAATGATGGTGGAGCAAAAAGCAAGAGATAGTGGAGCAATGGTGATTTTCATCCAACAATAAGAGGTAGCCAAAAGATGGCTCCCACCAATGTGTATCTTCCCATTGGTCTATTTTTCGAATTAGTGCTAATAATTTGTTCCTTAATATGAAAGCCTTGTTTAGTCCAAATCTCCCCTAGTGAGAATGTGTAAAATAACATAGTACTATGATATTTCCTCAAATACAATAAACAAAATAAGATATAACTACATCATATTTCTTCAAGCACCACAAAAAGGTATATGAGAGTCGATGCAGTGTTAATATATCCTTTGTCCATAGAGTGCAAGCAACTTAACTATCTCCTTAGAACTAGTGCACAAATATTTGCATGTGGAATGGCAATAACATCCCACAGATACATTTTGGAATAGTTTTCTAAGCATTGCCAAGGATTCAAACTAATATCCCAAGAACTATATAGCATATAAGAAGACATGAAATCTCATCATGAACAAACTCAAAACAATGGACCTAACAAAACACAAAACCTTGTTGAAACTCTATGCCCACTCCACAGATGAAATCTCAACATGAACAAACTCAAAACAATGGCTCAAACAAAATACAAAACCTTGTTGAAACTTTTTGCCTGCCCACTATTTCATGGTTTGTAATCAATTGTAAAAATAGAATACCTATGGTCATTTGTTACTAAGCTTAATTACCCACAATTCTTCTATAAAAAAGTAAGAAACCCTTGATACTTTAAAGTAACAAGTTTGTAAAACCTTTTAATATTAACCAAATGGTGATAACTAAATTACGAAGGGTATAACATTGACTACAACCTGCAAAAGATTAGGGTTTCAGATACAGTGGCTTTAAAAACCCAAAAATAGCACACACAAAAAGACGGATCCGTAGCACCATAGAGAACTTAAAGGTGTGCAAAAGAAAGTGATACCTCCTAGATATAAATCATGTATCCTATAGCCATGAGCCTTAGCTAGGTGCCAATTTAAACTAGAATGCTTGGGTATCCTTATCCTCTTGATTGGTTGCACCTGTGTGTTGTCAACGTTCTTTAAAAGAACGTGTGTCCTTCCATTCACGTATAAACATCTTGAAGTGCTTGAATGAAGATGGACACTGCAACCCATACCATTTCTGCCGTATGTCTTCTTTGTATGCATCTCTTTCCCAAGTTTATATGAACACTTATAGAGCTCGAACGAGAATGAACATCAAGCCTGTGATTACATTCAACACGAGGAATCGATGGATATTAACAGAGATCTCAGAGTACATCGCAAGGGAGATAATTTCAAATTCATTACCACATTTGAATCTGAGTTACACGAACGTCATTCATTAAGTCATTGGATTTTTGTGTTCGTTTGTGTGAGTGAAGTTTTAAAAAAAAAACCATACATGAAGTATGGTGGAGAATTGGCAATCCACCCCGAAATTTAATAAACATAGGAGAACGTGCCCTTCCTCCGTTTCCCAAATAGCACTTTCAATATCGAAAGTGGAACAAAACACCTTCAGTGTTGAAGGCGGCCATTAGTCCTATGTATTGATTCATGATATAAAAGTCATTTTCAAATGTGGTAATGAATTTGTAATTTTCTAATTTGCGAGGTACTTTTGAATCCCCATCAAACATAAGAATAGGCTTCAAGCTCATCCATTGCGGATGTCAGTCTAGCATTGCTTCCAAGTATGCTTTGAAATTCATGTTCATTCGAGCATTTCAAATATGCTCTACACTACATGAAGTATGCTACCCAAGCACTCACACAAAACACGGTAAAAGAATTTAAAAAAACAATCTTGTTTTACAAGCTTCATAGCAGGGAGTGCACCTAGTTTTGATGATGATGATGATGATGATGATGATGATGTGTGTGTGTGTGTGTGTGTGTGTGTGTGTGTGTGTGTGAGAGAGAGAGAGAGAGAGAGAGAGTACTTGCTTGCGTTTAT
Source organism: Cibotium barometz (assembly GCF_041138505.1). Taxonomy (NCBI): domain Eukaryota; kingdom Viridiplantae; phylum Streptophyta; class Polypodiopsida; order Cyatheales; family Cibotiaceae; genus Cibotium; species Cibotium barometz. The sequence continues at coordinate 4,187,881 of NC_141051.1, read as the reverse complement.
GCACCAAGACATCTTGTGCATGAGGTAGTTGGGGATTCTCAAGCATATACAAGCTTGCAAAAGAGGTAGCTTGTTCTGGATGACTGGCAATACATGTGGTCCCTCCACAACACAAAATCAACCTTTGAGAGCTTTTCAAAAAGTTTTTGTGCATCTACCATGGCTACACAACTCAATAAGTGTCGTAGCCATGGATGGATCTTTGTCAAACTCGATAGAGACAAGCTCAAAGTGATCAGTGCAATCAGTACATTCCAAGAGACATCATCCTAAGAAAAGAGCTCGTCAAGCATGCATTGTGCTTTTGCTAGATCACCACAGTTGGAATACATGTCCACAATGTGATTCCCCTTTGCTATAGTGCGATCGGTGCTATCTGCGCCTACATGGTGTTCTTCTCGTAGTTTGGAGAGTTCAAAGTGTAGATGTCTCCATACTATAGCTTTGGCCTCACACGACTCGTCTACAATTATGATTCGGATCGGCCGCCTAGATTGCTTCTTGTACAGCCCCGCGTGTGCCAAAATCCTCTTCCTCAACCTCAATAACGCCAAAAAAACAAAGCTCTTACACATGCTCAAAGACAAGGTAGGGAAAACTGCTACTCGTGCTTTGCTTGCTGGAGCACAACACACATCCTAGCTGTCACTTGCAACATGCCTGACATTGTAGCCCCGACTGTGATGTGCCTTGTACTCACCATGAATATATGTTCACTTGTGCTCACGGCGAGAGGGGAGGTGATGGCTTTATCAATCAGTGCATCACAACTTATGAGACAAGGATGCCAGCCAAATTGCCGCTCTTCCATCGCGATGCATTGCACTCCCCTTTCAAGTTAATGTCGTTGAATAAAAGCAATATCGTGGATGTGGTTCTGAGACGATGCAGTGTGCTTGATGAGCGGCCCAAGATTTTTCTTTGTAAACTTAGGGTTTCCCTTACCATGTGGTCACTAGGTTGATCTCTACCCATCACCTACACTTACACACGCAGGTCGTTCCTTTGTTTTGAGATATTGAGGTAATCGCAGGTTGGTCTGAAGCTTGAGCGATGGCGATATGATGTATATTTTTGATACACATAATGCAACTACTTACATAACATATATTATGCTTCAAAGGTCAATGACCTAAGTCCCAACAACAGCTGCAAAGCTTTCTTGAGCACCAAGTACGGAGGGCGCTAGCATCCAAGCTTGAAGTGGTTTCAAAAGGTTCTTGTGAACACGTTAACGTAGGGTTCGCATTGCATTCATGTTAGGTCGCTCGCCCTGTCCACCATGAAGTGCATGAAGCACACAGGCGTGCCCACGCCCAAGGCAGTGAAGGTGTCCGCTGGCTCCTCCGCTTGCACAATGTCTGTGTGGCCAGCACTATGACCAAGAGGATCCTATATTCGATCTTTCTTCCTCCTCGCCGGTCATTTACTTCGTACCGTCATCTCCATCATGAATAGAACAGACTGCGTGCATGTCTATATAGGTACAATAAAACAATGTGCCAACTTTGTGATTATTATCTAGAGACAAAAGGCAGACATTCCATGATAAAAACCAGTATTAACAGGTAGAGCATAAGATGGAAGGCAGCATCGTGACTTTCAAGTCTTTATGCTCATTTCCAATGAAAAAAGATTTTCTTGTTCCATGCATCTAGCTGACATTACTCACACTAGGAATATGGTATGAACCTCCTGAAGAGAGAGCAAGCTGCATTCTCAAGTCATTACCTCACGTAAGGTCTGCAACTGTGGCATGAAAAATTTCATACTTCACAACATTCAATGTAAATCCGTAACTTCCAGCAATGCCCATCCTATGCTTCTAGATACTTTGTTTCTCCTGGTTAACAATGCTTGGAGCAACTTGTCACTCAACTGCTAACCATAGAATCAAATGGCAGTTATAACACCAGCAGGCATGCCAGCAACTCCCCTGCCAGGATCAGAGCTAGATTCTCGTGGACAGATCCCTTAGTGCATGTTACATAGAGATGACAATGGAGACGGGGGGAGAAAGCACAAATTTAATAATCTTTCTTTGGCCAGCTAACCTACAAAGTGACATTCCACACCACACCTTCCCCCTCAAAACACCGCTCGTGGACACCTTTTATTCTTTCAACAGATCGGCATATCCCGCTGCAAGTCCAATCAAACGATGCAGCACATGCATTGCCCATTTGTGCTTTCCACTCACAATCTGCAAAAAAAAGTTTCTACTTGTTATAAATTTATAATAATGAAATATTTTTTTAAAGAAATTCTTGAGAAAATCACAAAAAAACATTGCCAATCAACCTGGAGTCGTCCCACAGCATAATCTTCTATCATCTATGTGCTCAACATCAAGCCCAATGAACCATGATCCCAACGACACATCCTCATTGGCATATTTATGTAATATCCTCCTGTAAAATACAACTATTTTAAAAAATATTGACTTTGAGAGAAACATGACCCATTGAGTTTACATGAAAATAAAAGCTTACTCGTTTTTGTGTACATAGGTTGCCAAGTCTTTAGAGATTGCATACAATTGACCAGTTGCATGTCTGAAATATCTGTTTCCTTCATCACCAAATTTCCAATATTCAGGTTCATGATACCGGACACCCCTGACATGCCCACAGAAAAAAGATCAGTCAAAACGCTTTGAGTGAACAAGGAAAAGATGGTGATCGGAACAGAGTGTGCATGTAACGTAGGGAAGGGAGAAGACATGGCTGCCAAGAGAATGAATCAGAAGACCAGAGCTTGATTAAAGAGGAAGATACGGATCTTGTCTGCCAAGAGAACAAATCAGAAGACCAGAGCTTAATTGGAGAGGAAGATAAGGATCTTGTCCTTTGAGGGGTTATGTGGTGAACCCTATATATGACCATGGAACATATCCATAATCCCCTCTGAGTTCTCTGAGAAGAAGCTATGAGAGGGCAAGAGGGACGCATACTACAAGTCTGGGCAGGGAGCCACAGGAGCCGACAAAACCATCCAACCCTCAGAATTGCAGCCCCAGCAAAGAGGTAGCAGGAAAGGTGACTTAGTTTCAACATGTTTTCAGCTTGTAAAGAGTGTGATGCAGGGTTCCCAACGCAGGCAACAGTACATTGCCTACCAAACTAACACAAGTATAATATGCAATTAACACAAATTGACCCAACTAATGCAAATTACTGCAAGTACAGGAAGCCCTCTCCCCCTATCCTACACATCATCTGTGAGTCTTTTCGAACAGCTACCCAAGGGAGAGAAGACCTGTCTTGAAAGTTGAAGAGCAGTCCACATGTCTCCCAAGTTTCAGCCATGTGTGAGCCAAATGGGCTTTGTCATGCATTTTTTGGTGCTAGATTTTATTGCAAGGCCACCCATGTCTTCGTGCCGTTGTGCCATCATGTCCAGTCTATTATATATCTGTCATGAAACCACGATCCCAGACATACTCAAGCTCAATCATGGTTTCTCCTCATAATGGGGGCCTCTAAGGAGCTGATGGAGCTTTGTAGATTTTGTTGCAAGACCTGCCATCCCATCCAGTCTGACCTTTATATGACGTTAAACCACAATCCCATGCATATTCATGCAATGGGGGCATTCAAACATGAGCTGATAGATATAACAATAGAAAGAACCCGAGAGCAATCTTGACTCCGTGGGAGTGTACTCACAAAGGTTCAAATCCTCAACTCATGCATAGCATAGATTACGTGCTATGACATCCCCACACATTTCATCATGGCCCAAGAATAAGTGCAGGTTCATGCATAAAGCTATGCTGACCTTAGTGTACAAATCTTCATACATAAACCACTAGTGACCATTCTATCACTTCCATAGAGGTGAAAGGTAGACTCAGCCATGATGAGAAAATAGATGCTTGGCCCAACTGTCACGTGCATCCCGCACTTGGATGCCACGTGGACATATCTGTACAGCAGGTGCAGGACCTAGAGCGGAAACTGGCCCCTTGTGAGCACTAGTCTAGGACGAGTCAGCCAGGGATCCACTCTAAGCGTCCATGGTCAGGGTACATGGTCCTGGTCAAGTGTGCATGTCCCACACATGGAGCAGTGCCAGTCCGTACTGTGAGTCACCCTCTGGAATGATGATGTGGTGTTCCAAGCTTTGATAGGCTTTCAGGAAGATGCAAGGGCACTGAAGTAGCATATAGATGCATGTAGAAGCAGGAAGTGCGGGGCCATAGACTATGTCTATGTTGCCCTGCACTTGGGCTACCTTTGGGCAGCCCATGGGCCATGGCTTGGGGCCCATAAAGGCCCTAGGCACAGTTGGCCAGCCCATGGAAGGGAATAGGCCACAGTTGGCCAGCCCATAAGAGGGCCACGGTCAGCACAGGAAGCCATGTATGAAAAGGTGCCTGTTTTATGGTGTTTCATCAGGTTGTGGACCAATTAAAGCAGGCCGACAGCACTCTCTACAGACCGACCAGCATATATATGATCTATATAAGCATGGGCTTGGCAAAGGGGAAAAACATCTCATGTACTCAAGTACTCCAAGGGCCAGGATAACCAAAGGGAGGCTAACGCAGGTGAACTTGAAGGTCAAGAATAGGTCATCTTCAGGCTACTGATTTCCAGCCAAGGAAGGTCTCCAAGAAGTCAGTCTTTTACATCATTCAATAAAGCAAATACACCTGTCCTTGGTAGGGACCCTTCACAGGGTATTTGGGACCCTATCCTGTGTACTTATCTCCTCTCTCTCTCTCTCTCTCTGCTACATTGTGCTATCATCAAGAACCATTTATCCAAGTATAATCCTATATATATATACCTAGATGAATCCAAGAACATGCCCAAATTCACCATATAAGAAAGTGCAATTTACAACCTCATGTAGTCACCCACAAGACAATAAACCATCAACTCCATCATGCATAGTATGGACTAGATACTATGACATCCCCACTAACGTCATCAGTGCCCAATAGTGGGTGTAGAACTTGGTATCAATATATGCTCCCACACACCCCCCACGCACACACACACATAAGAGCATACATTCATACAAAGGTTTGTGTATTGAGTTTCTGTCAGAGCTCCGGAGATGCAGGGCAGACTCACCCATAATGAAGCCTAGCACTAAGGGATCATAACAAATAGAAAGAATTATTACTACCAAAAGTAAGCTTCTACATGTTACAGTGGTATCAGAGCTTTGCCTTTTGGTGAAGAGATTTAGCCAAGAAAAAAAAGGGGAAAAATTTTCACTTGTGTGGTTGGTTTTTAGACGTCGGTAGCACTCCCATTCCGGTGTGATTCCTGTCCCTCGAAGGACGGTTGGGCTATAGCCTCTGGAAGCAACCGGAAACGTCTACCACACACAAGGTGGATTGTTTATTTGCGGTCAAGTAAAAACTTGACCTCTCCCACTATGGCGAAATCTGACGAGATGAGAGAGAACACCACATCCTTGGAGAAACTATTTCTTCTACTGTGATTACATCAAGAAGCCAAGTTGCCAGTGGTGATATGAATGCCATGTTCTAGGAATTTATGTGCTATTACCACCAAGGGGAAAAAATGCTAGAGTACCAGGCTGTGATACAAGCCTTGGAGTAGCAGATACCCCTTCAAGATACCTCGACACCCATTCCCACCCCCTCTCCTCTGCCAATTATCACCAAGATCCATTCCTAGACCCCTTCCAAGATCTCTGCTTCGGCTACCTCCATTGCGGAGTTAACATAGCAATCCCGTGCTTGTCACGTACATCCCGCACTTGGATGCCATGTGGACATATCTAAACAAGAAGGTGTAGGACTTGGGGTGGAAACTGGTCCCACATGAGCCCAGTCCGGGACGAGTCAGCCAGGGTTCCACTCTATGCGTCCAAGATCAAGTGTGCATTCCTGCACATGAAGCAGCGCCAGTCTGTATTGTGAGTCTCCCTCTGGAATGATGTCAGGTGATCTATGTGTTGGGTTTGCGACCGGACACTAGGCGTCTATAGAAGCATGTAGGATTGCATGTAGATGGGGTCCAGCCCATAGGGCATAATCACAGGGGACGGAGGGGACGGACCCTTGGAACAGGGGGACGCCGTCCCGGGAACACTGTGGGACGGGGACGGACGGGGACAGACGGACGTCCCCAGCTGGGTGTCCCTCATAAGGGACGGCGTTCCGGGGACGGATCCAAGAGGGGACGGTTGTGGGGGACGGCTGCATGGGAACACCTGCAGGTTACTATTTGGGCAATGGTCACATTTTTGACCTTTTTTTGGCCATTTGGGAGGGGCTTTTCATGGGCCTTTAGCCTTGGCCCATAGGCCTTGAGCCTTTGAGGCTTTGGGCCTTGGCCTCTCTCTTGCCTCCCTCCCTATAAGAAGACACACACACACACTCCCTCTCACACTTCAAGCTTTAGCTTCACACACACACACACACTCTCTCTCCCTCAAGTGGCAAGCCTCAAGGGCCAAGGTCTCAAGTTTCAAGCTCTCACACAAGCAAGCTGTAGCCTCTCAAGACACACACTCTCCCTCACACACACTCTCTCTCAAGCTTCACACACACACACACACACACAACCTCACCCATCCTCACACTCGGTCTCCCTCAACTTTCAAGGCTCAAGCCTCACTATCTCTCTCTCTCTCTCTCTCAAGCTATCAAGTGACAAGGAGGCATCCGTCATCCATGGCATCCTCCTCGTGGCAGTGGCTCTTCAAGTTCCAACTACCCGTAGAAGGACGACGGGATGGACATGGTGGGATGAGGTCAATCACACCCCATCGCCTCATGGAGGTGGTGCACAGCCATGGACATGCAAGCTTTGCCCGTATAGGCGAGTGGGTGGTACTGACAAAGTAATTTTTAAGTGCCATTCCTACCCCCGTCCCCATTCCCTACATATGGCCGTCCCCCGTCCCCGTCCCCCGTTACCGTCCCCCGTCCCTTGTGACTATGCCATAGGGCTACCCCAGAAGAGAGTATTATGCTCTTGCAGTGGGCATGGGGCAGGCTTTGTGCCACCCCAAGGGGCTCGGAAGGCGTTAGGCCTTGCCCACCAGCGCATGGAAGGGCTGGGCAGGCTGTCGGCCAGCCCAAGGAGCTTGGCCAGGCCGCCGACAGGCCCCAGGGGCCTTGCCCAGCCAATCGGCCATGCACAAAGGCTGCCCAGCAGCTAGAATCCTGCGCAAGGTGGCTGGCCACAGCATGGTGTGAAATTGCATGAATAAAAAGCATATACTTGCATTTGACCTGGTCGTGAAGCGTCAAGCAGCAGGCTGACCCCTGTTGACTCAGCCGACTAGCAGCAGAAAGGGGTATAAATACCTAGACCAGAAATCAGTCCCTTCATCTCATAATTCACAAAGGGCAGGTGTGTTCCAAGGGCCAAGACAACCAAGGGGAGTGCTCCAGCCAATGTGAAAAGTGTAGGTCAAGAACCAGTCTTTATTTTCAGATTTACATCATTCTAATAAAGCAAATACACCATTCGTGGTGGGGGGCCTCCAGAGGTTATTCGAGACCCAATACTGTGTTCTCTCTCTCTCTCTCTCTCTCTCTCTCTCTCTCTCTCTCTATTTCTGCACATTTTCTTCTATGTTGTGTGTTATCTTTGTCAAGAACGATTGCTGAATTTTGAGACACCAACTTCAGATGTACTCTCAGTTTTGGTCTCATAGGCCATTATGATCTCTTAGAGACGTTAATATATCATTTCATTTCTCTCTCTCTCTCTCTCTCTCTCTCTCTCTCTCTCTCTCTCTCTCTCTCTCTCTCTCTATTTCTGCACATTTTCTTCTATGTTGTGTGTTATCTTTGTCAAGAACGATTGCTGAATTTTGAGCATTGAAGTTACTGATTCTTCCACCGAGCTTCCGCATGTTACAATGCTCTACATGATTTACAGGTACGGGAGCTTCGGATGCAGGCAGCAGCTCGCGTTGCCGCACAGGAGGAACAAAGACGACACGTGGAGCACAAGCGGTTCCTTGCAACTCTCGACGCAAGGACGGTACTGGCAACTTTCTCAACTCACCTTGTCATGTGCATGACATGTACATGCTAGTCCCACAGCTAATCCTTGAAGGGAAACAGATAAAGATCAGATTTAGGAACTTCTGCAGCTAATGTTGGCAAGTAGGAAATATTTAATCAGTGAGAGACTCTTCTGATGTGACCGTTCCTTTTACGAACCTTCTCAAAGGATGAGGACGCAAGCCCAATAATCACGCCGTTTTTCTTCTCTTTTGACGAGAATGGTGTCTCCATCTTTAGAGGCTATTAAAACCACGGAAGCATTTTCCGAGATCATTGAGTCAGTCAAAGACCGCTTAACCAAAGCTCAAGAAGCATATAGCAGACAGGCAAATAAATCTAGACGAGATGTCCACTTCAAGGAAGGGGATTGGGTCTATTTGCGTATCATGAAGCAGAGATTGAAACAAGTGGGCAAACGTTGTCCCAAGCTTTCTTTCCGTAGTTTTGGCCCTTTTCCAATAGTTAAGAAGATAAGTGATGTCTCAATGAAGTTAAAGTTGCCTGCCAGTTGGACAATGCATGATGTTTTCCATGTTTCTTGGCTAAAACCATATGTTGGTCCAGAAGTGTTTGATGTTTCAGATGAACAACAGCCAGACGTGGTAGACGAGGCAGAAGTTATTGAGCCTGAGCAGATCCTTCTTCATCGATGGAAGCATGGTTCCGGTCGACGGATTCATCAGTTCTATACGAAGTTCCGAGATCGAGGCACCCATGAAGCCGTATGGCTCGACGAGGAGTTCTTCCAGGAGTACCCCCAGTTATTGGCAGACTACTTGGAAGCCATGAACCTGCCGCCAAGCTAATCAGGAGGGAATGTCACATGCACTCTGCACTAAGTGCATGGTGACAAGATGGCTCATCATACAGAAGTGCAGCATTTGTACAGTTTTAGAACCCAATAGGATGATATTTGTCGTACGCCATGACCCCATTGTACATCCTCAGTCCAGGATAAGTCAGGCGCACGAGCTACGGAGGTCATTCCTCAGCCTTAGTGGGTCAGTCAATCAGTCAAGTCCCTTAACCCACTTGGAGAGAATCATTCATGCATGTAGAGTCAGTAGAAGCCTTAGGGTTTGCATCAGAAAGCACTCTGCATCTTGCATAATATGCATACATATGCCTGTGCATCATTTAGAACATCCCCAAAGCCTTAGGGAATTTACTGGGATTTATCTGGTATTTTTCCCATATTTATTAGTATTTATTTATCATTATTTGCATGATTGGGCATTTATAAATATTAACTTTATTAAATGACCAACCTCCAGTTAGTATAAATAGGCTTGCCTAGAGCCTCTTTTGCTCATTCAGTCTTCATTGTGCTAAGAGCTCTCCTCTCTCTTGCTTTCAGCCCAAGACTAATCCAGCCCTAGTGCCCATAAGCTTTCTTCTCCAGCCCTTGAGAACCATAGCTTCAGTCCAGCCCTAGGCGCCTGCTATCAGCCTCTAATCAGCCTGTTTTCAGCACAAAAGCAGCCCTGATTCAGTCCCTTACAGTCCCCCAGATTCAGCCCACAGTCCACCATAGTTAACGCCAGCAAATCAGCCTTCAGACCTGCGTTTTGGTGCAGCCGTACAGCAGTCTACCTGCGTTTTGCTCCAGCCATACAGCAGCAGCACTACAGTCATCTGTTGCTCATGCGTTTCAGTCCACAGCCTTCTCTAGACACCTGCGTTTCTGTCCACAACAGAATCCAGTCTTGAAGCAACAGTCTACAGCAGTTTCCAGCCTTGAAACAGTTGTTTGCATCAGTGTCCAGCATTCTCTGCATCATCAACACATTCAGCAGTCATCTGGTGAAGGTAACTCAGCATTCATATGTGTTTTCAGCATTCTAACAGTGTGTAGAACAGTCCACCTTCTTCTTCTTTGAGCCTCAGGTGTGCAACCCTTCCTCATGCCCTTGGGAGGAGTGCATAGGCTCGAGATCAAGTCATTGAGGTGTTTCTACAGCAGTGTACAGATCAGCCGCTCTCCGATCCTCCGAGATCTTGCGTTTGGCTTATCTACAGTCCAAAGTCATTCTCTCTAAAGTAATAAAGCAAATACTATCTCGTTATCGGGATAGGGGGCCCTTCAGTGGGTAATTCGGGACCCAATCTGGTGTACAGTGTTCATATCTCTCTCTCAACTCTTTAAAGTTTGAAGTAAATGAAATGGATTGCTAAACTCACGAAACTCAGGATACAGAAGACGGTGTGAGCATATTGTGTGACAGGATCAACCAATACAAAGACTTCCGCTGCATATCACATCTGAACTTATGATTTGGTAAATATATTTAATTACTCATGAGTGAGAACTACTCTTGCTAGTCCATAGAGTGATGCAAATAGCTTGCCAAAGGCCTTATAGTAGGCAAGCCTTGGTTGAACGGGACGCCAAAGTTGATTGGCATGGATCTATGACGATTGGAGCCTAAGCCCCTAAGCTCGAGGGTGGCCTACCAATGTAGGCCTACGGTTGGGTGGTGAGATTTTGCCTACTACACCTAGTTAGGACTAATCATGGATTTAGCCTGCATTTAGAAGATCCTGGATGGGGTAAGACTAAGCAGACCCCTGACATGGATTTAACCTATGTTTAGGAGATCTTGGGTGGGGTTGGGCCATGCAGAACCCTCATAGTTGGTATTGGAGCACCCTAAACCAAGAGGAAAGCTATGACACACCTCACCTATGGTACATAAAGGATAGCATGTACATGCCTGTGGGTAGGCGCAAGTGCCACATGGCAATGTTGATGTGGCGGCAATGACACGTGGTAGGTTATGGTCAGCAGGCCGACAACATATACTGGCTGACCAGTAGCATTGATGCATATATATACGTGGGTAGCCAAATCACCATAATCATTTGCTTTCCTCAGCATTGGACTTCACAGAGTGTGTTTCTTTGTAGGCGAAGTGCTAGCCAAGAGTGTACAGTAGGTCATAGGGCTATGTAGGCATATGCTCACTTATAGCAATGCTACGTGTGAACAGGGCTTAACCAAGGGCACTTTTTCCCATGTGGTTTTTCCCCTTGGATATCAAGTGCGAAAGGACACTCTATCCATATAACTTTTGTACTTCTATATTATATGGACGTGACTCACACGCAACGGTGGACTTGCATTTGTGATCACCACACACTTTGTCTCTCTCTCTCTCTCTCTCTCTCTCTCTATGTGAGCTTCCTGTTTCTGCAGCTAACCCTAATCTACAGGGAACACTACTCTGTGTGTGTGAGTGTCAGTCCCAACAATTGGTACCAAAGCCTGCAGCCCCCTTCCAACGCTCACATCCGTCAATCGGCAGCATCGCGTTCCATCCGGTGCGGCTGCCTCCGTCGCTGTTCTGCCTGGGTAAGGTTCTCCGTCCACAGTGCTCCAGCACTCCTACACCACCCTGCCGCCCTCCTCCGCTTCCATTTTGGGCGGTGCTTCTGTCCAGGGAACCACTGCCGCCCCGCCCGACGGCGACGCTCTTTCCACAGAAGGCTCAGGTTGGTAGAGCTCAGCCCCACCTGTGCCTTACGTGGCAACTGCCGGAATTTTGACTTTTTTGGACCCGTTCCATCACCAATTACGACAGCCACAGTTCCGTCCGCCGTCGGTTACTCCTCGCTGTCTGCATCTCGCACCTTCCACCCACTGCACGCCGTCCTCAGCCCCTAGCGTTGCCTCACCTACACCTCCTCGCCTTTCAGCTCGACGTTCGTCGCCTGGTCACCCTGCAGTTGTCGCGCCAGCCGTCTGCCCCTAGACTTCGTCCGCTTGCAGACTCTCTTCAGCTGTCACTGCCTCGAGCCTCGTCTACAGTGGGCCTCCACAAGTCCATGCCCGTTAGCTAGCCCTCCTCCTGTGTCTTCTGTGCAGGTAAATTTTTAAAAAAAAATTGCTTGCTTTTACAAATATCAAATACCAGACATTTGCAAGTACACAAATTTGAGGGTTTGGCAAAATTCCCCTTTGCATGGAAAATTGCAGGCTATGTTAGGAAGCACCATCTGCAGATTTCTCAATTTGATGCAGAATTGCCAAAAATTGAACATGTTGCTTTGCTTAGAATTTGGAGATTTTTCAAATTAAGGTCAAAATCAGCAAATCGAGCCTCTTCCAGTTGCAAAAGTTTGGGGCTTTTGTGAAAATTGGGCAATTGACTACACATTGAAGCAATTGTAGTGCATAAAAATTGGGGCTTTTCAATTTGGAGAATGTAATAGGGGATTACAACAGTGATTTGTCACATATGTATACACATTGAGTGTACTTGGACAATTTGGTGCAAGTTTATACTTGCTTGAAGTTGCAGGACATTTGGTTGCCTGGCAATGCACACTAGTGCTTGGTTTGCTTGTAGGTGTATTTTGTCTACATGGCTCAAAATGCAACAGATGTATTTGGTGTGCTCACCCAAGAGGACAAGTTGGATGGATCAAACTACTCCCTATGGAGTTTCGTGATCCGTAATTTGCTGGTAGCCAAAGGGCTTTGGGGCATCGTGTGTGGTGACAACACACACCCACTTACCATTCAGCAAACAATGCCTCAAAGGGGAGGTGCTCAAGCAGCTCATGAAGTACAACCTGCTCCCACACAAGAGCAGAAGAGATGGGACTCCAGGAATGCACAGGCCATGTCCTTGATAGCCCTTTCAGGGAAAAGGTCAATTATTCCACACATTCGGTCTTGCAAGACATCGAAGCTTGCATGGGACACATTGGAAGCAATGTATTAAGTATGCAACGAGGCAAGAGTTGCCTACTTAAAGAGGCAATTGGATCTTCTTTCTATGGATGAGGGTGACTCCATGTCAAATCATCTCGTCAAAGTGAAAGATTTGCAAGAACAACTGCTCAACATTGATGAGGTTATCCCAGACAAACAGTTGGTCGCCAACACTCTTAATTCTTTACCACCTTCCTATTTGGGCTTTCACACCTCTCTATGAGCTCTTGCAAGAAGAGAAAAAAAGAGCAAACCTATCTAGCAACCATGGTGGAGACAAGGCATTTACAGCCAAGGATAAGGGTAAAGCAAAGAGCTTTAAGCATGGGGGACACCAGTCTAGTAAGGCTAGTCATGGACAGCCCTCTTCTGGTGGTGAAAAGTCCGACAAAGGGGATACAAACAAGCCTAAAAAGAAGGGCAAATATCACTACTGCCATAAGCCTGGCCACTACACCAATGAATGTAGAAAGTGGATTGCAAAAGAGAAGAAGAAAGATGCAGGCAATGTAGCACCCGTGTGCGTTGACTGGTTGGATAGGGTAGAGCCCCTAGGCTCTAGGAGTGGCACAAGTCTAGGTTTGGGAAAAGTCGTTATTTGGGTTCTTTGTGTGGTCAGCCGCCTTATCCCACCCACCCTTTCTTAGTGAGAAAGGGTTCTTTGTGTGGTCAGCCGCCTTATCCCACCCACCCTTTCTCAATGAGAAAGGCTTTCATCCTTCCCTCTGATTATTTATTCTTGGTTTCGGGCGACTTGTTATGGATCCATCATCCCACAAAGCTTGCAAATTTACTTCAGGGTCTTAAAGCAAGCATGGAGGCCATGTCTAACCGTCTTCATTGGATAGAGTCGGCACCTCGAGCGCCTAGTGTTCCGGATTTGGATTTTCTACAAAGGCTCGTGGCTTGCTATAGGGGCATGACAATTCTAAGGATGAAGTGGCAAAACTTTCTAGAGGAGGATTTCCTTTGTATGCAAGTAAAGGTGTACTAGACGAGCTTCGCTCCTAGTCCACCAGTCATCATTCTACGCTTGCACGTAGTCGACATGAGAGATGCCATTCGTGTCACCGACGGTCTTCTTCGCAGCATCCCTCTCCACCAGATGCACTAGATAGTTCTCGTTCGCCTTCAGAGGCTTGACGTCAGGGTACTTCTAGGTTGCCAAGTTCTTCCTCGAGGAACGAACTTGCTTATTGAAGCTTCTAAAGCCTCCCAAGTTCAACGAGAAGATGGATGAAGAAGATGTCACTTACTAGGATGATTGCCGCAAGGCAGTCATGAAGCAATTTACTCCCGTGGACTATAACCATGAGCTAAAGCGACAATGGGAGCGCTTTGCCCAGAAGCAAGGTGAGCAAGTAACCGACTACCTAGCATGCTTTTGAAAGCTTCTACTCGTGCTCCTAGGACCATCCAACAGTCGGAGCAAGTTAAGCGCTTTGTGTATGGTTTGTAATTGTCCTTGCACACAAATGTTCGTGCACATCAGCCGCAAGATCTTTCGGACGCAGCTCGTCTTGCTACGACCCTCAAGACACAGGAGGGTTCCAAGTCTAGAACTCTGCAGAAAGTCCAGTAGCAAAAGGACAAGGAGATTCCTAAAGCTAGAGTTGTTTGATAGCAAAAGTTCTAGCGGAGGTGAAACCGATCCCGTCAAGTGGGAAAGACTCAGTTGGACACCTACCCGACCCCCCCCCTCAATATATGATATATTTATTGGGAGTATTTAAAGAATACAATGCTCCATGGGTTCTGAGAACCAGATCATGTCCATGTACATATGAAAACAGTACTAAACAAATAGCTCGAATTTCGATGTAGAAGCTCGAAGCAGATTGACCACTAGTGTGGTCCAATCGCTACGGTCCTGTGCTTTCACTGGACTCCGCGGAGAGCACCACACTGGTGTTCTGAGACCACGCACAGACAGGCGCTCTCGTACTAACGCCTGGCTCTCCCGATCTCAGCACCTTTGGACCGAGGTTCGCCCATATAGCTTGGACAACCCGGCACCGAACGGGTGTAGGCCGAGCAGGACGAATCTTTTACCAGATTTAAACATATAAATGCTTTACTCAAATCTGAAAATCACTTACTTGTAGATGGTTGATAGGAAACCAATACTTGTGGTTTGCTGAGGATGAAACCACCCTTGTTGAAGAAAGAGTAGCCTCGTAAAGACTCACCAAGACAAGTACCACTGATGAAGATTCAGCCGCCTGAGAGTATGAGAGAAACAGCCACTAGGAAGCGCCTGGTTGCAAAGAGCCGGCTGACTGTAGGAAGGGAAACGTAGCCCTCAAAAGGTGGCAGCTGCTGTGCAGGGTAGGCAGCCGCCTATTGGAGAGGAAGGAGGGTGTAGTATGCAGCCTGCAGGTAACTCCAGTGCTGAGTAGGGGGCAGCGCAGCCTATGGTGCAGTCGCCTGTAGAGTGGAGGGAGAAACAGTCGCTTCCTTGGGAGGTGTAACAGCCGCCAGATGCTGTAGATGAAAGAGCAGCCCACAGGATGACCAGCGCGGCCAGCAACAGAGTCAGCCGCCTGTAGAGGAATGGAGCGCAG
Source organism: Cibotium barometz (assembly GCF_041138505.1). Taxonomy (NCBI): domain Eukaryota; kingdom Viridiplantae; phylum Streptophyta; class Polypodiopsida; order Cyatheales; family Cibotiaceae; genus Cibotium; species Cibotium barometz. Next base: position 4,172,589 of record NC_141051.1, on the reverse strand, counting down.
CCTGCTGTTGTAGGAGATGGTTGCAGCCAGCCCCCTGTAGAGAGAGAGGCAGTCGCCTGTAAGGGATGGTTGCAGCCAGCCGCCTGTAGAGAGAGGCAGTCGCCTGCTGTGGTACAGCCGTACAGAAGAAACCGCCTGCTGTGGTACAGCCGTACAGAGAGAGAGATTACACCGAAGATAGAGGGTCGCCGGCCTGTCTTTCTCCACGATGAAGGAAGCGAGTCCTCCCTTACGAAAGGTGGTGATGTTTTTTTGTAAGGTTTGAAGAGGGAGTTAATACTTGAGATTCCCACGCATGCATGAAGGGGACTAGTGGGGGTTGGTGACCATGCCCACCCCCACACTCACTTAAAAGTGAGGCTCCCCACCTTGGCCCCAAAGTGGGTGCCCAAAGGGGGTGCCCACTTTTAAATAAGTGTGGACCCCTAACCTTATAAATCAAAGGGTTAGTATTTAAAACATTAAAACAAACATGTGCGATATACTTACCACCTGTTCACATGCACTGAAACTTGTCAGAATACAGGGCACACTTCACGACTCACTGGCAGGCGTCCCCGCTCAGTAAGTAACACATCAGGCAGGCAAACACACGAATACATGTCATGCGAAAACAGTTTCAAACATGCAAAGTATGTGTGCATGTGCAAAAAGTAACATGGACATATCTCCCGTTCATGGAACATGTACAAAATATCTGTCGGCACAAAACTGGCACGACATAAAACATGAAAACCTGGTCTTCCTATGGAGTGACAGTCCCATAGGTAAGACACAGTTCCAGGCACGAGTTTCCCTAGGTGTGACAGTCCCATAGGTAAAACACGGCACGAATACTGGCTCTTCCATGGCGTGACAGTCCCATGGATCGAACACAGTCCAGGTCATACACGGGTGGCACTGTTCTGGCTCCCGTCCATACGACACCATCCTGCTAACACACGGGTGGCACCAGTCTGGCTCCCGTCCATGTCAGCAAAATACTGGCCTCTTCACATGAGACACCGGCCTGGCCTCAAGTGAACGAGACGCAAAAATGTGGGAATGGACCAAATGGTCGGCCAATTGGTGACATCCCCCCGGGCTTCTAAAGAGTTGACCTCAACTTAAAAGCCTCAAGATATGCCTGCAACAATTGCGGATAATCTGCAAAATAATCCTCATTTACCCACTTGGCATCAATAGGTAAATAATTTTTAAACTTCACAAGGTATCTCCTGGAAAGCTTTCCTGCAGGTAGCTTTCTCTCCTTGTGAAAAACAATCTGTTCTGGCTGGAGGATCTCCTCAAGCTCTTCAATTTCTGGCGGATCTTCTGTGACAGGCTCATCAGGATCTGGCCCCACATATTTCCGAAATAGACTCACGTGAAAAGCATTGTGAATCTTCCAATGAGTAGGTAAAGCAAGCCTGTAGGACACTTCATTGATTTTGTGAATCACCTTGAAGGGTCCATAATAGCGAGGAGAAAGCTTAGGATATGATCCTTCTCGTCCTGGCCTCTTCCGAAGCCTAGCCTTCTCAAATTTCAGCAATACCCAATCACCTTCTTTGACTTCCATGTCCCTTCTATGCTTGTCAGCAGCCTTTTTATGCTTATCCTGAGATCTTGCAATGGCTGTCCGCACTTGACGAAAGGCAACATCCAAGTCACGAACATATTCATCAGCAGCAAAAATCTCATCCTTTGTACGAAGGATGGGTGGCAAGACCACTCTGCCATAAATAACCTCAAATGGAGCCTTTCCTGTGGAAGCATGGATTGTATTGTTGTAGGCAAACTCAACAAGTGGAAGATACTTCTCCCATGCACTCTTCTGATCTGCCACATAACACTTCAATAAATCCAACACAGCTGAATTCGCAGCTTCACTTTGGCCATCCGTTTGGGGATGATAAGCTGATGAAAACTCAAGCTTAGTACCCATATTATCAAACAAAGCCCTCCAAAATAGGCTTGTAGTCCTGGGATCTCTATCCCCAACAATGGATTTAGGCATACCATGATGCTTGAAAATATTAGCAAGAAAAAGCTTTACCATATGATCAGCTTTGATGGTTTTCTTGACGGGCAAGAAGTGAGCTTGCTTGCTAAACCTGTCCACAATAGTCCAAATAGCATCATTCCCATGCTGGGATCTAGGCAAATCCATAATAAAATCCATCGTGATACTTTCCCAAGGTTGCAAGGGAATAGGCAATGGCTGAAGCAAACCTGGAGGCTTTTGCCTGTCAAATTTCACCTTTTGGCAAGTAATACATGCACGCACATAAGCCTCAATGTCTTTACGCATGCTTGGCCAAAAGAAATACCTCTGAATCATGCGAGTAGTAGGCATTATACCTCTATGACCAGCATAAGGTGGAGCATGACATTCGTCCATAACCTTTGGACGGAAATCCTTCACCACACATAGGCAATTATCCTTCATGAGATAACCCTCATTGATAACATAAGAGGCATGTGAATGACCAGCCATCAAATCAGTCCATACATGGCAAAAATCAGCATCCAAATGATACAAATCTCTCATAGCAGATAGATCTCCATGAGAGGCCACTGAAACTGCAACAACATAAGGCCTCCTAGATAGTGCATCGGCCACCACATTTTTCTTTCCTGGAGTATGCACAATCTGAAAATGAAACATGGAAAGAAAATTCGCCATTCTCATTTGCTTCTCTGAAAGCTTGGTTTGAGATAGAAAGTATCTCAAGCTTTGATGATCTGTCTTGACCACAAATTCAGCCCCAAGAAGGTAGTGTTTCCAAATCTTTAAGGCGTGAATTACAGCCAAGAGCTCTTTCTCATAGATATCCATATGAAGCTCAGCATCATGCAAACGACGGCTCTCGTATGCAACTGCATGCCCTTCTTGATTTAGGACAGCTCCTATGCAATCACCACAAGCATCACATTCAACCACGAATGACTTGTGCAAGTCAGGAACAATCAATACTGGACCACATATGATCGCATGCTTGAGCTGCAAGAAAGCATCCTGTTCCTTTGAAGTCCATTTGAACACAGTTTTCTTCTTCGTGAGATCATGTAGAGGAGTGGCAATCATAGCAAAATGCCTTATGAAACGCCTGTAGTACGAACATAATCCCAGAAAACTACGTACTTGATGTACGTTTTGCAATTCGGGCCAATTCCGAATAGTCTCTATCTTTGCAGGATCCATTGTAACTCCATCTTTGGATACAATATGTCCCAGATAATGAATCTCTGAAAGGAAAAACTCACTTTTCTTGGCATTGACGAAAAGTTTGTGCTTTCGCAACTCTTCGAACACTGTGACTAAATGAGTTCTGTGTTCCTGCTCATTCTTGGAGAAAACCAAGATATCATCAAAGAAGACTCCTGTAAACTTGCGATGGGGTCGGAATATCCTATCCATCATTCGATTAAAAGTAGCAGGAGCATTGGTGAGACCAAAAGGCATTACCAAGAATTCATATAATCCGAAGGCTGTCCTGAATGCAGTCTTATGGACATCTTGTGGCACCACGCGGATCTGGTGATAACCACTCTTCAAATCAAGTCTGCTAAAGCAAGCTGAGCCATCAAGCTTATCCAAGATATCATCAATACGTGGAATTGGAAATCTGTTCTTGATGGTAAGCTTGTTCAAAGCCCTATAGTCCACACACATACGGAATGATCCGTCCTTCTTTTGAACTAGAAGCACAGGAGAGCAGTAAGGTGAGGAACTGGGCTGAACCAAACCTTTCTCTAAAAGCTCGTTTACCTGCTTCATAATTTCTTCTTGTTGTGCAGCACTCACTCGGTATGCGGGTTTGTTAGGTGGAGAACTACCTGGCACAAGATCTATGCAATGATCTTCGGGCCTTTGGGGAGGTAATTCACCTGGCAACGAGTCAGCAAAACAGTCTTTGAATGCATTAAGAAAATTCAGCCTATCATTAGACATAGCATCCACACTTTGATGATTTGGCACAAGACTATCACGCACAAAAATCAAGTACGCTGAAAGACTTTTTTTCATTGCTTTATTAATCTGGATGTGTGATACAACTGGGATGGAATCCCCTTCTTTGCCAGCATCAATAAAGTGCATGCGGCCTTTATGCATAAAAGAAATCATATTAGACTTGTAGTCTTTGCGGGGCTCAAGCCTATGATGCCACGGCTTGCCCAACAATACATCACATCCATTCAGAGGAGCAACTAAAAAATGCTCATTATCCAGATAGCCCTGAATATGAATACGCAACTTCCCAATCAAAGGGGTAACCTGCACCTCTTTGCCAATAAATGCAGCTTCAGCTTCAATCTGAGGTCCCATGTTTTCAACCTCAATTCCCAATGCAGCTGCCATTTGCATAGAGATGAAATTGTCAGTTGCACAGTCATCAAACATGAAGAGTGCGGGCTGATCCTTAACTTGCCCCCATGCCTTGCAAACCATTCTCTCTTTAGCATCATGACCTGTATTACCTTGCACATCAGGAACTGCATGAACATTTGCTTTAGTATGCTTGTCCTCGTGCTTTGGTTTGCGATCTGGGCATTGCCGGAACATGTGGTCTTTGCTACCACAAGAAAAGCATTTTCCATCCTTAGCATATTGCTCTCTTTGCTCCGGGGTTAATCCAAATTTGTTCTTTCTTGGGCCCTGTTCTTTATTTTCAGCTTTACCACCCTTGTAAGGCTCCCGAAAGCTCTTTTTAGGTGGCTGTCCACCCTTTTGCTGATTTGGGGCAGCCTTGTCCTTTGCCTTGGAACCTCCTTGATCTTGCTTGATCTTGAGCACCAATTGCTCTGTAGCAAGGGCAGAAGCTGTGAGTTGTTGCAACGTATGTTTTGGGTGTAATTCAATACCCGATCTATAAGCAGGTTGCAATCCAGAACGAAACTTCCTCTTTCTTTCATCTTCTGTGATTAGCATGAAGGGAGTCACTTCCAGCAACACTTTCCAGAATTTATTAACATACTGTTGCACACACTCATTATCTTTTTGTTCCAGCCTGTCCCACTTTTGAGTGAGAGTTTGCTCTGCATTGGGTGGCAAGAACTGAGCATAAAATCTATCTTTGAATTCCTTCCAAGTAGAGATGGGATCCTTGGTGATCTTTTCGGTGATCCACCAATGAGCAGCAGTGCCTTTCAGAAACATACTAGCATGGCGCACCTTCGACTTTTCTGTAAAGTCTTCATCGCTAAAAGCAATGTCGAACTGTGCCACAAACGCTAGCACCTTAGAGGCATCATGTTCACCATGAAAGACATCAAATTTGACAGATTTATCACCTGCTTTGAACTCCTTGAGCTTCCTGGCATGAGGCTCATGGTCCTCTCTTTTTCTTTTCCCCTTATCCAACGGGGTAGCCCTGTCTGCATGGGCTCCATGGGCCGTCATAGAAGCTTCATGGGGCACGGTGGCATGTGCTCCACGAACTCGAAGCTCAGATGCATGTGACTCTCCATGAGACAACTCAGAAGGCAAAATTTTTCTAGAAGCAGACCTGTCACCATGAGATACATATCTTGCATGCATGTGACTTTCGTGCCCTCCATGAGCACTGGCATACATATTTCTGTCAGGCTTAGTGCCTTGGGGAGAGGATGCATGTCGAGAGGTGACAGTCACCTCTTCCTTTTGCATATAAGATTTCAGCCTCTGGGATGCAGGATCTCCATGCTTCAAACGAGGTGGATTTCTGAATTTTAGTTCTCCGTCATCCCCCTCTTTGATATCACCTTTGCGAAGGAGATAGGCAAGTGCCAACTCTCTTGGTTTCTTGCCCACTTCACGAGCCATAGATTCAAAGGTTACATCAACCATAGCATCAGCCTTCCTGGCTTCAATAGCACTTTGTAGATGAGGATCTTCATGCAAAAACTTCAATTCTTGCTCTTGAGCCTGCAAAAGTTTTCTCATATGTTCCATTTCAGCCCTCATAGCATCAGGGTCTTGTTCAAGCATAACTGTCTTTCCTGGAGACAGTTGACCTTTGGATTCACTATCAAGAACCCTTTCAAGAGGCTTGTGTCTACCTCGCAGGGCATCAGACCCACGAGAAGCACTAGAGGGACCCCTCGAATTTGGTACTTCCAAAGGGTTGCCTTGGCTGTCCATTGTGTTCAAAGTTTGCTAAAAGCGGGATGTCCAATACACAGGTTCGTTTCCCCACTAGGAAGAGGGAAACAACCGTGCTCTGATACCAATGAAACCGATCCCGTCAAGTGGGAAAGACTCAGTTGGACACCTACCCGTTTAATAGCACAACTTTTAAAACCACAAATATGAAATGGACAACTTAAAACAACTTGAAATTTAAATGAACAGAAATGGAAAGAAGGACACCAGCACTGGGGCCGGAACGGGCCGACCCCCCCCTCAATATATGATATATTTATTGGGAGTATTTAAAGAATACAATGCTCCATGGGTTCTGAGAACCAGATCATGTCCATGTACATATGAAAACAGTACTAAACAAATAGCTCGAATTTCGATGTAGAAGCTCGAAGCAGATTGACCACTAGTGTGGTCCAATCGCTACGGTCCTGTGCTTTCACTGGACTCCGCGGAGAGCACCACACTGGTGTTCCGAGACCACGCACAGACAGGCGCTCTCGTACTAACGCCTGGCTCTCCCGATCTCAGCACCTTTGGACCGAGGTTCGCCCATATAGCTTGGACAACCCGGCACCGAACGGGTGTAGGCCGAGCACGACGAATCTTTTACCAGATTTAAACATATAAATGCTTTACTCAAATCTGAAAATCACTTACTTGTAGATGGTTGATAGGAAACCAATACTTGTGGTTTGCTGAGGATGAAACCACCCTTGTTGAAGAAAGAGTAGCCTCGTAAAGACTCACCAAGACAAGTACCACTGATGAAGATTCAGCCGCCTGAGAGTATGAGAGAAACAGCCACTAGGAAGCGCCTGGTTGCAAAGAGCCGGCTGACTGTAGGAAGGGAAACGTAGCCCTCAAAAGGTGGCAGCTGCTGTGCAGGGTAGGCAGCCGCCTATTGGAGAGGAAGGAGGGTGTAGTATGCAGCCTGCAGGTAACTCCAGTGCTGAGTAGGGGGCAGCGCAGCCTATGGTGCAGTCGCCTGTAGAGTGGAGGGAGAAACAGTCGCTTCCTTGGGAGGTGTAACAGCCGCCAGATGCTGTAGATGAAAGAGCAGCCCACAGGATGACCAGCGCGGCCAGCAACAGAGTCAGCCGCCTGTAGAGGAATGGAGCGCAGCCTGCTGTTGTAGGAGATGGTTGCAGCCAGCCCCCTGTAGAGAGAGAGGCAGTCGCCTGTAAGGGATGGTTGCAGCCAGCCGCCTGTAGAGAGAGGCAGTCGCCTGCTGTGGTACAGCCGTACAGAAGAAACCGCCTGCTGTGGTACAGCCGTACAGAGAGAGAGATTACACCGAAGATAGAGGGTCGCCGGCCTGTCTTTCTCCACGATGAAGGAAGCGAGTCCTCCCTTACGAAAGGTGGTGATGTTTTTTTGTAAGGTTTGAAGAGGGAGTTAATACTTGAGATTCCCACGCATGCATGAAGGGGACTAGTGGGGGTTGGTGACCATGCCCACCCCCACACTCACTTAAAAGTGAGGCTCCCCACCTTGGCCCCAAAGTGGGTGCCCAAAGGGGGTGCCCACTTTTAAATAAGTGTGGACCCCTAACCTTATAAATCAAAGGGTTAGTATTTAAAACATTAAAACAAACATGTGCGATATACTTACCACCTGTTCACATGCACTGAAACTTGTCAGAATACAGGGCACACTTCACGACTCACTGGCAGGCGTCCCCGCTCAGTAAGTAACACGTCAGGCAGGCAAACACACGAATACATGTCATGCGAAAACAGTTTCAAACATGCAAAGTATGTGTGCATGTGCAAAAAGTAACATGGACATATCTCCCGTTCATGGAACATGTACAAAATATCTGTCGGCACAAAACTGGCACGACATAAAACATGAAAACCTGGTCTTCCTATGGAGTGACAGTCCCATAGGTAAGACACAGTTCCAGGCACGAGTTTCCCTAGGTGTGACAGTCCCATAGGTAAAACACGGCACGAATACTGGCTCTTCCATGGCGTGACAGTCCCATGGATCGAACACAGTCCAGGTCATACACGGGTGGCACTGTTCTGGCTCCCGTCCATACGACACCATCCTGCTAACACACGGGTGGCACCAGTCTGGCTCCCGTCCATGTCAGCAAAATACTGGCCTCTTCACATGAGACACCGGCCTGGCCTCAAGTGAACGAGACGCAAAAATGTGGGAATGGACCAAATGGTCGGCCAATTGGTGACAGGAGGAGTCACGAACGCGACTCTGTTAGGAGGAGTTACCAAACGACTGGCCGGTCAATGTTTCAAGTGTGACTCCATAGAGCACATCACGAAGGATTGTCCAAGGACCTTGAAGGAGCAATCCCAAGAGGAGGCTTCAACCGGAAGATGAGTTTGAAGGAGATGCATGTGTGCACGTCTCAGATTTTTTCATTTCTCTAGTTGACCACACACCAAGGGTGCTTCATTGCATTAGGACACATGCACAAACAGAGGAAGTATACAGCCAAGTCTTTAAGGGAGAGTCTTCACAGTTGCCGTCTTTGCTGAGTGGAGAATCTTTGGCCTCAGTGGCACTTGAGAGGGTAGTGTGAGCTGGTGGCCGAAATGCCTACAAACTATTGGTGGCAAAAATGCCTATAAACTATGTGTACCAGAAATGTTTATGGAACACTAGGCTATATATGCCTGCGTGAGTGATTGTTTTATCTTATTACTTGAGCCCACCTCTCATCCAAGGTGTGTGGTCAGAGTACCAATGTAATATGCGGAAGCTTCGGAGAAGGATCGGTACTTCAAAACTCAGAAATCAGCACTCTTTTCGCGACGGAATTAACGCACAAACTGAAAGACTATGTGCAGAAAAATAGAGAGAAGGGGGGAGATGGAGAAGGACACAGTATTGGGTCCCAATTACCCTCTGTAGGGCCCCCACCACGGATGGTGTATTTGCTTTATTAGAATGATGTAAATCTGAAAACAAATACAAAGTACTTGACCTTTTCTTGGCTGGAAAACCTGCCCTTGACCTTCAGTCCTTCACCCCTTAGCTTTAGCAAACCCTTGGCTGTCCTGGCCCTTGTATGCTTGAGGCTCTTGGTGAATTATGAGAGATGCTTCTAATGAAACTATGGGCTGGGCTTTTATACTTCCCAAAACATGCAGTCGGCTGGTTTACTGAAGACCCACGACTGAGTCTTGTAATTAAATGTGTTCACACTTTAATAAAGTGTTTTTCACACCTGTTTGGAGCCTGTCCAGCCTGCGCATGACCCCTGGACAGCCTCCTGGCTGCTGGGCATTCAACGCATAGGTGTGGGACTGCCCCCCACACCTGGCCGCCTTCTGTCCAGGGCTTATACCCTCTGTCGGCTGCCTGTCCAGAGGGTCTGGAGCTGGCCGACTGCCCCTCCAGCCCTTGCCTTGGCTGGTGGGCATAGTCTTGGGCCCTCCTGGCCCCTTGGGGGTGGTTCTATGCCTCCCCCATGCCCATACTAATTATGCCAATGCAAACACCTACACTGGGGTAGCCCTATGGGCTGGCCCCATCTCTACATGCAACCTACATGCCTACAGAGGCCTGGCATCCAGTTGCAAACCAGATACTCAGCACATCTGACATCATTCCAGAGGGAGACTCACAGCGCGGACTGGCACTGCTTCTTGTGCAGGACATTGCACACCTGACCTTGGACTCATGTGCAGGACAATGCACACCTGACCTCGGACGACTGAGATGGATCCCTGGCTGACTCATCCCGGACTGGGCTCACATGGGACCAGTTCACCATCCCAGGTCCTGCACCTTCTGTACAGAATGTCTACGTGGCATCCAAGTGCGGGATGCACGTGACATCCCCTTCTGCTTAACTTGACGGAAGCTGCATAGCCTCCAAATAATCCGTCAATAAAGCCGGATAGTCTTCGAAAAATTCTTTGTCGAGCCATACCGCTTCATGAGTTCCTCGGACCTGAAACTTCGTGAGGAACTGTCGTAGTCTTCGGCCTGAGCCATGCTTGAAACGGTGCAGAAGGATCTGTTCTGGAACCATTACTTCGGCTTCATCAATGATGTCTGGTTCCGCTTCGTCTTTGACCTCTGAAGGGGGTGGACCTGCATATGGCTTTAACCAACTGACATGAAATACATCGTGCATAGTCCAACTCGGAGGTAGCTTTAACTGCATAGACACCTCATTAATCTTTTTCCGGATGGGGAATGGTCCGAAGCTCCTGAAAGACAACTTTGGGCATCGCTTGCCCACCTGCTTTAATCTTTGCTTCATAATCCGAAGATATACCCAATCTCCTTCCGAAAACTTCATGTCCCTTCGGTCTTTATTGGCCTGTCGAGTGTAGGCCTCTTGCGCTTTAGCCAATCTGTCTTTAACGGACTCTAGTATCTCCTGGTAAGACTCCGTCACTCTGTTCGCCTCCGGTACTGAAGACGAGGTCCTGGTTAACAACGACTGGAAAGGCCTTCCAAACGCTGCCTCATATGGAGTCCTGCCAATAGCTGAAGAAAAAGAGTCATTCAGAACAGCTTGAACTAAAGGCAAAAACGATTCCCACTTACCTTGCTGATCGTGGACATAACACTTCAGCACATCAAAGGCCAACTGGTTGTATATCTCTGTCTGGCCATCTGTCTGTGGGTGGAATGCACTGGAAAAATTCAACTTAGTACCAAAATTATCAAACAATGCCCTCCAAAAATGACTGGTAAACTTGGCATCTCGGTCTGACACTATGGTCCTAGGAATCCCACCAACCGGGTACCAATGCCGAATAAAAAGCTGGGCAACATCTTCGGCGGTCACATTGGCCCTGCAAGGAATAAGCATCACAAATTTGCTGAACCTGTCAACAATAGTCAAACACTGTGTATTACGCTTACTCGGACTGGGAGGCAGATTTGTGACAAAGTCCATCGAAATGTCTTGGAAAGGACCCTCAGGAATTGGCAAAGGCTGTAACAACCCTATCTTCTTTCCACGAGGAGCTTTCACCTTTTGACAAATGTCACAGCGTTGTACATAAGTAAACACATCACGCCTCATCTTTGGCCAATAGTATTGCCGTTCTAACTTCTCCAGAGTCGAATTCATGCCCCTATGACCACCTGTAATGGCGTCATGGGCATCATGGAGAAGAGCTGCCCGGAATGATTTCATGACGCACAGTCGGCCTTTGTAGTAAAGCCAACCATCGCGTATCAGAAAATGGCATGGTCCTGTGGCATCCAATGCCTGTTCCCACTGTGTACCGAATTCCTCGGAATCCGCGTACGTGTGCTTCATGTCTTCTAGTCCTGTACCAACAAGGTCCAGTCTAGTGGTCTGAATCGCAGATACTTGTCCCTTCCTGCTCAAAGCATCGGCCACTGGATTGGCCTTTCCTGGAAGGTACTCAATCATGCCACCAAACTGCTGGAATATCTGACTCCAGCGGTGCTGTCGATCACTCCACTGTGCACTGGGCATCGTCTGAATCCAGCGCAATGCCTGATGGTCAGTGCGAACCTCGAAGTCACGGCCATACAAGAAATGTTTCCAATGTTTCAAGGCCTGAATGACTGCTAGGAGTTCACGATCGTAGACTGAGTAATTCTTTTCGGCGGGCAGTAACTTACGAGACATGTAAGCTACTGGATGACCATTCTGTTGCAATACACCGCCAATTGCGATGTTACTCGCATCGGTGATCACCTGAAATGGTTCGTCCCACGAGGCAAGGGCTAAACAAGGCGCTTCTGACAAAGCCACCTTGAGGTTCTGGAATGCCTCCAACGCTCGTGGAGTCATTCGAATCTTTTGCCTCCTTGTTTTCACTCCCTTTAGCAGATCGGTGAGGTCTGCCGAGAGATCAGAAAACTTATCAATGTGGGTGGAATATGCCTGGCATATACCCACAAATGATCTAATGTCATAAGCAGTCTGAGGTACTTCCCAGTTAACAATCTCGGCCACTTTAGCCGGATCAAGTCGAATGCCTTCGGCACTGATTATATATCCCAAGTAATGCACCTGGAACAGATAAAATTCTGACTTCTTTTCATTGACATAGAGCTCGTTGCTTTCCAGCAACCTAAGGACTTTCTCCACATCAATGTCATGCTGCTCAACTGTAGCTGAAAATATGAGTATGTCGTCCAAAAATATGAACACACACACTCCAATCAACTCCCGGAAAATACGCATCATCATGCGGTTAAATGTAGCTGGGGCGTTCGTCAAACCAAATGGCATGACTAAAAATTCATAGTGGGCCCGTTCTGTACGGAAAGCTGTCTTGGGGATGTCCCCCTCAACAATCCGAACCTGGTGGTACCCACTCTTTAAATCCAATTTAGAGAACACCTTAGCTCCATTCAGCCTCTCGAGAATATAGTCAATTCGAGGCATCGGGAATCTGCTTTTGATAGTCAGCTTGTTGAGTGCACGATAATCGACACACAACCGAGAAGACCCATCTTTCTTCTTGACAAATAAGATCGGTGCTGCAAATGGCGACACGCTGGGGCGGATGAAGCCAGCTTGCAACAATTCTTGGAGTTGGCGGTCCAACTCCGATTCCATTGCCTTAGAAAGGCGATACGGAAACTTGCTCGGGGGTTCCGAGCCTGGGAGGAGGTCAATCTTGTGATCCTCCGGTCTGGACGGGGGAAGCTGGGGAGGGAGACTGTCCCGAAGAAAAATCTTCTGGAACTTTTCATGGAGAACCGAGTACTTCTCGGAAGCACTGGCCACCGTCTGGGCTGTCTGGACGTAAATCATCGCACATTGTGCGCCTTTCCTGACTGCTCGCTTAGCCTGCAAGTGGCTTATGAGCGGAAAGTTTGGAATACCTGGCTCACACTTAATGGTCACAGGGGTGTTTGACACATTCCGATCAATCTGGAACGTGTGCTTGTCCCACTTGACATCAGGAAGGAACTTGTGAAACCACTGGATACCCAAAATTATGTCTGCTCCTACAAGAGGGGCAACCATAAAGTCACGCACAAACTCTATGCCCTGAATGACTAACTTAGCACCTAGAGCTTCATACTTGACGCTCGTTGTCATACCTGTGCTAAATCCCTCAACTTGTTTGTCCACCGGAGTCAGCTCGAAGCGGACACGCCTAGCGGCCTCTTCCGTGATCACATCCTCCGTACTGCCGCTGTCAAACAAGACAACGACTCTCTGGCCACCTATGTAGCCAAAGGACTTGAGCAATTCGTTGCGCTCATACTCCTGGTCATGGGCGCCCTTCTGCTTATCTTCGAGCTCCCGGCTAATAATTGCTCCAACTGAAGCACCGGGGGTTGAAGAACTAGGGGTAGCCACTGGGGTCTGTGTGGGAGCTGTGCTCGCCACTGAAGCTGTGGAGGCGGCGGCGGGCTTTGGAGGCTTCTTCGGACAATCCCGAGAAGTATGTCCTTTTGTGTGACAAAAGTAACATCTACCCTCCTTCCTGTACTGAGCAAGCTCCTCAGCACTCAACTTGCCACCTGTCTTGCCTGCCTCCGCTTTCTGGTCTGGAGTAAGCTTAGACGCATTGTTCGAGTTCTTGGAGCCAGAGGCTCCCGGGCTCTGTCCTGGGGAAGACCCCGTCTGGTTCTGGCTTTTGCCCCCCGAGGCGTTAGCCTTGGGAGAAGCCGGCTGGGAAGTCTTGGGCTTGCCACCATTGTGTTTCATTTCTGCACTCTGCGCAAGCGAGAGTGCGTCCTCAAAGGTGGCTGGTCTAAACATACGCACCTCCCATTGGATGTGCGTGTCCAAGCCATACAAAAACTGCCCTTTCTTGTCCGCATCAGATAAGCCTAATTGTAGACACAAGGTCGAAATTCTATTGGCAAACTGAAGGACTGGTTGCGCATTCTGACGCGCACCCCTGAACTCGTCTTCGAGTCGCTCAAGGTAGTGGGGCGGTAAAAACCGCTGCTTAAGGTCACGGACGAACTCGTCCCACCCATAAGCTGCCATACCTGATCTGGTGTGGGCATGAGCCCACTGAGTCCACCAAGGAATGGCCTCACCTTCCAAATACCAACTGGCTAAGATCACTTTGTCAATATCTGATTTCCTAACTGCGGCAAAGTAAGCTTCAAATTGATGTAACCATGAATACAGAGTAGTGGGATCGAGTTTACCATTATACTTACTGAAGTTCATTTTCTCGGGAAAATGATTCGAGGGCGCCGCCGGTGTCAATCTGGCGTCCAAAGCTTGGAGGTAACGCTCGTGTTCCACTCGTCGCATGGCTTCGTCTTCTCGTTGTCGAATCTCCAATGCCCGTATCTGCCTCTCAAGCAAGGAGCTTGACTGCGGCTGTGACCCCTCGAGAGGGTCCCTGTGACGAGGATCTGGTATCTGGGGTACGGAAGGAGAGGGAGGAGGAGATGGAAAACGCGACACTGGAGAGCGAGAACGCTCCTCCAGAGCCAAAATCCGCGCCTTCTGCTCGTCCAACTTGGTTGTCTGGTCTGCGATTGCTCGCATCATCTGCTGGAACATGTCTTGTACACTCAAGCCGGGTGCCCTAGCTGGGCTGCCTGGTGCACTCTGGTCCCATGGTTCTGGTTCTCTCTCGTCGCCAAAGCTCGCCATAGCGGGAATCTGCAATTCCTTTCCGGAACGCAATCTGACCATCCACTATCTGTGTGGGAGACTTCCGGAGGCTTCCGGAGGCTAAGAACCAACCGTCCTTCGAGGGACAGGAGTCACTCCGAAAGGGGTAGTCCACCGGCGTCTAAAAACCAACCACACGAGCGAAAAATTTTCTGGTTTTCTTTGCTGAATCTTCGTCCTTGAAGTAGGCTCTGATACCACTGTAATATGCGGAAGCTTCGGAGAAGGATCGGTACTTCAAAACTCAGAAATCAGCACTCTTTTCGCGACGGAATTAACGCACAAACTGAAAGACTATGTGCAGAAAAATAGAGAGAAGGGGGGAGATGGAGAAGGACACAGTATTGGGTCCCAATTACCCTCTGTAGGGCCCCCACCACGGATGGTGTATTTGCTTTATTAGAATGATGTAAATCTGAAAACAAATACAAAGTACTTGACCTTTTCTTGGCTGGAAAACCTGCCCTTGACCTTCAGTCCTTCACCCCTTAGCTTTAGCAAACCCTTGGCTGTCCTGGCCCTTGTATGCTTGAGGCTCTTGGTGAATTATGAGAGATGCTTCTAATGAAACTATGGGCTGGGCTTTTATACTTCCCAAAACATGCAGTCGGCTGGTTTACTGAAGACCCACGACTGAGTCTTGTAATTAAATGTGTTCACACTTTAATAAAGTGTTTTTCACACCTGTTTGGAGCCTGTCCAGCCTGCGCATGACCCCTGGACAGCCTCCTGGCTGCTGGGCATTCAACGCATAGGTGTGGGACTGCCCCCCACACCTGGCCGCCTTCTGTCCAGGGCTTATACCCTCTGTCGGCTGCCTGTCCAGAGGGTCTGGAGCTGGCCGACTGCCCCTCCAGCCCTTGCCTTGGCTGGTGGGCATAGTCTTGGGCCCTCCTGGCCCCTTGGGGGTGGTTCTATGCCTCCCCCATGCCCATACTAATTATGCCAATGCAAACACCTACACTGGGGTAGCCCTATGGGCTGGCCCCATCTCTACATGCAACCTACATGCCTACAGAGGCCTGGCATCCAGTTGCAAACCAGATACTCAGCACATCTGACATCATTCCAGAGGGAGACTCACAGCGCGGACTGGCACTGCTTCTTGTGCAGGACATTGCACACCTGACCTTGGACTCATGTGCAGGACAATGCACACCTGACCTCGGACGACTGAGATGGATCCCTGGCTGACTCGTCCCGGACTGGGCTCACATGGGACCAGTTCACCATCCCAGGTCCTGCACCTTCTGTACAGAATGTCTACGTGGCATCCAAGTGCGGGATGCACGTGACAACCAACACGGAGTGCAAGTGGTAGAGTGGACATGACGCCTTGTTGGCACGGGACTTATGTCTAATGCCAAGGGTCATGTGGACGGAAGCCTTGTTGGTGGCAGGAGATTTGTTTTGTCTCACCCATTCACTTGGGACATGATTATGATATCTGGACTTATGGGACTGATTTGTCTCGCCCATTTACTTGGGACATGATTATGATATCTAGACCTATGGGGCTGATTTGTCTCGCCCATTTACTTGGGACATGATTATGATATCTGGACTTATGGGACTGTTTTGTCTCGCCCATTTATTTGGGACATGGATTTTTTCAGCCATATTGGAATCACTCTCTCCCCATACGGAGGCCAAGAGAATCATTGTTCATCTCACCATACATGTAGATTCATGTTGGGATTGTGACAGAGCAATTCAATGAACACTCCACCATACGCGTGGATTTGTGTTGGGATTGTGGAGTGAGTGCTTCATTGTTTCCACACCGGGCTCATTGATCAGAGTTGGGATTGTGTGGGAGAACATGGGGACTGTTGGGATTGGGAGAAAGAATTGCCTGAACCATGGAGAACCAGCTTTTCTGTCACCATGGTTTGTGCTCTCGAATGGCACCAGTTTGTGTGCATAGCACACGTTTCTATGTGACACACTAGTTTCTTGTGCATTACACTTGTTTAAGTGTCTTAGCACCTGGTTGGCGATTTTCATTGGCATATATATATCTCATTGATATTGGTTATTAAGACACATTTGGCTCTTGTGCCTGTGTCTAGCATATCTTTCATGGAATTCTTGCCCATTTATTTTGGGACATGGTTATATCTTGAGATATGGTTTGAAGCTTTAAAGTTGAGGACAACTTTTAAGTTGGGGTGAATGTCACCATTTTGGGCATCTTCACAATTCATGTGTGTGGATGGGCTTTGGATGCCCAAAAGGTCAAGAATGTACAAGATTTGAGAATGGGGGATTATCCTGTACAGAGGACCAAGTGTTTGTAGCATGGTCCAGGCACTCGAGACGGTTTCTTGGACATAAAAATGGGCTTTGAAGCTCAAGTGTCAAGTGGAAAGTATGTATGGCGAACTCTTGAGGATTTAGGAGAGATCGAGCAATGAAACAAGTTTCTACATGGTGTTTACATGTATTTCTCATGTGAACACAAAGAGATCATCTCCAAATTTTAGGGAAAGTTGCTATTTCGGCAATCTCCAATGGAATTTCTGTTCACGTCATTACCTCCAGACTTGATAGAGACCGAGTATTGCCAAAGCGCCATTGTGAAATTAGCTATCATCTGAGATATTTTTAGAGCTGGAGATTGTGGAATTTTTGGTCTTTGGATTTGGGACATGTGGCAAATAAGAGGATAAAAGTGAGACAAGTGTCCTCACACTTGTCAATTCAGCTCTTCTACACATGGCATTGTAGCATTTTCTTGCTTATTTTGAACCAGAGAGAGATATCTCTTGGGTGAGTTTGAGCTTCAAGCAAGTTTTACCTGGATGGCTGTTTTTCAGCAAAACAATCCTAAAGCTTGCTGAAATTTCTGGTTTTATGCGATATAGAGGTTGTTATATTGGTTTATGCGCTCATGGATGAGCCACATGGGTTGGTTTACAGGTTTTGGCGCTCATGGATGCGACATACAGGCTGTTATATTGGTTTATGTGCTCCCGGATGAGCCACATGGGCTAGTCTACACATTTATGAGCTCATGAATGAGCCACATGGGCTAGTTTATAGGTTTATGAGTTCATGGAAAGCCACATGGGCTGGTTTATAGGTTTATGTGCTTGTGGAAGAGCCAAATGGGCTATCAAACAAGTTTATGCGCGTATGGAAGAGCCATGTGGGCTGTTTAAACATGTTTGTGCGCCTATGGAAGGACATGTTGGATAGCCATATTGGATGAAGAACAGATTTAAGATTGTATATGGATAATCCAGCATCTCCCATGGGGAGAGTAAGGCCCTCAAAGCTTGTACATGTTATATTTCTCCTTGGATAATGAAATACTCCAAGGGGGGAATCGGCCCACTCCGGTCTCTATGGGGTGTTATATGTGCAACTTTTATTTTCAGCTTTGTGGATTATTTAGTGGTTGTGATTAAATGCCGAAATGTTTAATTGTGACCATGGTCAAGCGATGCACACCCACTCCCGCGCTTCCCAAGCGTGTTACACGCATGACCGCCCTAAAGCTTCCCCCACTGGTCGTGGAGGGTATGGATGATGTCAATCCACTTTGGCCGGAGGAGAGTCAATGTGCCATTGGTGATCGTGAAAACCAATAATCATCACCTCTTGAAGCAATTAACTGCTGAAATCCGCAACGGGGAATAGGATCAGTCGGCCTAAGGGCCTACTAAAAAGATGAGTACAATTCCTCTGCCAAAACCTAGGACTGCTAGGGAAATATCCTGTTGGATATCAATGATTCACCCTCATATTGTATTGTCCAGGCACTGGCTAGCTCATGTTTGTACAGGCCCCATTATGATGAGTAGCCATGGTTGAGCAGCCAGGGCGCTCGACATTCCCGTATTCATATGGGAAGGTGGTCTAAGAGGCCAGATGGTTTAGAGATGGCTTGGATTAGATTTGGCACATTGCCAAATAAGCTGCATGCTACACTAGACCATTATCTCATAATGGTCCACACATGGAGTAGGTAGACTTTACTCTTGGACACCTTGTCCTGACATTGTGGGGCCCGAACAGGACCCAAGATGAGCTCGGATAGCCGTGGGAGGTGGGGAAATTACTATGCAGTTTCTAGTACATCTTTAAGGACCAAGTCTACACCACAACCGGTGGCACCGACTATGCCTGCGGACCTACGTGGTCATGTCATGGCCGCCCCACGTATACAGGTATATAAAGATACATAGCCAGTCTCTTCTCCACACAATTCATCAGTCATCACTGTGAGTTTACTCCCTGGCTTCTGCTAGTATACAGCCTCAAACCAACCATCGAAGCTCCCTTCACAGGAGCACACGAGTGTGGGGCATTGCCAACTATTGTATCACTACTGTAATTCCGTAGTCTTCTCTGTCTCTGTTATTGTGCAATACGAGTTTTAAAGTTTTGTGCTGTGAAAGATCCTCCTCCTTGTGAGTATTCTCTTGTATACACCGCACGTTGTATCCTCTTACATATCATGTCGAGTAAAGAAGCCTGGCCACTCCATGGGGGGAGGATCCTATAAAGGTGTGTGCAAGTCAAGAGTTTACCTAAGCCTTGCCGAATCAAGTGCCGTCAAATCTTACCTTCGAGCCACAAATGTAACTTCCTGATGTAGGTGCGCTAGCTCATCCGTCACGCCCTCACTCCGTTGTCGCATTGGAATGCTCCTTTGCTAAGGGGATGAAGGTAGAGCTTCCTTTTCCTAGATGGAGGCAAGAAGGATATTGGCATTCGCAATGGTTCTCTCTCACAAAAAGCGGATAAAATGACAAGGGTGCCTTTAAAAAAATTTTAATATGCACAAATAATGTCTTTGCCGAAGTTTGTGATCACTAGCCGCAATGCAGTTGCAATGTTGTGGTGTGGTCTCTTCTAGCTTGTCACCTAGAAGAGCTAGTGCCATATATTTGTGGGCAGTGATAACACCATGAAGGATCCCTCCTATTCCTACCTACTAGTTCACAGTCTCTTTTCCTATCTAAATGCACGTGCTGTGTTCACCCCAAAAGAGTTATTGGACTAGGACTCACTGCTCACTTCAAGGTGTTAAGTATGGGTAAACTCATTGTTCACAATCAAGGCTAGTGTGAACACCATGTGTCATTCACGTTTGTGAACACCATATGGCATTCACACTTCCCTGTAAATACAAGTTTCTTTTTGTTCTCCTTGCAATGTAAGTGTTTCCTAAGGGCTTAGATCTCTCCCTATCTATCAAGATACACACAATGAGAGGGGTTTCTCTCCCAATGGATCTCACAAAGCTTCTCTCAACTCCCACCCTTCTCTTATTCACTCTCTTAGTCATCGCTCATAGCTTATTTAAGGTTCAGCACCCATAGCTCACAAGCTCCATTCTTCCCTTATTCCCAATTCACTCAAGCATGTAGAATCAAGCAAGAGAACATTCTTTTTCACTCAAGATGCTCTATGCAAGCTCTAACAGCCATAGCCTAGAGCTCAACAAGTGTGAAATATCTTATTCGTTAGCATATAACTTCCAATAGACCACACACTGCATTATCTAAAAGTGTGAACTGTATTCTAGCTTTCCCTCTTGCAATTTTCCAATGCTATGACCCCATCATGCAATCAAGTTTCGCTCATTTGATGTTGGGAACCCATCTTTGATTGATGTAGATGCTCGGTCCAGCTTAGTTGCGTTGACTTTGCAGTGTGAAACACTCTTGGGTGCCCAACCCTTGGCATGCACCCATAAGCATCATAAATCACCTTGTCAGAGCCTTGGATCTTGCCCAAACTTTGACCATGTGTTGCCCTTAGCATCCCAAACACTAGGTGACCCACTTAGGACCAACTTACTATTTTTAAAAACACTATTTTTGATATTTGATCCGATTCCAAGTAAATTTAGTGATTGAATAGATGAATCCTTGCTGTCCCTTTGACCATTGTGTCCGGTCTGACCACTACCAATCACAACCTGCTATTTTTAGACAATAAGTGCTTTGATCCAAAATGACATGTGATGTGACCCTTTAACATTTCTTGACCATTGACCAGTGGCTGGGTTAACAGCTAGCTTAAATTCAACCGTAACAAATGCCTCATGTCTCTCTGAAATGTACCTCTTCTAAGAGATAAACATGTTATCTTGCATCTCTGATATCAATCCATAAGCACCTAAGCAGTTATAATGCATGGGTTCACCATGTCTTGTCTTAAACTCCTTTAGTAGCTCTTGAACATATCAAATCTTTTCCTGATGATCTATAATCGTTAACATACACGACACCCTCCCTCTCTGAAGCAATAAAGAATGGCATCTGAGGGGACTCCTTGAGGAACCAATTTTTGAGACAGACTCCTCAATCCACTAGTACCAGGCCCATGTGTCCTGTTCAACCCGTAAAGCGCCTCCTTAGCATACACACCTTGCTGCAGCTGACCAGCAAAGATGCTTTCTTTGATGCATTTGAGCTACCCAGGTTGGACTCCATGCCTGACCATGTTCGACCCATATTTAGGCAGGTTTTATCACTTGAGCGCACCGACTGCTGAGCGCCCACATGCTTGTAATCTTCATTTGAAGACTTTTTCTTGCCCCACACTTTCACAAGCCAATTTACTGCCTCTGAGTGCAAAATCCCCATCATTGGCAGTGCATCCTACAGCTACCCTTGTGCATTTTTCACTCAAACCCTCATAACTGAATCCAAAGCCCAAGATCACTAATAACATTAAGAGCAATACCAAGAGCGAAAGCTTGAGCAGACTCACTTCTGAGCAAGCACCGGGCCTGATTTCATGCACCCTATGTAGACACGAGGTTTAGTTCGCAACTTGATTAGAATCTTACATAAAGCCCCTGCAGGTGCACACATAATCATGATAAGCTTGCTATAACCATCGTATTAGTAAATAACATGGTCAATTTAGTATGCAGTGCACAGATCTTCTTGTCTCAATTGATTCATTACCAAGATTGACATGCACATCATCATCCACCTTAATATAAAAGTCAGCATCCCATATGGAAACTGCTGTAGCAAAATAAAGCTTTGTTTTGGCAGACAACTCATGATAACCCTCGACGTGTCCCTGATTATCATCACATCAAACCCATTAGCATCTTCCCAAGTGTTCACAAACAAGGAAAACCCATGATAATGACAAGCAAGGATATAATAACTACAAGGTTAGATGGTGCTAACCAGTCTAAGGATATCATGATGCTGGTTGCTTTCTGCTTCAATGGCCCGATCAAGAATCCCACCAGCAGTAGCGCTGCAACCGCACAAGAAACAAAGCTGTAGGCCAGTTATTCTAAATTTACATAAACAACCTCAAAGAGTAGCATGCAGCACTGTATGTATGCGTGTATGCATGTATGAATGTTCTAAACACAGCAACATGTCGTGGTGTGCATTTGACCTGTGCCCAATGACGAATCTAATAACGATTCCTTTCTCTTCCTCCAACTGCTTCAGCTTGTCACCTGAATTCCAAACAATCAAGTATGCCTACAATTTTACAATCTCACTTATCCACAGACACTTCCTTAATTTTCTTAAATTGAGCTGATGGCATGCGTATGGTCACATTGATGTTGAATTGCATGGCCTAAGGATCTCACCTTTAGGCATCCATGTTTCTCGCACAGAATCTCTACGCTTTCGGCTGCTAAATGCCGTGTTAATCCCGATCACAACAAATGCTTTATGGCGGCCTTCCAATGTTTCACTTCTGAAACTATCTACGAATGGAGAGGCATCTGGCAAATCTGACTGAATGTCTTCATTAAAGTCCAAATCGAGCTGAAGCTTGGACCCCTTCGATCTGGCAACAAATCTTGACTTTGGTAATGACTTGTTAACATTGTAGCAGAATAGTTAGAGTAAGAAAGTGCACAAAATTACGGGGCCATAAACTGACCCGACAGATTTCTGCTCATCAACATCAGTCCCTATTGTAGCCTTTGTTTCCGATTTGCTATGTTCCTGATAGAAGCAATACCGGCAAGGGTTACAAATCAACACCATATGCAAAAAGTTACTTTATCTCGGGACTTACAGCTTTATGTCCGCAACCAATGCGCATACTTTGCTCTTCATTCAACTGCAGCAGGCTCTGATTCTCCGGAAGAATCCACATTCTGTTTCATCCCAAGTAATTATTATGCCAGACAAACCCCATTGACTAGTGCATAGGTTTGCACGTGGGGGTCGTGCTTGTGCCCATCCATGTGCATATGCATGTTGAGATGGTGCCTTCAAGAAGGTCACATTTGCCACTCTATTGAAATGCTGATCACAACTCCAGGTATCTAACCTAGTGGGAAGCGCACAGGTGAAGGATTGATGGCTACCACGGCAGGCAGAGTGTGCTTGACCCATTCACCATGCTACCTCCCCCCCTGCATGCATGTAGCCTGAAGGCAAAAATTCTCACCAGCCTGCATGTATTCAGGAAAGGGATGGATGTTGTGTGCATGCACGTGCATGTGTAATGACAATGAGAGACCTTGCAACTTCACTTCAGATGAGAGCAACGAGACTAACCTGTTGGTGAAGAAAAGGCCAACACAGAAACTTGCTGCACATAGAAGGATGACCCATTTGTAAGGCAATGCTCCTGATCCTTTGGCCGGCATTGCTGATTGCAAAAGTCACGTCGATGCAGTGTTATCAATCTCTATTTTTCTGCCCAGAATTTGATCACCAGAGCTCCATCGTTACCATGTGCACAAGTAGCATTGACGCTGAATATGTCCCATGAAAAACATCAATTTTCAAGTGCATGCTTTCATCACAATACCTAAAGGGATGTATCACATGGCATGATACATCCACTTAGGCAAATTAAATGGCCGTGGCTAGCATCTGTATGGCATGTGGCATTCCCTACATCAGGAAACCCTAGAAAGCTCAATGGAACGACTAAGTATGGCCTTGCCTTAACACAATGATTAGTTTGATCAACAGGAATGATGAAATTTGGGATCAGCTATAATGCATTGAGTCAATATTAAACGCATCAAAAAAAAACCCTAAAGAGATCAGAGATGACGACTAAGAAATAAGACTGTAATTGGGCTGATTAATACAAGAAAACATAAGAAATCCTTGGTTTTGACACACTGATTAGGTTAAATTGGGGTTGCTATCGATTGGCAGATCATGAAGCAAGGTGAATTGGGGGAAATTATGATGAAAATTACTGTTAGAGAGATGATTGGAGCGAAAAGCGTGATTAGGGTTATGATGGGGTTTTTGACGAAATGGGCTAAACGGGAATCAGTGGGAAAACGAATCGAAAGCGGCAGTTGAAAACGAATGCCATAAGTGCTGATTTTGATTTTGCTGACTAAAAGAGTGTTTAGTTTCTAGTGTCCTTCCTACTGCATTTTTGAGGGTGTGGACCGTGGTGCACATTTTCCTTCCAAGAGCCCCCCCAAAAAAAAATGATGATGAGAACAATGAGTTAAAAAAAGAAAATCAATTAATTAATTATTTAGGTATATTTTATTATAAAATTTATACAGGTAAAGCTTTTAACACTTCTTATCGACCTCCCAACCTCTTGACAACGATTTCATACATACAAATAATGACATCCCATTTGCAAGTGAGGGCTAAGTCCATGTGCAATCAGACACAACACAAAAGGATCTGGAGGTGCACTTAGTGTAGTATTTTTACTGGATAAACATCAAAGTACCACACATTAACAAGGGGAGTCGTTTCCTAGAGTATTTAAACCCGTCTCTTGAGTAGGAGGGGCCAAATAGAAGACCAAAGTCTTTTTGACCAGTGATCAGCCACAATGATTAGTATTGTCCTACAAAGAGTTGTGTCCACATAGACTTGTGGAAAGTTGTGGAAATCAATAAAGCAAAGCAGGTGAGCCTGCCCCACTAATGATTTTGCACTTACTCCACTAGAATGCAAGTTGGTTAAGTAAACCCAAGTCCATCTGTTTTTGAAATGAGCTGCTCTTACTTAGTCAATTTACATGAAGTAATTTCTTTTTCTTT
Source organism: Cibotium barometz (assembly GCF_041138505.1). Taxonomy (NCBI): domain Eukaryota; kingdom Viridiplantae; phylum Streptophyta; class Polypodiopsida; order Cyatheales; family Cibotiaceae; genus Cibotium; species Cibotium barometz. Next base: position 4,147,923 of record NC_141051.1, on the reverse strand, counting down.
GACCCCACTAAGTAATTTCTTTTTCTTTGACCCCACTACACTTTGGTTTTTTAAAGGAGACCCCCCACATAGACCCCACAATCAAAAAGTCTTTGAGTGTGCAATAGAGGACCACCTAGAAAATGTCCATGTAAGGACTCTGAATGAAGAAAAGACCTCAAGTTTACACTAAACTTGTGGTCAAGCCCTTTTGGCTATGTAATGATGTACTTGCACAATTGATGAGATGATAATACTATCGCAATCAAAGCCTTCTCATTTAGCCCGTTTCATCATAACCCTAATCATGCTTTCCTCTAAAATGATGAAAATTATATGGTGACATATTTATGTAGATATTGCACATGATCTTGTGTGTGAATAGGCTTCAAGAGTGTTGCAAACATTTCTTATGTACATTTATTTTATGGATTGTTCTTTCGATGTGGGATGCATTTTTCTCTTATGTATAAAACAATGTAATAATAAATGCATTTGAGGATAATTATTCTGCCTTGTGTGAATCATTGTTTCTATTATTGTTCAAAGTGATTTTGAGCATGTCGTGATGGCATTATGTGGTGACATATTATTTTCATATTTATGTAGATAGTGCACATTATCTTGTGTGTGAAGAGGCTTCAAGAGTGTTGAAAACTTTTCATATTTATTTTATGAATTGCTCTTCTGTTTTAACACTCTTATGTGTGAAGAGGCTTGAAGAATGTTGAAAACTTTTCTTATGTATATTTATTGAATTGTTCTTCAGTTGTGATTAAGCTTGACTGTAATTTCCTATGAGTAATTTATGTGGATATTACACATGATCTTGTGTGTAAAGAGGCTTCAAGAGTGTTGCAAAATTTTCTTATGTATATTTATTTTATGAATTATTATCTTGTTTGTGACTAAGGCTAAATGCAATTTCCAATGAGTAATTTGGAGCCTCACAAGTGGTGTTAGGCTATTTAAGATAGAACTTGATAGTTAGAATGGGGATTGTCTAAGATGGAAGGGTTGAACATAAATAATGTCTTGAACTAAATTGGGGATCGCCTAAGATGGAAGGGTTGAACATAAATGATGTCTTTAACTGAATTAGCGATTACCTAAGATGGAAGGGTTTAACATAAATGATGTCTTGAACTGAATTGAGGATTGTCTAAGATGGAAAGGGTGAACATAAATGCTATCTTGAACCGAATGGAGGAATAATCCAACATGATAAAGAAGGTTATTTCCCATAATGAGAGACTAACTCAAAACTTAATCCCAATCAAGAAGTTTGCTTGGAGGACTAGAATAAGGGTAGACATAAATAGAGAAGTAGTTAAGGCCTGTTTCAATCACTCCTAGAATCACATTCACAAAAGCTTACCTTCTTGAGCTACAATCATTGTGGGAATCTTTCCAATGGCATGGACGAGGTCAAGCACACACTGCTTCAAAAGCTCCACACCTCCATGGGTAGCAATCCATTACCATCTCTTGTGTGAGCATTGTCACACCGTTGCGTTGCACTATGGGTCCTCATCTCTCCTCTCACCTCAAATCACTCATACGTACTCACTAGCATGCATTAGAGAAGGTAATTAGCAAGAGGATTAGTAATAGCAAGACTCTATGACAATGGGAGAGTATATTACATAATGAGAGAAAGCGGCTTATATACAAGGTCGGGCACCCAAGGCTCATAAGTGGCCTATTACTTATATAATGATGAATTTCATAATATATACATGAAATACATTTGTAGGAAATCCATTTTAGCTTGTTGCCACATGCTCTTGAAGTGTGAATCGCTCTATAAGTACTCTGTGAGACCATTTTTGGGTGCCTATTCAAGTTGCAGATTTGGACAATGTTGCTCCATAGATTGATCATACATGATTTTGGTGTCTCTGTCTTTGCTATTTGATGTAAGATTATAGTCGCAACTCTTGTTAATCCCAAAATGGGTTACACTTCATGATCGCGGAGGTAGAAGACTTTGTTATGGGAAAAATTGAGAACCTATTGTTTTGATGCTTTTGATGTTGCATGAATGTTCAATGGTCATTGTTCCTCTCGAAGGAATGGGAAAGGCTAGTTAGTAAATGAGGTGGGGATTTCTGCGAGTGATTATTGTTTCTTTTTTCATTAAAACAAGAGAGTAAATCTTAGTTCCTCATTTGATACATTAAAAAAATGTAGCTTCTTAGTTGTTACTTTCCTTGTTATAGGACTTTATCAAATGATTATGAAGAAGTGGACATGTCCATGTATTCTTTATCCCATGTGTTTTTTAAAAATATATAAATATCTTTTATACTCTTACTAGTAAATATATAATGAAGTACTTTAAAGTGAGTTAAGCAACTCTTGATATATTTGTTATTGAAGTTAAAATCAGGTGTGAAAGAATTATATTGACTTGCAAGGTTAATGAAAAAGTTCTTCACCTTCTTTAGAGAATTGTGGGATTTTATGGTGAAGAGGGTATTGTAGAAGGTCTCATTGCTAGTGAGGTTTGGATGGTTGTCACACTAAGGACAGCCTATTGTGCTTACACCTTTTTTAGGAAAAGGGTCATACCACAGACTAGGCTTTTGCCCACCATGTCCACCCCATCCAAAGATATACTTGGAAGGATGTTGATGGTGAGGCTATGATGCAAACTTACATTTTTATCACCAATGAGTGAGTAAGTATGTTTACTCATGGAGTAACTACTACACTAGTTAGCCAATTGAAAGAAGAATAATAAGCCAATGAGCTTACCCGTTGATGTAATTGGCTATTGATGACAATGTATGCTTTGGTCTCTTTTTGTCTCTCTCTCTTTCTCTTTATAAAAAATAAAAATTCATATAGTTGATATTGATTGGTTAGTCATATCAGCAATTATTAATATGCACTAAAGTGATCTACAGGCTTGTGTAGTGATCTGGAAGGGTTCCATTTGGTATGAAAAACTAGACTAGTTTTTCACGGCATGAATATATCAAGATATTCACCTCACCACTAGGAGCTTATTGCTCCTCTGGTCGAGCTTCATGACCACTAACTACATCTTATAAACCTTTTACAACCAAAACATGACACATTGATGATGTATGACCATAGAGGGTAGTTGGAACCATCCAACTTGTGAGCAACTTGTCCTCTGCTACCAACCAATTAAATACATTGATGCCAGCCATCACTCACAACAAATGCACTATCTGAGCAAAACAAATGCCATTGCACAACACAGACACCCACCATGTCTATTGAATAGCAACTTTGAGAGATGCCAAGCAAGGCGTTCTTTAGCTCCCCCTCACGTGGTTGCTAAAGCAACTACACGAGGATCATGCATAAGGAGCTTTAATGCCTATTCCTCATATAGTAGGTTACTATGTAACTAGGAATTTTTTACAAATTTACATGAAAGGACTTTCTCCTCTTTATATAGGAAATTAAATTTCCTATATAGCCCAAATAGATCTATATAGGAAATTGCATTTCCTATATAGCCCAAATAGATCTATCTACCTTTTACACGGAGAACCGGATGGACTATGCATTTTTGATATACGAAATGAGGCCTTTATGTAGTAAATCAATAAGAACTTGTCCTTTCTATATAATAAAATTGCAATTACCTATATTGGAATTGAGAAAGGACGTTGTATTCTCCATGTAGTAAAATGTTTTCTTTATGGAAAATGAGCTCAAGATATTATAGAATGGAAAAGAAAAAAATTATTTCCTCTATAGGAATAAAATCACTATTTAGTAAATAAGGGAAAAATATTGAAGTTAATATTAAAGATTATTTTTACTATATATATATATATATATAAAGTTAATCAATTAACATATGCACTAATATTTAATATAAAATCTATTGACATACTTGTTGAACTTGAGATATATATTTTGATTATGATAAAATATAAAAATTCACATGTTAGTCTATGTGTTAGTAAAAAAATTGACACATGCTAAAAAACTTTATTTTTCCAAAGCATATAAAAAATCAAATCAACACTCAGACTATTACATAGCCAAGGCCTTGGGGATCAAACATAGAAGGAAAGAGAGGATTTGGGGAAGATGTGATGTGAGTTCTTCAATTCCCTTTACATGGGGGGAAAAGAGGTAAATGTGGATAATAGGAGAAAATAATGAGGTCCTTTGTGCAGTCTCTATTAGAGGAGGCATCTTTGAAGCATCACGTTGGATAGGTCACATTGGATTGGTATAAGCTACTTTTGTTCATGTGAAAGGTGGGGATAGGAAGGAATAACCTCCATAGAGCAAGCTAAAAAGAAAATGGCAATGATGATATGGCAAAGGCGACTGATAGGTGACTCTTTTTATGTCCTCCTATGGTATCACCTTTTCATTGGGGTAGAATCCTCTTAAGAATATAACTAGATGCTTGGCTCAAAAAGGATGCGCTACAGATGAGAGCTATAGATAAAATTCATTCAAAATATAGTATGTGCTATAGACAAAGGATTTGTTTAACATATATTTGTATCTAGGTAAAGGTTTCTTCAACATCTTGTTGTTATAACCTTCAATGGTTTCTAATTTACTAGCCAAAGCTCCCTTACTTTCTCAAAAAACTTTATCCTTGTGATTCCTTGGAACTCCTTCTTTCATGTAAATGAAGGTTTGGCGCATGCATGCTCAATATGGATGCAATTTGTGGATATCCCTCCATGGCTATGGCCCTCGCTTAGTGATTTGGTTAAGGCTTTGGTTCGCCTTGCTGTTTATTCCTCCTTCCAAATCCTTCCATGGGCAGAGGTTAGAGACAAGTTTATCTAAATTGGGATACTATTTTCCCAATTTTGGATAGATTGAAGATTCAATCAGGCTTCTTTGGAAAATTAAGGATGAAGCTTAGGTTTGGATCTTTTGCTAGTGCTTGTTTCCATCGTGAGAAATTTGGTCATTATTTCAAAGATTGACTAGTTTACAAAGAGGACAAAAAGTGTTCTAAAGAGACAAGGAGAGTGGTAGGGATCCTAAGGGTACCAAAGGAGCCTAATGGGAAAGGAGAAGCGAAGGGAGTTAAATGAATCAATTGGTGGCTTAGGGGAAATCTAAAAGGGAAAGAAAAAGACTTGGATCCTACTAATGAATTAGTAGAAGAGTCCTCCACCTCTTGGCCAAGGCTAAAGATGAGACTCATGGAAGTAAACATCCTTCCATTCAAATCAAAGGAGCTCAATAGCAAGGAAGGCCCTAGGAGGAAGGGTGGTTTTAGCACAAGGTTTCTCACAAGAGGAGCAATAAGAAGGGCCCTTTTTGAAGTAGCTCAACTAAACCCCCTATCCTTCTACTCAAAATATCTATGAAATCCTCAATAACTTGAATGGTAATCCTTCTTATGTACAGAGTGATGCTAATCCTATGGTGACTATTATGAGTCAAAGTAAGGTTGGAAACAACATTCAAATGGTAGATGAGACCATGATGTTGCAAGACTCTTCGTAGGGAATAAGGGGTCCCATAATAATTTCTCAATGAAAGGGGGCTTTTATAATGTTAAAGGGCTATGTTAAACGATAAGGAGAAGGACCCCTTTGAAAAATATAGAATGACAAGAAGCTTGATGTATTTGATAAGAAAGAAGAGGAAGGTCTACTTTAAAGGATTGAGAGTGTTCTATGGTGGTCAACATGGATATAGTGAAGTGATGCAAGGATCTTAAACCTAAAGTAATTATTATAACCACAAGGATCAATAATTATTATACCTACCCCTTAGGGAGATTTTTGGTGATTGAAATCCAAGTGGATGATGAACCTTATTAGCTTGTGAATGTTTATGGGGCTTGAATAGATAAAGGAAGAGGAGATCTTTGGTCCTAGATTAGGGACCCAGATAGTCAAAAGTCTTGGTTGATGGTTAGTGGTGGAAAGAAAGGTAAAGAGACAAAATGGGCACCCATAATGTTTTAAGGTTATAGGATGACTTGAAATGTTATGAAATTAGTCATAGGAATGACTATTCTTTTGGGGAGAGAGAGATATACATAAAAAGCATCCTAATTCAATAGCTTATAGGCTATTTTTAATCCCAACTAAAAAGAATGTGCATGGTTTTTTCATTGGCTTCTTCTTCTTTCCATGTGTGCTTATGGATCATTGAGTTAACCATTGCACGCTCTTAGCTCATACACATATTTAGTCACTCTTCATACCTCCCTTAGTGCCCCATAATTGTGTCATGCAAAAATGATCATTATGGTGGTTTTCATTGTGTAACTAAATAAGCTTGGATGACGACCACACTTTACAAGAGTGAGGGTGGGATTCAAATATACACACTTGTAAAGTTTAGTTATTATTCGAGCACCTTTGGTTGAAATGTGCGGGCTAGACACCTCATTTTTAATGTGTCTTGGCCTTAGAGAGACCCCTCAAAATTGGGCCTTTGGCTCGCACATTGTAACTAAATAAGCTCAGATGGTGACCAAACTTTGAAAAAAGTGAGGGTGCAGTCCACGTGTATACACTTGCAAATTTTGGTGACCATCGAGCACATTTGGTTGGAATGTGTAGGCCAAACGCCTGGTTTTCAATGTGTCTTAGCCTTAGAGACCCCCCTTGAAATTGGGCATTTGGCCTATACATTGCAACCAAATGAGCTTGGATGGTGACCAAACTTTGCAAGAGTAACGGTGGGGTCCACATGTACACATTTGTAAAGTTTGGTCTCACCATCAGAGCACATTTGGCTGGAATGTGTGAGCTAGAAGCTTGCTTTTTAATGTGTCTTAGTCTTAGAGAGTTGTCTCAAAACTGGGTATTTGGCTCGCACATTGTAACTAAATGAGCTCGGATGGTGATTAAACTTTGAAATAGAGAGCATGGGAAACACTTTAAATTTTTAATCACCATTCGAGTACATTTGTTTGGAATGTATGGGCCAGACGCTTGCTTTTTAATGTGTCTTGGCCTTAGAGAGCCCCCTCAAAATTGGGCCTCTGGCTTGCACATCACAACCAAATGAACTCAAATGGTGACCAAACTTTGCAAGAGTGAGCATGGGGTACACACTTACAAAGTTTGGTCACCATCCGAGCACATTTGGTTGGAAAGTACAACCCAGGCGCCTACTTTTTTATGTGTCTTGGCCTTAGAGAGCCCCCTAAAAATTGGGCCTTTGGCCTGCACATTGTAACCAAATGTTTGAATGGTGACCAAAATTTATAAGAGTGAGTTTAGAGCCCATATGTGCACACTTGCAAAGTATTTGGTTAGAATGTGCAAGCAAGATGCCTACTTTTTAATGTGTCTTAGCCTTAGAGTGCTCCCTCAAAAATTAGACCTCTAGCCTAAACATTCTAACCAAATAAGGTCATATGGTAATGACCAAACTTTGCAACAGTGAGGGTGGGGTCCACGCATATACACTTACAAAGTTTTGTCACCATCAGAGTATATTTGGTTGAAATGTGTGAGCCAAATGCCTACTTTTTATTGTGTTAAGGCCTTAGAGAGCCCCCTTGAAAATAGGGCCTTTGGCCTGCACATTGCAATTGAATGAGCTTAGATAGTGATCAAAAATTATAAGAGTGAGGGTGAGGTGAACATGTATACACTTGTAAAGTTTAGTCACCACCATCTAAGCACATTTGGTTGAAATGTGTAGGCCATATGCATGCCTTTTTGATGTGTCTTAGCCTTAGAGAGCCCACTTGAAATTAGGCCTTTGGCCCACACATTTTATAACCAAATGATCTTGGATGGTAACCAAGCTTTGCAAGAGGAATGGTGGGTCCACATGTACACACTTGCAAACTTTGGTTACCCATCAGAGCACATTTGGTTGGAATGTGTGGGCCGTACACTTGCTTTTTAATGTGTTGGCCTCAAAATTAGGCCTTTGGCCAACATAATGCAACTTAATGAGCTTGTTGGTGACCAAAAGTTATAAGAGTGATGATAGGGTCCACACGTATACACAAAGTTTTGTCACCATTCACGCACATTTAGGTTGAATGTGCGGCCAAGACACCTGGTTTTTAATGTGTCTTGGCCTTAGAGAGCTCCCTAAAAAATTGTTCCTCTAGCGTACACATTGAAACTAAATGAGTTTGTATTTATGGTGACCAAACTTTGTATGAGTGAGGGTGGGGTCTATATGTACACACTTACAAAGTTTTGTCACCATTAGAGCACATTGGGTTGGAATGTGCATGCCAAATACCTTCCGTTTATTGTGTCTTGGTTGTAGAGAGCCCCTTGTACATTGTAACCAAATAAGATTGGATGGTGACTAAAATTTTCAAGAGTGAGGGTGGGGTCCATATGTACACACTTACAAAGTTTGGTCACTATCTGAGCACATTTGGTTAGAATGTGTGAGCTAGAGACCTACTTTTCAATGTGTGAGCTAGAGACCTACTTTTTAATGTGTCTTGACCCTAGAGAGCCCCCTCAAAATTGGGCCTTTGTCCTACACATTATAACTAAATGAGCTTCATACGCTGAGATTAAACTTTTCAAGAGTCTATATGCATACACTTGCAAACTTCGGTTACCATCCGAGTACATTTGGTTGGAATGTGCAGGCCAAACACTTGCTTTTTTAATGTATCTTGCCTTATAGAACCCCTTAAAATTAGGCCTTTGGCTTGTACATTGTAACCAAATGAGATTGAAGGCTCCACATATATATACTTGAAAAGTTTAATCACCATCCAAGCACATTTAGCTAGAATGTGTGGGCTAAATGTGTGCTTTTAATGTGTCTTAGACTTATAGTGCCACCTCAAAATTGGGCCTTTGGCCTGCACATTACAATCAAATGATCTTGGATGGTGACCAAAATTTTAAAAATTGAGAGTGGGATCCACATGTACATACAAAGTTTCATCTCCATCCGATCACATTTGGTTAGAAAGTGGGTTAGACGCCTGCTTTTTAATGTATCTTGGCCTTAGAGAGCCCCCTCGAAATTGGGCCCTTGGCATGCACATTGCAACCAAATGAGGTTGGGGCCCACATGTACACACTTATAATGTTTGGTCTCACCATCGGAGCACATTTGTTAGAATGTGCGGGCCAGACACTTACTTCTTAATATATCTTTGCCTTAGAGAGCCCTCTCAAAATTGGGCCTTTGGTATGCACATTCTAATTGAATGAGCTCAGATGATAAGACCAAACTTTGCAAGAACGAAGGTGAGGTCCACATGTCACCAATCGAGTAAATTTGGTTGGAGTGTATGGTTTATATGCCTACTTTTTAATATGCCTTGACCTTAGAGAGCCTCCTTAAAATTGGGTCTTTGGCCCCCTTATTGCAAAAAACTAAGCTTGGATGGTGACCAAACTTTGCAAAGTTGAGAGATGGGATTCACATGTATACACTCATAAAGTTTAGTCACCATCCAAGCACATTTGGTTGGAAAGTATAGGCTAGACGCTTGCTTTTTAATGTATCCTGGCCTTAGAGAGCCCCCTTGAAATTGGGCCTTTGGCCCGCATATTAAACCAAATAAGCTTGGATGGTGTGACCAACCTTTGTAGGAGTGAGGGTGGGTCCACATGTACACACTTGCAAAGTTTGGTCACCATTTGAGCGCATTTGGTTAGAATGTGTAGACTAGACGCCTGCTTTTTAATGTGTCTTGGCCATAGAGAGCCCCCTCAAAATTGGGCCTTCTGGCCCGAACATTGTAACCAAATGATAAAACTTTGCAAGAGTGAGGGTGGGCTCCATATATACTCAATTGTAAAGTTTAGTCACCATCTAAGCACATTTGATTGGAATGTGCAGGTTAGATGCATGCTTTTTAATGTGTCTTGGTCTTACAGAGCCTCCTTGAAATTGGTCCTTTGGCCCACACATTGAAATTGGTCCTTTGGCCCACACATTGAAACTAAATGATCTCTCACTGTGAAAAAAATTTGCAAGAGTGAGGGTGGGTCCATATGTGCACACTTGCAAATTTTGGTCACCATCCAAGCACATTTAGGTGGAATCTATGGGCCAAACACCTGATTTTTAATATGTCTTAGCCTTAGAGATAGGTTAGGGCATAAAGGCTATGCAAAGACTAGACCTAGCTATGGGTTTTGACTGTCATAAAGCTATGTGAGGACTGTCTCTATGGAAAATCTACACATCATATGTTCCCACATTCAAACTTCGGGTCCACCCATCCACACTGTAAACTAGTACACTCTAATTTGTGATGGCCTATGCCTATGCAATCTTTAACCAAAATTCACTTTATTTTTTGATGTTATTGATGACTATACAAAGTTCACCATGGTAGCTTTCCTTAAACATAGATTTGAGGCTCTAACTTTTTTTCAAAACTATGATACATTTGTAGAGCATCAACTTAGTCAGTTCCTTCAATCCATCCAGATTGATAATGGACGTGAGTATGTCTCTTAAGATTTCCAAGCATACAATTAAGAGCATGCTATTTATCATAGGCTTATTGTCCTTGCTACCTCTAAGCAAAATGGGATAGTAGAGAGAAATAATAGGAAACTTATTAACTTTGCTAGGAGTATGCTTCAGGTGGTAGGCCTTTCCCACCCCTATTGTGAGGAAGCCATTTCTACTACATGTTATATTTAAAACCATAGTTACACATGCATCCTTGTAAATAACATCGAGATTATGTATTTGCGATTTAAAGATAGGCTATGACAAGTATTAATATCTTTTCTTTTCTTGTGTTTTTGCAGGTGAAATAAACATGGTGCTAAGCAAAATGGGATAGTAGAGAGAAATAATAGGAAACTTATTAACTTTGCCAGGAGTATGCTTCAGGTGGCAGGCCTTTCCCACCCCTATTGTGAGGAAGCCATTTCTACTACATGTTATAATTAAAACCATAGTTACACATGCATCCTTGTAAATAACATCGAGATTATGTATTTGCGAGATTTAAAGATAGGCTATGACAAGTATTAATATCTTCTCTTCTTTTCTTGTGTTGCAGGTGAAATAAACATGGTTCTAAGCATTGTCGAACCTCCAATGGTTCTTAGTGTTCTCGGGCCCCTTGTTGTTGGTCGTGATATCTAGCACTACTGTCTCATCCCAAGGTTGTTTACAAAGAGGGAATCAATCATGAGGGAAGCATTGGGTGAACACACTATTGTAAGCATGTTGAACCTCCCCAATAACACTACAACAACTAAAGTTTCATAGCCTCACTTCAAGAGGAGGCATCCATGGGGGGCATCATAAAAGGAGCCATCACCATAACCCAAATCTATAGTCAGAGCCGTAGAGATGTTGCCGGCAGATAGGAGCATGAGCTATAGACGTAGTTGGAGCCCTTGCTGGTCAACATAGTTATAGTGATAACCATTGATGTAGCCATAGCCATAGTAGACAGAGCCATGTATGCAGCCATAGCCATAGTAGAGGGTATTAAGAGACTAAGGTTATGTAAAAGGGGAGGAGAAGGGTGTGTGTGTGAATGGACTTATGGTCCACTAGCTCACCTATTTAAAGGTGGAGCTAGAAGGCATTTTAGTGAGCATGAAGCTTGGTTGTATTTTGAGCAACTTAATAAGTAAGATATTTTCTTGTATTTTGGTGTGTCTCTCCTCCACATATTTGATCTATTTCATGAGCACCACAAATTTCATCATGGTATCTAGAGCTAGGCAACTTGCAAGGTGTAGAATAGGTCAAAAAAGTAGTTTTTAGAGTGCATCTCATCTACCCCCAGCCAGTGGAGGCCTTCCAGTAGCTTGAGGAGGACGAATCTCGACATGCTTTCAACTAGGAAGATGAAGACGACTCCTGGGTGCTTAGTTTCGTATCAGCAATTGACAGGTTTATCCTCTAGAGGCCACGGCATTAAGATCTGAGTAGGCCGGCGCCGTTTCTTCTCTATGCAAGTGCCGTTGTACAGCATTCGCTGTCTGTAGGCAATTATAAGCAGTGTGATCTTAGGACTTCTAAAGCCCATGACCTAAGGGCTTAGGATTTCAAATCTCAGCCCTAATGGCAGGCTGAATCAACCGTGGGAGTGAAAAAACCAGGTGCCTACTATCTTTTTCTCCATGAAAGCTTGCTCAAGTTTGTTAATAGTGTTCATAAACACTAATAGTGTTGATTAACACTAATGAGGCTACTAATCCACTAGATCGGAGCCATTCCAAAGTGTTTCTAAACACTAAGAGTGTTCTTAAACACTAATGGTGAATCTAATCACCAATGTAAGTGTCATTAGATGCTAGAAAAGTGCTCTTAAGCACTAATAGTATTGCTAGACACTAATGGTGATCTTAATCACCAAACAAAGTGTTCTTTGACACTAATGAAGCTAATCTCCATCAGAATTAGTGGTTGGGCACAAACCCTAAGTGTTAAACCATAAACTTAACCATCTTAATCTCCTTTTTTATGCAACATCCTTAACTTGATTAAGGGTTTGTTGCACTCTCATAAGCCTTTCTATTTCTACTTAAGCCAAAACATCACAAATTTTTGGTTTTTTCTTCTTCATAAATCAGCCCATTACTCTCTAGTAATCTCCTTCAATACCCAATGTCAAAGGACAACACCCAAATTAAGAAGTTCTCAAGAGAGGGCTTCCACACTTGGCAAGTCCTTGTCAAGTACAAGATGATGTTTAAAGGTTTTTGGCCATTCATCTCCGGCACTAAGGTTATTGATTGAACTAAGGCTGAAGATATTGAAGATGATGAGAGGGCACAAGCCATCATCATGCTTCATCTTGATGAGGCTCTCATTCACTATGTGGACCAGCTTCCGACTGCAAAGGAGAAATGGGATGAGCTTGACAAGCTCTATGGAGCTCGTGGTAAGAATTCCAAGATCTCACTTAAAATTGAATTTTTCAGCTTGGAACTCAAAGAGGGAGACGGCATTGGAGCCTTCATCTCTCACTTGAAGGGCCTTATGGCTCAACTTGCATTAGTAAATGCGAGAATGGATGAAGATGATGCAGTGGTGGCTGTTTTGCTAAAGGCAGTCAAGAAGGTGTACCCCACCTTAGTCACCACCCTGAAGAACATACCTAATCCCACCCTTGAAGGAGTCATTCAATCTTGTCTTGATAAAGAAAAGAGGCCAAAGGGAGGAGCTGAATCTTCAAATGCAACAACTTCATCGAATATCGAACAAGCTTTGTCACATCAAGTGATCAAAGTAAGATGTGTCCATTGCAAAAAGGTGGGTCATTTGGCAAATAATTGTTGGATCAAATATCCCAAAAAAATGAAATGTAACAAGTGTGAACAAATGGGACATATATCACTTCCAAATGTCCTAACAAAGAGTCAGAAGCTAACTTTGTATCAGCCTCTAACTCCATTGAGAAATTGTTTTAAATCTCAATGTAACCACACCTATATTCGTAACCTTGTATGCCTAATGTTATAAAGGCATCCTATGTCCAATACCACCTATTCCAATTTTTTCATAATTGGTATTGAGGGGGGGTATTAAGAGACTAAGGTTATGTAAAAGGGGAGGAGAAGGGTGTGTGTGTGAATGGACTTATGGTCCACTAGCTCACCTATTTAAAGGTGGAGCTAGAAGGCATTTTAGTGAGCATGAAGCTTAGTTGTATTTTGAGCAACTTAATAAGCAAGATCTTTTATTGTATTTTGGTATGTCTCTCCTCCACATATTTGATCTATTTCATGAGCACCACGAATTTCATCAGAGGGAGCCCTAGCCATTAAAAAAAAAGCCATGGAGGTAGCCATAGCCATGGTAGCCACCATCATGGCCATGACCACACCTATTCCAAGAGCATATCCACCACTAAAGTTAGAGAGACCTTGAAAAGCTTGTTCCAAATATATGCGGATCACATACATCGTCATGCAGATCACACCAAGATGACATCAAGTATGTAAATATCTTGGATGATACACTATTTGCTAGAAATAAGGATCGTTACATTCTACTGCTTCCACAGGTGGAGGAAGGCACACCCTATACACACAAGAGGCAGCCATGCCACCATAGTCACCAATGAAGGGCAACCTAGATTGGAAGATTTTGGCATACAACAGACTGGCAAAAGGAGTACCTGACAATTTCAGAATACAGCCAAGTCTATATGGGCGTGCCACCAACATAGCAAGTTGATCCTTTATACATGCCAGTTAAAAGAAGATGGACACCGCTGGAATTTCAGGAAGCCAAAAGGCGCAACTCACATGTTTGCTACAACTTCCCAGTCTTCATACCAGCAACATTTGCAAACATATACAGGAGAAAAGACAGCAAATGCTTACATGGATACGGGCATGGCACAGAATTCCAGACCCAGCAATTGTGGCTAGCGTTAGATTTTTAAAATTGCTGGTGGTGCTTATTGATCAACCCAAGGAGCCCTATGATGGCAATGAAGTTGAACAATTGAAGTTCAACATGAACCAAGGGCCATTCGAAAGGGACATCATGCTCTACTACCATCGACTGAGATGTCTTCCAGGCTACATGAAGACATGGTGGATACAAGATTTTGGAGATCCCACTTAGCATTCCGATACACACCGAGAAAGCTCCAGTCCAGAAGAAATTTCTACCGACATGAGTTCGGTGACCAGGTCTTTAGGCCTCGATAACAGGTTTTGTGGACATTAGGAAGGGGGGGGATGTTAATCCAATTTTGGATTTACAAACATGATCCTCCAATTAAGGACATTAATAAGTGTCATGAAACGGTACTATAGGCCACCGAAGGCCTAGTTAAGTAAGTTTTGGGCGCCCAAGTGTGAATAAGGGCCAAATGTAAATAAGGCATTTTCTCATAATGAAAAGACACAATCCCCTTTGTGCTATAGAGAGCTCTTCCTTGTGTCTTAAGAGAGAGAGAGAGAGAGAGAGAGAGAGAGAAAGAGAGAGAGAATTCTAGCATTGTTCCTCCTCTATGCTTGTATGATTCATGCTTGTGTGGGAGAGAGAGAGAGTGATTGCCTTATGCGACGGTGCGAGCGACTCTATGGTGACAGCGTGGAGGTGGAGCTTAACAAGCGAGAATGGATACCTCAAGGGACTCAAGTTCAAAGCATTGATAAGTGCCCTACGACAGTTGTGATCTAATGCTCATCCTTTAGGGGTGAATGCATTGAGTTCCCTCTTGGAGGTGTGGTAGCCCAATAACACCATGTATATAAGTGAATATCTCTCATAATACAAGGAACTCTCCCATTGTGCAATAAAGTTTTTCTCTTGCTAATCTCTCTCTCTAATGCATGCTAGTGAATGTGTGTGAGAGTGAAGTGAGGTGAGAAGAGGGACTAGTACACATATAGTGTAACGCGGTGGTGTGACAACGCCGCGGGAGACGTGGTGGAATTTCTTCTCAAAGAGTTGTAGAGCTTGGAGACCTCAAGGTTTATGAGCTCAGCCATTGGAAAGATCCTCTCACGATAATCGTGGTTCACCAGGTAATATCTTGTTGAGGATTAGGGTGAGCCATAACATTAGTTGTATATCTTCCTAGTTTAAGGAGCAGAAGCATGGTGCGAGCAGATATTTTGAATACACATTACATTGTTACTATTTGCTAAGATCGCTGATATTTTAGTGTTTTTGTCACGGGATCTAAATGTCTAGGGAGATAGAAATCAAATAAATTACAAGAAATTGATTTAAATTCAACAATTCATCAAACATCACATGACCATGATTAAAATATTCAAAAACAAATGAAAATACTTAGCTCACAAAGATTCGGCTCCAAGATTGGGTGCAATCATCCCCCCTCATGTGTGTATGGTCTATTTTTTCCCACACATGAGTATTTAAGAGATACTTTATTCCAATTTAGGCCATAGCCTCCAAAAATACAAAAAGGGTGCTTTTCTTGCATGACACTCTCTTATCTTCAAAAATAGAGTGCCCATAAATTGAGGCTTGGGTTTAAAGCATATCACGCTTTACCAAATATTAAAGATCAAGTCTATACTTGATAAACTATAGCTTTTACAAAATAAATCAAAATGTGCACAAGCTAGCACATGTATTTACACAAGCTAGCAAATGTGCACAAGCTAGCACATGTATTTACAAAGCTTGTTTACAAAAATGGTGTGCCAAGTAATAAATTTGTGTGACTTCTCTTCAATCCTCGGAATCCTCTTCACCTATAAAATAACCAACAACAAATTGGTGAAATAAATATTCCATAAGCATACAAACCATCATCACACACATGTTTGCCATGCGTAAGTAACCCGGGAATCACCCCTATATACGAACCAATTGAAACAAAAAGTGGAGACCCCAAGCATACGTCAATATCCACTAAACGTATTAATATTTATAATGGTATCACCCATGATATTAACATAATTTGGCATGACACAAAGATAATCCGAGTGTCCTCGAATTATCTAAGAGGGTAGAATAATATTTTTAAGAGAGCTAAAAATATATTCTCATAACATTCCCTCTTGCTTGAATTTGCAATTGCTCTCAATTGTCGGTTTGTTGAGAAGAATGGAGGATCCCAGGGAAAGCACGAAAATATTTCTCAGACACCCATCTTGCATCTTCACGAGGATGTTTTTTGAAAGTTATTAAATATTTTCTATATTGGTTTCCAATACAAGTTGGAGCCAATGATAGTATTTGGGAGTAAGAATTCTTAGTCTCCTTCAATAAGAGGTGGTTCTTCATATACTGGATGAGTGGGAAGTTGTCCATGTGAAAGGTTTTAATAAGTTAACATCAAATGAATTGTGAATGTTCCAATGAGAGGGTAATTCAAGTTTATAGGCAACATCATTGATTTTGTGGATCACTTTAAAAGGTCCATAAAATCTTAGTGCAAGCTTAACAACTTGAAATTTTTCAACACTTTAAAGTTGGCGTTTTTTAATTTTTAAAAGTACATAGTCTCCAAGTTCAAAGGATATAGCTTTACGTTTACGATTTTCTTGCTTAACATACTTTTCTTGAGCATGAGCAATGGAATGTTTAATGTCATTCAGAATGGTCGTAAAATCAATAGTGAATTGATCAATAGCTTTGATTTTGTGAAAGTCTAGTTGCCAAAATAGGCAAAAGTTTTCCATATACAGTTTCGAAAGGTGCTCGACCAATAGTTGAATGAGGAGTATTATTGTAAGCAAATTGGAGAAGATGAATGTACTTATCCCATGAGTAAGGTTGTTGGGCAACATAGGCTCTGAGTAGATCTAAGAAAGTATTGTTATAGTAACCTCAATTTGTTCATTTGTTTCCAGATGAAAAGTTGTTAAGAAATCTACTTTAGTGCCTAAGTTGGAGAATAATGTGATCCAAAAATTACTACAAAATCTTGAATCTCTATAAAAAACAATGACTTTGGGTAAGCCGTGATGTACAAAGATTTGTTTGATAAACATATTTGCGGCTTGTTGAGAAGTCAAAGTTTTCTTACTACAAGGTAAGAAGTATGCTTGCTTACTCAAACAGTCAATTATTGTCCAAATCATATCGTTATGACTCGATGTAGTAGGCAAACCTATGATGAAGTCCATGGATATTTTCTCCCAAGTGTCATTAGGAATTTGTAGGGGTGTAAGGAGTCCTTGGGTTTTACCTTTGTAGCTTTTAATCTTGTGAGACAAATAGAACATTCAGCCACAAATTTTGCTATATCTTGTTTGAGATGAGGCCAAAAGAATTCCCTAGATATTAGTTATAAGGTAGCTAAAACACCTTGATGACCCATGTATGGTGGTTGATGCATTTCCTCCAATATGAATTGTTTGAAAGGTTGTGTAATACACAATCTTTTTTGGAAAAAAAGATAACCTTCATGGCATAAGTAATCACCAATAGGGTTCCAATTATTGTTTCTAAGCTTAGTCTGAATTTTAGAAAAATTTGGGTTTGTATCATGGGATTCTCTCATAGGACTAAATGGTTGACTTTGAATAACAGAAATGTTGTGAATACTAGGACGTACTTAAAGCATCGGCCACAACATTTTCTTTGCCTACTCGATATTGAATCACGGGTTGGAAACTTTGGATAAATGAAGCCCATTTGATATGTTGATCAGAGATCAATGGTTGAGTTAATAAATGATGAATGCTTTGTTGGTCTGTCTTAATTAAGAATTTAGATCCCATCAAATAATGTTTCCACCAAAGTCTTAAAGCATGGACAACTGCAGCTAATTCTTTGTCATATATGTACTATAACTTCTTTCTGTTGGTTTAAGCTTACGACTTTCATAAGTATTTTGGGGTCTACTCGAATACATCAGCAAGGACAATGTGTCGTAGATATTCAATTTCTTCTTGGAAGAATTTGCTCTTTTCAGGATTGACATAGAGTTGATTCTCTTGAAGAAGTGAGAATACTTTTTCTAAATGTTATTCATGTCCTCGACGATTCTTACTGTTTTTGAAATCTTTCCATGTTGAAGGTCGATGTTTACCTTGCTCAATCACATTCCACCATAATGCCGCACTTTCAATTAAATGATTACAAGCACATTTAATTTTATATTTTTTAGAGAACTTCTCACCAGAGAAATAGTCATCTAGTTGGCTAATCCAAGCAATGAGAACTCGTGCATCTTTCTTGCCATCATAATTTTGTAAAAGTAAATGCCTTTCGACTGATTCGTGAGTCTTTCTTAGAATTTTGAGCACGCAACGTATCTTTAACAGTGCGTCTAACTTGATCACTTTCCTCCTCATTTGAGTTGAAAGAATTAGAAGCATCGAATTTGTGTTTGGTATGCTTGACTTGAAGCTCTAATTTGTGTCGGAGTTCTCATTCATTAGCAATTTATTCTTGAAGCACTAAGATTTGTTCTTGAACCGTGGGTGGAATGGGTCAAGCAGCCATTGCAATCTTTCTTTCTAAATTGTTGCCCTTTGTGGGGAGTGATGAGTTTTCTCGAAAAGTTTTTCTTTTGAAGGGATGAGGATAGGCTTTATAAAATTTTTAAGGCCCTTTAGCAAAAACTTGCTTTAAAGAAGCTATGAGTTTTCTCTATTCTATAAGAGAAATTATAAAGTTTTCTCTCTTTGAATTTTTGGCCACAAAAAATGCACCAAAAAAAAGAGAGAGAGGTAGATGGTTTATTGGATAAGGTGTATATATATATATATATATTTATTTATTTAAAGCTTATCAAAGCTTTAGTATTAAAGTTTAACAAAGCTTTGAGTCAATGTAAGCTTTATTAATTAAAGCTTATAAAGCTTTTGTGGAAATAATCCAACATAGCTTTATTAATAAAAGCTTAAAAAGTTTTTTAATCAAGTAAGCTTTATTAGTAAAATCTTACCAAGCTTTTATGGGCCACTCAGCGCAAATCGGCGCAAACAGCCGCTTCTTTCTTGGATTTGCAGTCTCGACGGATTGACTTTGAGAGAGAAAAGAAAAGTTTTCTTTCCCTTGGAGGTAATGACCGGTCACCGTGGGTTGGAAAGGAAAGGAAGAAAAGAAAATTTTCTAATTATCCAAATCCCCTTTTTTGAAATTTTTCTACTTTTTCCAGAGTGAATATATTCTCATAAGTTGACTCATGGAAATTCACACACCATCGGTTTCTTCCTCCAGCAGTGGTTTAGCAATCTGAAAGCTAAGCCGGATTTGCTCTCAATTTTAGATTTCATCTATACAGAAGACGGATGAGAAAGAGGTCAAGAATTTAGGAAAATCGCTTTTCAATTTTAGAGTGGTTTCATGGTTTTCCAAAAATGGTTTACCACCCTCCTCTTAAACTTTGGTTTTTACCCTTTGGTTAATAGAGGCAATCCTTCAAAAACCTTTGAATTTAGCCTTTTATCACTCAATTTTATCCCTTCTCCCTAGGTGTCTAAGGTGTCTAGCTCTCATACCACTATCACCGTATCTATAAATTTCTAGGGAGATAGAAATCAAATAGATTACAAGAAATTGATTTAAATTCAACAATTCATCACATGACCATGATTAAAATATTCAAAAATAAATGAAATTACTTAGCTCACAAAGATTTGGCTCCAAGATTGGGTGCAATCATCTCCCCTCATGTGTGTATGGCCTATTTTTCCCCACACATGAGTATTTAAGAGATACTTTATTCCAATTTAGTCCATAGCCTCCAAAAATACAAAAAGGGTGCTTTTCTTGCATGACACTCTCTTATCTTGAAAAATAGAGTGCCCATAAATTGAGGCTTGGGTTTAAAGCATATCACGCTTTACCAAATATTAAAGATCAAGTCTATGCTTGATAAACTATAGCTTTTACAAAATAAATCAAAATGTACACAAGCTAGCACATGTATTTACAAAGCTTGTTTACAAAAATGGTGTGCCAAGTAATAAATCTGTGTGACTTCTGTTCAATCCTCGGAATCCTCTTCACCTATAAAATAACCAACAATAAATTGGTGAAATAAATATTCCATAAGCATACAAACCATCATCACACACATGTTTGCCAGGCGTAAGTAACTCAAGAATCACCCCTACATACGAACCAACTGAAACAAACATTGGAGATCCCAAACATACATCAATATCCACCAAAATGTATTAATATTTATAATGGTATCACCCATGATATTGACATAATTTGGCATGACGCAAAGATAATCCAAGCGTCCCTGAATTATCTAAGAGGATAGAATAATATTTTTAAGAGGGCTTAAAATATATTCCCATAACAGTTTTCAATATCATTCTTAGTATATATGTTTTTATTTACTTTTAAAAGTTTCAATCAACACTAGGGAGTATGTTAACCACTTTAGGTTGACATTGTTCTTCACAGATAATATCCACACACTTTGAAATGAACATCTTTACTTATATTATGATTCCCATCAATTAAAATTAAAATGCTCTCAATTCATGTATGTCAAAGTTATAACATGAGAAACCCGAATAAAAAGTCCAAACCCTTCTCATGTTAATAATGATTCTCTTTCTCATTCATGTAATATAGTTTAGTTTTCTCTCTACTTTTATTTGGTCATAGGTTCCTGAGCTCACTTACTCCTGAGTGGCCTACAGAGAAAAGACTTATGAAGTATAAAAGACAAATTCTCATTTTTGTAATGATTGTCCTCCCCATTCATGTAATAGAGTCTAGTGTTTTTCTACTCTAATCTAGCATGTGTGGATGTTGTTAGGATTAGGGTTTGGCACTTGCTTTGCTTGTCTCCTCCTACTTCTTTTTCTTCTCTCTTCTTCTTCTCTTCTCTTCCTTCTTTCTTCATTGCATAGCGATTAGCTTCATGTGAGTATTGCTACTCTGACCATCACGATGGGGAGCATTTATACCACCCACAATAGATTTGTGTGGGAGAGAAGAGCATGTGGCACACTGAGCATCGAGTGAAGCTCTCAGCTCGAGCTTGGAAATTTGGTAAGTTTCCCACACACAAAAAAGGAGTAGCAAGGCCTATTGGTTCCTCCCTCTTCTAGTTCTTACCGATATTTTAATGATTGGCCTCCATCTTGGGAATCCCCTTCCATTGGTTCTTCTCTTTCTTTGATCATTATATTTGCTTGAATGTTGTCTTAAGTCTTCTTTTTATGCCAACAATCTTTCTCCATGTGGCCTAGTTTGCCACAAAATTTACACTTTACTTTTTCTCTTGGTCCTTTGGTAGAGAATGCTTTCTCCTCATGTAATAAAGGTCCACCCGCTTTAGTTTTAAGTCTTTTCTCCTCTTCAATAAAGGACGCTTCAATGTCAATGAAAGTAGGATTGGGTAGATTTTTCAAGGCAGACACCAATGGGCTAAATGCTTCAAAGGTCAAGGTATTGGAAAGGATTACTATGGCATCCTCCTCTTCCCCCACTAAAGCTCCAACACATGTAAGTTGCTACATGATAATTTTCATTTTATTTAATTGAGCTTGAAGTGATGCACTTTCTCTTATATCCAATCCAAAAAACTAAATTTTCAAACTGATTTTTGAGTTCTTTTGCACCAAACAATTTTTCTAGTTCATCCTATGCTCCTTTGAAATTATCTTCTGATACAAGATGATGGATGAAACCATATAATGCTTATCTCATGATCCTTTTGAATTATCTTTTGATGTAATATGATGGATGAAATTATAACCCTAGCCCTAACGCAATGATGGATAGGGATCTTTCATGTCTTCCAAGATTAAAAAAAATTCTCTTCTCCTTCCAATCCACGGACACTTCTCTCTTACACTCACAATCCCCCAAAATCCATCCTTCATGAGTACAAATTAAAGTTCATGGAAAACCATCACTATTATTGGAGTTGTCATGATTTCTCTATGAGGATGGGAAGATTTTAGCAATGAATGAGCCAATGGTAGGTTCTAGTCCAAGGAGAAAGGAGTATTTTTGTATGATTAACTCTTCTAATTTCAAAGAATTACCAAACCAAATCATACCCTATTTTGTAAGAGATATTTAGATCACCAAACCAAAGGGGAAAAGGAGTTTAATAATGCACACAGATTTAGCAATACCCCAATGGTAGAGATGAATCCTTAACATCTCAAAAAACTTAATGTGGTTTTAGCACTAATCACACTATTCACAGAGATATTTTTTTGTTAACAAATCAAAATATGATTTGAAGATTAAAGCTCAAA
Organism: Cibotium barometz; assembly: GCF_041138505.1. Lineage (NCBI taxonomy): Eukaryota > Viridiplantae > Streptophyta > Polypodiopsida > Cyatheales > Cibotiaceae > Cibotium > Cibotium barometz. The sequence goes on along the minus strand of NC_141051.1, from coordinate 4,125,403 downwards.
TACTTATTATTTGTGCTCAACAAATAAACTTATACTTCCTCCACAAGTTATATGCTGAACCCATGGCTTAAAATCTTGCTAAACATGATGGAGAAATGTAAATTTTACCCATTTCTACTAGATTTTTTTCACCACCTTAGCAGGGATGTTGTTGAAGGATTAGCTTGATCACTCCTCCCCTCTTTTGATTTCTTGAAGCCTTTAGAGATGCTGTAGATGCACCAAATGTATCCTCCTTATTGTAGTTAGGCTCAAACACCTTTATTTTTTGTGATTTGAAAGCTTGGGAAAAAGGGGGAAAATAGGATTAATGGCTAACTAAGATGCCAAATGATTTAGCTAACTAGAGTTATCCTAGCATGCATAGATGATCAAGGGATGATGGTTAACTATGATACCAACTTGAATTGATGCCTAGAGAGGATTAGGATATGTAGAAATGGATTAACATCAACATGTTAACTTAATAAAATGCAATAATGTGAGTAAGGTAAATGACAAAGGTATAGCATAATGACAAGATAGAGGATTTGACAAAAAAATCATATTAGGTAGAGGCCTTTATATAGGCTTGAGTACATCTCCATTAGCCACTAGTAGTGACCAAGAACTTGATTAAGCCATCCCCTAATCGTTCCTAGATTTGAGGAACACTTCCCCTGAAGTGAGCACCCACTTGGGGCCTCTTACCTAATTCTAGGTGCCTTCTTTTGGTCACATTCCTTATTCTCCTTCACATTCTAGGTGCCTTCTTTTGGGCATGTTCCTTATTCTCCTTCACATCTACACCTCTTTTGGACATTTAAACCTTATATTTCTAGAAAGTGATCAATTGTCATGAAATTTCTTGTAGAAAAAATGATCCTTTTAATATCATTTTCATTATTACCTTGACTACTCTCAGCAAATTGCTATTTTTAAGTAATAAGTTTTTTCCAAATTAGAGAGACGATTCAAACCATCAACTCTTCTTGACCTTTGACTTTTGTTGGCTATGTTAATGGGTCACTAGTGTTGTGAATAGTATGTATTTGTTCATCATTGAGGCTCTAGTTACATTAATACCTCCTTAGGGTTTAAAACCATTATGCATTCCTTGTTTGGACATGTTTTCATAAATATGAATTATCTCGTGTTGCGTGGACAACGGCAAGATAAAGATCTATGTCCTCTAGCTAAGATCTTAGATATCATGTGTTCTCAACACAGCATTGTCCCTTTTTTTGAACATGTGATGATGCCCCTAAGGGGTGAGGATATTTTTTTGGTGACGGCAAGATTTTAATCCTTGACCGTAGGACTCTAAGTTAGGCTCTAGAACCTTAGGCTTCCTTACAAAGGTCTTACATACATGATTGGTTGCAAGTTATTCTGTCCTTTTATTGGAGAATGGTGAAGCGTTGACACTCATTAATATATTTTTGGAATTGGCTCTATGTGACCTCTATATGATTAGTCTTCTCACCTTAGTCTTTTCATGGTGTGCTCTACCCATGGTTGGAATGGGTTGCCTGAGATCTTTACATGCTCAATGTCATCTTGGTGTGGTTTGTATTGATCAATGTGTGGTATGTACTAATCCATGTGTCTCATACATGCATGGAATGGTCTCTATGTGATTTCTATATGCTCTCTCTACATGGTCCGTGTGGTCTATACATGGTCAATACAGATACGCACACACTCCTCTTTAAAACTTTAACATATAAAATAATCCATTGACAAACAGTTATTGGTGGTTACAGATGTCATAACTCAAAAATTTCCGTTCAGTCCCTCGTTTCTTTAAAAAAAACAGTATCACTCTGGAGTCTCCATTGAGACCAACTGGTCCAGTAATAATAGATTATAATAATCATTTTGTCCATCATACATATCTTCCACAATATATGTATGGGTGTCATAGGCATCGCAAGCCCGTGCATCTCCTGGTCAGAACCCTCTAGGATCCTCCTTAGGTGTCCTAGCACTTTACTCAGGAACCACTTCGTCGGCCCTCGCCCATCGTATCGAAAGCGCACCATTTTTCAACCATAACAAGGCTGGTCAAGACCTGGGCAAGCTTTGCCACGTGAGCCGTCCTTTGAACACTCCTCGCCAGGTGTTGCAACCAGACTTCCCTTAGAAAAACATATACCAAATGCTCCCTCCAGCATTTTGGCGTAAGACAGTCCTTTAAGAAAATGGGGTTTCTAAGCAAGTTTTCAGTTTGATTTTCTTTTGAATACAAGGAGTATTTCTTGAATCAGTATTCCCAAAACTTCTTGATCAGAATTCAGAATTTTATACGAGAATTCCTCGAATTCTATAACCTTGATCCACAAATCAATTCGAAGGGCCTCAAACTTAGTTTCAGATTTGGCGGGAGTTTAGAGTGTATTTTTCTAAACTAGTCACACTTTCTTTCCTCGAAACTGACGAAAGAGTTTGGTCTTGGTCATAGTCTGATTTAAGGTTCGAGTCAGATAAGATTTTTCCTGAACTATCTTTCTCGAGAGGGTTTGATAATTTAGTTACTATTTTACTGAATTTCTTTCTTTGAATATTCACTTAACTGATTTCTAAATTAGTTACGAATTTCAATGAGAAATAAATTAATCATTTATCTGAATATTTCGATCTCGATAGATTTCTTGAATTTTCTTTTTTTACAATCCGTGTGAATATAAAACGATAGAAATTTCTCTCTTAGAGTATTTAATTATTCATTTATCAAATACTCATACAATTTAAACATAGAATTTAAGAGAATTCTAATTTTGATATAAAAATTCTTTATGCATCTGTTTGTGCATAAAAATCAACTTCAATGGGAATAATACTTTTATAAAAAGAAATCCTTTTATGCATAAAATCAAATTTAATAGGAATAACACTTTTAAAATAAAAAGAATTTCTTTATGCATCTATTTATGCATAGAAATCAATTTTTATAAGAATAACGCTTTTATAACAAAAAATTTTCTTTATGCATTTTTCTATGTATAAAAATCAAATTTAATAAGAATAACACTTTTGTAATAAAAAAAATTCCTTTATGCATCTTTCTATGCATAGAAATCAAATTTAATAAGAATAACACTTTTATAATAAAAAAATTCCATTATGCATCTTTCTATGCATAGAAATCAATTTTAATAAGAATAACACTTTTGTAATTAAAAAAATCCTTTATGCATCTTTCTATGCATAGAAATCAAATTTAATAAGAATAACACTTTTATGATAAAAAAATTCCTTTATGCATCTTTCTATGCATAGAAATCAAATTTAATAAGAATATCAGTGATATCCATGCATATTTATAGGTGAATATATACATGGAGTAATTAGAATATTTCTTTTAGATGCAAAAATGGTGGGAATTACTCTTTTGGAATAACATAAAAACAAACTTTCTTTTTCACAAAATTCTAGAAAATTTTGCCATAACCTCCTTTGTATGGTTGACCATTTCTCATTTTTATCTTTCTTCACTTAACTTAATTAACCCAATTTAGAATTATAGAACTCTAATCTACATAATTTTCTAAATTCAAGAGAGTAAACAATAAGAAGAGTTTAATTAATCACTTAGTTAATCTTTCTAGGATTAAGAAAGGTTGGAAGTAAAGAAGAGAAGGGGGTGGCCTTTTCATCAAAGGCAAAGCATTTGAATTTAATTCAATGATTTGCAAAACATAAAAATCAAGAAAACCATAGATTTTTCATTAAAATTCGTAAACAAAGTAAGAAAATTAACTTACATGGAGCTTGTAAGCTCTCCTTTGGCTTGAGGGATTGAGGGTTCTACCCTTGTTTGAAGCAATAGTGGCCACCAATTCACTTTGGAGACAAAAACAATTGAATTATTAAAAAAGTCAATGTAGATGGCTCAAGAGACAGGAGTAGATAACAGTGCATAAACACCATTAAGCGTTTACAAAAGGGGGAGGCTATATTTATAGGAAAAAGTAAGCCTCTAACCAAGCAAACTGATTCTAGAGTTTTCCAGATCAGTTTGGTCAATTTTTAACCATTTTTGGTCAATTTAGCTTACTTTTTGGATCTAGATTTCAAACAAGAAAGAGGAGAGATGAAAATATCTCATTTCTTGATTAAAAATTGGGGGTAATGATGAGAAAAGGCACCTACTTCATGAGGGGAGATCCCCACACTGAGGTGTCAAAATTCAGTTTTTTTAATTCTTTTCTTTGGTCCTTAGTCCACTCTTCATTTTATGTGAGCATTTACTCATTTTTGGGGGGGTTTTCTTTTATTCTTCAATTTATCTCCTCCCTACATTTGGATTAATCTCATTGGCCTATCAAACCTTTGTTTGGACCTTTATCCAAGATTTTTTGAAAACAAGGGCCCTTAGGCTAAGGTCTTTTGTGCATATTATAATTTATTTCTAATGCACCTTAGGAATTTCTTTTTAAACTTCTGTTTTGGGAGAATTTATTTTAATAAGAAGGGATATTTTTTCATCCAAAGATATCTAAAAATTGAATTATCTCTCTCTAGAATATTTTCTCTCTCTAAGCTAAAACAGGTAGAAACATGATCTTTTATTATTCTGAAAAGGGAATTGATTACAGGGGAAGAAATTCGACATCTTGAGGGGCTAGGTAGGAATCTTACAGTGGGGGTATTTGCGAATGATTGCATTTTTATATTTTTGTGAGCCTCTTTTTTTTAGGTTAATATTTTTTACTCTTTGTTTTTTGGCAGTCATTAGCGGAGTTACATGTGATTTGTGTTAGTGTGGGAAAACTAAGAGATGTTAATAATGGGGGAGAAAAGAAGGAGAATCTGGAGAAACGTATACAAAATCATCAGAAGGAGATTGTGATTCTCAATTCTTCATCTGATTCATTGAAGCGACATCATCATTTGAAGAATTTCGTCTTTGAGGATGAATTCTTTTTTGTGGTAGGATTCTTATCAGATCTTGTTGATGAGTAGGACCTATTCCTGCATGCTTCTTCCCTTGTCTTTTTATGCTTTTATTTTTATTTAAGTTCTCTTATGAAGCAGATAGACATGAAGTATATTAAAGGAGTCAATTGGACTCTGATTAAGCTGTTGCTTGTTGAAGTAGCCACTTGTTGGTGAGGCATGAAAGAATTACATCAACTTGCAAGGCTAATATTGATATCTTCACTAAGGATTAAAGACCCATGTGTTGTGAAGACTTGTGTTTGGAGAGGTTTTCAATTTGAAGGAAAGTTCCAGGCAATGGGTTGTACCATTGATTAGGCTGTCGCCCACCATGGCCCCCCCATCTAGAGATGTACTTGGATGATGAGGCTTTGGTGCATAAGTCCTCCAATGCATGAGTATGGATGTGCGCTTTTGTCGCACAGGTCGTAGCTGGGGACTTGCCGGACATCGTATGCGAGCCACGAATGGCTGCAAGCATACAACCAGGGAAGGAAGCTCAAACAGAATGCAAAGGGTGTGTCACTCACCGCTCAACCGCTGCCTTGAAGGATTCCCGCGTCGCAGTGAAGAAGGAGCCGCCGTCGCCGCTCTACCACCTCTCCACCACCGTGTCACTACACAGTGCTCGATCGCTCTCTCTCTCTCTCTCTCTCTCACACACACACACACACACACACATGCAGGAGAAGGAAACCAAAGAGATAAGGCAAGAGCACTCTTGTAAATGAGGATTTTAGGGTTACATTTGGCTCTTATAGGTGACTTGGCCGTTCACACTTGGGTGCCCATACATGGCCGACCGATCCTAACCCTTATCCTACTGATATTCAAGGTGCGCCTCTCATCGGCGATCACCCAATCCCTTCATCCTTAACATATGGTGCCGATAAGCCCGGCCCATGACTCAGAATATTTAAATTAATGACGTAAAACATAGTACGTCTGAATGTCCGTCATAGGTTAACATGCCCCCCTTCTTAATGTAGATTCCGTCCTCGGAAGCTATGGTATGGTAAGCTCGATAGGGTTGTTGTGGTGGACCGTCTGCAAAACAGGGAAGTAGAGTGAAAGTATGCTGGAATTCAAAAGATATAAAGTGTATAAATTCAAGCATGTTAGACCACAATGGATGTTGCTATGAGAACTTAGTTTAAGGGTCACATGAATGAGCTAGTGTAGCAAATTAACAGGAGTTTAAAATTATTGAAAGTAAATCAAGAGTTAGCAAGGTGTCAAAGGTTAATCATGGTTTATAACTGGCCGAAGTCAAGGAAAATAACCAAGCTTAATAAATAAATAGATGACCACACTGTGTCTACTGTAAGAACAAGTTAATACCACGAGCCTAGGGACACAAGAAACATCAGAGTTACAGGAGCCTTTTGCCTTTAAAAAAAAAATACACGTGACAATTTTTACACACAATGGCGACCTTCCTAAGGCAAAACTAACATCGATCCTGGTACCATGTTTAACACAAGGCATTATCCAGGAATCTATTAGTTCACCTTAGGCAAGGCTATCCCCTACCAACCAAGGCATCGGTCTGGAGTAGAATACTCCTCGCCTACCAAGTATCAATAAGGCGATAGGCCAACATTAAAGCACATCATATCTTGTATTGCCATTTATTGTAGGCTTTTTTTTAAAATCTATTTCTTTTGATCTTCGCTCCTGAACTATAATTTGTCTTGCATCCTTTCGACAAAGGGGTAAAAGCTATGTCCTAGAGGTCAACACACACATGGCCAGGTGTCAAGCATTAAGATGGTTTGACCCTAGACCTAAGACAATTGTATTCTAAGGTTAACTAAAGACTGCATGCATTCTCAAGAATATATCCAATAAGGTTAAACTCATTAATGATTCACACTAGCACGTCAGGCAACTTCAAAAACTAAGTAGTACATTGATAATTTCCATGTGGTCATGCATTATAGTTCATGAAATTAATTGTACAGTAAAAAATTAAAGAGAATGGGCATGGAAGAATTACACCTAAAATTGGAGATCTCCTTGATTTGACGAGACAGCTTGCAATTTGATGTAGATATATTTTGATGAACGTTGCGGCAGTCTCAGGACTTGAAAGCGAACCCACCTCAAACTTTTTAACCTGTACAATCAACTAACAAGCACTATACCTCGAGAGGCACATCAGTGTGAAAAATTAAAGACTCGTTTAAGGAATCCAAACTAGAAAAAACTTGAAAACTCTAACCTACCTACCAGTCACCACACTACTACTGAGGATACGATAAGAGGATGTTGTAGAGTCCTGGCTCTAGCCCTAAGGCTAAGCCTCTATCCACATCATCCAAATAAATAAAGTCAACCTCAGTAGTGCCATGAGTTTCATCCGTCCATTCATCATTGTCAGATATTTCCTTTTCATTTTCCCATCCACATAAACTCATCAAGAATGTAACCATGTGAGGATAGTCATCTTGTGGAAAAGGAAAGCATTGGGCTATCAGGGATATTTCCTCTACGGAGTAGGGGTCAGTCATGTCAATAGGCGAATTAGCCATTCCAATTCCTCAACATTTTCCTCTCTGGCTAGTACATCTATATGATCCCATTCAATTTCAATTATAGGATAGCACATGTGAAATATCTGAGAAAGGTACAGATGATACCTCTCACCAAAGGTGGGAGTGGATGAAGTGTATGATGATCGTGCATCTGCCATATCTGCAAACACAGATATAGCATCAGTAGGTTTATGACAGGTCAATTTAGTTCTTGATTGGATACGGATATTTCTCCTCTTTTTATGCTCTTGCTCTTTTTACTATTTTTTGTTTATTTTTTGTTTATTTTTTTTTAAAAAAAGTATGAAGCTATATATATTCATCCCCTTGAATTTGGCAATGACATGGTCAGGGGAGAAGGTTAAGGAGGAAGCATTAGAGTGAGTACATGCTCCCCCTTTCCTTGGGTAGATCATATTATTTGCAATGATGTTGCAGCCTCTTGGAACCAATTTGTCCAGCGGGTCATAGGTTGTGATGTGGGCAAATAGCTTTTTATGACCCTTGTGGCCGCATCCAATTGTAGAGATGGTAGTGTACGCTTCCATTGACGAATGGAGGAAATGGTTTCCGACGATACTATTACAAGGGGAGACGTAGACTCATCAGTTTTTTGTTGGGTGTTGACAAGAGTAGGTACAGTAGAGCATGTAGAAACTTCTATATGAGTGTGTGCCTGGCATGAGGAGCTAGAAGCTTCATGTGGCTCCCCCCTTCCTGAGCTAGGTGGTAATGATCGATATCGTTTGGGAATCCAAACTAACTCTGGAAGAAGTGGTGCGGAGCACTCTGTTACCTTTCCCTTACCATGGTCTTGAATTGTCATTGGGGTGGCAACAATTGGTTTGCAAGGTTTTACAGGTGATGTAGAGGGATTCAGCTTATGTTTAGGGACCCAAATCTGGTCATTCCCCTCGTAGTACCCTTGGGCTACTAATAATTTTTTAGGGATCCATCGCGATGTTACATTGCCCTTTCTCGGGTGGTTAGATGTTTTCCTTTTACGAGGCTTTTTGGTGGCTGAACGAGATTGAGCAGGGGAAGTAGCTATTAACGAAGCTTTTGGGACCCATTTGTATGTGTTTTTTGGCATAGTAAGCGGAGCTTTAGAGACCACCCTGCATGTTTCCACTCTTGGCGTTGAAGCGTTAGAGGGGTAGCAAACAATCAAAGATGGTTTTGCCACTGGATTTTGTGATTTTTCATTATCTACTAACATTTTGTCCAGGGTTGATGGCTTAGGAGCGGGATTTTGAGCGGTCAGACCTAGTGTTGGTTCTTGCGTTGTGACTTGTCTAGTTGCCCAATCGATATTGCACTTTGGTGGCCATCATCCATTTGCGCCCTAAGTTTACAGTGCCTTCCATAGTACCAGCAGGCATAACCAAAAAGCTTTGAATTACGGTCCCCTTATCATAGGCAACCGGAGTGTGCAGAATTCCTGAGACAGGGGTTTTCTTCTTGTTGATACCTTGAACTTGGATAGCACTCTTGGATAAAGGTGGTTTTCTTCTTGTTGATACCTTGAACTTGGATAGCACTCTTGGATAAAGGTGGTTTCCCAAGTTGACACCACACGCCATATGATAGCAAATTGTGTTGCGCTCCTGTATCCAATAATGCATTATACAGCACCTCTTCGTAAGGACTCTGTAACTCAATTGGGTATCTTAGAGGTGGATCAAATTCCAGTGAATCCTCGTATGCCTCCTCGAAAAATGCTTGTGTATTTCCCAAGTTGGCTTCTCGTTGGCACCTAGCACGCTATTGACGTTCTTTGGCTTCAACTCTCGCTTGTATTTTCCTAAGCTCAGCTTGTTCTTTAGCTGCCTTTTTTTGATGGATTGCATATAACTCCTCTTGTCTTAGGGAGTCATAGTATCTTTTGAATTTACTCCCATTAAGGAATCCAATGGTTTCAACTCCGTCGAGAGTCTCCACTCTGATGGTACCTTGCGGGGTAATTTCACATACTCTATACGGTCCCTTACCAGTATATTTGAGCTTCTTCTTTTCGTTTCGCACTCCATACATTAGGACTTTATCCCCAACCTTGATGTCCTTGTCCTTTAGGTGGCGATCAAACCATTTTTTCCTTCTATCCTTCTCCACAAGGGCATTGTACACAGCCAATTGTCTTTCTTCGTTTAGCCGCTCAAGGATATACAGACGCTCTGCTAAGGGATTACCATCCCAACCCTCTTGAGTAGCAACACGAAGACTAGGAATGACAAATTCCCACGGCATGACTGCTTCTTGGCCATATACCATTTTGAATGGTGTGCAATTAATAACCACTTTGTACGCAGTACGATAGGCCTATAAAGCTATCGTGAGCTTTAGATCCCAATCCGTGCGATGAGCTTCAACTGTCTTTGTCAAAACAGAGATTAAGGTCTTGTTGGTACTCTCGGCTTGGCCATTCGCTTGCGGATAGTAAGGAGTAGATTTATGATAGGAGATCATGAAATTTGTTGTGAGCTCCTTAATCACTTCATTTATAAAACGCGTACCATTGTCGCTCACAAGTTCAAAAGGACAACCGAATCGTGTGATTATATTTTCAAAGAGGAACTTGGCTGTTGTCCTTGCATCTGCCTTACGTGTCACTTTCGCTTCAGCCCATTTGGTCATATAGTCAGTGGCCACAATAATATAGCGAGATTGTGTGTTTCGGGCCGCTGGGCTAATTGGACCTACAAAGTCTAAACCCCACTTTTCAAATGGTTGGTTTACTTTGATTGGATGTAGGGGCATCCGATCTTTCCATTGGGGTTTCTTGTATCGTTGGCATTCATCGCAACCCTTCACAAAGAGTGATGCATCTTGGAACATAGTGGGCCACCAATACCTTGATTGTAAGATCTTTCGCGCAGTTAAATCTCCTGAGAAGTGACCACCGGCTACGCCCATATGTGCCTCTTGCAAAATGTATAGATACTCATCCTCTCGGGCACAACGCCTAAGAACGCCATCCTTTCCTCTTTTATAAAGAGTCCCGGCTATGAGGCAATAGGGTTCGCATTCTTTGATTAGCTTTTGGGCTAGATCTTTACGAAGCTCCTTGGGTGGAAAGCCATTAACCAAAAAGTTAACAATCTTCTCACTCCATTCAGGCATTGTCTCCACCATGAACAGGGAAGTGTCCGGTAAGTCATCATCAACCCCCATAGGAGCCTCACCATTAGGTATGCGAGACAAATGATCAGCCATAACATGTTTTTTGCCCGGTCTCACAACAACAGTGAAATCAAGCTCAAGAAGAATCAATAGCCATCGTGTGATTCTTCCTGTGGAGCATGGTTTGTTTACCAGATACAACAATGCTTGATGATCCACATAGAAAACAAACTTGGTGGCAAGGAGGTAATAACGAAATTTCCTTACTGCATATATCATTGCCAACCCTTCTCGCTCCGTAGTGGTGTAGTTCATCTCAGCATCATTCAACTGGCGACTGGCAAAGCTAATGGGGTAGTCTAGCTTGTGTTCTCCAAGTTGAGTTAACACACACCCAATAGCAAAGTTTGATGCATCAATATGCACATGGAAGATTAAATCCCAGTTAGGCATTCGCAAGATTGGAGCACTCGCCAAGGCCTTCTTTAATAGCTCATAGGCACGGTCACATTCTTTGGTCCAAATAAACTCAATGAGAAGCTTAAACAATGGTCGAGCTATCTCGGCAAAGGAGAGAATAAACCTTCGATAATAACCAACGTGGCCCATAAAGCGTTGGACTCCCTTGAAGTTGGTGGGTGGTGGCAGTTCCAGAATGACCTTGATTTTACTCTCGTCCGTGGAAATCCCATTTTTGGACACTATATGCCCTAAGATAACTCCGTGTTTAACCCAAAATTGGCATTTGAAAGGATTCAAGGAGATGCGATATAATCTACACCTTTCAAATATTTTTCGTAAACACATCAAGTGCTCATTCCAAGAGGAATGAACACAAAGATCATCTAAGAAAGCTTCACAGAAGTCCCTTAGATATTCCTTAAAGGCCGTGTTTATCAATCGTTGGAATGTTGCAGGTGCATTGGTCAAGCCAAAAACCATGACGCGAAAGGCAAACACTCCAAACTCCGTGATAAATGCTGTTTTAGCTTGGTCCTCGACTGCAATTATGATCTGATTGTAACCCGAGTACCCATCTAAAAAGCTATATGCCTCCTTGCCTACCACTCTTTCAAGCACATGTTCAGAATATGGCAAGGGGTAATGATCCCTTCTGGTGGCTGCATTAACCTTTTTGAGGTCAACGCAGACTCTGAGTTTCCCATTCTTTTTTGGTACGATGACTATCGGAGAAACCCACTCTGAGTGCTCAATTGGGTATATGAATCCACATTTTACAAGCTTTTCAATTTCCTCTTGTACAATCTTTGCGTACTTAGGATTCATTAGGTAGGGACGTTGCTGGACTGGTTTAGCAGTGCTAATCATTGGAATCGTGTTGCACCACCGAGGGTGGAACACCCTTCATATCATGATATGTCCAAGCAAATATGTCCTTGAATTCTTTAAGAAGCTTCATAAGTGCAGCTTCTTCCGCCTTGGTGAGGTCTTGAGCAATAAAAACTGGTTTAGACTCCTCACTCGGATCTGCTAAGTCTATCTCCTTAACTACCGCAGGGCCATCGTAGACACCGCTACTCCCATTGGTAGGTGTTCGTTGGGCTTTTGTGTAGACCACTTTACGTTCCCCTGTGGTGAATGATTTGAAATGCTCGGGTGCGGGGTGTAAGTCTACTGGTTCTTGTTGTGCCAGGCTTTTTTCTTTCAATTCCGTTTCCTTTTGCTGCTGAGCCAACTCTTGGTTTTGCCGCCTTCTTGCAGTACGACTTAGTTTTGGCTTCTCATCAATTTCTAATTAGGCGACATCATGAGGTTGCGGAATACACCACATGACACTTTGGAGGTATTGTCCCCAATTATCTGCTAACTTCGATTAGCGTCAATAGCTCCTACATAACTAAGCCATTCTACGGTGGATCTCTCCTTGTTTATTGCAGTTCGTACATTAGCTCGATAGCGTTGGCGCTTATGTCTCGTTTTCTTCTTACCAAGTTTTTGATTTTTGTTTTTGTCAGATTCGAACTCACTTGGTCGATCTTCACTTGTGTCCCCCTCACTTTCGAATGAACTGTAGGAGGTCACTGTCCTAGGTCTTGAGCACCTTGCTTCCACATTTGGGTAAATATTTGATTCATCCCCCCCATCAGGCTCAGGGTCAGTTTCTTCTTGAGATTCATACTCAGAGTTACATTGGTCTGAGTCTTCGCTGCTTTCAGTGTCAGTGGAGTGTGCCGCTTTCTCGCCATCAGGAGTCAAGTGCATAACACCTATCATGTTTATTGGCACTAATGGTGGCATATCTTGCCCCTCAGGTGTTACCCAACTTGTGCCTCTATTTCCCCATGTGTCTATGGTTGCCGCTAGGTGTACCCAATCCACGTTATCCGACTCAGTCATACCCGGTAGGACATCCATATAAGGAGAATCTTTCCCATCATCAGTCTCTTTTTTGCATGTATAGCAATACCTTAATGGGGCGGAGTGAATAGTGGTATCCGATCGGTTATCAATGATAACCTTGCTTCCTAAAGGATGTGCACGACCATTCTCAAGATCAACTTGAATGATAGAGTCTTGGAATTGTAGGTAGACATGGTTTTTCGACCAGTCATGCACCATTTGTGCTTCCCTCATGAAAGGACGTCCTAAGATCATTTGATATAACATAGGATGCTTGGAGAAATCCATTACAATGAAGATATGTTTTACCTTGTATCCCAGGACCTTGATCTTAAGGTCCCTTAACATTCCAATAGGTTTAGCAATAGTTCCGTTTGCCAACTTAACCACTATGTTTGTGACTTCAAGGTGAGGTCTTCCCATGGATTCCCAACAGTTTTTAGTCACAATGCTCACTCCAGCACCACCATCAAGGATTCCCTTTAGAGTTAATCCCTTGGTATTAATGGGGAGGGTGGCATTAGATTCGTCCCCTTCAAAGTACTGACCCAACTTGTTCACAGGTATTTCAACGACCGAATCTTCATCTAAGTTGGGTTGTAGATCCCAATGTCCCCCTTCATCTTGAAGCGTGTCGGGTCTATCCATATTTGCAAATTGTGGTAGCCCCGCCTTTAGTTCTCCATTGAGAAATGCTCGAAGAGCTAAGAATAGCTCAGGATCTCCGTATAATTTGGATATGATCGTGGTTCTGATCTCAAAGGACATAAAATCCATTATCTTGGACACATTCAACGGTACTTTTTGAGACATCGCCCCTTGACTAGGGACTGGTGAAGATGGAATCACTTCCTCTTCGATGGGGTCAGGCATTCCCTCACTAAACATTCTTTCCAGCAAGAAGGGTGTTTGCCCACTTCCGGATGTCCTATCCTCACTTTCTTCCCGAATGATACTCGGTATAGCTAACGGTTTATGGTTCCTGTGAGGCTGAACTTGCGTAGGAAACACTGTGTCTGGAATTTTGACTTTTCTCGGGTTTGGCTCCAGTTCTCTTTGTGTTTCTTCCACCTAACCCCTTAAGTGTTGCACTTGTTCAATCTCCTCAACTGGGTTTGGGTAAGTACCAATCTTTTTCTTGAGGGTTTTTGGCCCACGTGGCTTGTCTTGGGGAGTCTCAATCAGTTTGGGTGGTCGAGAGGGCATTAACTGACTTGGTTGTTGGGCCGAGCAAGTTTCCTTTTGTTTCCCCTTATTTATGTATTCGCTTGATTCTCCTTCGTTGAGCTCCCGAGTGGGTTCCTCCCTTAAGGTAGTGGCTTTGGTCCCCATGGTTTTTATTGAATCAGAATCATCTTCAGGATCATTCATATACACGGGGTCGTCTCCTGTCCCTATGTTAGTCTTTGAACTGGGCTTGGAGCTCGTGGCATTAAGCGATCTCTTTCGTCGTGTTTTCTTTTTCTTTGCCTGAGCAATTGATGCAGTATCCCTCTCTTCAAGAATATAGTTTTGATTTTGAAGCATTGACCGTGTAACTACATTCACGGGTACAACGGGTGTGGTTCCTCGTGCTTGGTTGGTGACCTCAACCAAATTCAATGGCGTAATCTTGGGTGCATTAGGATTATGTGGACATTAAGCGATCAAATGATCTATGCCACAACGATTACATGTAAGTACCGGCATTCCTGATGTGCTCCCTTGATTTGGTTGCATTTGAGTAGCAATCTTCTGTAGCCTATTAGGGCACTCCGCTACACGATGCGGTCCACCACACTCGATCGTAGCATTGAAGAGGTGGTCTCCTTGCCATGGTATTAAGGTTTTTCCCTCTTGTGGCGAGAGCAGCCACTTGATATACAGGCTTGACTTGCCCGAAATGATCCTCCATGTAGTACTGGGGAATCATTTCAAACGTATTAATCCCATATGGAGCAGTGGGGTCTATCTCCTCTTCATAATCCCCACACCCACTATGTGACTCACAACCCATCTGGTTTATTGGGGTAATCCTTGGATGTGGAGGTTGTGGTCCTAACACTGGCGGTGGTAATGGCACAGACTGGACTACATTCGGATTCCTTGGAACTATGTGCTGTGACAGTTGCTCGACAGGTTGTGCAGGCATTAGCGCGGGTACTTGAGGTGTGTTTGACCAGGCTAGTGGTGCCTGATTTGCCAACATTCGCTTAAGTACTAGGCAATCCTTAGATTGATGGCCGTACTTACCACATGCATTACAATTCCCATTGAATTTGACTATGAATGTGGGACATTCACTCGTGCTACGTGGTCCTAAGCACACCGAACACCATTGTTGCTCTCTTCTTGGGTACATATGGCTATTCTGACGAGCTCGATTACCCTAAAGTATTCTTGGAGAGCCTTAGTAAGGTCGGTCACAGACATTTCGGATATCTTGGGCTCCTTGGCAATAGGTTTTACCGTCATTGGCTCGTGCCCAGATACTTGCGAACTAACGGATTTTGTTTCTGAAGACACATTTTTACCTGCAATCATCAAGTTGTCTTCTAACTGGATTGCATTGGCAGTGACTGCTTCCCACGTTGTAAGACCTCTAATGACTAGGCCATTGTAAATATCCTCGTGGCGTAATCCTCGGATGAATCTATTGAGCAGTTGGTTATTATTGAAGCACTCATCAGGAGTGCAGCGAGAATTTAGATGCTTCAATCGACTTATAAAGTCTCTCACTGACTCCCCTTCCTCGCGTTCAGCTTTTTGGAGTTGAGATGCTACTCCCCAAAGCACACCCTCACGTATGTATTCTTTCAAGAACAATCTCTTGAGAGTGGGGTAGTGAGTGCGCTCTTCAACCCTTAAGGTTCGATACCAATCTCCGGCCTTCCCACTCAAGGTTAAGCCTAATGCTTTACACTTATGCAGCTCATTGTGCTCTTCCAAGGAATCACACACGTGTTCAAAGACTTCAATGTGCTTCCTAACATCCTCATTACCACTGAAGTTTTGAGTGAGCTTAGCCACTTGTACTGCCTTGCTTCTAGGTTCTCTCTCAGGCATACCCTGCATGTTTTCCACAATGGATCATCCGATCGTCTGAGCAAACGCTGCGAGATCACCTAGGTGAACAGACATAGCTGGTGGAGGCACTTCTGGGATAGCCTGGCTGATAGGAGTTGGCGTTGGTCTGAGTATGTTGGCAAATGACGTAGGATATGATATGTGACTAGGCCTAGCTCCTCTTGGATAAGGGTTGTGATAAGGCGGTCGTGGAGCATACGCCATTGGCATACTAAGAAGCGTAGGAGCTACATGAGCATGAGTAGAGATAGGTACATAGGGTCGACAGGCACTAGCACGCACTGTTGTAGGTACTGTTCCACTAGGTAGCAGCGTCGTACTAACTACAGTGGTAACAAGTGCGCTTTCTGTCATGCTCATCATTGGGGTAGGCATTGTGGATTCCTTAATGGAAAGTTGAGCCAAGGTTGGAAAGCTAAAGTTACTGCTCGTGGGCTCAACTTGCATTGAGACTCCAGGCGAAACAACATACGAAGGGTCTATGGGACTCACTGAGGGAGTCTCCAATTGTGATAGGGTTGGTTGTTTGGCCTTGCCCGTATCCAAAAATCTCATAGGGCCAGTGGAAACTAGGTTCACTCCCCTATTTTGCCTCTCAAATTGGATAATTCTATGAATAACCTCACACATCATGTGTTGTTGCTCCTCTAGATTAGTGGCGCTAGATGTAGATCATAGGACTTCTAACCAACCTACATGGTATGTGTAACCCGTGTATAGGTCAATTAGAGTCTCTGTGTGTAGATCATATTCCCAATTTTCATTGAGAAATATCCCATCCAGACTTAGTGTGCCAAACAGTTCTCTTGAAGTGGATGCAATGTGACTTCTTATGGATTGGCTTCTAGGGACCTCTACTTTAGGAAGAGCATCGGAATGTGGTAGCTAAGTAGGGCCCTCATTAAACGAAGTGGGTAGAATATCCACATGGACACTCTTTGGGAGGGTAGGGTCTACATAAGATGTGAATGGTGAATCTACAACCCCTCCTTCTTCATTTACTTCGCTTGTCGCATGCTCAGAGCGTGTAGCTCTACTAAAGGTCTCTATTAGACGACTAAACATGCTAGATCCGGGTTGTGGGGCCCAACCTGGCATATTTTGGCTTGTCTCCTCAGGGTTCTTGGTAAGGTGCCCTTCCATGGCTTCTGAGTCAGAGGACGAGTCACTATCCACTATTCGTGGATCTTGGGTTGCACTCCCTTGGGTTCCAGCCGAAGGCCAAGATGCCAACGTGGAGGGATGGTGTGAGCCTGCGTAAACTGAAACGCTTTCTAGTGGTTCAGGCTCTAGCACCCGACCAGAACGTAAATGCATGTGACGTGCGTACCCTACGTGCGTTGGTAACTACCCTTGAGACTCACACAAGTGGTTTCTTAGGTGTTTCGCACCCCGTTTTTACTTGTTTTTAGATTGTTTTTAACTCGTTTTTGACCCCTTACTTACGGTCAAACTTGGACTAGGGCGTGTAGCTCGAAACGAGCGTATCATTCAAAGGGTCCTAGCGTGCTTTACAGCACCATGTTCGCCTATCCAGAGCTCCTGTGGTCCTCAAAATAGTCCGTTTCCCTATGGGGGAAGGGGCAAAAGCCTATTTGCTTATGGAGGAAAGGGAGAGGGCTTTATCCCACATGCTCACTTTACTCCTTGGGGGGTGGGCTACATATAGGGCACAACTTTCCATAAACTCTCACTTGAAAGAAAGCTATGGAGGCTCACTCTTCTATATATATATATCAAAAGACCGAGACCGAGGCCGGGGTCATGGGTCAATTGGGGGTTTTTTCTTTTCAAAATTTTTTTCCAATTGAAAAATCTTTCCTCTTCACATGTTTGGTTTCTTCTTTAGAAATAAAATTTAATTTTTTTAATTTTTTTAATTTTTTTAAATTATTATTTTTTATTTTTTATTTTTTGAGATAAGTTTTCTAGGGTTTCTTTCTAGGTTTCAGCCTTGGCTACGGTGCGGTTCGCACACAGCACAGGTTTGGAGATTCAAAAATCCCCCCTCACACGCAGAAACCAGATAACAGAACGCACGCCCACACACGGAGCGGAAAAATAACAGAAATGCAGAAGACAAATTGCAGAAATAGATTGCAAAACACAGAACCACCTCAACAGCAAACACACAGGCACCTTTCTTGCAGTGTACATTAAACTTCACGCAGCAGCCAGAGCTACAAACTGGAGCTTGGTGCAGGGCAACTCCCCGGCAGCGGCGCCAAAAATGTGCGCTTTTGTCGCACAGGTCGTAGCTGGGGACTTGCCGGACACCGTATGCGAGCCACGAATGGCTGCAAGCATACAACCAGGGACGGAAGCTCAAACAGAATGCAAAGGGTGTGTCACTCACCGCTCAACCGCTGCCTTGAAGAATTCCCGCGTCGCAGTGAAGAAGGAGCCGCCGCCGCCGCTCTACCGCCTCTCCGCCGCTGCCGTGCCGCTACATAGTGCTCGATCACTCTCTCACTCTCTCTCTCTCTCTCAGACACGCAGGAGAAGGAAACCAAAGAGATAAGGCAAGAGCACTCTTGTATTCACAACACATGAGAATGAGGATTTTAGGGTTACATTTGGCTCTTATAGGTGACTTGGCCGTTCACACTTGGGCGCCCATACATGGCCGGCCGATCCTAACCCTTATCCTACTGATATTCAAGGTGCGCCTCTCATCGGCGATCACCCAATCCCTTCATCCTTAACATATGGTGCCGACAAGCCCGGCCCATGACTCAGAATATTTAAATTAATGACCTAAAACATAGTACGTCTGAATGTCCGTCAAGGTTAACAATGGATATGTACTCATGGAGCAACTGCTACATTAACTTAGCCAAAATAATAGTAAGCTATAAGCTTAACAAAAATGTAATGACTATTGAAGTTTGTTGGGAGTTGCTTGTGATATTCTACCATTTTTAGGTAGACCATATGTATGACTCCCTTGTGTTTTTTTTAAAAAAAAAATATTTTCTTCTTCTTCTTCTTTTCTTTATTTTCTTTTTGTCTTTTTTGTGGCTCTCTTTTAAAAAAAGGAAAAAAATTTACTACCACCTTGCGAGCAACAGGTTCTTTTGTCTACTCTCCTTTTTGAGAGAATAAGTTCTTATGTCTACCGCGTAGCTTCTGCTCTCATGCTTCTCATCCAAAGGGGTGAAAAGAGCATCGTGAGTTTATCTTTGATGCACTCATAAGTCTCCGTTGTTGTAGATGTAGGAATTGAATCTTGAATTTTCGGCTCAAGTGTTGTTGAGGCGGTAGGTAAAGCTTCTGGTTGGTTGCCATTGGGTTTGAATGAACACATAAGCCCTTGTGTATTTATTAAGTGACTTTCTTGGAGTTTCTTGGGTTTCCATTTTTGTCGAACTTTAGGTGAAGCTATTGGGGTTTCCATTTTTGTCGAACTTTAGGTGAGGTTGTCTTCACTTTGTTTGATTTTGGCAACCATATAAAGGTATTACCATCATAATACCCTTGTTCCTAAAGCACGTACACAGGCACCCATCTTTGATGAACATTATGAATTGGCGGCTGATGCTTTTGGTGTTGAGGTTTCTTTTTTGTGCCGGCTTAGGGGATTTTTTGATGCACTTGGGAATCCAAGCTTTGGTATTACCTTGGCTAAATCCTTGTGCTTGTAGTAATCTTTTTGGTACCCACACTTGTTGTTGAGATGTTGGAGTTCTTTGAGGACCTCGCATAGGATTTTGTGGAGTACTTTTAATCTTCCTTGGTCTCTGAGTGTTATGTTGAGGAAGAGGCTTTGGTGATCAAGGCACCCAAATTGGATTGGTTCCTTTGTAGTAGCCTTGAGCTACAAGTAGTTGCTTTTCCACACACATTCTAATACCATTAAGATATCTTGATTTTGTCTGTCGTGGAGTGAGGTATTCTTGGTCCTCTTATTATACTTCTTCAAAGACCTATGCTTAATAGAGAGTCTATAATTTATAGTTTCTTAGAGAACTATATTTAGAAGGGTATTTGGGAAATATATTTTTGGAGAAGTATATTTATGTCCCTACATGATGCTTATATTATAATATATAAGATCTCCTAGAAAAATAGCTCTCTAGAAAATTAAAAAGGTAATAATTATATGATTAAATCTTTATGTTCTAAACTTAGAAGCTCATATGATAGAATATGATATATTTGTTTGTGTGGATGAGCTCAAATGATGTTTTTCATTCGATTTGAGTGGTTGAATGACTATGTTTTGATATCAAATGTGAAGGTTATGACACTTTCAAAAAGTGCAGTCTCAGGGGTAGTTCATTGGCCATACCCCTTGAAGGCCTTTTCAAAACATAGTTCTTTGGAGAACTATACTTGTTAGATGAGATCCCAATAACATCTTTAAATTTGTGGGTATCCTTGTATAGTTCTTTAGAGACTATACCTCAAAAATCCCCTCCTAGGGATAGTTCTCAAAGAATTGTACTAGAAACACCATAAGACCCTCTTGTCTAGCTTATCTAATATCCTATTGTCACTTAACCAAATGTATGAGTGTTGCCATATATATAGGCAGTGATGTGTGTGAACACACTTAGGACCGCCGGGGCACTTTTTCCCTCTTTAGGAGGTTTTTTCCCCCGGCTTGTATATACGCCCATCCTTCTAGGGCTAACCTACTATCTTTTGTACATTGACACAATCTAATACACTTTGTGTAGTGTGCATTCTTGCTTCTTCTTCTCCAAGCTTTGTGTGCTTTCCTGCAATCCTAAATCCAACAATTGGTATCAGAGCAGGCATCGGCTCCCAGGGCTACGCCGCCAGCACCCTCCGACTCACGTTCTCCGATTGAGGTGAGTTTTCACGAGCGCTTGCAGGTCTCTATACTCTACAAGTAAGCCCATCGGGCTTAGCGCTCTCAGAATTTGCATCTGAGGTCGTTTCGGGCTCCGTTTTTGGATTTCAAGTTCTGCACAGGTGTTTTCGTCATTTTCTGTAGAAAGTTCGACAGTGCAGTTTTCTGTAAAATAGGCACACGTGTTCTATTGTGGACCGTGCTACATAGCACAAGTTGTCTTCTGTTCAGTCTTTGCTTCATTACAGGTAGCTTTTGCATCAGTTTCAGTCAGTGGCCATGGCTGATAACAGCAATAATGTATCAGCAACTACCCACTTTGGGCATACATGATACAGCATGTTTTGGTTGCAAAAGGAGTGTGGAACATTGTGCAAGGTACGGATGTACGTCCAGGTTCTGTGGATGTAGGATCTGTTGTTGAGGATATTGCAGGTTCTAGCAGCTCTACTGTTGTTGCTGTTTTACCCACTGCTGTTGAACAAGCTCGTTGTTGGGATGGTAAAGATGCGCAGGCTCATGCCTTGATTGCACTTTCTGTCAAACGTAACATCACCCCACATATTCGTTCAGCTAAAACAGCAAAACAGGCTTGGGATATTCTAGCTGGTTTGTATGCAGGTCGTAACGAGCAAAAATCGCTTACCTGCGTAAAGAGCTAGAATTGAAGATTATGCAAGAAGATGATGACATGAATGTTTTTCTTGCTGAGATTAAAGATCTCAAAGAACAGTTGATTTCTGCAGGTGAGATTATTCCTGATCATTCTCTTATGCAGATTGTTCTTGATGCTTTACCTGAGACATATCAGACTTTTGCTTCCACGTGGAGGCTTCTTAATGAGGACAGACCTGATGCTATCAAGTATGATACTTTAGTCAACAAGCTCTTGCAAGAAGCGCAGTCCAGGCAAAACAAGGCCAGGCAGCGTGCAGTTGATCAAGCATTTATTGCTGCCCAGCAGCAAAGAAGAAGTGGTAAGGCAACCCCTTCCACTGTTTTTTCTCCTATTAGTACGTCTGCAACTTCTTCTCCTTCCACAGGTAGCAACAATAAGTCTGAGAAGGCTCTTGATGATAAAGGCAAGAAAAAGACCAGGTGCAACTATTGTAAGGCAAATGATCATGTCATTAAGAATTGCCCTAAGCTAAAGGCTAAAGAGGCAAAGAAGAAAGAGTCAAATGCAGCCACAATAGCGGATGCTTCTACAAATGCAGATTCTGCAAATGTTGTGCAGGATACAAAATGGGCGTTTAGCGTGTATTGCCAGTATGACCCATCTGTACATGATGCATGTTTGGTAGTTTCTGTTGACTCGCATGTATGGTATTTTAACAGTGGTGCTACAAAGCACATTACCTCGCATCGTGATATATTCACTTCTCTTGAGGCTATCCCTAATGGGAATACTGTCACATGTGCCAATAATGCTTCTTACCCAGTGAAGGGCATGGGTAAAATTATGCTTACGGCTGCAAATGGCAGCGCTTTCACACTTTCAGATGCTTTGTATGTGCCAGGGATAAAGAAGAATCTATTGTCTGTCTCTGCGCTTGCTAGACTTGGACTTGTAGTCAAATTTGTGGATGACAGATGTACTGTTCATGATTTGACTTCTGGTGATACGATTATTGTATCTGGCACCTTGTTTCGTGGGCTATATAGGCTCAATTCTTATGACAAGTGTGTGGAAGATTCAGCAAATGCAGTTTCTGATGAAAAGGCAGTTTCAGATGCAAAACTATGGCATGCTCGTTTTGGTCATCTGAACTTTGCTAGTTTGCTGCGTTTGCAGAAATTTGATATGGTTGCTTCATTGACCCCTCTTGAGGCACCATTGAAACATGTTTGTGAAGGCTGTATTTTGAGCAAAATGCAGCGTTCTGCGTTTCCAAAGGATGGTTCTGTGCGGGCCACTCGCAAATTGCAGCTTGTACATAGTGATGTATGTGGGCCTATGCAAACTCCGTCATTTGGTAAACACTTGTACTTCGTGACTTTGATTGATGATTACTCAAGGCATGCATGGGTATATCCGCTGAAGGCAAAGTCCGAAGTGTTTTTGTGCTTCAAACAGTTTTTTCTTATGGTTGAAAATGTATCCAATTGTACTGTGGGCATCCTCCATTCTGATCGAGGGGGGGAGTACATGTCTAAAGAGTTTGATGCATTTCTGGCTAGTCGTGGAATAAAACACCAATGTACAGTGCCGTATACCCCTCAGCAAAATGGTGTTGCTGAGAGGAAAAACAGGTCACTTATGGAGATGGCACGATGTATGGTCAAGAGCCAAGCTTTGCCACATGCGTTTTAGCTTGAGGCTGTCATGTGTACTGCATATGTACTCAACAGGTGTCCCACTAAGGCCTTGCAGTCTATTACTCCATAGAAAGCTTGGCATGGCAAGAAGCCTTCTATTGGTCACTTGCGTGTCTTTGGTTGCTTGGCCTATGCTTTAGTGCCTGTGCAACAACGTAGAAAATTGGATGATAAGGCTATCAAATGTATTTTTGTTGGTTACAGTGCTGAAAGCAAGGGTTATAGATTGTATCATCCGCAGTCAAAGCGTATCTTGATTAGTCGAGATGTTGTTTTTGTGGAAGATGCTGTGCAGCCCTTGTTATCATGTACCAAAGAGACAGGTGTGAGCTCACGGGATGTATTTGATACGTTCTTGCCTCTCTTTACAAGTGGTAATTCAAATGTAAGTCCTAATGAGGCAAATATTCAGCCTATGCAGATTTCAAACGACATCATAGATCAGCCTATTTCTGATGCAGATTTATAGGATGTAATTCATGAGGATAGGGCTGAAAATGAGCAGGCTAGAGGTATGCCTAAATGGCTGGTGCAAACCTTGCGTGATAGTAAGATTGATGCACCTATGACTAGTCGTACTCGTTCAGGTTTTCAGCATGCCTCTTATACATCAGATTGTTATGCTTTGGTTGTGTCTAGTATGTGTGAAGAGGAAGAACCTCTTTCATTTGATGAGGCACAAAATTCAGAAAATTGGTTGGCTGCAATGCAAAGTGAATATGATGCTATAATGAAGAATGGTACATGGTCTTTGTGTGATTTGCCTATTGGTAAAAAGGCCATTGGATGTAAGTGGGTTTTTAACTTGAAACGAAAGCCAGATGGCAGTGTTGATCGCTATAAGGCTAGACTTGTTGCAAAGGGTTATGCTCAAGAAAAGGGCATTGATTTTGATGAGACCTTTGCTCCCACTTGTCGTATGACTACCATTCGTAGCATTTGTGCATTGGCAGCTCATAATGGTTGGAATGTACATCAGCTGGACATAAAGACTGCGTTCTTGAATGGAGATTTGCATGAGGAGGTGTATGTATCGCAGCCTTGTGGTTTTGTTCAAAGAGGGCAGGAAAACAAAGTGTGCAGGTTGAAAGAGGCTTTATATGGTTTAAAGCAAGCTCCACGAGCTTGGTATGACAAGATACATGCATATTTGACTGCACATGGGTTTTAGAATAGTCCAACAGAAAGCACTTTGTACGTTAAACGTGTGGATGGTGTACATCTAATCATTGCTCTCTATGTCGATGACATGCTGCTCACAGGACCAAATGAGAGTCATATTGCTGATTTTAAGGTTGATTTGAATGCCTCTTTTGAGATGTCAGATTTGGGGCATTTGCATCATTATTTGGGGATACAGTTTAAGCAGTGTGATGGAGGTATTGCTTTGTGTCAGACAAAGTATATTGAGACATTGTTGCAGAGATTTGGCCTTGAAGACTGCAAGCCTATTGCTACTCCAATGGAGACAGGTTTGACGTTGAGTCTTCATGATGCTGGAGATCACTTTGATATCACAGTTGGTTGCCTCATTTATGTATGCATTACGAGGCCGGGCATTCAGTTTGCAGTCTCACAAGTGAGCAGGTTTATGCATAGCTCAGGGTCTCAGCATTGGAAGGCAGTTAAACGCATCTTTCGCTACTTAAGTGGCACCATACATCTTGGGTTGTTTTATCCCAAGGGAGGATCATTGTCGTCAGATTTACATGCTTTTTCGGACTCAGATTGGGCTGGTTGCTATGACACAAGAGTGTCCACAAGTGGTTTTTGTTTCATGCTCGGTAGCTCATGCATATCTTGGTTGAGCAAGAAGCAACCTACTATGGCCACTTCTAGTTGTGAAGCTGAGTACAGGGCAGCTTTCTCAGCTACGGTTGAGTGTGTGTGGCTCAGACGGCTTATGGCTGACTTGGGTGTTGGACAGGAGTCTGCCACCTCTATCTTCACTGACAGTCATTGGCAGTTGCGAGAAACCCAGTTTTTCATGCTCGCACAAAGCACATTGAGGTGCATTATCACTATGTCAGGGAGAGACTCTCAGCGGGAGAGATCAGCTTGACCTATGTGCCAACACAGGACAACCTCGCCGATCTTTTCACAAAGGCGCTTCCTCGTGAGAAGTTCGAAGCTTTCCGCAAAGCTTTGGGCTTGCTCCCCTTTGTGGATTGATCTACTTCGGGCATGGCACTCCCCTATACATGAGTGCCAGCTCTCGTTCACACCATCACTCCTAGGGGGGATTTGTTGCCATATATATAGGCAGTGATGTGTGTGAACACACTTAGGACCGTCGGGGCACTTTTTCCCTCTTTAGGAGGTTTTTTCCCCCGGCTTGTATATACGCCCATCCTTCTAGGGCTAACCTATCTTTTGTACATTGACACAATCTAATACACTTTGTGTAGTGTGCATTCTTGCTTCTTCTTCTCCAAGCTTTGTGTGCTTTCCTGCAACCCTAAATCCAACAATGAGGACCAAAATTTATTTAGTCGACACAACTATAAAATAATAGTTCTTAGGGGAAACTATATTTGGTGAATGTGTCAAAATCACATATTTGAACCAATTAACATGAGTTTTTTTTCCCTCCACTTGGACGCTCAAAATTTTTTTCTCAAAAAATGGACATCCACATTATTTACCGGGTAACAACACCAAATAAACTTATAAATGGACTTTAAAAAATTACTCTCATATTCTCACTAAGGCCGTATCAAACATTTGGATTAGTCCCTATTCTTCCTTCAAGGTCTTAAATCCTTTTTATTTGTCTTAAGCTTGAACCTCTATTGACCTTGATTTTACTAATTCTTAATTGCTACAACCTGACTTTCTATTTCTAGAGTTTCACTACCTCTCTCTAGAATTTTGTAGAATTTTAGGTCTTAAGGGTGTATAACAATACACTTCCCCTAAGGTTTCCAAGTATTCACTATGTTCAAACCACATGCTTTTTCTTCTCATAGCTCATCCTTTAACATTCAAAAATACCTTTGAATAAAGTAAATCCTAAACGTTACTATGGTTATGATATGCATATTTATGCACATAATTTCCTTGCATATTTTTTTCCAAGAATTAAACCCATAGGTAAAGGAAATTCTAAGATTATATGAAGGTATCACACAACCTCTTTCTAAATACCAAACTTAATGTGTACTAGGGTGAGACTTAGCACATTTATATGTACTAATGTGTAACTAACACATTTATGTGCACATGATTTTTAACTTTCTAGTCCCTTCCAACAATATGTCCATATACACGTAGGCTTAATTAAGGTATAAATTAATGTATTAATAATAGCCCATTACCCTTTTTTTGTAATCTATTTAAAAAACTATGCCTATGGTGGGCACCTTGATTTTTTTTCGACTAACCTTGGTTTGAAACCGTTAATTTTTGCTACAATCTTAGGATAACTAAAAAATTAAACTAGGTCTAAACTATGTCTTTATGGTCTAGGGAAATTTCCCCTAATGTTGTAGCTTTAGGCTTGCATTTACACTTAATTCGCCAATCAATCTAAAATCCCATCTATCTTGGGAATAGGATATTTATTTTTTATAGTTGGTTGATTCAATTCTCGAAAAAAAAAGTACACC
The DNA here is from genome assembly GCF_041138505.1 of Cibotium barometz. Classification (NCBI taxonomy): domain Eukaryota; kingdom Viridiplantae; phylum Streptophyta; class Polypodiopsida; order Cyatheales; family Cibotiaceae; genus Cibotium; species Cibotium barometz. Next base: position 4,098,650 of record NC_141051.1, on the reverse strand, counting down.
CTGAGACTCCTATCATTCTTTTTCTAGAAAAGTATGGGTGCAGATCTAAAGCGAGTGGTTGGATCCCCCTTCGCCATCTTATCCCTTGCCTTCCGCCTTCTTGCTCCCCCTCCACCCACTTTCCTTCACTCCCTGGCCTTTATCATCATCCTTTCCATCCACCCTCCTTGCTCACTTCTGATTCCCACCCCTTTTCCATCCCTCTTTTGGTCTTGGTCCCACACCTTTTCCTCCCTTGCCTCCTCCTCAGTAGTTTCCAAGGTCGGTTAGTAGTTCTTTCAGCAAGAGTTGGCCTTCACTCGTCTTCACATTCCAGGAGGACTCCATGGGTAGCCCCTCCGTCATCCCCGACCGAGGCTGTCATCCCTTGCTTATTTTTAGAGGAAGACCTCCACGCCTTAGCTTGGATAGTATCGTCCCCTCAAGGCCTACACTTGGTATGCAAGGTTATGGGTGGCTGCCTAGTTGAGGGATTTGTTACAGGCAAGCCTTCTTGGTGCACCAGGAAAGATCACTGATATTCATCCCTTAGCACGTGACTACTACCAGGTTGAGTTTGATTCGTTTGCAGCTTAGGATATAGAATCATGCAACTGAGCCTTATCGCATTGTGTATGGCCCATACCTTCTTTGTAAGGTGGCAAGATGACTTCAACCCACAGTAGTGTCTGATGCTTTGGCTAGTGTCTCAGGCTTTCCCATGATAGTCTACTTTTCTAGGAAGGAATGCCTTCCTCTTATCCCAGTGATAGAGGTGGTGCTATCAGGAGAGTGATGGAATCCCCCTACACGACCACTTTGATTCTTGCTTAGACAATTGGGTTTCCATCCCTTGTATCTACATAGCCTCTCTAGAGTAGTGCCTCCTGCCATATCGCTTTTTTGCCTCCGCAACAAGGTCACCCGCAAAATGTTTCACTATGGAAACAAAACGATGCTGAGACAATTTATTTTGGAACAAAATGTTTCAACACTAGGTAGGTGGACAATGAAACATTGGACCGAAATGATCATATACATAAAATGTGAAGGTACTGGTCAATAGTTATAAGATGATAGTAGCATAATTATCATTAGTAAACAAAGAAGACATACAAAAGAGAAGAGAAAAGAACAAATAGGATGAAAGAAGGAAAGAGAAACAATTATAAAAGCTAAAAAGTACACAAAATCACAACCTTTTTTCCCACATGAAACGATATGGTTTCAATGTGCACATGAAATGTTTCAACACTGAAACGTGAAACGAGTTTCAAAGACATTGAAATGAGTTTCATGGGGTGACCATGCTCCGCAAGGACCCTATTTTGTAGAGAGTTGAGTACTCTAGCCTCCTAGGCCAATTTTTCATCTGTCAATAGGTGGGACACCTTCCTAGAGCTTATCTTGGTCTAGGCTACGTTCTCCTTGTTGAAGCTTAGTCTTGTGTCGAGATAAGCAACCTACACTTTCCAACATCACTTGCTTTTAGCAATGCTTTACTAGCTCTTTTCCAACCATCGCCTCATAGAAAAGGCAGGTCAAAGGTCATGCTATAGAGTAATGCTAAATTTTGCTACATTTCAAATCCCTCTAGAACTCCATTAACCTATTCTAAGATATGTCTAAGCTTGTACTGACATCTATATGCATATAAAAATCCTATAATGTTGGGGAGAACACCAGTTATACATTGGTGAAAGACTCGATCTGAATTGAGCACATAGTTATACACTAGTGAAAGGGTCGATTCAAATTGGTTTGACTCTGGGCAAGGCAATGAATCGACTGAATGCTGATCTTATAAAGTTTAGAAGTCTGTTTATAGGTTTCACAAATCTGTGATGAATCTTACTCACATCACCAAGATCTTCACTTTTGCACACTTTTCTTGGTAACTTTATAAACTGCACCATGATTTGGTTAAAATTGTACCAAGAACTATACAGGTCTTCATTTTTGCAGCAAGATTTAAACTCTACACACTTCTTTACCAATCTGCACTATTTCTTGATAAGGCCTTCAACATTTCTTAAAGAAATTTCAAGATCCAAGTTTTTTTTTTGCTTTCCACATGTTTGTGCCTCTATCTAGCCTTTCTTGGCAATCTTTCTTATACAAAAATGATTTCTTTGCAATGGATAAGAACTTCCAAGAGATGAAAGATTAAGAACTTACACAATGTTTGCACTCTAAATCTTTGCTATAAACTTGATTTGAATGAATAGATTTGGTGGGATAATCAATCCATCCCATGGCCTCCTTGCTTGATAAGGTTAGGCTATGAAGTTTCCAATGGCACTTATCCTCCATCGACCTGGCTTTAAGGGCTGTTAGCTCGTTGTTGAGGACACGTTTTATGAATACCCTTTTGGATCATCCTGAAAAATTGGGACCTTACACCTTCCCGAGTTCATTGTTCCTTGTTCAAATGGAGAAGAAATGAAACTTGGTTCCGTGGGTAAAGGAACTTCTATAATGGTCTCCTGAGTGGGACTCATACTTCTTGCATTATGTGCACTTGCTATTGGGTGTACTATAAACCATTTATCCATGGTGGTACAATAAAAGAGGCATATCCTGTTTGTTGCCTTAAAACTTGGTTCCGTGGGTAAAGGAACTTCTATAATGGTCTCCTGAGTGGGACTCATACTTCTTGCATTGTGTGCACTTGCTATTGGGTGTATTATAAACCATTTATCCATGGTGCTACAGTAAAAGAGGCGTATCCTATTTGTTGCCTTAAAACTATTGGTCATGGTTTGCTTGGGATAAACCCCACACATGATATCCACAACAAATGTTTGAAACATTGTGGTGTTGGGACATGGTTTGCCCATCTCTTACATATGGAAAGTATAGAGAGATGAAAAATGTTATGGTAGCCCCCTTCATGATCACCACTATTGAACTCATGACTTGGAAAGGTTTGAGTGACAGTATTATATGTATGATAAATATTGTACTTCTACTAAAAGGACATGCCATTTCATGGCATAACAGTTCTCACCACTTCAATATAAGGGCACATATTTTTAGGAAAACAAAAACTGCGACACACTGAAGAGACATAACCCTTTGTTGTGATCAATGGTGGATAAGCACCTTCACACCACAAAGAAGTCATACTTCTATTTTTAACATATACTCCCTTCCCATGTTTTTTGTTTCTATGGTAATATTGTAAAGTCAATTTGAAGATCACAGTAGAACTAGACGAGCAAATAAATAAATAAAATCACTTTTCCAAGGACCACCCTCCTTGAATGAAAAGGAAATTAAAAACCATGGCACATTTAAAACCTAGTGTTTGTCCACCACCACAAACCTATCCATAAGCCAATTCACTCAATCCTTTCTAGAGATATCCCACCTCCATTGGGTAGTGTTAACCACACTGGTTAACATTATTTTTAAACGTGGTTATGCTTCATGTAACTCCTTTTTATGTAATCCGCACTAAGCGCTTTATATGTAAAAGATATATGGGATGATTGAGCTTACAACTTGTGTAATGCTGACCATGAGCATAAGCCTATGTGTATATAGAGTGAGAAGAACCAATTTTGGGCTCCCAATTGGAGAATGGGTGGCTAACCATTGTAAGCCCCAATTGGAGAATGGGTGGTTATGCTTCATGTAACTCCTTTTTATGTAATCCGCACTAAGCACTTCATATGTAAAAGATATATGGGATGATTGAGCTTACAACTTGTGTAATGCCGACCATGAGCATAAGCCAATGTGTATATAGAGTGAGAAGAACCAATTTTGGGCCCCCAATTGGAGAATGGGTGGCTAACCATTGTAAAAACAGAGCTTATATATATAAGTGACTTATGAAATATGAAAGGAGATGATCCCATTACAATTGAGTTTCCCTCTCTCTCTCTCTCTCTCTCTCTCTCTCTCTCTCTCTCTCTCAACACGTCTTGTGTTCGAATCTCACTCCCATCGGCCGGATAGATCATATTTGGTCTCTTGGGATTGTTCCTATGACATTAAAAGAGCTTCTTCTTCTTCTTCTTCTTCTCTCTAACTCTGTTGTGGTGACTATGGTGGTGGTAAGCTTCCTGTGCATCCATGCTTGCTTTCTTGATTATGTGTGTGTGCATGTAGGTTGAGGTTCTCGTTGCTTGCCTCTTCTTCTACTACTTGCTCTCTCTCTTTCTCATCTTCACTCTCACACACATGAAGGTATTGAGTAGGAGTTGAGCTCTCCACAGCTCCTTTCTCATTGCTTCTCACCTAGCTTGTGGAAAGCTCCACTTGAGTAACATAAGTGGTGGTGGAGTGAGTCCCTACCGGCCTTACATCAAGGAGTTAACCCTCATTAGGTTTGGCCGAATGCTAGTTCTCGAACCAGCCCTTACACTGTCTTATTTCTCTTCTCTTCTTTCTCTCTTGTGCAAGGAAGCATATTCATTTTGGTGAACATCTTTGGCATTGCTCTGGGGATGCATTTAGCTTAGGTTTCTCCACATCCTATCTCGTAGCTAGAGTCTTGATTTTCTTGGTTGGAATGCAAATACACCGGTAGGAGTATGTTTGAGATCTATGTTTGATTGGTTTGATTTTGTTTTTATTCACAATGGAGCTCAATGGAGCATGAGGAGCATGAGGAGATTGGGAAGCTACATCAAAAAGCGGGAACTATAGCAAGTTCCCTAACCTTGCTCTTGAGTCCATTAATTTCTTGTTTTTCTTTAGCTAGCTAAAAATTGTATAATAGCTTAATCTCACAATTAACCTTAGGTCATTAGGTTTAGTTAGGCATTCTAGGCATCATTGGATAGCTTGGGGCTAGCCTAAGCCATCAATGAAAACAAAAACATAAAAAATTATCTAGGAGGGGTTGAAATCACAGAGAAACTGAGTGCATTCAATTTCGGCCAGCGTTTTAGAGAAGTGAATGGTCGTTCACTTCTCAGACGTACGACTGTACACTTCGAAGAGACACGTCTATTTGCTTCCTCTGTCAGGATCTTCTCATATCTACCTCATCAATGAGAGCAGTGTGCATTAAAAAGGGTATAAAGTACATTAAAGAGATCATTAAGTGCATTAAAAAGGGTATAAAGAAGTACAACTATATTGTCAGGGGAATATAAGAGGTAAGTGTTAGAAGATACGTCATTTTGGTGTATTGAAGCCACCTGCCAATGCCTATAAGCATACGCCTGTACCTTCCCCAAGTCAATGATCGTACCTTCACAGATGTATGGCCGTACCTGCCAGTGCCTATAAGCGTATGCTTGTACCTTCACAGACGTACGACCATACCTTCCCCAAGTCAACAACCGTACCTTTCCCAACGTATGCTTGTTCTCTTTCATATCCATGGCTGCACCAACTTCAAGTGAACGACTATACCTTCCCAAGCATATGATCATTCCTTAAAATATCCACGTCCATACCCTTCTAGCTTATGAACACCCGTTCCTTCACTAGGGTATGAGACCATACCAACTCGAATATACCACCGCACCTCCCACTAAGCCATGTCCATACCTTCATAGACATACAGTTGTACCTGAGAAATTTTTTTAAATCTAGAGTTTGACCCTGCACACTCACTTTGACACATTCACACACCTATGCTCAAGGAAATTGGTGTGAAACAACCCTCTTTTGATGATGCTGAATCATCAAATGCATAATCACTTGAGAGATCTGATCCTTCAGTCAACCCAGAGTGGAGCCAAACGGTGTTAGTCCTTGATAGTACTAGCAAAAGCAAAGAGCATCCAAGCATGGGACGCATAACCCCTGACCTAAAGGCAAGAGGATTGGCTACCTCTTGCATGGAAAGACCACCGATTCTCAAGAAAGACCTAGGATCCCCTACATATTCACAAAGGAGCCTCGCCTCGAGACTAAGAAACGTTATCTTGGGAAACACACAATCAAAAGAGCCTCATCCCAGGAACTTAGGCATGGAATGTTAGCCAAAGAGAACTGTCACACCATCACTAGACCCTAGACCAGAGGTGGGGTAGAGCCCCAATAACTCAATCTAGACTAATCTAGTAGTTTGGGAAGCTAGGCTGACTAGTGTAATAGCAGATTCGTACCTTGATCATAGGAGACCGGCACCAACAAACCTAGTTAGGAGCCAACTCACGAGGGCCTAGGGACCTCTTACCATAGAACGAGCTTACCCAAAATATTTCAGCCAACACACGGCACAAATGCACAACCACACTACCTGCCTCATGGGGTGTATCCCAGATACCATGTGGATCCCTACTATGAAGCACACGATGTTGGCCCGTCATTGAGGCAAGGGCCAGAGATGGGATACTATCCTCTAGGCGTAGCTCCCTTGCCTATCATGCCCCAAACCTACACTAGCTTCAACCATGGTAGAACTAACACCAAAAATGTTGAGGATAGCCATGGAAATAAGGAGGGGGTAGATTTAGGAATTGCTCCACAAGAACCTGCAAGGGCCAAGATAAGAGAGGAATAAACCAACCCATATCTCCAAACTGATCACTAAGTTTGATGGGACTGGAGACCCCATACCTCATTTGGAGATGTTCAACTAGATTTGTGAGGCATTTGGCCATGTGGACAATCAGGTTAAGGTGAGTGCCTTTGGCCTCTCCTTGGATGGAAAAGTAAGACAATGGTTTCGATCATTAAAGGTGGAAGACAAGGCTACCTTTGACGCCTTGAAAGAGGCTTTCACAGTGGGATATTCAAGACAAGGAAAGGTACCCTTACCACCTCTAGTTCTTCCATCATTAACCACCATTACCTCGAGTGACCCCTCTTCATCACCAGTTGACCTTGACAAAGGTCTTTGAAGAAGGTGAGGAGGGAGAAGCCATTAATAGTACCACCTTAGAACCCACTAAGTTAGGCAGCCCACCCCAGCAAATCCTAAGTCATTATGTGATGGAGGGTGTGAAAAGATGCAAGGGAGAAGAGAGATTGAGGTCTTGCAAAGCACACACACACTCACACAAACCCTAGAAGAGAACACACAAGGTGAGAGGCTGAAAAATCTTCTTCTTCTTCAAACAACAAAAAAGAGGTCTACAAAGAAGATAAAGTGAATAACACACATAATAGAGTACATACAAGAGGTCCATAATGTGAACACGCTAAGAGGAGTGGGTAGGTGTGGACTTGTCATTGTAGTCTAGCTGTAGAATCAATGTGAACACGCTAAGAGGAGTGGGTAGGTATGGACTAGTCGGTGTAGTCTAGCTATAGAATATCCGGCAAAGATATGTCAGTTCCAGCTACCAAACCCACCAATGATGTAAATGTCAAACGGCCATGTGTCAGCTCATGTTAAGCTTAACATCTCAACACTCCCCCTCAACCTCAACTCCATCTCATGAACTCCAACAATATCTCGAAATCTGCGGAGCTTCTCAGCTCCCAAGGCCTTCTTGAAGATGTTAGCAACCTAATCCTATGTGCTGACATAGGCCAAGTCAATGTCGCCTTCCACACCAAGACTCTCTCCCTGATGAAGTGGTAATGTACCTCAATGTGTTTTGTGCGCACATGGAAAACTGGGTTCCTGGAACTGTATACTGCTAAGATTGTCACAATATATGACAACCTTTCTCTCCACATGCAACCCCAAATCAGCATAGGCTTGTGTAACTAGGATCACACACCGCCACCATAACTCCTGTGTACTCGACAAGGTAACTATGGGTTGCTTCCTGATGCTCCATGTCACAGCAGCACTCCCCAATGAAAACATAAATCCACTCGTAGATCTTCTATTTTTGAGATACTACCTGCTGCCGAATCTGTATGTGTACCCATATAGCTCCAATGGTACACCTGCTGCATAAAACAATGCATAATCAACAGTGGCCCTCAAATACCGAAGTGTGCATCGCATACTATCAAGATGTGGTTTGTGCGGAACCCTGCATAAACTAGCTCTCTAAGCCAACAGTGTAACTCAAATTTGGCTTGCTGAGATCATGACATAGATCAAACTTCCCACAATCTTCCTGTACATAGTGGGATCCTCCAACACATAAGCTGCATCCGCACCACTAAGCTTACCATTTTGATCTAATGGCACTGAGATTGACTTACAAATTAGCCATCCCATACTTGGACAACATGTCCAATACATACTATCTCTGTGAGATAGCCCAATACCATCAGATGTGCAAATGACCTCAATTCCCAAAAAGTAGCACAAATCTCCCAAATCCTTCATCTCAAAATTCCTTTTGAGAAGACTCTTCACATGCTCAATCTCATCCAAGATGTCACCCCCAACAATAACATCATCTACATAGATGGTGATAATCACAATACCCTTATCACTCTTGCGCACATACAAAGAGTGATTTGCATCTGCCATATGAAAACCAATAGTGATGCTCAGCAATCTTGTCATGCCATTCTCGTGGAGCTTGCTTCAGTCCATACAAAGCCTTACGAAGCTTACATACATACTCTAGGTAACCTGTATCCTCAAAACCAGGTGGCTAATCCATATACACTTCTTCTTGCAAGTCACCATGCAAGAACACATTTTTTACATCCAATTGATGTAAAAACTAGCCTTCAGCTCTGCTGCAGCCACCCCAATCACAACTCTCAGTTGCCATCTTTGCAACCGAGGCAAATGTCTCCTTATAATCAATCCCATGTGTCTGCACATATCCTTTGGCTACCAATCTAGCCTTGTACCTACTTATGCTACCATCATTGTTATGTTTCACCTTATACACCCACTTATAACCAATAGCTTTCTTGCCTTCAGGCAATGGCACCAAATCCCAAGTCTCATTTTCATATAATGCATCCATCTCCTCATCCATAGCTTTCTCCCAACACACATTTCCAATAGCCTCATCAAAACATGTGGGTTCTATAACCTACACAACTTTTGCCATATAAGCATAGTGATGTGCCCCAAACCTACACAACTTTTGCCATATAAGCATAGTGATGTGCCCCAAACCTTTTTAACCATCATAAGTCAACCTCTGCACGGGGTTTTTGACTCTTCCAGATCTTCGTAACTTTGACTTGGCATCCTGTATATGCCCAATCATAGTGTCCTTTATGCTGATAGAAATCCAATACATGACTTTCCTTGCTCCTTGATTCCAATCCTTGAATTCTTTTACATCTACAACAATTGGATTAATCTTTGGTATCTCTAGTGCCTCCTCATGTTCACCTTCAATGTAGTCCCACCAGTAACCTTTCCCATCAGGAAATTTGTTAATCTTAACCTCTAAGTATGCAAGTTGGTGTTGTCAAGCTTCTTTACAACAATCCGGTCCATCATTCAACATCTTGTCTACAACACAAATTTACCAAAAACATCACTTTTGTTTGAACAAACTGTTGTATTCTCTGCAACGGTACTATATTGCACCCAAACTGTCACAACTAGTGACCTCAATTTGCATACATACACCCAATGGCAACTTTGAGACCTCTTTGCAGCACACACAGTGTTTGCATAACCAATCGCTCTTCTTGTAGTTCCAAAAACAAACTTCTGCAGAGAATCGAGACTTACTCGCAAGTGAACGCCTCTAAACTAAAAATTGGAGGTCCAGACGTGCCCGAAATGCGATTTTCACCTAAAAAGTTCTCTCCTGTAGCTCCCACAAAGAAAGCTCCTCAATTGGAGTTTGTTTTCCGGTGCCTCCTGTGGTGAGATGAACTTTGGCCATGAACTTTGGCCAGCAGCCTGTTTTTTATGATTGCATCCTGGGACGTCCCTTTAATCCATGACTGGGACATGGATCATATTTACATTCGGAAGTTAGATCGGATGCTAAAGGTAAGCCTACGCACTTGGAAGATCCATCCTATGAGTGTGGAACCCTTAGTAGAGGATTCAGTGATGGACAACAAGATACACGATAGTCCACCTGTGCCAAACATGCCATAAAATGCTAGATGATGAACGAGATAGTATGGAATTTGCACCTCTCCTAGAGCCTGAAGACTTTGAGAACTGGATGCACATCCTTGCTACCATAGACATACTTCCAAAACGCATGGGTACCAGAATTGCCATGGCTGATGTGGGCAGGAGATCACATCCCTTTACATGCTCAACGCCGCAAGTATGTCCGATACTGTAATCCGTGAAACTATGAGCAGCATCAAAGAGGAAATACCGTTACATGGAAGACACACCCATAAAACTAAAGGCTTCATAGAAAAGGAGGAATACATCTTCTCGATAGAACTGGAAGAACATTGGCTGAGAATGTGTAAGCTGTTGACACACATTCCTACTTCTACTAGGTCTAGCAAAAGGAGCTCAACAAGTTCCATTATGACCACAAAAGAGGAAGAATCAGCCGGTTCCCAACCCGAACCCCAAAATCTTTGCTGCTTTGTGCGCAAGGCACATAACAAAAAATTGGTGCTATTGAGAAAGAAGCCAAAAAGCTAACGGAGGAAGAAAGTGCTAAAGCGGAGGAGACTAAACAAGTTCCCAAACACTTCAAGGCCTATAAGATAGGAGATCGTTTACATGAAGGCCCAAAGAACCCACAATGGGAAGCCAAGAACATCTTATGATGGCCCAGCCAAGGTCAAGGAAATTAACCTAGCACGCCCAAGGGAAGATCCGAAACCCATCTACATAGGGGAAGACCTCTCTATAGAAGAAGAGAAAGACCTTATCACTCTCTATAAAAGAAGAGAAATACCTTTATCACTCTTTTCATAGAATTTTGGGATTTCTTTGCATGGAAGTATATGAATACAAGATAGAGCACACGGAATAGGTCTCGCTCGCAGTGATAGTGCCCAAAAAGCATGGTAAAGTGAGAGTGTGTGTAGACCTCAAAAAAGTCAATGCGGCCATGATACGGAAACCACTATCGATTGCCCTTCACAAAGCATGTGCTCGAGTGGGTTGCAGGAAAGGAAGCCTACAGCGTCCTTGACGGGTTTTCTAAGTATAATCACGTGTTGATTGACCCAAAAGATCAACATAAAGCAGCCTTCGCCATCGAATGGGGCGGACGTATGCATATCGAGTCATGCCATTTCGGTTGACCAATGCCCCAGGCACCTTCCAACACCTAATGTGCAAAGCCTATAAGGAATATCTATGAAAATTCCTCTAAGTCTTCATAGATAACCTTTGTGTCAACTCTACATGGAAAGAACATTTGCGGTGTAAGAAGAAAGTACTAGAGAGATGCAGGCTTTACAGGATCTCTCTTATCCCTCTAAAATGCCAATTTTGGGTCAAGCATAGAGTAATCTTGGGACACAATTTCTCAGAACATGGTATCTCCACAGATCACAGAAGGTGCGACTCATTCTTGAGTTGCCATCCCCCACCAACTTCAAAGGAGTCCAACGATTCACGGGACATGTTGGTTATGACCGACATTTCATCTTTATGTATATCGAGATCGCTCGTCCCCTTTATGGACTCGGTGATTTTTGAGTGAACAAAGGAGTGCCAACAAAAATGACACCCTAAACAATGTATTAGCAAGCGCTCCCATCTTGAGATCCCCCAATTGGGAAATCATATTCCACGTCCACATGTATCTGCCTTTCGCAATTGGTTGTGTGGTGGCTCAACCCGGAGAACATAACAGGGATTTCCCTATTAGCTTTGCCAGTCACCAATTAAAGGAAGCAAAACGAAACTATACCACCACAGAAAGAGAAGAGTGGCCATGGTCTATATCGCGAAGAAGTTTTGCCATTACCTTTTGTGGCGACCAAATTCATTTTCTTTGTAGACCATCAAGCTCTTATCTATCTCGCAAAACAAACCTTGTACCACATGCAGAATCACTAGATGGCTCCTAATTTTGCTACAATTTGACTTTACTGTCATGGTACATAAAGGCTCCTAGCATGTATTGGCTGACCATGTGGCACACCCCTAATGGTGGAGAGCTGCTGGGTGGGTGTTGATGATGATGACCTGCTAGATGCCCCCCTGTTTCAGTTATGCTGCTTGAATCCTGAATGGGGAGAGGAAGTCATACACTTCCTCGCTAATACCCATCTAAGAACCAATCAACAAGAACCGAGCAAGATGCCTCATCAAGAAAGCTTCCCCCTATCAGTTGGTGCAGGACAACTCTACAAACAAGGAAAGGACGGAATTATGAGACACTGTGTCCCCCGTGCGGACTAATATGTCTCTATTTTGGGAAAAGCCCACTCTGAAACTATTGGAGGGCCACTTCACAATATACCACTGCTTGAAAGATCCTACTGATGACAAGCCTGTGGTGGCCAACCATGCTTGGAGACAAAGGGCATCCCAATCACGATCTATGGAGCTGTCGGATCCATGCACCCAAATGGAGATAACCAACGAAGGCCTGGCATGAATAATTTCTACATTGCCTATCACTTTCCATGAAGCATGGAGCCTCGGCACACTACCTACAATAAGGGCTACCGAAAGTTTCCCAACACTTTGCCTTAAATCTACCTATGGATCGGTCTCGATCTATATTACTTAACAATGGTCGTCAAGTTTATGGCATATTCTGGACCATCTACACCTTTCCACCCCAATAGCAACTTCACCTAACAATGGTCGTCAAGTTTATGGCATATTCTGGACCATCTACACCTTTCCACCCCAACAGCAACTTCACCCTTGACTTGGGTGATGTGTGGACACGATCACCATTTAGGAAGAAGGGTATATTAACCACACTATAGGTTAACATAGTTTCACCCATACGACCTACCATTAGGAAGAATGGTATGTTAACCACTCCATAGGTTAACATGGCTTCACCCATCCGACCTACCATAAGATGCTTTGCCATTTTATTTGCTCGAATGGGCACTCATTTTTTTTATAATAAGCAATCAACAATCATTCCCTTGCAATAGTTTACTAGTGAGCTCTCCTCTTCCCTCTTCTTGCTTGCTTCTATGCCATTGAATCTTGCTTGGTTGATGTATACATGTTAGGTTTGATTGTAGGTTGTCTTCTTGCAGTAGCTCCCCTTTCATTCCCCACCATTTGTGAGAGAGAACCATCGCAAAGGACTACCTCCATCTAGCCATGGTTAGCTCACCCTTTACCCCTTTGGCAAAGGAGCATTTCGGTGTGAGAATAGAGTGAGGATGCGATAGACAAGCTAGCGTACCCACATAAGGAAGTTACAATTGGCAAGACCCAATGACACATGCTTCGACAAAGCTAAGGTAAACTCTTGACTTGAACAACTTCCATCTCAATCTCACCCATGCTTGAGGTTAAGATCCATTCTCATCCAATACTCGTGAGCCCAAACCTAATCTCTGGACTCTCTACAAGGCTTCATAAATGTTTCTCTTGAAATGTCTCTCAACCTAACAATGTTAGAATCTAATATATCAACAAGGCAACAAATCATTGACAAAGAAACAAAGTCTCAATGCAAGACCTATTTTCAATTTTGATGTCAATCCTTGTTAGAATTAGTCAAATCTCTTGTTCTTGAGTAGGTAGATGCATTCTTAGTCTAAGAACCCTAACCTTAGCGTGGAAACCCTAACTTGTGACTTTGCAAACCCTAACTAGCGCACCCACATAAGGAAGTTACAATTTTGTGGCTCTAAGGCATGACCCAATGACACATGCTTCGGCAAAGCTAAGGTAAACTCTTGACTTGAACCACCTCCATCTCAATCTCGCCCATGCTTGAGGTTAAGATCCATTTTCATCCTGGAGTATACTCATAAGCCCAAACCTAATCTCTCGACTCTCTACAAGGTTTCATAAAGGTTTCTCTTGAAATATCTCTCATCCTAACAATGTTAGCATCTAATAAATCAACAAAGCAACAAATCATTGACAAAGAAACAAAGTCTCAATGCAAGGCCTATTTTCAATTTTAATGTCAATCCTTGTTAGAATTAGTCAAATCTCTTGTTCTCGATTAGGTAGATGCATTCTTAGTCTAAGAACCCTAACCTTAGCATGGAAACCCTAACTTGTGACTTTGCAAACCCTAATTTGCCAAACCCTAACTATAATTACGTTCACTTAGTCTCTAGCAACAGCAGTGGTGACATAAAAACCACTGTGACATTGGTATGGGTTCTACATGAAGGCAGCGGGGAAATCTCACTTGTAAACTTGCATGCATTTACTCCCAATGCAGTCCAGCCCTAGTCATGTTTGAAGATTCTTCAAGTCTTCATATTTGTTCTTCTTGGAACCTCTTTTTACATTTGTTCTTCTTGGAACCTCTCTTATTCCAATAATAGAACATAATACGTTGATCTTATACATATTCCAAGGACCAAGACGAATCTCTGACTCGTATCCAGCAGGCCTATGATGATAAGCTTATTGTCCCTCAATTTTTTAATTACTCATACTCACGGGATCTCTCGGGGTACCACGATGATGCAAGAAATTTTTTTTTATCTCGTATGGTTAGCTTCCCCAAAAATACCTATAGGCATAGAGGTGGAGATACTATTTCAGGGAAAGGCCGGGCACTATTTACAATGTCAGTAAGGCTGACGAGAGAGAGATGATTGTTATGTAGAGCTATTGAGTATAGAGGATCCTTTACAAGAAGGGAGCAGTTTCATAATAAAGCCAGTAATACCAGAATTTATTTATTGCTTTGGTCTGACTAACCATTAAGAGACTAACACAGGGCAGGCAAAATAGGGGATCCTTGTAAAGCTAATTGCAAAGGCTCTTTGCATTCGAATGGATGGCGCATGGAAACAGCTGCCCTTTCTCGGCCAGGTCCTAGCTGGCGGCTGGGCTGGCACTCCATGGATAGACAGGCCTACCCGCGATATGATCCGAGGGTTGGGTTTTTAAGGAGACAACCTGTTCGAAATCCTCATCTTGGAACATGGATAGTTCGATCCAAAATACTGTGGAAAAATTCAGAATTGTCTTTCAAGCATGCTCACAAACAATTTTTCCACACATCATAATGCATTCCTGAACCACCAACTTGGCCCCAAATGATGAACAAATCTACGAGTGAGTTCACATGGTGCTTTTCATTACGTGGTTGGATAGAATATTCGAATTTAATAGCAAAAACAAACAAAGGTTTTTTCCTTTCTCATTACATCACTATATATGATTCTGAGCTTGACATTAGCCTACATACAATTCAGCCTTGCTGTCCATGAAGAGACTCATAAACTCCTCACCATCCACACTCTCCTTCTCTATCAACAAGTTGGCCAACTTGTGCATAATGTCAATATGCGTAGTGATGATGCTCTTAGCTCTAGAATATGCCCGCTCTACAAGCTCTCGCACCTCAGAATCAATCACGTCCGCAGTTGCCATAGAGTAGTCAGATTGTTGGGAGACCTGCCATAGGCAACCAAAGAAAGTTCACATATTAGCCCCCATGTGGAAAACCTTGAGGGGTTCCACACTATGGCTGCATACTATACAGCATCAGACAAGTTTTCCCAATGGCAATTTTGTTTGTTTGACTTACTTGTTGTCCTAAGAAGGGGTTTCCTCCTCCCCCTCCGAGAGCAACCTGCCCTATCTTCTTGCTAAAACCAAACCTCTCTACCATTTGTCTTGCCACCCGAGAGACTTGTTGGAAATCATTGGATGCACCGGTAGTCACATTCTCCTCCCCGAATATTACCTCTTCTGCAACCCTGTTGCAATTAAGTATGGTTTAAGTGGCACTTCTCAGCATCAGCATTTTAGAGAGTACATATATATGCATGAGTGCTTGAATAAGCCACCCACTGCCTTACCTTCCACCCAAGGCCACTGCCATCTGGTTTTCCAGATAGCTTCTACTGTATAGTCCTGACTCCAGTCTCTCCTCACTGGGAGCAAAGAAAGTAAGCCCTCCAGCACCACCACGAGGAATAATGGAAATCTTGGCCACGGGATCATATTCTGGCATGAGAGCACCAACGAGGGCATGCCCAGCTTCTGCATAGGACATTACTCACAAGCAACAAATGGCTTAAAGGAAAAGAACTTGGTATAGTACATCACATATATGAGTTCATGAGCGAACTAAAGATAGCTACATCAAACCCAAGAGGAAAGTGGAGAAGTGAAACAAACAAAGCTCTGCATACCATGGTAAGCAACTAGTTTTTTTCTCTCTTCTGAAACCACAGCATTTTTCTTCTCTGGACCAGCGATGATCCTTTCAAGTGCATCAGCGATTTCATCCTTGCTTATTTCTTTCAAATCTCTTCTTGCAGCAAGGATGGCTGCCTCGTTCATCAGATTCTGCAAGTCTGCCCCAGTGAAACCAGGAGTCCTCCTGGAAATCTTCTCAAAATCAACGTCTTTGGCCAGAGACTTTCCCCGAGAATGGACCTACAATTTAAAGACAGCCTCACATTATGACATGACAGTGTGTCAACGCACAAATTATCAAGAACAGATTTATCATTTGAGGAGGTGGCACCACTACACTGAAGAATAAAGCTATCCATGCCCCACAGCTTACACATTGTTTTTGAGCTGAGGTACCAGTGTACATAGCAGCAGCATCCACAATGTGAGGATTACCAGCAAAAAAATCAGCATTTCAACAAAAGGAGAAGGTTATTCTTTCCATTGCAAAATAATGCCAATGCATATCAAAGGATAAGAAGAAGTTCATGACAGCATGTTGGGCAACCATTCGACGAGCAAGAGAGGAATGGATGTTCCTATGAGCCACACCACAAATCACTACGTTCTCTATTGGTCTCTCAAGGTGGGCTAAGGAGTTTTAGGCAATGGCATATGGTGGCTGGTTAATGACACCTAGCAAGACTAAAAAGCGTGCAGGCAGAAAGGCATCACATATTGACTCAGAAGACTAGTAGCTTTTAAGGCCCATTTGAGAGACCTGGGGATTAAATTTGAAATGAATGGCTGTGTGAGAGTAAGGAGTTGCAACCTATACACGTCAACCCTTCCCAATACAGAACCCATCTTAGATATTGAGCAGGAGAGCTTATGATTTGCTCAAAGGAGTGCAAAATTAGCAAGAAAAGATCAGACCTAGGTATTTTGAATGCGCTATACGCGCATGGTCATTCCATAGGTACCATAAATGGGGGATTGGGGGGGGGGAGGGTAGGCTATATTTGAACTTTGTTCCCCAACCAGCAGATTTCAATATACTGCCATTCCATCAATAAAGTAATATATATATACCTTGATAGATCCAGGATCATGCCCAAATTCACCTTATAAGAAAGTGCAATTTATAACCTCATGGTAGTCATCCACAAGACAATAAAGTAATTTTTACTCACTGCTGCTCTTGCAAGTCAGGGCCACTTGTGCTAGCTCTCAGCGAAGCTCAATAGATCAGTAAGCTTGAGCAGTAAGCCTGTGCTCAAATCTAAAGTCTCTCCATGTGACACTAAAATAGTAGTAGAGCTTCACTTGCCATCTCCTTCTTACCCTAACTGATCAAGAACTTTTACTGGCTGTCAGTTTTTACTGTTGTCAATCACCTGTGTACACTGTTAACACTTGAAAGTTGAATATTGAGTGTTGGCAGACTTTTAAGAAAGGATCAATTCCATTGATGCTTTCATTCCCATGAGCTAGTTTTTCCCAAACCCTGTCATTGGCTGCAATCTAACTAGCTCAAAACCCAAGCAGAAAAAAAAAAGCAAGCTCCCATCAGACACTTCCTCAATCTGCACAGGTCGATGAAAAAACTTGCCTAGATTCCGGTAGTGTACCATGTAATGAAGGTGAATCTAGCAAGCCAGGCAGCTAATAAAATAATCACCCCCCCTCCTCTCTTTCTTTGAGAGTGCAATAAGCAGAGGCGTCCTATAATGCAGGGCTAGAATTGAAAGGTTCAATCATAAGCTTGGAAGCAAAAGAATGTCTCCTCACAAGTATCCTTAAAATTTGTCATACAACATGCGTTTGTTTACCAACTAATATTCACAATCGAAGAATGATTCCTGACCTGCAGAATTTTCACGCGGCCTGCTACATCTGGCCTATCCACTGTCACTTGCCTATCAAATCGACCAGGTCTTAGAAGGGCGGAATCCAGAACATCAGGTCTGTTTGTTGCAGCAAGCACAATGACACCACTGTTACCAGTAAATCCATCC
Source organism: Cibotium barometz (assembly GCF_041138505.1). NCBI lineage: Eukaryota > Viridiplantae > Streptophyta > Polypodiopsida > Cyatheales > Cibotiaceae > Cibotium > Cibotium barometz. Next base: position 4,080,623 of record NC_141051.1, on the reverse strand, counting down.
ATCTCTGTAAGCAGCTGGTTGATGGTTTGCTCTCGCTCATCATTTCCACCACCCAGGCCAGCACCTCTCTGTCTACCGACAGCATCAATCTCATCAATGAAGACAATGCAAGGGGCCTTGGCCTTGGCCTTCTCAAAGAGATCCCTGACACGGGAAGCTCCGACACCAACAAAAAGCTCAACGAACTCAGATGCTGCACATGAGAAGAATGGAACACCAGCTTCACCAGCAACAGCTCTGGCCAGCAGGGTTTTCCCAGTACCAGGAGGTCCAACAAGAAGACAACCTTTGGGGATTTTGGCACCAAGGGCTGTATATTTGTCGGGATTTTTCAGGAAATCCACCACTTCTTGAAGCTCAAGCTTGGCTTGATCTGCTCCAGCAACGTCAGTGAATGTCACTCCGGTTTCTGGGACCTCTTGAAACTTGGATTTGGAGCGGCCGAAGTCCATGGGGCCACCAAAGCCGCCCGGCCCACCGGGACCGCCCTGGGAGCGGCGGAAGAGCAGAAAAAGACCACCAAATGCAAGGATGGGAAACAAAAGGTTGCCTAGGATGTTGAAGAGGCTGTTGTTGGCCTCACCTTCGGAAACCGAGATGTCGACGCCATTCATCGCCAGGATGTCCACAAGGTCGGGGTCGTTGGGCAGCGTCACATTGGCCCTCCTCCCGTCCACGGCCGAGAGCTGCAGTGTAGTCCCGTCCTTGCTGAAGCGGACCCTCTCCACCTTGCCTTTCTTCACCGCGTTCAGGAACTCGCTGTAGCGCCATTGAGTGCCCTCGGGGAGGTCGGACTTCACAGGCGGAGCGGAGAGAGAGCTCCTGGAGAAGGGATTTAAGGTCTGGTCGGCCTGCTGCGTCTGCAGAAGCTGAGGGGGCTGAGAAGGAGGGGGTGAGAGGTCGGCGGCTATGGCGGGCAGAGAGGAGAAAGCTGCGAGGGCGGCTATGGCGGTTAGCTTCAGCGAAGGGCGTCCGGTTGAGATAGGGTTTGAAGCGATAGCGCGAGGTGCAACCAGGGGAAAGGCGACAGGAAAGCGATACGTGCGAGGGATCGGAAGGGAAATGCCATTGAAGGTGGAATGCTTATACAGGGGGTGAAACGGCAGAAGGGAAACACTTGCGGCAGCCATAGCCATAGCCCACTTCAAGCTCCAGCTTCCAAACATATATTAGGCACTTAAGAGGGCGAGCACTTCTTCAGTCTATCTGCCACGTTCTCGATGCCACTGATTGCCACGTGGCCAGGCTCACCACACATTCAGGGCTTCAAAACATATATTAGGCACTTAAGAGGGCGAGCACTTCTTCAGTCTATCTGCCACCACGTGGCCAGGCTCACCACACATTCAGGGCTTCCAAACATATATTAGGCACTTAAGAGGGCGAGCACTTCTTCAGTCTATCTGCCACGTTCTCGATGCCACTGATTGCCACGTGGCCAGGCTCACCACACATTCAGGGCTTCAATCTTTACCAATCAAAACATAGCTTTACATCAAACAGTAGCGACCACTTTTTGCCTGGCCCAACACAAATGGGATGTACATGCCCTATAAGGAACCATACGCTAGCAACGATAAGGAAACATATACCTCTCATTCAAAATGGCTCCTTCTACCATGCATACATGTACCTCTCATTAATAAAAGGCAATACCTTTCAAAAAGCCATGTCATCACTCAAGCCATCCTTCCGTCTCCTTTCTCCATTGTCCTACTCCATTAGTACGAGCACTAGGGCAACTAAAAAGCAAGCTTATTGCCCTCCAACCATGTTGCCTATGTGAGAAAGTAAACAAGAGACAAAAGGGTTATAAGGTTAGTGTGAGCTGTTGGAGTGGAGACAAAGGTAGCAACAACCATGTCGCCTATGTGAGAAAGAAAACAAGAGACAAAAGGGTTATAAGGTTAGTGTGAGCTGTTGGAGTGGAGACAAAGGTAGCAACACACACATAGATGGAGTAAGCAAGCATACATAGAGATAAGCAAGCTTATTGCCCTCCAACCATGTCGCCTATGTGAGAAAGAAAACAAGAGACAAAAGGGTTATAAGGTTAGTGTGAGCTGTTGGAGTGGAGACAAAGGTAGCAACACACACATAGATGCAGTAAGCAAGCATACATTGAGATAAGCACAACACTCAAAGTAGATTCATGAGTATTGAGTGAAGTACAAGTGAAGTGACAGTGTGTATAAGAGTGTGTGTAAGTGACCTTATCTTATAAGCATGTACACATGCTTGGGGGAAAAACCTATTAAGGAGGGAAAAAGTGGCCCGCCCCATTATTAGCATATGTCCATGTTGAAGTATACAAGCTCAAGCCGAATGCGTAGAGGATGCGAGCACGAATCCAATGCATCGAGAGAATGAAGTCAAGCTCAAGCAGGATGTGTAGAGGAATCCAACGCATAGAGAACGAAGGCAAACAAATGCCATGAAGATTTTGGTGTTGTGTATAGAAACACACTCGCAAGCCAAGATTTGGGCTTCCATCCATCATGTTTAACAATTAGTAAAACAGAGCTTGAGTTCACGGATATCCCTGTGTAGAGAAGCACAGTGTAAAGAACAGTAGTTGGGAACAATAGAGTCATCGAAAGCGCCAACACTAACAAAGCGAGACGTAATGCCAAACATGCTTTTTGAGCTACTAGAAGGTAGAAGAAGAGGAGACGAAGAGAGCGATGATCAAGCTCATGAGGCTCAGCATAGTTTACTCAGCATAGTTTACGAAGACCATATGAAACTAATGTCAAAGCATGACAATTGAAGGAGAAAAATCTAATGAGTATTATTGCTTTGACAATGAGTCAAGCAATGATTCCACAAATTGAGCATTGTGAATTGGCCTAGCGATATGTGGGAGACCCTTTCAATTATGTTTGAAAGTGTGTCAAAACCTCGCAAGGTACAACTCAGAGGAGAGTAGCACACAATTAAGAAGGACCTGACAATGTTTGATTATGTTGCAAAAATTAGAGGTATATGTGATTGGCAATGATTGGTCAGCCAGTTAAAGACGAAGGGATGGTAAAGATATGCATTAGAGGTCTTGGAAGAGACTTCAAGATGTTTAGAACATTTATTTTGTCTCGAGATCTCGGCTGCCAAACTTTGAGAAATTTGTGGCAAAGATGATTCTTGAAGAATAGATACTTGGAGGAAGCTTATCAAAAGCAGATTATAGTGATGCAAGTGCTCTATACACTGGTGATGGAAAAGCTAGAGAAAGAGGTTGAGGACAAGGATGTCAAGGGCAACGGCAACATCAAAAGAGGCTGACGTAACAATATCCATGAGGACTCCATAGATAGGGGGACGAGTCAAAGGAACACTCAAAGAGGCCGAGGTGGAAGACAATCCTCAAATCAGTAAGAAAGGAATCTAGGGATTAAAATGAAGCCTGCACTCATGGGTTGGAGTACACACAGCTTGCACTCATTAGCATGGAGTACGCACATGTGCTGCTCATGGGAGTAGCCACCATGAAAGCTTGGGCCATCAGCTCTAAGAAAGGTAATGTGTATCACATGTAAAATGATTAAAAGGTATTTGAACGTACATCGGCCATGTGTCTTTTATAGTCCCAAGGCCACCACATGTGCCCAAATAGCACATGCATAAAGATACCCTGAGCCCCATGTGCATGTGCATATACTAGAATTCCTCCATTACAAACCATCCCCTCCTATAATGATTTTGTCCTCGAAATCAAAGGGTGGTCATGCGCAACAAACATATACAAGAGGCTACATACAAAAGCCAAAAATTGACCCATAACTAGGTATCGATGCTGAAGGCACCAAATGCCAAAATATGAGTCACTCCAAAGTTGCATGACCATCATGATCAAATGGAAAGGATAAAGGAATGCCATCTCGATGATGAAGCTAACCATGCTCTCACCTGGATCAAAGGGAAATACGAGGCATGCAAACTCTTAGGTAATGACAATCACCTAGAACAACTGGTAGATGTAGGTAATTGCTAAAGCCAGGCAAGGGCAGAGAATTGTTTACCTATCCATGACGAAAGCTTGGACACCACCGCACAGTCGGCTTTGCTGGTGTGCTTGATTGAGTTGTGTCTTTGTAGTTTGAGCTTATGAGATAGTGTGCTAGCATGATGCACATAGGTGTTGTGGGGCCATGTTGTGATCCTTTTAGGACCTGGGGTTGCTCAATGGTCCCCTAAAAGTGTGTGCTTATTTCTCTTTGGGATTTGACACCATTTGTAGCTCTGCTTTGATGGGAACAAGGACAAGTGGGGCCACTACACATGGGCAAGGTGTTGCCTCTACTGCTTGTAGTCCATGGGCTCTTCCAACTTTTCTAAAGGTGGTATTGGCACACAATTTCCACTGCTCTCCATCTTGCTTAAGCTTTAGAGTTGAAATTAGAGGCATGGCTTTGGGTCTCTACACCCACTTGGATTTGACATTTAAGGGTGTGTTTGAAAGTGCTTAGGGCATGCTTTTCTTTGAAATCAGCACCCAAATGTGGGGGTCATACATCAATAAATTTTATCAAGATGATCTAGTGAAGCGTAGAGATGGGTTCCCTTCATAGAAGCCTTGGGCTTCTAGCATCTTGACAAGGCTTGGGGTTTGGGTAAAACTATGCTGCTTGGGTGCCTGCTTGGTAGATCTTTGCTCATGATTGGGCTTTAGGCCAAATGGTGGTTGTCAGGTGCTCACATCAGCATCGTACTTTCCTAGTACTCTTCGGTACCCATTCTTTCTTGGTGACCTCCCTAAAGGGTTATTGAGGTTGAGGTTTGGGAGGTGGTCTTTATCTTTGCTGGGGGTGAGTTTTTGGATCTCCATAATGGTTTAAGGGGTGGCTGATGTAAGAGAAGTGTTTAGTTATTCTTGAGGTGGTGGTTTAGGATGGGGCTTGGGATGTTGATAGGTTCAAGGTGCCCTCATCCATTGTAACCATTATGAAGGGGCATTGTAGCCCTCTTTCTTTATAGAGCTGACGATGTAATCCATGGTCACAATCCATCCCCATTGATGAGCCTTGGGATGTTGATAGGTTCAAGGTGCCCTCATCCACGGGAACCATTCTGAAGGGGAGCTCACACATTGCGGCCCTCTTTTGCTATAGCATAATGCAATCCTGAGGTGGCTGATGTAAGAGAAGTGTTTAGTTATTCCTGAGGTGGTTTAGGATGGGGCTTGGGATGTTGATAGGTTCAAGGTGCCCTCATCCATTGTAACCATTATGAAGGGGCATTGTAGCCCTCTTTCTTTATAGAGCTGACGATGTAATCCATGGTCACAATCCATCCCCATTGATGAGCCTTGGGATGTTGATAGGTTCAAGGTGCCCTCATCCACGGGAACCATTCTGAAGGGGAGCTCACACATTGCGGCCCTCTTTTGCTATAGCATAATGCTCTTTGTGGTTACGATTCATCCCCCCATGACGAGGATGCTACTCTCTTTCAATGTACATGCAAGGGTCACATAAAACTTACACAACGCAAATTTAGATCCAATTAGAAACTCTATTTCAAAATAACCCGATAGTCAGATTGGGAGTTATTTACTGCGATAATGGTTACTGTGGATGGTGTGAGGGGTGGACGAGGTTCATATATCCCAAGGTAACACATTGTGTGGCTAGCACCAAGGTAGGCCATGCACCTATGTGGTCTAACTCAAGGTGAGCTGGTTCCACCACTGGTTTTGTTGTGTTGAGCACAAACATGTATATGGCTGTCCATGGTTACAAGATCGTGAATCTAGTCCTCAGAGTCAGTAGCCTCCAGGAGGGGCACATATTCTTGCTCCTCATCTTCACCCATCAATATCTTTTTACAAGCTCTACAAATGTCAATTGACATGGTGTGAGCTTTAATGTTGCATGCTCTACAATGTAGAAAGCGGTTTGAGCGGTTGTGGTTGACTCATTGGCGAGAATGCTGGAAGCTTGATTCATATAACATGTGATTAAGAGGCATTTTGGCTTAAAATAGGGGGAAGCATTATTTGGCACCATTTTTCAACATAAAAGCCTCCTATAGGTCTTACATGTTCTCTCTTGAAAATGGCATCATATCATTAATATATATTTAAGATTGTGACATAAAATCTTTTCTCCAAAAATGTGTATAAAGATAGCATTTTCTAAGTTCCAATAACATATATGAAAATAAGTCCTTACAACTTTTCTTTGTTTGCATTCTCACTATTTTCATGCAACTTGGGTTCTTATTTATTGTTTTGTACTACTCCTTGTTGTTAGTAGAGTAGACTTTTTGCAAAAAAAAAACTTAGTCGTAAGCATATGTGAAAAACATTCAAATATGTACTCTCAAGTTGCTATTGTTTCCTTTAGAACACACCATTGCATGCAATCTAGGTTCTTGCTTATTGTTCTCATCTCCAAGAAACTCACCATTGCATACAATCTAGGTGCTTACTTATTGTTCTCATCTCCAAGCTTGTCAACACTTCTTATGCTTTTGCATTGAATGAACATTCTAAAGAATTATTACAATCAAGGTGCAATAACTTAGTCTCTTTTCAACATTTTGTGGTATTTATATTAGCATAAATAACATGCATTTACACTTAACCAACCAAAGACAAGTTAAACTAGGATTACTAAAACCATTTCTTTATATGGTTATTATTAGGTAAGATCAAAAGAATATGAGCATATTTTATCAAAAAAATGATATGAGGAATTTGTGCTTATATGCATATACACACATACATACACGTGTGTATACATAAGTGGGTGTGTGTTTGTGTGTATAGGTATGTGTGTGTGTGGGGGGGGTTTGTGTGTATGGGTATGTGTGTGTGTGTGTGTGTGTAAGTGTGCATGTGCATGCATGCATATGTATGTGTGTGTGTGTGTGTGTGTGTGTGTGAGAGAGAGAGAGAGAGAGAGAGAGAGAGAGAGAGAGAGAGGGAGCGTGTAAGTGTGCATGTGCATGCATGCATGTGTGTGTGTGTGTGTGTGTGTGTGAGAGAGAGAGAGAGAGAGAGAGAGAGAGTTTTGATTTACATAAAGTTGATGCATGAATTTAAGCTATAAAGGTGGTTAAATAAATCACCAATGAAACCTATGTGTATCTAACACCTTTTTTAAATTACATATTCTATTTGGTTGTGCTCTATTCTTGGCATCTAAGGCTTTGTGTTTCTACAACGTAAGTATAAATTTTGTTAGTCTTTTTTTGTCTAATTTTGAAACATTTTATTTAATTTTAATTATACGTACAAATTTTAAATAACTCAACGAGGAGACACTACAAAAACAACAAGTATCCATGATGACGATTTCAAGGTGAGTGTTATTCAAGGAGCTTACCTTAGCCTTGCCGAAGCATGTGTTGTGACGAGTCTTGCCTTTGAGCTTCAAATGCAACTACCCATCTGGGTATCCATCGTGTCCTCACTCCATTGTCACATTGGAATGCTCCTTGCCAAAGGGATGAAGGGAGAGCCCTCAATGCCTAGATGGAGGCAAGAAGAGAACCATCTTCGCAATGGTTCTCTGTCACAAAAATTAGGGAAAAATGAAGCTAATCAAAGAGTGCAAAATTATACAAGCAAGCATGAAGAGGTAAGAAGGAGAGCTCAAAGTAAACTCTTGTAAGTGAATGATTGTGTATTGTCCAAAATGACATATAGAAATGACTAGTTTTCACTAGGTCGACCAAACTTAAAAATGGACTAGCCTCTGTTATACTAGTCTCAAGCAGCTATATACACTAAGTCCATAGACTTTCCCTATTTGATATTAAGCGCATAGTAAGGCCGCTTTATATGATCCAACATCGTCTTAAAACATTTAAGTGTCCATTCTCATGTGGGTAAGATGGCAAATCACCTTATAGTAGGTCGGGCATGCGGAACCATGTTAATCAATGGACTGGTTAACATATCCCCTTCCTAATGGTGATTGTATTCTCACATCACCCAAGTTGGTGGTGAAGCTACTGTAAATAAGTGGATGATGTGCATGATCTAGGATATGCAATGGAGTTGGTAGTGGACGATGACAGCCGAGGTAAAGTGGTTAGCCAATCTATAGCCCCATGCTAGGGCAAGGTGATGGGCAGCTCTAGGCTTCCTTGATGGCAGTAGCTTATCGAGGTGGCATGGAAAGTGATATGAGATATGTAGAGGTTCTTCATGCTAGGCCTCCATTGGTTGTGGAAGTGGTGTGGACCCTTTAACATGAGGTAATTGATAAAAGCAGTCTGCACCTTGTGTTTGGCAAAATGAGTGCCAAGACCCGGGTATACATCTTGGTGTGATTATGCCTAGATCTCATGTTGTGATGCCTAGAGACGGGAATTTTTCTTTGACGAATACATCAACCACCGCAAGGTTTTATTGGTGGTGAATTGGAGTTGAAGCAAAGGATGTGGGCATGAAAGCTCGAGGGAGGTACTTGCAAGGTTGAGGGTTCTCAAGGTGATGGGTTGTACCATGGGCCAACCTTGTGCCTTGTGCCTACTATGCTCCCACATCCAGAGATGTACCTTGAGGGTTGGTGTTAGCCATGTTAGCTAAAGGCGCATGTGTTTGTGCATGCTCTGAGATGCGAGAAGTGAAAAAAAGAAATTATGATGCCCATCTTATGAAATATACAAATGACATGCATGGGCAATAGGCGGAAGGTGTGACCATGTGGGTGCACTTCTCCAACACAAGAACTTATTTAACACAATTTCTTTCTTTGACTCTCTTTGTGTTGAAAAATAAGTAGAGGGAGAGGAGACACACACACAGGAGCAAACCCTAATGTATATTGCAAACCCTAACCATAGAGGGAAGCCATCTCCCTTCTCACACAATGTATAAAAGCCATAATCCACAATACACACAACACACTATGAGTTGTGTCCACACACATCTAACCCTAGCTAATGTCCACACACAATGACCAGTTGGACCCGGTCATTTATGTCTCACACATGTTCCTACCTAACATGCCAGCACATAGCATAGCTGGCTCACACTGACATCGAGCTTGAATCTCAACAGCCCCTCTCAAGCTCATGATGTACTGCCATAGATGAAGATACAGATGAGCTTGGGATATCAAAGCTCTCAACACTCCCCCTCAAGCTCATCCCATGTACTCCCAACATAGTACGGAAATACTCAAACTTCTCCCTGCTAAGTGGTTAAAGATGTCTACCTGCTCGTCAGTCTTCACATACTGTAGATCCACTATACCATCCAGCACCTTCTCTGTGACAAAGTGATAATGGACCTCTATGTGTTTGGTCCTCGCATAAAATACTGGATTCTTGGCCAACTGTATACTGCTCATGTTGTCACAATGAATGACAACTTTGCCATCAATAGGCTCACCCAAATCTACCAAGAGATTCTTTAACCATATTCCTTCACAAGTAGCAATGGCTGCACCTCTGTATTCAGCCTCTGTACTAGATAAAGCAACTGTAGGTTGCTTCTTGCTACTCCAACTCACCACGGCACTTCCAAGTGTAAAAGCATATCCACTAGTAGACCTCCTGTCATATGAGCTACCTTACCAATCAGCATCTGTGTAGCCATGTATATCCAAGCCTTTACCACTCTCATAAAGAAGACCATAATGTGCAATGGTCTTTACATATCGCATGATGCGTCTCACTGCATCCAAATGAGGTTTTCTGGGGCTCTGCATAAACTGGCTTACTAGCCCCACAGCATAACTCAAATCCGGGCGTGTGATAGTCATGTAAATGAGACTACCAACAACCATCTTTCTGTACATAGATGGATCATCCAACTCCTCACCAAAATCAGCCCGCAACTTCACATTCTGCTCCAAAGGTGTACTCATAGGCTTACACCCTGTCATGCCATATTTTGCCAGCATATCCAATGCATATTGGCGTTGCACTAACCATGTACGTGCATGGTCTTTGATCACTTCAATTCCAAGAAAGTATCTCAACTCACCCAAATCTTTCATGTCAAACTGCCCACTCAATGCTTTCTTGACATGCATCACATCTGTACCATGATTACTTGTTGTGATAATCAAGTCATCCACATAGATGACAAGTAAAAAAGTCATCCACATAGATGACAAGTAAAACAATCCCATGATCTGTTTTCTTCACATAGAGTGAAGAATCTGCTGTAGAAACCTGAAATCCAAGAGAGATAAGATATCTGCTCATCTTATCACTCCAAGCACGAGGTGCTTGCTTCAAACCATATAATGCCTTTTTTAATCTGCATACATGAGTGGGATACTTTGGGTGTACATAACCTTCTGGCTGTGCCATATAAACCTCTTCTTGTAGATCACCATTTAGAAATGCATTTTTGACATCCATTTGATGCATTTCCTAAACAACCATTAGCTGTATGCTCTCACTATTCCCATCTTTGCCACTGGATTGAATGTTTCATCATAGTCCAAACCTTGGGTTTGTGCATAACCCTTAGCTACCAATCTCGCTTTATGTCGCTCAATGGAACCATCAGACTTGCATTTCACTTTGTAAACCCATTTACAACCAATGACATTTTTGTCGTGTTGTAATGCAACCAAATCCCATGTGTCATTATGAACCAATGCGTCCATCTCAACATCCATTGCTTTCTCCCATACATGCTTTCCAATGGCTTCTGTATAGCATGTAGGTTCCACATGCTTCACCCCACAGATGTCATATATGCATAATGCATAGCAAAATCTCGATATGTCAACCTGTCAACTGGATATCTGACCCTTTGGGATCTCCACAATGCATGCGGATCACTCTGAACACCTGTCACTCTAGCATGTGGTGGCACATATCTATCCTGCCTTGCACCAGGTGTGCATAAAACAAGTATGCCAAGCTCCGCATCCAAACTCTCTGAACTGGACGACTCATAACCTGTAATTCCAGTTCCTTCAACCTTCTTCTTTCCTTTATCCACAGCACTACTCCCAGTGCTCACACTCTCATGCCTCAAACGTCCTGACCATGGACGTACAGTACTACTTTCAGCCTCTGCTGACTGCTGCTGGCCCAGACATAGTAGTAGAACTAGAACTTGCTTGTGGCAAGTTCATAGGCACATTAGCTTCAAGTGACTCAATGACACCCTCATCCTTTGCTTTGTACCAACTAGCAAGCTCATCAAACACCACATCTCGTGAGATAACCACTTGTCTAGTTTGTGGATTATAACATTTGTATGCCTTACGATCCTGTGCATATCCAACAAATACACACTTTTCTGCCTTAGGATCCAACTTCCTTCTTCTTTCATCAAGCACATGTACATAAGCTATGCATCCAAAAACTTTGAGGTGTCCAATGTCTGGCCTAAAACCTGTAAGCCGCATCTCTGGCTGCTGTAGGTGTCTTATTCAGTATATACACTACAGTAGCACAAGCTTCTACCCAATAATAATCTGGCATGATCTTTTCATTGAGCATTGCCCTGGCCACTTCTCAGCCACACCATTTTGCTGAGGTGTATACCTGCAAGTCAACTGTCTTCTTATGCCATGCTTTCTCAAGAAATGCTCAAAAGCATTTGAGGTGTATTCACCACCTCCATCTATCCTCAAGCATTTAATCCAACAGCCATATTGCTTTTCTGCAAAAGCTTTGAAATCCATAAACTTTTCTAACACTTCACTCTTCTCTCTGAGAAAGTATATCCATGTCATCCTGCTGAAATCATCAATGAATGTCACATAGTATAAACTGCCTTTGATAGATGGGTTTTGTGTAGGACCCCATACATCGCTATGTACTATCTCAAGTGGTCTGCTACTCATGTTGCCTTCTCTAGGAAACTGCAACCTTGCCTGCTTTCCAAACTGACAGGCTTCACAAACATGCATATTCCCATCATACTTGAATCTAGGCAGCCCACTAACAATGCCTCTTGCCTGCATGTTCTTTAACCTTTGTATATTGACATGTCCAATCCTCTTATGCCACATATCAATGTCCTGTACCACATTTCTGCTTTTAGAGAACATGGCTAATTTTAACTCAGGAATTCCACCATCCAGCTTAAACAATCTGCCTTCTTTCTTGCCTTTTAGCAATGACTCTACATCCATGTTTGAAATCCTCAACAAAGCAACCATGCTCGTTGAAACGAACCTGTAATCCCTGTTCCACCATTTGACCAATTGAGGCCAAGCTTTTTGTGATAGAAGGCACATACAATACATCTGACATAGATTTTGTTTGACCATTGTGCATAACCAATGGTACACTTCCAGCATGTGTAATGGCATGCTGAGTATCATCTCCAGTTTCCACATAGCCTTTCACATCCATAGGCTTCATATGCTCAAACCATTCACCATGACAAGTCATATGGTTTGATGCTCCAGAGTCCATATACCAAGTGTCATCATTTTCAGCATTTGTCATCATAGATCCCACAACATGTTTCATGGCAAACAAGTGATTTGCACTGCCATCATTACTTCTTGTTGTGCATAATTTCCACCATAATGTCCACCACGTTGTGCTCTACCCCCTCTCAAATCATTCTCTACCCCCTCTCAAATCATTCTGTTTGCGGAAACAATCACGTGCCATATGACCAAATTTCCCACAGTAATGGCATTCCACATCTTGCATAGATGTTTGTTGGCCTTGCCAACGTCCTCTACCACGAGGATTACCTCTGCCTCTCTGAGGTGTATATCCACGACCACTTCTAGCACCATATGAAGGCTGAAAATTCTGTTGTGAGATGACCTGTCCTGCCATCCTCGACCATTACCACCATGGCCACGTGATGCAAATCTCCCCCTGCCTCTAAAACCTCTTTGGGAATAGAAAGCCTGATTTCTGCCATTATTATCATGGCTAGTAGATGCATCCTGAAATGAATCACTGAGTTTGATTTCCTCAACAAGCAAGAGTGAAACCAACTCATCAAAGTCTGGTAAACCTATACTCCGAACCGAGATAGATGTATCAAAAGATTTATATTCCTTGCCAAGACCACGCAAGGTAGTATCCACCAAATCATCATCAGACATGGGGGCATTTATTGTTGCCAATGCATCTGCAAACTTCTTTATTTCTTGCACATAATCATGGATGCTCCTTCTATTTCGCTTCACATTATGTATTTGTTGTCGCAATTGAGACTTTCGAGCACTCGTGTCTGTATCAAACAACTTCACCAATGTATCCCATGCATCCTTGGAATTCTCAGCATCATGTATGTGTATGAGCATAGCATCCAAAATACATATAGACAGATAATGCAACACTTTGAATGCTCTTTCTGACCATTGCTTATGAGCTATAACCTGCTGCTGCTGTGTAGGTTGTCGGGGTAGTTCAGGCTCTGGCTCAGCACCTGTAATGAGATTCCAAAAACCTTTTCCCTTCAAGAAACTTTTTATCCTGTACTTCCATGCCTGGAAGTTCTTCCTATCCAGCTTTTCACCAACAATCTGTACTGGATTATCCGACATGTTTGCTCAATGCAAAAACACCTTGCGTACACTTTCAAATCTGTAAACGAGTCTTCCTCAGCTCAACCACACTCCAATGAGTGTTCTATATACTCCAATGTAGTCAACAAACTTCAATTTTGATGTAGAAAGTCAACCTATATGCATCCAAAATGAACTGGCTCACGCAGTCCAAGGTACCCTGATTTGATGCGCTTTCCAAGGCTCCAAATTTCAATGTAGTGGTTCAATCAAGTATGGGTAACTTGCATTGACACCTAAACAACCTCAATGTTTAGTATCAACACCATCCGACATGTGTACATATCAATTTTGTCAAACCCCTTTCCCTGTTTTGGGAAAAACCAGAAAAACCAGTAGTAATTTTGCTCTAATTTCTTGAATCTTTGTCCAAATTGAGCAACCAGGCATTCATTAGCTTAGCAATGATGTCCACTAACTCCATGTAAGAGGAATTAGTCCAATTGTTTAAGACAAAAAAGCAATTGTTCGATAAAACTCACTCTGTTTCTCTGCAACCAGTGGACAGCCTGCTTAATCAGCTCATTCCCAGCTCAATTGATGATAATTGATCAATCCAATCATATAGCCTTCTTCTCTTGTGTGTGTAGCAACCAATTGCTAAACCAATTTTGAAATATATCAAGCACCCAAGTTGTAATCGACCTCCTCGTATCAAAAATGTCAAAAAACTGCCCTGTTTCTCTGTCCAGAATGCGCTGCCTGCTCTTGAGAGTCTTGTGAGTGTTTATGTTGCTAATTGATGAGGTAAACAAGTACCCAACACACCTAGGTATGTGTGCAACTAGTCAATGCTTTGATTTTTGCCAAAAACATGCTCCAAATGCATCAAATTTTGACCTCCTTTTCTCTGTTTTGTGAGAGCTCAAAAACCAGAATTTTTCATTCATTCAAATGCATGTAAATTGCTCCAAAATCAGTTTAAGGCTTGCATAGGAGTTGCCAATACATTCCTCCTTGTCAGATACATGCGTCTTTGCCAGATTTACATGTATTTCCACCATACAGTGCTTCCAAGCTTTAATGGAAAGCTTCCAAAAACCAGAATTTCTCTTTGCTTTGGGTTGCCCTAATTTGCTTTGTTTTTGCCTGAATCACCTGCAATCCGCTCAAGGATGTTTAGAATACCTTACCCGGTAGGCCAAGCTCTCAGATCTGTTAATAATCGGTGTGCTCCAAGCTTCACAGCATCAATGGCAAGCTTCACAGCTTTTCTTCACAGCTTCTTCTCCCTCTTCTCTCACTCACTCATAAACCCTAATAGACAGCACCAGGCTCTGATACCATGTTGAAAAATAGGTAGAGGGAGAGGAGACACACACACAAGAGCAAACCCTAATGTATATTGCAAACCCTAACCATAGAGGGAAGCCATCTCCCTTCTCACACAATGCATAAAAGCCATAATCCATAATACACACAACACACTATGAGTTGTGTCCACACACATCTAACCCTAGCTAATGTCCACACACTATGACCAACTGGACGCAATCATTTATGTCTCACACATGTTCCTACCTAACATGCCAGCACATAGCATAGCTGGCTCACACTGATATCGAGCTTGAATCTCAACACTTTGCTACTTTATTCGACATCTACTTGATAGCCCTTTTCTTTGGGAGTCAAGATCATTAATTGTTGTTAGGGGCATGGCAGCAGACTTGCATATGGTTATGCCCAAAACTACAAGGAAGTCGTAGCTTGGGGGTGAATTTTGGAGTGCCAGACACTGCCAACCTTGTCATGCGGTGTTTCTTTGACCTATTTTGGGAAACTCCACCTCACTAGATTCGCAAGGATGATGGTAAATATTGTGCCTTGGAGGGTGATGTAGAGCGTACTTGATGGAATCACAGTTTTTACTGAGTGTGAAGATCATCGTTTGGGTGCATGGATCTGATGACTCTATTGACCATGATCAGGATGCCATGATTCTGACGGCATCTTCACACACAAAGTCCTCGTATGTTGGGCGTGGATGTAAATCTAGTAGTCCTTGTGAGTATATGAATGCAAGAATTATGCTTCATGGAGTGAAAGATGGCTAAACTGAGTAAGAACAAGAATCAATGAAGAGGTGAAGACAAAGGGATCAAAGGCATCCATGGAAAGTACTGGCATCGGGCCTGAATGTTGCATGCAAGAATAGGATCCGATGTAGGAGTGCCTTGAAAGAAAAGACTAGAACAAAAGGTATAAAAGACTATGTGCCTAAGTGCCAATGGCAAATGGATGTGACTGAAGAGTATTGAATGCAAACCAAAAATTTGCAGGAGTTTGGTTGGAAGTGGAAGCTGGTGGTAGCAGCTTTTCTTTGGGATTTGCAGGTGGTCTAATGATTAGGCTACATGACAATGTACCTGCTGTTATGGACTTCCACACCTCCAAGAGGGAACTCTACACATTCACCTAATGGATGAGCAATAGAACACAACCGTCGTGGGGTACTTACCAATGCTTCGATCTCGAGTCCCTTAAGGCCTCCAGGCTCGCTTTTGTCAAGCTCCAAACTCCAAGCTCCACCTCCACACTGTCATCATGGAGTCGCTCACACCATCACATAGACCAATCACACTCTCTAGTTCGTATACAAGCATAGACACACAAGCATGAAAGAGGCACAATGCTAGAATGCTCTCACTCCTCACTCTCTCTCAAGTCACAAGGGGAGAGCTCTCAATAGCACAAAGGGGAGAGCTCTCAATAGCACAAAGGGGATTGTGTCCTTTTCATTATGAGAAAATGCCTTAAATACAATTGGTCCTTATTCACACTTGGGTGCCCAAAACTTACTAACTAGGCCTGGGTGGCCGATATCTCATAATGTACAACCTTTATAGTGCCTTTGCATGACACTTATTAACGTCCTCGATTGAGGATCATGTTGTTAATCCAAATGGGATTAACATTCCCCCCTTCCTGATGTAGGTTCTATCCTCAGAACCTATTACCGAGGTCGGAAGACCTGGTCACCGAATTCATGTCGGTAGAAGTTGCATCTGGACTGGAGTTTCCGGAGTGTTCGACGGAATGCTGAGTGGGACTTCTAGAATCCAATGTCGATCATGTCTTCAAATGTAAGATGCATACAGGCTGGAAGACATCATAAGTGGTGGTAATACAACATCATTCCTCTGTCTGAAGGCCCTTTGGTTCATGTCGAACTGCAGATGTTGTGCTTCAAAGCCATCATAAGTTTCTTTAGGTTGATCTATGAGTACCACCAACAATTTCAAGAACCTAACACTAGCCACAATGGCAGGATCAAGTATTCTATGCCAAGCTCTGATCCAGGTCAGCAATCGCTATCTTTGTTCTTGGATATGGCCAAATGTTGATGGTGTGAAGATAGGAAAGTTATAACAAACATGAGAGTCCCTGTGTTTGGCCTCTTGGAACTCTAGCGGGCGTCCACCATCTCTTGATAGGCATGTATAATGGATCCACTCACAGTGTTGGTGGTGCGCTCATGTAGACTATGCTGTATTCTAGAACAGTAAAAGTTAGAAACTCTTGCCGCCATGTGGGTTGAATTCCAAAATCTGTCAGTTGTGGCGCTTCCTCATTTGTGTAGATGGTGGTGTATCCACCTCTTGTGTGTACAGGATGTCACTTTCTCCATCTTCTATAACAATAGCTAATCATGAATGTGACAAGTCGAATTTCCAGCAAGTCAGCTAAGTGAGGGTTGGCGAGCCTTGTGTGTTATGTGACATTTGCCCACAGTGTTCCTTCTCCTGCCAAGGGAAGTAATTCCTCTAAGTCAGGACGTGGGGCACGGAGAGGGTATGGAACATAATGTTGCCTTGTGGGTGTGATTGTAGAGTATGCTTCTAGCATGATTTGTCAAGTAGGATCGAATGGAGTAATTTGCATCATCAGTACTTGGAACATGAGCTTCGGCTTTAAAAGTGGATTGCCTGCTTCTTGAATAAACTCCTCATACTCTGCAACTGTCAAAGAATCCAAGACATTTCTTTCAATGAAGGGCACAATATTATCATGTGGAGTCAAATCATGTACCTCCTGAGGTTGCCGTGGTGGAGATGGGATAGGTGCCAATACCTCCTTGGGGGCGAGAGTGTTAGTGGGAAAATCTAATTTTGGCGGAGAGAAAGAAGAGTAGATACAGTGAGCTTGGGAAGATGTAGTGGGTGGCGCGCTAGGATAAGGATTGAGAAGCCTATTGGTGGCGATATTAGAATAGACAGGGTAAGTGTAAACTGAAAAGGGACCTTCTTCTTCACCTTGACCAGTGCTAGTAGGGGGTGGGTGGCTAGGCTTATGAGCTTTAAAAAAGTTCTGAATTTCAAGAATTTCTTCATTATCAATATTCGGGTAATTTATGTGAGTGGCATCAAAATTATATCTTACATTGGTGAGCATAGCCTCTAAATGCTTGTGGGTATTAGTATAGAGTTTAAGGATTCCGAAAGGGTGATATAATGTGGAATCACAAAGATTCAAATGTTGGTGAGTATTGTATACTTCTAGCCACCCATGACTAATTACCCATTTCAAGGTAAGAGTGTGAGGAGGGGCCCGAGGAGTTACTGGCAAGCTGTCCCAACTCTCTGAGGCACGCTCAAGGAGGGTACGCAGATCATCTATCGGCTCAGCGCGTAGACTTCTTTCTTGTGTGGCGAGTTGGCGAGCCAAATCCTGCATGTGAGTGTCGGAATTACTGAGTTGGTTGGAGATGGTTGTTTCCCGGATCATTCGTTAGCATCCATCTCCTCAAATCTTCTTGTTGTAGTTTCTTATGCTCTCCCTGGTAGCGGTGCCAAAAATGTTATGGACTTCCACACCTCTAAGAGGGAACTCTAATGGATGAGCAATAGAACACAACCGTCGTGGGGTACTCACCAATGCTTGGATCTCGAGTCCCTTGAGGCCTCCAAGCTCACTTGTCAAGCTCCAAACTCCAAGCTCCAAGCTCCACCTCCACACTGTCACCGTGGAGTCGCTCACACCATCACATAGACCAATCACACTCTCTCACTCTCTCATACAAGCATAAACACACAAGCATGGAAGAGGCACAATGCTAGAATGCTCTCACTCCTCACTCTCTCTCAAGTCACAAGGGGAGAGCTCTCAATAGCACAAAGGGGATTGTGTCCTTTTCATTTTATAAGAAAATGCCTTATATACAATTGGCCCTTATTTACACTTGGGCTCCCAAAACTTACTAATTAGGCCTTGGGTGGCCAATATCTCATAATGTACAACCTTTATAGTGCCTTTGCATGACACTTATTAATGTCCTCAATTTAGGATCATGTTGTTAATCCAAATGGGATTAACACCTACAAATAATCCTAGCTATACCAGCTCTATCCACTCAGTGGGTAGCCAAAGTAAGCACTAAAAGGAGGGTGAAGTGGTTACTTGTACTTATTAGGTTGTCAGGACATGGATGTCAGCTTGCGTTGTTGCTCGATGTTGCGTTGTTGCTTGTTACTTGCCGATAGTAGTAGCCGAATTAGCAGTCGGATGAGAGCATCGTCTCATTGGTTGCTACTTGTTAGTGGCAGTGTCACCATGTCAGCATCAAAGTTGGTGTGATGGATGGTGGCTTACGATGGTACCGGCAAACTTTTCAGATGATTCAATCTCTTTGATCCCCGATCTTGGATCATGCATGGAGATCCGGCTCTCGGACAATTTAACTTCCCAAACGAGATTCAACCTCTTGGATTGTTGACCTTAGAGTATGGCAATATGAATCCTAGATCCGAGTCCTTGATGATCCCACTTTCTAGACGATTCAAAACTTTTGATCTCATCGATCTTGGATTGTGGGCAATCAGACTCCTAGACAATCCCACTTATTGAATCATCGATCCTACTTCTCAAATTAGGATTTGGCTTTATAGATTGCCACCCCCTCAATCACCAGGATCTAACCCATGTTGATCCAACTTTAGGATGTACATACCTATTTTTTTTGGACGATTCTTGAGATATTTTTAGATTTTTGTGTTTTTAATCATTCCCAACAATGAAGGTAGACTTGACTGTATAATTGAGCAGGGAGGGTTATGCTACATATGTACATGTGAGTTGGGACTTGATGTTTACTATACATACACTCAGCAAAGCAAGCGCGCAATTGTTAACCACTTCGGTTAACATCATTTTTCAAGCGTGTCCACGCTTCTTTGTAACTTATATTTTTGTAACCAAGCAAAGCGTTGATGATTGATAAAAGAGATATGGGATGACCGAGCTTATGGCTTGTGTGATGCTGATCATAGGAATGAGATGTACATACAGCTAGGGAGCTAGTTTTTGGGCCCCCAATTGTAAATGGGCAGCCAGCCATTGTAAAAAGTGAGCTCTTGTATATAAGACATTTTATGGAATATAAAAAGGGGACAATCCCATTAGTCTCAATTGAGTTTTCTCTTTCTCTCTCTCTCTCTCTCTCTCTCTCTCTCTCTCTCTCTCTCTCTCTCGCTTGAGCTTGTGGTTTCTTGCTTGTGTTGTAGATGCTTACATGCTTGATTGTTGTGGTGTGTGCATGTTAGGGATGGTGATGATCTAGCTTCTCTTCTCCTCTTCCCTCTCTTGCCTCTCTACCAAGATCCCTCTTACATGCATGTTGGCATGAAGTGAAAGTAGAGCTTTCCATAGTTCCCTCCTTCTTTTCTCTTCACCTAGCTTGTGAATCTCCACTTGGCTGACACAAGTGGTAGTGGAGTGAGCCCCTAGCGGCCTCACAAAGGGGAGTTAACCCTTATTAGGGTTGGCTAAGTGCTAATCTCTGACTCGACCCTTGCATGGTTGTTTCTCTTCTTCTTTCCCTCTCTTGTTTGCAAGGTTGTATGTTTAGCTTAACATCTTTGGTGTCGTTTGCCGGGATAGCACTTAGCTTAGGGTCCTCCACATATTTCATGTGCTAGAGCCTTAATTTTTCCCGGTTGGAGTGCAAATCCATTGGTTGGTTGCATGTTGTTTGAGCTTGTTGCTTGTTTGATTGATTGTGCTTAATGGAGGTAGGCTGGAGCATTAGAGCATCAAAGTCTTCGCCAAATACAGAAGACACAAGTAGGTGTTTAATTTTTGCTCTTGACATTCATATAATTTTTTATTTTTTGCTGAAGTTTTGTTAAGTTTACACAATTGTTCAATCATCAAATTAATCTCAATTTATCAGGTTTCTTTTTTGCATTCTAGGTAACAATAGGTAGCTAGAGACTAGCTCTAGCCCCCCATAAAAATAAAATTCAAAAAATAATTGGGAGACACGTGAATCTGCAAAAATCAGAGGAGGGAAGTAGGCAAAAATTGCATTCTGGATGAACCTTTGAGAAGTGAATGCTCGTTCCATTCACAGTGAACGGTCGTGGCAAGTTTGCCATGCTCGTTCCATCTCTCATGGGCATATCTTGTGAGATTTCTAGCCATTAATTTGGCAGTGGGCACATTAAAAAGAGAATAATTACATCGATTAAGCATAAATTGCATTAAAAAAGGGGTACAATTGCACTGTTAGAGAATATTTGTAGGTGGAAGTCATACCTGCAGCATTAAAATCTATGAAAACTGGAGTGAACGTCCGTACCATTTACAGTGTATGCCCGTACCATTTAAAACTCATGGCCATTCGCTTTCAAAAGCGAACACTTGTTCCCTTTTAACCTTACCACGCCCGTTCCATCAAATTTTCCCCGGCCAAGTGTACATCCGTGCCATTTTTGCCATGCTCGTACCATCTCTCCTTTTTGAAGCATATGCCCGTGGCAACCTTGCCATGCCTGTACCACTTGCTTGCCATGCTCGTGTCATTTTTTCCACACCCGTACCTTCATCATTCAAAATTGTAGGCCTGTTCCTTCCTGAAGCCATGTCCATGCCTCCTAGGAAGTGTACCCCATGTCATCTTCATTCTGAGAAGCACATGCCCGTGTCCTCAACAAAGGGTACTCCCGTAACATCTTAAAGCGTATGGCCGTACCATTCCAAAAAAAAGGAGATTGTTCATAGGGGTGTCCAGTAATTCCACACATTAATGCACCTATGTTCGGGAAAATTGGTATGAATTAACCCTCTCTTTGACGATGTAACTCTCCTCTGAAGCTCCCTCACTCATAAGGTTAGACCCATCGGTTCATCAATACAACTTAGAGCCAAACGGTGCTAGTCTTTGAAAGCACCAGTGAAAGCAAAGATCATCCCAGCGTGGGATGAGATACTCTTGACCTCGAGACAAGAGAACTTGAGGCTCAGTGTATGGACAGACCACTTGCCCAAGAGCAAGACCCTACCTCTTCTACACATTCACAGAGAAGCCTTGCTTCGAGGCTCCGCAACTTTATCTGGTAGATGCACAATCAGAAGAGCCACATCCCAGGGCAAGAGGTATGGAACACCAACAGGAAAGAGCCCATGCTGCCTCTAGATCCTAGAGAAAAAATAGGGCAAAGTGAGAGCCAGCAAATCCAGACTCATCCACTAGTCTGGAGAGCCATGCTCGCGTCTCCAGGGTGGCCAATTCATTTCGGGCCTAGAGACCCATACTAAACCTGCTAGGGCCAGATCCAGCTTCCCAAGGGCCTGAAATGTCTTACTAGAGAGAAAGGGCCTACCCGGCCTATCATATCAGCCTGGGCCACCTGTATATCAACAATATCCACCTCAAGGAGCATACCTAGGGTACCACATGGGGCCACATGAGGCACAACCCAATCCCCCCATGAGATAAGGACCTCCGATGGTCTATTATCCTCCTAGCCTAGCTCCTCCACCCATCGTTTCCCAACTAACACCTTCTCCAGCCATGGCAGGGATAACAACCCAATCCCCCCATGAGATAAGGACCTCCGATGGTCTATTATCCTCCTACCCTAGCTCCTCCACCCATCGTTTCCCAACTAACACCTTCTCCAGCCATGGCAGGGATAACACTGGAAATGTTGAGAATAGCCATGGAAATAGGGAGGGGTGGCTACTAGCACCAACTCAACCAGTATCGGGACCCAAACTAGAGCGAAAAAAACGTGCAAACATCTTGAAACTAATTACTAAGTTTGATGGGACTGGAGATCCCATCTTGCACTTAGAGATGTTCAACCAGATTTGTGAAGCCTTTGGCCATGTGGATGACCAAGTCAAGGTGAGAACCTTTGGCCATGTGGATGACCAAGTCAAGGTGAGAACCTTTGGCCTCACCCTAGATGGTAAAGCCGGCCAATGGTTTAGGTCCTTGAAAACAAAAGATAAGGCCACCTTCAAAGCCTTGAAAGAGGCCTTCAAGGTTGGATATTCTCGTTCAAGGAACCATATGGAGCCATGTTGAGCAGCTACATAATGTTAAGCAAAAGGATGGTGAAACCATCCAAGATTACATCAACAGAGTCGGATATCTCCACTCCCGTTGTAGTGCCAAAGACAAGTTCTCTAATGAAAGGCTAATAATAGGGAGATTTCTAAAAGGTCTAGAGGATGTACCCCTATACAATTCTTTGTATGCCTTGGTCCATACCTCCTTCGAGCAATGCTATAGGAGTGCTATTGACTTCGAGGACAACTTCAAGGGAACACGTTTCTGAGAACTCCATGAGGATACATTAGAAGCCTCATTCAAGACCAACTCCATGAAAATATTAAGGAGTCCACCTTTGGACAATAGGGTTGAGTAGTTGGCCGTTGCATTAATGCAACAAATGACCCAACATTGGAGACCGGGATCAAGTTGGCCAACCTCATCTCTATCCGAAGAGGGAGATAGTATGGTGCTCGATTTGTTGAGCTAACCATACCAGCATAGAGTGTCCACATCTGCAACCCTGTTCCACCCTCCATTGCACATATTGCCAACAATGGGGTAATCATAAAATCACAAATTGCTATCAGCAAAGGACTACTCAAGCCCACGCTCTACCTTAAGCCCCGCTTGCAAACCCACCAAGGCAATTGCTGCCTTTGTTAGAACCTGTGCTTCACAATGTACCTTAACCAGGCTAAGAAGTGGCCCAAAAAGGAAGTTTGAGGATACTTGAAATGCCCTTCCCCCCCCCCTAGTTCTCCCAACTTAACCCCCATTGCCACTAGTCACACTTGTACTCGCCAGCTAACCCTGACAAAATTTTTTGAAGAAGGGGCTGAGGGGGAAGTTCCTCCTAAAGGTCCCACCTATAAACCTTTGGAGCCAACCAGTCCACCCTCCCAAATCCTAAGTCACTATATGATGGATGGTGACCAAATGTTCCCAGTATACTTAGTTTCCCCAATCCCATGGGGCTAGGACATGAATACAATGGCTAAACGACCATCCATGCAATGCTACCATTGCGTAAGACCTCACCAAGTGGGTAAGTGTCCAATCAAGAAAGGGATGGCAATCACCTCTATAGGTGCTTCTACATTAACCCCTTTATGTGTTGGGTGTGGGATAGACCACATGTATAAGGATTGTCTGTTGAGACTAGGGACAATAGGAAAAGCTTGTGAATCTAATCCCAACACTAGCATTAACCCATTGAGTGTAAGAGATGGCTTCATCCATATGCTCTCAACGTTGTAACTAGATTGCAAAACAGAGAAAGGGCCACAGAGCTCAACCTCGCGAGACTAGGGACGTGCAAGGTCTTCAAAGAATGTCCCCTGAACAAGTGCGAGCAACCAGACGCTCGAGAAAGAAAACCATGAAAATCGACAAAGGGGATAACTAGATAGTTATTAAGAGTGGTTCGGAATATGGCACGACCGCACATGTATCAACCTCTTTCTCAGAAGAGGAACATCTACTACACTCAACCACCCAAGCTAGGAAACCTATTGACACTAACTAGCTCCCTAAAAAGCTTGCCGAATACCCTAACCCAATTGAGGAGAAGGAAAGACTCTTGGCATCCCAAGAATTAGCTAGGGATTGTGCCAAGCTCAGATAGAAGACAAGCCTCCAACTGCTTACCTTGAGCCATGCCCTTCGGTCTCCAACTTGAGACCTATTAAAGAGGCTCATGTATATAATAGAGAGCTCCCGGACTAGTCAGCTCCTCATAGGCCAATAGAAGCAGCAACACTCAATGTGACACCTGCCCCCTGCTACGGAAATCAGGTAGCTAAATATATCAAAAACTTCCCCTCATGAATGGTCACCCAAGGATGCAGTCATATGAAACTAGCTGACGTCTAAAGTTCATCACACCATAAAAGTGTGGCGGAAGGTGGTTCCAAGGATCTTTATTTTCAAATCCTTCAATAGACCAATGAGTCTAGAGGTGGCTCTGTCAGTGAGTTTTACCAGTAATGTCATGTCATCCATGGCGTGTGCTCCCCATTTTTCCTAGAATTGTTTGGTAACAATGCTCACTCTTGCTCCCCCATCCAGGATTACTATAACCTAGAGGCCGTTCAAGGCTATCAATAATGCAACATTGAGTTCATCACCTTCAAGGTATTGTCCGAGCTTATTTACCTGAACTGTGGGAGTGCCAGTTATCTTATGGGGTTTAATTTCATCTTCCTCAATCATTAGGCCTCAATCATTAGAGCTGTCTTGCTCTATGGATTCTTGCATGCCTGCTTCGAGGCATCCCTCCAAAAATCTTTCATGGATATGAAGGGTGTATCTCCCGAAGTCAAACACACCATTCCGATGGTCAATGGAGCGAGACTGGTCAAACAAAGAGCTTACCCTATGAATCCAAAGTATTCCAAGACGGTCCGGAAAGAATTTGATAGACTCATTCATGCTAGATTCATCTATGAAATAGAGCACATAGACTGGGTATCACCCATAGTGATAGTGCCCAAAAAGAATGGGAAGGTAAAAGTGTGTGTGGACCTCAAAAAGGTCAATGCCACCACCATATGGGATCATTATCCCTTACCCTTCACTGAGAATGTGCTCAAACAAGTCACAAGAAAGGAAGGCTATAGCTTCCTTGATGGATTCTCCGGCTACAATCGTGTGTTGATTGACCCTAAGGATCAACACAAAACAACCTTTGCCACAAAATGGGGAACTTACGCATACTGCATCATGCCTTTTGGGCTGACCGATTCCCTCGGTACCTTCCAGTGACTAATATGCATGGCCTACAAGGAATATCATTAGAAATTCCTTAAGGTCTTTATGGATGACCTCTGTGTCAACTCCATGTGGAAGGAACACCGTGACTGTTTACATAAGGTGCTAGAAAGATGTGGGTTGTACTGCATTTCATTGAAGCCACTCAAATGCCAGTTTTGGGTTAGGTATGGAGTTATCCTGGGACACATTATCTCCTAATAGGGAATCTCCACAGACGATAGCAAGGTGCAGCTCCATGCCTTGAGCTATCTCCACCCACCAATTTTAAGGGAGTCCAGAATTTCATGGGACGTTGGCTATTATCGGCGTTTCATTTTTTTGTATACTAATATAGCTCGACTCCTTTACGGACTATTGATCCTTTTCGATTGGACAAAGGAATGCCAACAGGCTTATACCACCCTCAAGAAAGCCTTGATAAGTGCTTCTATTCTAAGGTCCCCCAACTGGGAGATTATCTTTCATGTCCACGTCGACGCCTCTGCCTTTGCTGTTGGATGTGTGCTGGCCCAACCTAGGGAACACAAGATGGATTTTCCCATCAGCTTTGCTAGCCGCCAACTAAACGAGGTAGAAAGAAATTATACCATGATTGAAAGGGAAGGGTTTGCTATTCTTTACACTGTTAAGAAGTTTCACGATTATCTTCTAGCGACCAAATTTATCTTCTTTGTAGACCATCAAGCTCTTCTATACTTAGTAAACAAGCCCTATACAACAGGAAGAATCACCATATGGCTGCTGATCTTGCTTGATTTTGACTTCACTATCACAGTGCGGAAGGGCTCACAGCATGTCTTGGGAGACCACATGTCAAAAATCCCCAACGGCGAGCCGCCCGTGGGAGTTGATGATTTACTAGTAGATGTTGCCCTGTTCCAATTATGTTGCTAAATGGGGCGAGGAGATGACACACTTTATAGCCAATAGCTTACCACTTTACCCCCTCCTAAACAAGGATCATGCCCAACACCTCATTAAATAGGCAGCTCCCTACCACTAATTTCAGGCCAACTCTACAGGTAGGGGAAAGACAAGATTATCAGACATTGTGTCCGTGAAGGCGAATATGTCTTCCTTCTAGAACAGGCTCACTTTGCCTATGCTTGGGGGGGGCACTCGCGGGGCAGATATTACTGCACGCAATGTCCTCATAGCTGGGTTATGGTGGCCAACCTTAATAGCTAATGTAGCGGAACACGTCAAGTGGTGTGATGAATGCCAATGAGCGGCAATCCCTCGCTTTAAGGAGAGCATGCCCCTAAACCTTGTTGTGTCCTTGCAACCATTCGAAAACTGGGGCATTGATTTCATTAGGCCCATTAGTCTCGCGACCAGATACACTCAAGCCCGATATATTATTGTCGCCATGGACTATTGCACAAAATGGGTCGAAGCTCGGCTACTTGTAAAGCTGATGCGTGCTCTACCGTAAAATTCTTGTATGAGTTAGTAATCACAATCTCACGGTTGTCCCCGTGAGATTGTGAGTGACAATGGAACGCACTTTATTAATGAGGTAATCCAATTCCTCTTACAAGAATTCCTTATCACAAATAGAAAATCTTCCCCATATTACCCCCAAGCTAATGGCTAAGTAGAAAGCACCAACAAAGTTCTATGTGCCATTCTCACTAAAACTATTGAGGCTAGTAGTAGCAATGATTGGGAACAAAACTTTCCAGCAACACTTTGGGCCTATTGAACTTCCTACAAGGCTGCTACTAATGCGACACCCTTCAGTTTGACCCATGGTACTGAAGCGGTTATGCCAATGGAGTTCTTGGTCCCATGCTTACGCATTGCTATACAAGAAAAACTCATGGAGAATTTCTTAGGCTATCACCTTTTCAAGCTTGAAAAACATGACAAAACATGCCTCCTAGTTGTATATAGCATGGTTGTAGAAAAGCTTAGGCGTAAACAATGGTTCAACGACCAACTGAAGGATAAGCAAATGAATGAGGGCAACATGGTCCAACTCTTTAACACAAAAACACATAAAAAGAAACTCAAGATCAGAGGCTTAGGACCTTTCCTAGTCACTGAGATAACCCCACAAGGCTCTGTGTGCATAGAGACACTCGATGATGTCAAAATGGCAGGATATTTCAATGGTAGCAAATTAAAACGCTACTATGGCCCACTAACCAAAACCACCCTTCATGATGAAAAACAAAGAAAAAATGACCATGAAGAAATAAAACAAGTAGCCTAACAAGAGGCTAAAGTGAGGCAAGCCAAACTTAGGCAGAGAAATATAGTGGCCTCAACATGGCCCAAGTTGTAGACCTCAAAGAAGAAGATTGGGAGGTGAAGCCTGCTCAGTTATGGTTGGGAATGACCACCCCGGTGAGCTTCATCCAAAAATTAGCTCTCATAGATACAAAAGCTAATTACAACCTAATGTCTTATTCGGACATGGCTTTCCCTCGAGTAACCCCCATTAAAAGACACTCGTGCCACGGTCACAATAGTGGCCTCTCAAGAAGTCCATTGTTTAGGCACAATCACACTTTTGTTCCACATTGGAAATAATTCCTTGGAAGGGAAGTTTTATGTGATGCATGCAAGAACCATGTGTGAAGAGATACTTCTTGGAAGAGGTTGGATGGAACACAACTGGTACAACATTACCTAGGATGCAAGGACGACTACTCTATAGCTGGCCTCAGGCCAAGTTACAGTTCTCTCATGAGACTAACAAAGAACTCGTACCCACTGCTCCCTCATGCCAAGAAGTTTCTCCTCCACTCACCACCATCCTTCCATCCTCCAATCCACACATATCTATACCGCAAAAAAGAGAGGCCGCTCCCCACTCCAAACACACCATTGCCTCTCACATCCTCTCCACTACCCCACTTGGTAGTAGCCCAATCCGAACTGTCCAAAGCCACCACCCCCCCTTGAAAACTAACCACACTAACCCTCCTAACAACACTAACAAATGCACACAGTGCAAGCTCTCTCGACAATGGTGGGTACCTAAAAGTCTTCTAACAGTTTAAGGGTATTATGAAGGTACTTCCATGCATCCCCCACTGATACACTTCCCATACACATCTACCGACAACCCTATCTCCTCGCCCTCTCACAGGTAATAAATTTGACAATTGCAAGTCCACAGGGTATAGAACAAATGCTGGCCAAAACTCTCCCCAAGGCCAGCAAACTATTCTCACTCACATCCTAAGCCTTACCCAACAACAACCTTCTGGTGGATCCCAAAACCTCTACTTCAGGCTCAACATTACTATGAGGGAAATCACCACATTTGGGTCCCCAAATCACGAAGGCACCAACTCTTTACTCTTGTCACTCCATAGTTACCAACCCTTCAATGGAAACCCAAAGTGGCCTTTGCCACAAATACTACATAGGAGAAAGGGAAGCAAAAGCTTCATGATGACCCCTTGCCCTCCCAACAACAGCCCACAGTTCATACTGAAGATATACCCTCGACGTCGGTTACTCCCCCACCCGTCATTGTCAGGCTACCTCAAAGTACTCCCAAAATCAGCCCTTAACCTCTCCATTCTCAGATACTCCCTTGTTATTAGCCTCTGAACTCCCTAAGAAAATCCCAACCTCGCCATCACCTAATTGGAATTGTCTCCTCCATTTGGCAAATTGGGCATGCTGTCAGTACAAAACCCGCAATGGGGTGCTGGCAACATAGCCCACGGGTACGAAACCTATTTGTAGGGTGCCTTAAATTTTTTTTTCATGCCTATAGTACCAAACTTGCCATAGCCATACCATTCAGAACTCTAAATGCCACGGCCGTACCATTCAAAACTTTAGTGTTGCCCATGACCGTACCAACCTTCACTTAAAATTCCACAACCGTTCCATTCTCATTCACATATGCCACGGCCGTACCATTCTCCTTCAACATTGCCATGGCCGTTCCATCCTCAACTCCAATTGCCACGCCCGTTCCAACCTCAACCTCAAATGCCACGATGGTTCCAAATAGATGGCATGCTTGTACCACACGAAGCCACATCCGTTCTAACCTGAAAAGAGTACGCCCATTTCCTGGCAATGCCATGCCCATACCATCTACTTGCCACGACCATGTCCTTCTAAAAACTATATATATGGGCTTGCCCCTCTCATTTCCTCACTTTCTACTTTCAGCCTACCCGAACTCTTGCCAAATTTTTTCTCGAGCTTTCCCTTTCTGACCATCCTCCATCACCCATGACCGAAACATCTAACTCCTCCCTGGAGGTCACGCAAGCCCATGGGCATCATGCAATTTGATGACTCACATGTGGCGTTTCCCATGGAGTTTACCCCCGAAGAAGCTGGAGGCCAAAGTCTTCTTCCAAGCCCATGGCCCTGACTACTCAGACGAAGAGGATAACGGTGATGACAATGACAATGACAATGGAGGCGATGGAGCCCCAGGAGCCCAACCCACTCAACCACCACCACCCTCATCTCCCCCCATCAACCTCCACCCCATGCTCCTCTCACCCAAGCACCAACACACAACCACCCCCACCCCCACTTGGCACCACAACACTCCCACTCTCCCCTCACAATCCTCTACACCCATCCATCTCCCCACTCCACCCCCCTTACCAACCCCCCTCACCTCCAACCTTAGCACTGCCCACCATCGCCCTTAAAGAAATACCCTCATTATTGTCCATGCTTCCCCTCATCCCTTAAAGCCAGCCTCGCCACCCTTTCCTCGACATCAACCACCCCTCCAACCTCGTCATCACCACTGCCATCAAGAAACCCCTCCCCGCCACGCTTGGAGGAAGATGAGATCCCACCATCGCCATCATGAGAGAACGAGGAAGTCGACCCTTCGCTCAACCCCCTTAATTGGTGTGATCCGCTCAATCGCACATGGAGTTTAAACATGCAATTCGGATCTTGCTCGGTCGACAACTCCAGGAAGTGCCGCTCACCAAGGGTATGGATTGCATGGACACCCACGCCCTATGTCCCTACATCAATGTAAACAATTGCAGAGCTTGAAGTGTGACCACCCCCTTGACAACGTGGCGGCTACCATCGGCCACCTGTTGCTGCTCATCCCATCACATTTGATCTCATGGGCGAGTAGCCATCTTGGTGGTGACCTTTCTTGCTGAAGCCGTACATTTGGGAACAATACTGCAAGGCACCGCTCCCACTCTGAATAAACCCCGAATACCTGTCTGATCTGACAAAGATGGGCCTATTATCTTTTCTATGAGGAGTAAAAAAAGAACCCAAAACTTCTCATCAACTTCCCATGGTTCCCTCCTTCAATGCCCCAGTAACCGTGCACTGAAGCTACCATGTTAAAGCGCACCCATGAATTCATTAGAAGATATGATCAGGTGCCAGATCCTGCGGTGGTCGCCACCATCAGATTCTTCAATTTTATCATCATGCTATTGGAGACATTCCCAGAATGGAACCATTATCATGAAGGCACTCAAGGCTTGGCCTTCGACATCAAGAAAGGGCCAACACTAAAGCAAATCTTTGGCTACTACGAGCGCGTCCAGTGGATGCCTGCTTGCCTGGTGCCTCCAAACATTCAAAGACATAATGGAGACAACTTTCTAGACGAGCTACCATGTCTTTCATCGAGTCCCCCCCTGTATCCTACCTTGGGAAGTAACTTTGTCTGAACCTATTTGATATACTACTATTAGATCCAAGCTAGCTTCTAGGATGGACCTGAATTAGGGAAGGGGTATGTTAACCACTCTGGTTAACATCATTTTTCAAGCGTGGCCATGCTTCTTGTAACTTATCTTTTTGTAACTGTGCAAAGTGCTCATTGATAAAAGAGATAAGGGATGACCGAGCTTTCGGCTTGTGTAATGCCGATCGTAGGAAATGAGATGTACATAGATCTAGGAAGCTAGTTTTTGGGCCCCAATTGTAAACGGGCGACTAGCCATTGTAAAAAGTGAGCTCTTGTATGTAAGACATTTTATGGAATATGAAAAGGGGGACAATCCCATTAGTCTCAATTGAGTTTTTCTCTCCCTCTCACTCACTCACTCACTCTCTTGAGCTTGTGGCTGCTTGCTTGTGTTGTAGATGTTTGCATACTTGATTGTTGTGGTGTGTGCATGTCAGGGATGGTGATGATCTAGCTTCTCTTCTCCTCTCCCCTCTCTTGTCTCTTTACCAAGATCCCTCTTATATCTGGCATGAAATGAAGGTAGAGCTTTCCATAGCTTTCTCCTTCTTTGCTCTTCACCTAGCTTCTTCACCTAGCTTGTGAACCTCCACTTGGGTGACACAAGTGGTGGTGGAGTGAGCCCCTAGCGGCCTCACAAAGGCAAGTTAACCCTCATTAGGGTTGGCTGAGTGCTAATCTCCAACTCGACCCGTGCATGGTTGTTTCTCTTCTTCTTTCCCTCTCTTGTGTGCAAGGTTGTATGTTTAGCTTAATAGAGTGATGTGGGTGGAGAGTCGCTTTCCCATCCATTATGAAAGCTTAAAAGCCAACACAATCGGCCTAGCTGGTACTCTCATCTAAAATTTAGCCTTCTAAAACTGGTGAGTTTATGTTGTGGCATGGCACACATAGGTGTTATGGGGTCATGGTAATGTTGAGCTCTTAGGTTGCTTGGTGGTACCACAAAAGTGTGTGCATGGTTCTCTTTGGGGTTTGGTGCCATGGGTGGCTCCTCTTTGATAGGAACAAGGACGAAAAGGGACACTATATATGGGCAAGGTGATCCCTCTTGCTGCTTGGGGTCCATGGGCTCTTCCTACTTTTGTGAAGGTGGTGGTCTGCACACAAGTAAAAGTGGAAGCCATTGTTCTCCATTCTTGCTTGAGCTTTGGAGTTGGCATTAGAGGTATGAATTTTGATCTCTACACCTACTTGGATTTTATGTTTGAGGGTGCATTTTTGGGGGTGTGAGGCATGAATTTCTTTAATCTCAGCACCCAGATATGGGGGTCATTAGGCGAAATATACTCATTTTTCCCCTTATATTAAGGATTTCCAAACCTCCTCTGTCTAGAAAAATGGGCTCATGGTTAAATTTTTGCAAATCAAATCAAAAGTTGGCGGAGATTGCACATTTAGAATCTACTCATCGAGACCTTTCCAATGATATATAGCATGATGGGAAATTTTGATTATTCAAGAAGTCCCCAAATTGGTGATAATGTGGCATGTGATGGGAAATTTTGATTACATGCCAAGCCTCGTCCTCCACTTACAAACCACTATGGCTTAATGCTACACCTTATTATGTAACCCAATGATATATAGTATGATGAAAAATTTTGATTATTCCAGAAGTGCCCAAATTGGTGATGATGTGGCATGTGATGGGAAATTTTGATTATTCAAGAAGTCCCCAAATTGGTGATGATGTGGCATGTAACATTACCAATTTGGGACTTCTTGAATAATCAAAATTTTCCATCATGCTATATATCATTCGAAAGGTCTTGATGAGTAGATTCCAAATGTGCAATCTTCGCAAATTTTGATTTATGAAAAATTCACCATGAGCCCATTTTTTCTAGAGAGAGGAGGTGTGGAAATCCTTAAGGGGCAAAAATGAGAGTCCATATTTTGCCTGATGTTCCTTTATAGAATCCTTGTGCTTCTAGCAGTTTGGTTGGGATCCAACAAAGCATAGACTTCTAGGACTAAGACCGTCACACCTGGATCTTTTTGGCTTGGTGGGCTTTGGGACCCAGAGAGATGGGTTCCCTTTTCGTAGAAACTGTAAGATTCCTCCCCAGCCTCTCAAGATGTCCAGTATCTTCCCCTGTAATCAAATCCCTCTTCAGAAATATAAAAGATCTTGTTTCTACCTGTTTTGGCTTAGAGAGAGAAAATGTTCTAGAGAGAGGTTATTTAGATTTTAGATATTTTTGGATGGAAAAATATCTCATCTTATTAAAATAAATCCCCCCGAAACAGAAGTTCAAAAAGATTTTCAGAAGGTGCATTAGAAATCAATTATAATCTGTTCAAAAGGCCTTATTCTAGGGATCTAGATTTTCTGAAAATTTTAAATTAAGGTTTTGAGGGGCCAATCAGATTCATCCAAATGTGTGGAGGAGATAAATAGAAGAAAAAAATAAAATATCCCCCAATATCAGTAAATACTCACATAAGATGAAGAGTGGACTAAGGACCAAAGGAAATACTTAAAAAATGAATTTTTGACACCTCCTCAGAGTGGGGATTCCCCCTCGTGAAGGAGGCGCCTACTTCACATGTGTGGTGGAGTTTTAAATTCTCAAATATTGAGATATTTCATCTCTCCTCTCTCCTAATTCAAGTCTAGTTTCTAAAAGTCAGCTAAACTGACCCAAAAATGATCAAAAATTGACCAAACTGATCTGCAAAATTCTAGAATCAATTTGCTTGGTTAGAAGCTCACTTTTTCCTATAAATAGAAGCCTCCCCATTTGTTAAAGCTTAATAGTGTTTTATGCACTGTTACTCTACTCCACCCCAGAGCCAAAAACTGTGAATTTCTTAATAATTCATTAGTTTTTGACCATTCCCTCTTCTAAAGAACTGGTGGCCACTCTTGTTGCAAACAAGAGGAGATCCCTCAAACCATCAAGCCAAAGGAAAGCTCCCAGAATTTCATGTAAGTTAGAAATCCAGCTTTTTCTTATTCGTTTAATGGTTTTCTAATTTTTTGTTATCTTTAAAATGATAATCTGATGCCATGCCTTACTGGAAAGGCTTTCCCCCTCTCTCATTCTTAAATTCAACCCTTCTTTATCTGAGTTAAGTAATCAAATTGTTTGAATTAAACTTTTCATATTGTTTCTCTTTTAAAAGTGGAATTTGATTAGTTTAGAATGCTTTAAACAAATTGGGGATAATTTTTAAGTAAATTAAGAATAGGAAAAATTGAAAAATGGTCAGCCATACAAAGGAGGTTATGGCAAAATTTTCTTAAATTTTGTGAAATAAGTATAACCTTTTATTATTCAAAAAGAGTAATCCCCATCGTTTGTGTATTCTAAAAGTGTTATTTTCATTCTATGCATAGGAAAATGCATAGTAGAAATTTGTTTATTATAAAAGAGAGATTTTCATTAGATTTAAATTCTATGCATAGAAATATGCATATTGATTATTTTTTATTATTATAAAAGAGTGATTTTCATTAGATTTAAATTCTATGCATAGAAAGATGCATATTGATTATTGTTTTACTATAAAAGAGTTATTTTTAGATTTAAATTCTATACATAGAAGATGTATATTGGATAATTTTTTTAATTATAAAAGTGTTACTTTCACTAATATTGATTTTTATGCATAAATAGATGCATAAAAGAATTTTTTTATTATAAAAGTGTTACTTTCACTAATATTGATTTTTATGCATAAATAGATGCATAAAAGAATTTTTATTATTATAAAAGTGTTACTTTCACTAATATTGATTTTTATGCATAAAAGAATTTTTTTAATTATAAAAGTGTTACTTTCACTAATATTGATTTTTATGCATAAAAGAAATTTTTTATTATAAAAGTGTTACTTTCATCAATATTGATTTTATGCATAAAAGGATTTTCTTTTATATAAAAGTGTTATTTCCGTAGAAGTTGGATTTTATGCATAAATAAATAAAGAAAATCCCCCCCAAAAATGAGTAAATACTCACATAAGATGAAGAGTGGACTAAGGACCAAAGGAAATACTAAAACAATGAATTTTTGACACCTCAGAGTGGGGATTCCCCCTCATGAAGGAGGCACATATTTCACATGTGTGGTGGAGTTTTAAATTCTCAAAAATTGAGATATTTCATCTCTCCTCTCTCCTAATTCAAGTCTAGTTCCAAAAAGTAAGCTAAACTGACCCAAAAATGGTCAAAAATTGACCAAACTGATTTGGAAAACTATAGAATCAGTTTGCTTGGTTAGAAGCTCACTTTTTCCTATAAATAGAAGCCTCCCCCTTTGTTGAAGCTTAATAGTGTTTTATGCACTGTTACTCTACTCCACCCCAGAGCCAAAAACTGTGAATTTCTTAATAATTCATTAGTTTTTGACCATTCCCTCTTCTAAAGAACTATGTAAGTAAGAAATCTTGCTTTTTCTTATACTTTTAATGGTTTTCTAATTTTTTGTTATCTTTAAAATGATAATCTGATGCTATGCTTTGTTGGAAAGGCTTTCCCCCTCTTTCATTCTTAAATTCAGCCCTTCTTTATCCTAGTTAAGTAATCAAATTGTTTGCATTAAACTTTTCATATTGTTTCTCTTTTAAAAGTGAAATTTGATTAGTTTAGAATGCTTTAAACAAATTGGGGATAATTTTTAAGTAAATTAAGAATAGGAAAAATTAAAAAATGGACAGTTATACAAAGTAGGTTATGGCAAAATTTTCTTAAATTTCATGAAATAAGTATTACCTTTTATTATTCAAAAAGAGTAATCCCCATCGTTTGTGTATTCTAAAAGTGTTATTTTCATTCTATGCATAGGAAAATGCATAGTAGAAATTTGTTTATTATAAAAGAGTGATTTTCATTAGATTTAAATTCTATGCATAGAAAGATGCATATTGATTATTTTTTATTATTATAAAAGAGCGATTTTCATTAGATTTAAATTCTATGCATAGAAAGATGCATATTGATTATTTTTTTATTATAAAAGAGTGATTTTCATTAGATTTAAATTCTATACATAAAAGATGTATATTGGATAATTTTTTTAATTATAAAAGTGTTACTTTCACATTGATTTTTATGCATAAATAGATGCATAAAAGAATTTTAATTATTATAAATGTGTTACTTTCACTAATATTGATTTTTATGCATAAATAGATAAATAAAAGAAATTTTTAATTATAAAAGTGTTACTTTCACTAGTATTGATTTTTATGCATAAATAGATGCATAAAAGAAATTTTTTATTATAAAAGTGTTACTTTCATCAAAATTAAATTTAATGCATAAAAGGATTTTTTTTAATATAAAAGTGTTATTTCTGTAGAAGTTGGATTTTATACATAAATAAATAAAGAAAATCCCCCCCAAAAAATGAGTAAATACTCACATAAGATGAAGAGTGGTGGACTAAGGACCAAAGGAAATACTAAAAAAATGAATTTTTGACACCTCAGAGTAGGGATTCCTTTGGACCAAAGGACCAAAGGAAATACTAAAAAAATGAAATTTTGACACCTCAGAGTAGGGATTCCCCCTCATGAAGGAGGTGCATATTTCACATGTGTGGTGGAGTTTTAAATTCTCAAATATTGAGATATTTCATCTCTCCTCTCTCCTAATTCAAGTCTAGTTCCAAAAAGTAAGCTAAACTGACCTAAAAAATGGTCAAAAATTGACCAAACTGATCTGGAAAATTCTAGAATCAACTTGCTTGGTTAGAAGCTCACTTTTTCCTATAAATAGAAGCCTCCCCCTTTGTTGAAGCTTAATCGTGTTTTATGCACTGTTACTTTACTCCACCCCAGAGCCAAAAACTGTGAATTTCTTAATAATTCATTAGTTTTTGGAGATGGTTTTTAAGTAAATTAAGAATAGGAAAAATTGAAAAATGGTCAGCCATACAAAGGAGGTTATGGCGAAATTTTCTTAAATTTTGTGAAATAAGTATTACCTTTTATTATTCAAAAAGAGTATTCCCCATCGTTTGTGTATTCTAAAAGTGTTATTTTCATTCTATGCATAGGAAAATGCATAGTAGAAATTTGTTTATTATAAAAGAGTGATTTTCATTAGATTTAAATTCTATGCATAGAAAGATGCATATTGATTATTTATTATTATTATAAAAGACTGATTTTCATTAGATTTAAATTCTATGCATAGAAAGATGCATATTGATTATTTTTTTATTATAAAAGAGTGATTTTCATTAGATTTAAATTCTATACATAGAAGTTGTATATTGGATAATTTTTTTTATTATAAAAGTGTTACTTTCACTAATATTGATTTTTATGCATAAATAGATGCATAAAAGAATTTTTTTATTATAAAAGTGTTACTTTCACTAATATTGATTTTTATGCATAAATAGATGTATAAAAGAATTTTTTTATTATAAAAGTGTTACTTTCACTAGTATTGATTTTTATGCATAAATAGATGCATAAAAGAAATTTTTTATTATAAAAGTGTTACTTTTATCAAAATTAATTTTAATGCATAAATAGATGCATAAAAGGATTTTCTTTTATATAAAAGTGTTATTTTCGTAGAAGTTGGATTTTATGCATAAATAAATAAAGAAAATCCCCCCTAAAAATGAGTAAATGCTCACATAAGATCAAGCCAAAGGAAAGCTCCCAGAATTTCATGTAAGTTAGAAATCCTGCTTTTTCTTATTCTTTTAATGGTTTTCTAATTTTTTGTTATCTTTAAAATGATAATCTGATGCTACGCCTTGCTGGAAAGGCTTTCCCCCTCTCTCATTCTTAAATTCAGCCCTTCTTTATCCTAGTTAAGTAATCAAATTGTTTGAATTAAACTTTTCATATTGTTTCTCTTTTAAAGTGAAATTTGATTAGTTTAGAATACTTCAAACAAATTAGGGATAATTTTTAAGTAAATTAAGAATAGGAAAAATTAAAAAATGGTCAGCCATACAAAGGAGGTTATGGAATTTTTTTTAAATTTCATGAAATAAATATTACCTTTTATTATTCAAAAAGAGTAATCCCCAGCGTTTGTGTATTTTAAAAGTGTTATTTTCATTCTATGCATAAGAAAATGCATAGTAGAAATTTTTATTATTATAAAAGAGTGATTTTCATTAGATTTAAATTCTATGCATAGAAAGATGCATATTGATTATTTTTTTAAATAAAAGAGTGATTTTCATTAGATTTAAATTCTATACATAAAAAGATGCATATTGATTATTTTTTATTATAAAAGAGTGATTTTCATTAGATTTAAATTCTATATATAAAAGATGTATATTGGATAATTTTTTTTACTATAAAAGTGTTACTTTCACTAATATTGATTTTTGTGCATAAATAGATGCATAAAATAATTTTTTAAATATAAAAGTGTTACTTTCACTAATATTGATTTTTATGCATAAATAGATACATAAAAGAAATTTTTTTATTATAAAAGTGTTACTTTCACTAATATTGATTTTTATGCATAAATAGATGCATAAAAGAATTTTTTAATTATAAAAGTGTTACTTTCACTAATATTGATTTTTATGCATAAAAGATTTTTTTATTATAAAAGTGTTACTTTCATCAATATTGATTTTATGCATAAATAGATGCATACATTTTTTTTAATCAAAATGAGAGTTCTCTTTAATCCTATGTTTAAATCCCATGAGTATTGGAAAATCAATAAGTAAATACTTTGTGAAGGAAAATTCTACCGTTTCATATTGTCTAGGATGGTAATGAGAAAATTCAGAAAAACTATCAAGTCGGAATTTTAGATAAATGATTAATTTATTCCTCATAGAAATTCGTAATTAGTTTTGAATTCAGTTAAGCAAAATACTCAATGAATGAAATTCAATAAAGTAGTAATTGAAATATTACCCTTCGAGAAGGATAGTTCAGGAAGAACCTTTCCAGACTCAAACCCTGAACAAGACTATGACCAAGACGTAACTCCTTTGTCAATTTCAAGAAAAGACGATGTGACCAGTTCAGTAATCTACACTCAAATCACCCACCGAATCTAAAACTAAGTTGAGACATTTGATTTTGATCTGAGGATCAAGAATTCAGAATTCGAGGAATTCTGCTTTTGGGAATCCAGACCTATGATCTAGAAGTCTTGGGATACAGAATTAAGATATACTCATTGTATTCAAAAGAAAATCAAAACTGAAAACTTGCATAGAAACCCTGTTTTCTTAAAGGACTGTCTTACACTAGAATGCTGGAGGGAGCATTTGGTATCTATGTTTTCTAAGGGAAGTTTGGTTGCAATAGCTGGCAGGGAGTGTTCAAAGGACGGCTCACGTGGCAAAAACCTGCCCATGTCTTGACCAGACTGGGTATGGTGTAAAATGGTGTGCTTCCGGTACGATGGGGGAGGGCCGATGAAGCGGTCCCTGAGTGAAGTGCCAGGACACCTAAGGAGGATCCTGGAGGGTTCTGACCAGGTTATGCATGGGCTCGTGGTGCTTAGGACACCCATGCGTATGTCGTGGAAGATATATATATGTATGATGACGATAAAATTATTGTAATCTGTGTACTGGATCTCATTGCTGACCTGTTGGTCTCAATGGAGAGTCCAAAGTGATACAGCTTTTTTTGAGAAACAAGGATTGAATGGAAATTTTGAGTTATGACATCTGTAACCAATAATTGTTTGTCAATGGATTGTTTTATAAATTAAAGTTTAACGAGGAGTGTGTGCGTATCTGTATTCTAAAGCAAAAGTTAAGAAAGGCATTCAATTATGGGTGGGTGAGTACTTGTCTAGTTCTACCAATTCCAGTGGTTGGGCGGTGGCTAACCCATGGGCCGGATGGGGTGGCTGGAATCAGTAGAGTTTTAATAATAAAATTGATCAATAGGAATACGCTTAGAACTCGAATGGTTAAATAATAACCTGAAGACTTCTCAAATGAATAGATCAACGGCTGTGCTGCTGCTTGATTCAATTAGGAAAAAAGCGTTGATTCATTCAACTTAAGTCTGTAATGATTTCCCTTCTATCTGGTTTTAATCAGATAAAGGTTTGTTCAGTATCTTGACCTCGTTAGAAAAATTCGTTAAGAAAATAAAAATGGTGGAATCGCCCCCGTTTTTTGGGCATGGAAAATTTTCCCGGTTTTGGTTTTCGGAATGACCAGTGGGAAACCCTGCCCCGCGTAAGAGGGAGCTGCTTCCGCTGCCAGCTACCGGGAATCCAGAGCGTAGAGGGGACCCTATTGTAAATTTACGTAACAATATTAGAAATTGCCTAAAATTTTAAAGTAAATATGGAAAATAATGTTTTCACTTGTTAATATTATGTTGAATGAACTTCAAAAATTGAAAAACTCATAAATTGAATTGAAAATTTATAGATGGATACTCCGAATCTATCTGGCATTCCTGAACTCTCCCAGAGTCAGGATATGATAGCCTTTGCATTCGAGCACCTCATCAACTCTGCTAGTAAGTAGAGTGAGACTCGCACATCATTGTGAGAGTCTTTACTTTCCTGATCCTATTGAGCGACATCGGTATATGTGGTTCTTTGGAGGACGATGTATTAATGTTAGTACCAGTTAGTGTCAAAGGCTCAGGCAAAATATTTTCTTAGCCATAATTCTTATAAGGCTAGGGCTTGTTCAGCATGTTCAACTCTTTGATCATTCACCCAGGAACTTCAAAAATTCATGCCGAGTTTTTAGGCTTCTTAGCCGCTTTATCCCTAGAAGTAGAATTACAGCACCTCTTTCTGTAATGAATCGTGTGTACCATGGTATGTCTCCTTCGCACTTTCACTTCTTTATGCATATACGATTGAGGCAGTGATTTTGGGAGCTGTGATGCTCTATGTATATATCAAAAACTTTTGATAATAAACGATGTTTTGCAAAAAAATTCTAAATTATTTTCATGATTGTGAATGGTTAATAAAATTATCAGAGTAAATCTTGTTTCATGAAGTATGATGAAATAATTATCTGTTTAAAGAATAAATCGCAAAAATTAAATAATCATAAATCTGTTGTCAAAGTTAAGTTGACAAAAATCTCGTTTTGTCAGAGTCATGAGGCGTGCGGACCGTGCAAGGCAACCAAATCCTCTAACCGATGACGAAGAGTTAGATCCGGATGTTCGAAAAGCCCTGCACAGATCCCAACCTCGTCCCTTCAAGGGTGAAGGGGAGCAGTTAGGTGAAGTAGTGGAAAAGTGGATTGAGTTAATGGAGGAATACTTTGATGTAACTGGCTACAATGAGAGAAGCAAAATGGCTCTCGCCAGGTTAAAGATTGTGGAAACGGCTAGGGTCGCTTGGAGGAATCATTGCGAGACTAACCATCTCGACCGGAATACCCAGACCTGGACCAATCTTAAAGCTTACCTCAGAAAGAGATTTTGTCCTCCGGGCTTCCTTGAAACTAAAATGAATGAGTTCTTGGAACTAAAGGAGGATAGCCGGACAATTAAAGAGTACCATCAAGCTTTTGCCCTTCTCCTCAAATATTCTCCACAATTGAATGAAGAGCAGCTGATGGCCAGGTTCATTCAAGGAATGAACGAGCCATTGGACACCTTAGTAAAGAATGCCAAACCTGTCTCAATGGCTGAAGCAGTAAGAATGGCAAAAGACTTTGCCAAAGCCTTTGTAATTAAGGTCTCGCCAAAGCTTGCACCCTCTAACTTTAAAAGATTCCAAACCCCGGGAAGTACTTCAAACTTTCCTCCCCCAAAGAGGCAGCAAGGCCCAATTCAAAATCAGGATACTGGGAGATTCAGAAGTGAAGGAAGATCCTTCCCACAGAACATTTTCTCAGGAGCCCTACCTCTTTCAAGGATTCAGAGGGATGAGCTCAGAAGTGAGAATCGGTGTTTTGGATGCTAGGGTTTTGGTCACCAGTTGAAAGACTGCCCGACTCCTGCCATGTCAAGGGGATAGGGAAGTTAAGGACCGAGAGTGCAAAGACCAGCCCCTTCCTATTAGTCAAATCAGAGTCCATCTCGTCAAAATCAAGGAAATCCCAAGAGAACTCCAGCTTAGCCGTCTGCCTCTATCCAGAGGAGCCTCAGAACTCCAACTTAGCTGTCTGCCTCTGTCCAGAGTAGCCTCAGAACTCCTTCCCAGAATTGGGGCAACCAAAGAGAAAGAGTTCCGCCTCAGACTGTAGTTAGCAGCCAGAGCAGTCACAATAGCAAAAGTAGTGGAAGAAGAAAGAGGATAGATTTATGCAGCAATTGAAAACCAAGGGCCAAACCGTCAATTCTTCGTCATCCATACTCCAGCTGAGTACCAGGGTAAGCCTTTTAAGCTTTTGATTAATTCAGGTAGTACTCATTCTTTCATTTCCCCTGGATGCTTGCGTAAGCTAGTCTTAGATCAGAAATCAGGGAAACCTATGCAAGTTGAATTGGCAAGTGGGAAGATTCTTTTCACTCACCTTGAGACAGATTGTATTCAGTTCAATCTAGATAGGAATTTAACTGACTGTCAGTTCTTTAGAGTTATACCTTTGGGAGTTTTCGATGGGATCCTTGGAATAGATTGGCTCCATAAAAATCAAGCTGACATTCACTGTCATAATGGAACCATTTCCTTTGTGACCTCCACGGAAATAAAGTTTAA
The DNA here is from genome assembly GCF_041138505.1 of Cibotium barometz. Classification (NCBI taxonomy): domain Eukaryota; kingdom Viridiplantae; phylum Streptophyta; class Polypodiopsida; order Cyatheales; family Cibotiaceae; genus Cibotium; species Cibotium barometz. The sequence continues at coordinate 4,037,838 of NC_141051.1, read as the reverse complement.
GCAACCGGAATTTTAGGATCCCCAAGTCTGCAGTTAGTAAAGGCTTCTAAGTTACTAAAAGGACTTAGAAAGAAGAACATCATTTATGTTGTCAAAATGAACCCAGTAGACTCAAAGTTAAAAGCTAAAGAACCTGAATGGTTAAGTGATTATGATGATTTATTCATAGCAGAATTAACAGAGATGCCTCCAATTCGAGAAGTAGTTCATGTGATAGAATTGATCCCCGGAGCTCAGCCAGTAGCCCTGTGCACGTACAAAATGCTAGTTCTTGAAGCCATCACACTCGAGGAACAGCTTAGATAGCTGTTAGAACAAGGGTTTGTAAGACCCAGTGTTTCACCTTGGGGTGCGCCAGTTCTCTTTCAGAAAAAGAAAGATGGAACGCTAAGACTCTGTGTGGACTACAGAGGTCTCAATCAGCTGACAGTTAAGAATAAGTATCCTATCCCCAAAATTGATGAGCTTCTGGACAGGCTAAGTGGAGCCCAGCTCTTCACAAAGATAGATCTCAAATCAGGGTATTACCAGATCAGGATTAATGAGCAAGATATCCCGAAGACAGCCATCAATACTCGGTATGGGCATTATGAATTCACTGTCATTCCGTTTGGATCGACAAATGCCCCAGCTACATTCAATCGATTAATGCAGGACATTCTCAGCGAATACTTGGATGATTTTGTTCTTGTTTTCTTTGATGATATTTTGATTTACTCAAAGAATGCAACTGACCATGAAGCTCATGTTAGAAAAGTTCTTGAGATCCTAAGGAAGCACCAACTCTTTGCAAAAAAGAGTAAATGCACTTTCTTTGCCAACCATGTTGAATACTTGGGCTTTCTGGCATCCAAAGATGGAATTTCTCCAGATTTCACAAAAGTCCAAGCAGTCAGAGATTGGCCTGAACCAAATACAGTGAAAGAAGTCAGAGGATTCTTAGGATTAACTAGCTGGTATAGAATTTTTATACCAAAGTATGCTCTCATAGCTTCCCCCTTGACTAATCTTCTCAAGAAGAATATCCCGTTTCAATGGTCTGCCAGGTGCTAGAGTGCTTTTGATCTGGCGTTCCAAAATTGCTAGTGCTGCGTACCCTCGTGTCACTCTGTCTCTGGCTGCCTGTGCCATAGAGAATCTCCCTGATGGGTTGGTAAATGTGACCCCAAGGTAAACATATGAGCCCACCACCTCTACCTGTCCCCGGGCTAGTGTTAAGGATAGTCTGGCATCTCACTGCTGCTGATGTATGAAAGACCATAACCTTGGTTTTCCCAAGGTTCACTGTGAGTCCTCGCTCCGCACAGAAAGTATCCAGGGCCTGTAGATGCCTTTGTAGCCCTGTCCGAGTATCCGACACAAGAATGCATTAAGATAGCAAAAAGACTCCCAAAATTGCCTCGACAGAATGTATATCGCCCAATATTAGAGGCAAAAAGTCCTAGTCAAGAAACATCCTCCATAGATAGACCTTGTTGTTGCACATAAGTAAGTGGTTGCCATGTAGCCTCATCCATAGGTAAATGCTTCTATTTGATGAGAAACTCCTCTATGCTTCTATTCCTTAACTCTCGTGTCATGTATCTTGAATACATTTTCCATGAATTGCTTGGCAATTTGAGGGGCCCCATATGTGGACATTCCATCACAAGCTTCTTTACATCCCTCCACATGCCTTTCCAATAGAGCTTTTTCTCACTTTGTCATGTCTTCAATACAACAAGATGAACCGCAAGTGGAGAAGAATGCATCTCATGAAGCACCTTTGGTATGAAGGATGAGGTAGAAACAAGATACACTTGATCCTTGTACCATAAGAGGTTGTTGTGAAGCTTGTAATATGATTACCTTGCTGTAATTTTTGTAAATGTGGATAGCTGCCTCATTTAGGAGGTATTATTCTTGAATCTCCTTAATGCAATCGCTATAAACCTCCATGATTGATGCCATAGTGCAAGCCCACATTCTTGACAATGCATTGTCCTTGCCTGGTGTGTATGATATCTCAAAATCATAACTTTGAAGCGTGGCCAGCCACCTCTTTTGCTTAGGAGAGAGGTTTGGTTGGGATAAGAAAAAATTCAGACTTTTGAGATATCATGTCGGATCAAAATGTGTCATCCTTGCTTACAGGGATCAAATGGAAGTTCATCGTCCATTTGTATAAATGAATGGTCCTCTTTTGATTCCTCATCTAGTGTTACTTCATGGAAATCTTCAAACTCTTCAACATCATGAGACTCCTTGTCATCCTTTCCTTCATCCATAAGTATCATAGTGGCCACAACCTTTTTAACTTTGCACACATGCTCGGGTGACCATCTCTCTTTGCACTTGAAGCATAAACCTTTGCTTCTCAACTCAACAATCTTTGGGCCATCCATCCTTTGAGTCTTGTTGAAGGTTTGAGAAGGCTTCTTGTTGAAGTTGTCCCCTTTCTTTGCATCCAATGAGCTCCACTCTTGGACCACTCTTGGGCTGTGCGCCCCCATATATGGTTGGAAATCTAGGAATGGAAGATGCTGGTGTAGGAAGAGGGTTTGTATTCATGTTGGAAGAAGTAATAGGGGGCTTGTGTCAATCCTTCATGAGTTAGATAGGCTAATATTTCCTATATTTTGGCTCATAAAGCTCCGCCAACCTCATGGCCTCTTTCATAGTGCTTGGGCTGAAACATCTGCCTTGATGTTGAAATCCAAGCCATGCACAAACTTTTTCATCTTCATGTCCTCATTCAATCCTTCCACAAACATTGAAAGTTTCATAGACTTCTTGATAATATACTTTCTCACCTTTTCATCTTCATGTCCTCATTCAATCCTTCCACAAACATTGAAAGTTTCATAGACTACTTGATATACTCTCTCACCAACAATGGTCAAAAACTAATGAATTATTAAGAAATTCACAATTTTTGGCTCTGGGGGGTGGAGTAGAGTAATAGTGCATAAAACACTATTAAGCTTCAACAAAGGGGGAGGCTTCTATTTATAGGAGAAAGTGAGCTTCTAACCAAGCAAACTGATTCTAGAATTTTCCAGATTAGTTTGGTCAATTTTTGACTATTTTTGGGTCAGTTTAGCTTACTTTTTGGAACTAGGCTTGAATTAGGAGAGAGGAGAGATGAAATATCTCAATATTTGAGAATTTAAAACTCCACCACACATGTGAAATAGGCGCCTCCTTCATGAGGGGGAATCCCCTCTCTGAGGTGTCAAAAATTTATTTTTTTAGTATTTCCTTTGGTCCTTAGTCCACTATTCATCTTATGTGAGTATTTACTCATTTTTGGGAGGGATTTTCTTTATTTCTTCTATTTATCTCTCCACACATTTGAATGAATCTGATTGGCCCCTCAAAACCTTAATTTAAAATTTTCAAAAATCTGGATCCCTAGGATAAGGCCTTTTGAACACATTATAATTGATTTCTAATGCACCTTCTGAAAATCTTTTTGAACTTCTGTTTCGGGAGAATTTATTTTAATAAGATAAGATATTTTTCTATCCAAAAATATCTAAAATCTGAATAATCTCTCTCTAGAATATTTTCTCTCTCTAGGCCAAAACATGTAGAAATAAGATCTTTTATATTTCTGAAGAGGGATTTGATTTCAAGGGAAGATACTGGACATCTTGAGAGGCTGGGGAGGAATCTTACATTCTCTCCCACTTGAAAAACGCGAGATATCCTCATCTCGCAAACTGGGGGTAATCTTGTAACAGATAGCTCATACCACTCCTCATGGTAGCTATCAAGTACCAATGGTTAAATGAATGCCAAATTCATTTCTTTCTTCAACTCATCCCATGAGTGTGGCATGTTCCCTTATTTGACCATGTGTCTCCACCATTGATGAGCATAGTCCTCCATATGCAATGATGCAAATTGAACTTTGTCTTGCTCATCTTTTGGGTAGAGCCGAAAGTATGTCTCTAATTTAGCAATCCATTCCTCCAAATCGTATGGGTTTGAGACATCACCTTTGAACTTCGAGGTTGCGACCTTGTCTTTGACATCCTTCAAAGTATGGATTGAGTTCCCATGATGTGGTGAAGGTTTGAATTTTAGCATTTTGGAGTAAGATTGCAAGAATTGAAAGGAATCCTTGTACTCCCGCTTGCTGAAATTAGGTAGTTCCATCCATCTATCATGTGCATCCCGTTGCCTCTCTATGAAGGACATATAATCCCAATCTTGTGTATCATGCATGACCTCTTCTTCATTCCAACACATCTCCTCTTTACATCACCATCATAGATTGATTTGCCTTTTTTTTGGGTAAACACTCTCTTGGCACCCCCATAAGATGTATCCATAGTTTTGAATGGTACTTATGGTGCTTTCCCATTCAATTGATACATCGTGGGATGTGTATGCATCATATGCTTAAAGAGAACTAGCATGTGCGTAATGAAGTGGGAGGAATGGTAATCCTAATGTATGAAGGAAAACATCTACATTGCAAGACATCAATAATGTATGAGACATCTTGAGAGATTCAGAGAGAGTTAAGTGAGTGTTTGTTGAATTTAGCACAATGGACTAATCGTCTTACGATCATGGAATGGGAGAGCAAGAGAAATTTAAAGGGGAAAGATTATGCCTTGTTTCCCCCCTCCCCCTCCCCGGTCCCCTTCCCCCCCACGTGCTCTCAGTTAGAGAAAGGCATGTGGGTGGGCTATCCAAAGCCCCAATTTGTTGCATGGGAAGAACCAATGTGTTGGAGCTCTAAGGCACACATCTGGCTAGAATGAGTTAACTTTGTGTAGCAGCTCTACGGACTTGTTTTGTTTATGAAGTTCATTGTTTGAGGTTTGTCACACGGCGGGGACTATTGGACGTGATGTGTCCATAGTTTATTGGCGAGGGAGTTTGGACATGGAGGGAGTCCACAACTCATTATTCATCCTTGGGGTTCACTACAAGAATGGCTGGTGCTGTCCATCATAGCATCCTCTTCAACTTGGTTTGGACATGGAGGGAGTCCACAACTCATTATTCATCCTTGGGGTTCACTACAGGAATGGCTGGTGCTGTCCATCATAGCATCCTCTTCAACTTGGTTTTGTCAAGCAGTAGCACTATGAGTTGCAGAGGGGGTGGTAGAAATTGGTGCATCTCATGTGTCCTGGGAACATGGCCGAACTCTTAGTTGGTGTTTATTATAGTTGGTAATTTACTATTTCTAGGAAGTTGTGCTATATGCCTATATAGAGGTAGTCCCATACCCTCATTTGTATTTTCCAATACTCATTGCACCCTGGCTAAGCTACCAAGCCATTGTACCTCTTAGCTACTCTAAGCATTGTCAACATTGTTCGCAACACTCGTCTCTCTCTCTCTCTCTCTCTCTCTCTCTCTCTCTCATTGCAACCTAGTTAAAGCTACCAAGTCGTTGTACCTCTTAGCTACTCTAAGCATTGTCAACATTGTTTGCAACGCTCATCTCTCTCTCTCTCTCTCTCTCTCTCTCTCTCTCTCTCGTGTTTATCTCATAAATGTTGCTCATCGTGAGGGCCCTTTGGCTCAAGGGAGATGAACATCTTCCTCCAAAAAGCAAGGGGCCGAAGGGAGAGAAGGATCAATTGAAAGAGAACTCACTTTTCTTTCTCTCCTCAAATAGCGGAAAGGAAAAAAATTACAAGACACATAGGCATTTGCACTATACATGGCATGCCAAAAGCATGAATTGTGGGTGGCAAGAGCCCATGGTCAGCAAAGAAGCCGGGGAAAGAGTGAGAGAGAGAGAGAGAGAGAGAGAGAGAGAGAGAGAGAGAGAGAGAGAGAGAGAGAGAGAGAGAGAGAGAGAGAGAGAGAAAGATTGAAGCCAATGTTGATCATCTTCCAAGAAAACTCCACATGCAATGAGATTTTAGTGTAGGGAATCTCTAAAACCTCTAAACCCTAATTTCATGAATCTTTCCTTCAAGTTTCTTCAATATCCATACTCTAACTATGTATTTTCCAATACTCATTGCACCCTGGCTAAGCTACCAAAGCCGTTGTACCTCTTAGCTACTCTAAGCATTGTCAACATTGTTCGCAACGCTCATCATCTCTCTCTCTCTCTCTCTCTCTCTCTCTCGTGTTTATCTCATAAGTGTCGCTCATCTTGATTAAGGTCCCTTTGGTTCAAGGGAGATTAACATCTTCCTCAAAAAGGCAAGGGGCCGAAGGGAGAGAAAGACCAATCGAAAGAGAACTCGCTTTTCTTTCTCTCCTCAAATAGCGGAAAGAAAAAAATTTACAAGACACACAGGCATTTGCACTATACATGGCATGCCAAAAGCATGAATTGTGGGTGGCAAGAGCCCATGGTCAGCAAAGAAGCTGGGGAAAGAGTGGGTTTGCTACAAAGCCGTGAAAGATTTTTTCCAACTAGTGGAATGAAGGAGAGGAGTTCAAAATGCACTCCCGGTTTTTTCCCTCAAAATTTTGAGATTTTACCTAAATTTTATTTCAAGAAAACCTCAATTTTCATCTGGGTTTTCATACATTTTGCCGGTGAAAATTTTAAATGGACGTTGAGCGGGGAACTTTCTTCGAAAAATGTTCTCTGCAATGGTCTGAGGATCGTCTTCAACAACGCCATCGCCGACTCTGCAATTGTCTGATCAAGACCGCCATCTCCAATTCTGAGGATCGTCTTCAAGAACGCCATCTCCGATTCTGCAATTGTCTGATCAAGGCCGCCATCGCCAATCGTCTTCAAGAATAATATCGCCAGAGCTTCCGGGGCCCTTTGCGAGAACACCGTCGCCTGCAAGAATTCTAGTAACAGCCCCATCGCCAACCTGACACAGAAAGGCAAACGCTACTGTCTTCCTTATCCCGCCATGGCCACTTCTGATGATTATGCTCTCTCAACCATGGCCATGCCTTTTGGCGTGCACCTTCCAGAGCACCTGATTGGGCTCGTCTTTGTGCGCCTCACCATGGATCGCACACAGGGAATTCAAACTCTATGCAGGCTTTCCCTCGTTTGTAAGGGATGGCACCATGCCATCTCCTCTAATCAACACCTGTGGAGAGCCATGGCCACCACTCTCTCTCCTCACTGCTTTCCACAGGACCTCATTCTCCCCAATTCCCTCCTCTTTCCTGCCTCAGAGGAAGGGAAGCCTCTGTGGCACCATGTCTGCAAGCTTTTCTATGGCTGGAGCAGGGGTTTGGTGGCGGCCTTGCTGCAACCTGCAAGCCTCTCCGAGGAGTGCATGTCCCCAATTTGCAAGCAGATCCTTCCCCTGATCCCTCATGATTGTCAGCGTCGCTTGATTTTAGCGATGCGTGGGCATCGAAGCTACACTGATTTTTTTGTGCATCAACGCTATGCTGCTGACTTCCCTCTACTGCGAAACAGTGTGATTACATCCAGCCATCATCGCTCATCCTTCACCGTTTTGAGCACCACAGGCCCACCGTACCTTGCCGATATTAAGTGTGCTTCCAAGACTTGTGTGAAGGTTATGGGTGGCTTCTTTGATATTGCCCCCTTGCACAAACTGAAAGTAGCGATCGTCGAGTCGTTGCACAAAGAAGTTAAGCTTCATAAATCAATCAAGGGTGAATTGGCTGATGATGGTTCTCATGCTCATGATGACGACGATGAGGAGCGCATCATTTGGGTGATACACAATTTGCGTGGAGATCTTTGGGTATGCCTTGAGGAGCCCGAGCTTTGTGTACAGTGGGAACAATTTTTAGTTTATTCCAAGATTGCTTCTAATGGTACTACTTCATTCACCAAGTGCATCAAAGTTGAGACAAGTGAAGAGTGCTGGTCTATCACCATAAATATCTCACCCCGTTGGCTAGCAATCAACTCACAGTTTGTTGCATTGGCCTCTACATCGGCACCTAGAGACCTCCTCCTTCCAGACACCACCTTGGTTCTCTTGAAAGCCAGGACAGGACAAGAGGTTCAATCAATGAAACCCTATGTGCCATCTGGTTGGATGATGGAAGGAATGCTAATGACAGATGCCTTTCTACTGCTCAGCGTGTTTGACGAACTTGGAAAGGAAGGCCATGTGATTGCTCTGTATGGATTACCCAATTTGCAACATCTGTATGAGTTGCACCCTCCATTCGTTTACCCTCGAAGGTCATTGTCCTTTATGTCATTATCCATTTGTGGAAGATACCTAGGGGTTTCCACCGATTGTGGGGACCTTGTAATCTATGACATGCTTATGGGAAGTATCAGATACAAGGGCTCAACTCTTGGATATGGTCCTCTCAACAGTGATGCTAGTGAGGAAGCTGTAGCTCTCACATATGGCTTCAAGCAGATGGTGGGAGATGGTGTATGGCTGTGGTTTAGAGATGTCAAGGTGGAAGGCGTTGATGAGCAGCTTGTCAACGAGCAAATTCTGTTTTGGGAGCTGAAGGATTATGATGAGGAGGCTACTGTGACAGACATATTTGGCCGTTTGAGGGTTTTTGGGTATATTCCATGAAGCAGGTGCAAGATAAATGAAGATTTGCAGTCTTTCATTATTGGTCTACTTCAACAAAAGATATTGTGGGTGCTGTTTTGTAACGGTTTAGTTCATCACAAGCCCCCTGGATTCTATTCATGCTTTTAGGAGTTCTTATTACAGCTCAAGAAGAGATACATGATTGGGTGCTGGTTCATAAAGATTCGTTCATTACAAGGCCATTAGCTGCTTGTCTTACAACATGATGTGTATTAAGGTGATGGCACTTGGCCTAATGTACAGCTTTCCCTTCTTTCCTCATGGCACTATGATGTGTATTAAGCTCATGACACTTGCCTTAACGTGCAGATTTGCCTTCTTTCTTGCTTGTCTTACAATCTGATGTGTATTAAGCTGCCTCTTTACACAATCGCCTGCTTCTTTATGTAGTTTGTCCAGAAAGGTTTCCTTCATGTACTGGTATGCCTGTGGTCAAAGTGGAAGGCGTAAATGAGCGTCCCGAGCAGCTTGTGAACAAGCAAATTTTGTATTGGGCTATGATGAGGATGCTACTGTGATATACATGTTTGGCTATCGGAGGGCTTTTGGGTATTTTCCATGGGAGATTCCAGCGGATGAGCACTGCATATATATATCTTGGCTACTTGTAATTTCCTGCCTTCGGTTTCAAGCTTTTATTATGGACCTGCGATAACAACATCTCAATCTGAAAGCTTGTGGTCACAATCATGCCATGTTTACATGTTAAATAAATGCGGTTCTCAGCCATATCTTTCCTAGCCCTTGGCTACTGCTCCACAGATGCCACATGCAGACGTGTATGCTAAGGTTTTCAAAATGCATCCCAAAACTTACTCCCAAGGGCCAAGGAATAGCCAGACGGTGGGGAATGAAGAACAGACAGCTGACAAGGAGATAGCCCCAAGTGTTGATGCCTAGCTTGCTTGCATTAGAGTTTATTCACCAAACCCTCTCGTTCTTGCAAAAATTTTGCACATCAATCAGACAATTCACCAAAGCACGATGTGTATGTGTGTGTGCGTATGTGTGTATATGTGCTGCGAGAGTGTGTATGTGTGTGCGTATGTGTGTATATGTGCTGCGAGAGTGTGTATGTGTGTACGTGCGTATATGTATATGTATGAGTTTATGGTGTGCGAGAGTATGTATGTATCTGTGTGCGTATATGTTCGTCATAGTGTGTGTATGTGTATGTTTGTGTATGTATGTATGTGTATACGAATGTGTTTATCATGTGTGTGTATGTGTATGCGCATGTGTGTAGTATGTATTTGTATGTGTGTATGTATGTGTATGCGTGAATGTACATATGTGTATGTGTATATGTATGCGTAAATGTACATACGTGTATGTATGTATATGTATGTGTATGTGTGTGCAAGTGTGTACATATGTATGTATGGTGTGTGTATATATGTATGTATGTATGTATCTGTATGTGTGTGTGTGTGTGTGTGTATGTGTATAAGCATATGTATATGTGTGTAAATGTGTATCTATGAGTGGTGTGCGTATATGGGTTTGTATATATATGTGTGTGTATGTGTATGCACGGTGTGTGTATATGCATATGTATGGTGTGTATATATGCATATATGGTATGTGTATATGTATGTGAGTGTATGCATGTGTGTACATGTGGGTCTATCAATGTGCGTATGAGTGTATGTATTTGTGTATATGGTGTTTGAGTGTATGTATGTATATGTGATTATGTGTGTGTGTGTGTGTGTGGCGCGCATGTATGTGTGTACATGTGCGTATGTATATGAGTGTGTGTGAGTGTATGTATGTCTCAATATGGTGTCTGAGTGTATGCATATGTGTTCGTGTGTGTATTTACATTTATACTCGTGAGAGTATGTGTGTGTGCATGTGCGTATGTGTGCGTGTGTGTATTTACATGTATAGTTGTGTGTAAATGTGTGTATATGTGCATATGTATATTAGTGTGTGTGTGCGTATGTATATTTACATGTATAGTTGTGTGTAAATATGTGTGTATGTATGTATGTGTGTATGTGTATACATATGCGTGTGAGTGTATGTATGTATGAATGTATGTACATGTATATGTGAGTGTGTGTATGGTGAGTGAGTGTATGTGTGTGTTAGTATGCATATGTTTTAAACATATGTGGTGTGTGTATGTGTAGTTATGTTTGAATATGTGCATGTGCGTGTGTTTCCATGGTGCGTGTGAAGTGTATGTGTGTCTGTGTATGTGTATGTTTGCAAATGTATGTGAGTGCGTTCACGTATTCCTTGTATGTGAACATCTCCATGTGTGTAGTTATATGTGTATGTATGAGTAAGTGCATGTGTGCATGAGTTTATGGTGTGCGAGAGTATTTATGTATGTGTTTGTGTATATGTTTGTCATGGTGTGTGTGTGTGTGTGTGTGTATGTGTATGTGTGTGTATGTACGGTGTGTGTATATGCATATATGGTATGTGTATGCATAGGTATGTGTGTGCTTATGTGAGTGTATGAATGTGTGTACGTGTGGGTATCAATGTGCGTATGAGTGTATGTATTTGTGTATATGGTGTTTGAGTGTATGTATGTATGTATGTGTCAATATGGCATGTGAGTGTATGTGTGTGTGCGTATGCATATGTGTGCGTGTGTGTATTTACATGTATAGTTGTGTATGAATGTGTGTATATGTATATGTGCATATGTATATTAGTATGTGTGAGTGCATGTACGTGTCTATATGGTGCATGAGTGTATGTGTGTGTGCGTATGTATATTTACATGTATAGTTGTGTGTAAATGTGTGCGTGTATGTGTGAGTGTATGTATGTATGAATGTATGTGAAAATATATATGTGTGAGTGTGTGTATGGTGTGTGAGTGTATGTGTGTGTACTATGCGTATGTTTTAAACGTACGTGGTGTGTGTATGTGTAGTTATGTGTGAATATGTGCATATGCATGTGTGTTTCTATGGTGCATGCGAAGTGTATGTGTGTGTGCATACGTGTATGTGTATGTTTGCAAACGTATGTGAATGCATGCACGTATGTACTTATGTGTGAATGTCCACATGTGTGTAGTTATATGTGTATGTATGAGTGTGTGCATGGGTATCATAACAACAAGAGAAGGGAGATATAGTCGTGCAAGCTAGCCATGTGAGAAGAGAGAGAATATATGCATAGGTATCACAACAACAAGAGAAGGGAGATATAGTCGTGCAAGCTAGCCATGTGAGAAGAGAGGGAATATATGCATAGGTATTTGTGCATCTATATTTGAAAAACTAGTATGGGCGGGTAAAAGGATTTTCCTCAAAACTTTCTTGTTTTCCCTGAATGTCAAGTTTTCGCCATTGCTTCTTGCTCTAGATCTCCATCCCCTCTCTCATTCAAGGTAAGTGCTCTCAAGCTCTAGATCTCCATCCACTCTCTCATTCAAGGTAAGTGCTCTCAAGCTCTAGATGTCCACCCTCTCTCATTCAAGGTAAGCACCCTTGTCTCTCTTTCTTCTGCGCGTGCGCATGCGCCTGTGCCTGCGTACACACACACATGCACTCAATGCGAGCACACACAGACACACACACACACAAAACAACCACACACACACACACACACACACACACACACACATAGACACACCCAATGATGCGAGCATGCACACACGCACACACACACACACACACACACACAATGCAAGCATGTAGGCACGCACGTGCATGTGCATGCACACACTTTTTTAGTGAAACCACACACACACACACACACACACACACACACACACACACACACACACACACACACAAAAGAGAGCATACATTTGCATTACCTTGATGATATCCTTGTCCACCATTAATATCTAAAGCTGACCAATATTATGCTTTCATGAGCATGATGTGGCAATAAAAATGTGATTAGAGAGTGATTAATCACTCTATTAATTTTTCAACTAATGGTTTTTGCGCCATTGGAGTGTGGAGTAGAAGTTTTTAATCCTCTTCTTTACCATCCTCCCATGTCTTCTTGTGGGCAATACCCTCTTCACAGTTGAAACACCCTCTCATTCAAGGAGTAGATCTCCTCATCCATTCTTCTCATTCAAGGTAGGTCTCCTCATCCATTCTCCTTTACTAAATGTTCTTTTTCAATAGTATCTTTTTCAAGGCTATGCGGCCCATGAGTGTGTCCCTCATGAAAATGTTGCCAAATTTGTGGCATTTGGGTAGGACTCATGGCATAACATTAATGCAATATACATATATGCATACTATTGCATGGTAAAAGAAGAGTTATTTTCTATTTTGAATAGCTCTTCAACAAATGGCCAAGCATACACATTTTATTAGCCCAAGTTAGATGTTGTTTCATCATTTTAGCATAGTTATTGTTGCAAGATTTACATAACTAGAATCACCAAGCTTCTCAATCTCTCTCAAGACACAAGGAAGAGCTCTCTATAGCACAAAGGGGATTGCATCTTTTCATTATGAGAAAATGCCTTATATACATTTGGCCCTTATTCACACTTAGGCACCCAAAAGTTACTTAACTAGGCCTTGGGTGGCCAATATCTCATAATGTACAACTTTTATAGTGCCGTTTCATGAAACTTATTAGTGTCCTCAATTGGAGGATCATGTTTGTTAATCCAAAATGGGATTAACAACCCCTTTGCCTAAGGCTACTCTAACAACAAATGTATTTGTTGCAACAACTTCAAGATGCGAAACACCAATTACAAGACTGCAACAAGCGACTACGGGACTTGGATGCTAAGAAAGACTAAATTGCTAAAATTTTGTAAGCCGCGTTGAACACTCAACAAACCCGCAAAGAACAAAAGATACGTCGTCACTCCTTTACTTTTTCTCACTATGATGGTCGCAAAGATGGAAAAATTGTTTTATGATGGTTGAGTCAATTTGATGACTACTTTGCCGAAGAAAATTTTTCTGAGCATGACAAAATCAAGTGTGCCATCAACCACATGAATGATAAAGCTGCTTTATGGTGGAACATGCTCCGCACAATAGCATTGATCACCCTACCACTTGGGCTTCGTTCCAAGAGAAGGTCAAAGAATCATTCTTACCTCCTCAGTTTTATCTTCACGCGCATCGCGCATGGTCAAATTTCTCATGGATTGAAGGTGAAAACGTGAGTCAATATACTGAGTGTTTTTGGCAACGCCTCTTACTCCTTTGCATGCTCAAAGATGTGCCTGAAGATTCACTTAAACGTAAATATGAAGATGGTCTTTAATGTGGTATACAAGCAAAAATCAACACTTTGAAGCCCTCTTCACTCTATGAAGCAATTTCTTTCAGTTATATGACATAGTGAAAGAGTTTCAATCTATTGCCCAGATGGTTTGCTTTTCTCAAAAGGCTACTCAAATTAGCCAACCACAAGCGGAAACTCAAAATTAACAATCATCTTGGGTAACAAACAATCATAACTTTCATAAATCATTTGCTACTCCATGTACTAACACTTTTAGCAACACTCGTGCACCCACTTTTCCATATAAAAATGTATCTAATGTGGCTAGAGTCCAAGCCAAATGATGTAAATTCAAAGCCCTAGCTTAGCCACAATAGTGTGCATGCACCACGTGCTGATTTGCAGAAAAAATATCCCATCTTTCGTTTATAAATGCCATAAACCACCAAATAAACAATCTTAGTGTCCTTCTAAGCTTCCAAAGGACAATCCTTCATCAGTAAAACTCCACTATATTAAAGAGGATAGCATTATTGTGATGATCCTGACCTCGTTCCAGATTGGAATGAAGATGCTTTTCAATCTAAGGAGGTGAATAACACAAAATCTATTGATCCAGGTATGTCTCCCTTGATACATGCTGTATTGCGAATGAAAGGTCATATAAATGGTTATGTAGTATGTGTTTTACATGATAATGGTAGTTCACATGACTTCATCTCTAAAAAACTTGTTAAGAAACTCCAACTTGAAACTTCTCCTTCTGCTTATAAAGTTAAATCTGCTTGTTAAGTAACTGGGTACAATGGAACACGCGAAATAAAAGATCTTGAAATTTCTATTGGTCCTTATAGGGAAAAATGAAAATTTCTTTTGCACCTCTGCACTCCAAAAATGTTATTCTTGGTATACCATTTAGACACCAACATAATCCACATATTGATTATCATACACACAGGATGTCTTTCAATTTCAATAATCAATCTCTCTCTTTATCTAGTCACTCTTCTCTTGAAATGGTTCCACTCATCTCTCACACACAAGCACGTCATGCATTATGGAAACATGAGAAAGCGTACATGATTTATGTTAATGAAGTGGAAACAAAAGAATCATCTCTTTCATGTGCAAACATGGCTGCCTTTACCTCAAGCATGTTCACATCCAACGTAAACATCCTACCATTTCTATTACCCTTTGAAACTAAGCAACACTGATTTTGAAGTCTTCCACAAAACATCCTTGAGGATTAAACCTCACTTGTAGACCCTTCTCAACCATTTGTCCAACAAAAACCAGGTTCTTTGTAATATTTGGGACATGAAGTACATCTGCACCAAGTACTTCATTTTTCCATCCTGCATAGGTGATGGCACGTTACCAACATGCACAATGGGATGTGCAGTATCATCACCTATTTCTATATAACCTGGTTTTTCCTTTTTCTACATGTCTCTAAACCACTTAGCATAACTGATCATATGGTTAGAGGCACCAGAATCCACATACCATGTATTTTGAGATCTTATCACATCTCCTGTTATGGAACTGAGCATGTGTTGCATCACAAACAGCTGCTCACTTTTATCATCACCTCCCTGTTTACTAGATTATGCATAGTTGCCTTGCTCAACTTTCCACTTTTAATGTCATTCTGCTTTTTAAAGCAATCCTTTGTCACATGCCTTGGTTTTCTACAATAATAGAACTCTATGCTATTTGCATTGTGATTTCTTTGCCAACCACCTCGGCCTCTTTGGCTTCCCCTGCCTCTAGACGCCTCTAGACTGGCCTCTTCCACCTGTGTATGATTGCTGCTTTGTGAATCATTGGACTGTTGTCCATAATTCTGATTTCCTTGTCGCTCCCACCCCCCCACCACCTTGGCCTTGACCACGACCTCTAGTACCTCTGCCTTTACGTGAAGTAGAGTAAAAGGCTTTTTTCGATGTGTTCTTACTTTTTGAAGAAGATTCCTCACCTAGTGACTTTTCTTCTATTATCAGCATAGACACCATGTTTCGAAGGTTGGGAATATTATCCCTGACTTCAATGGAGGTCTTGAATGGCTTGTACTCTTTGCCAAGCCCATTTAGATAGACACTCACCAAATCATCATCTTCCACCGATACATTGATGGACCTAAGGGATTAAAAAATACCCTTGATATTTAAAGCATATTCATTGATAGACATGCTTTTCTTTTCCATATTATGCAGCTCTTACTTTAGTTGTAATTTCCTTGCCTTTGTGTTCATCTCTAGAACATCTGCACCAGATTTTGCCACGCAACTGCTAGAGTGTTAGCATCCTGTATATGTCCTATCATCATGTTTATGACACTAATTGAAAGCCAATACATGACTTTCCTTGCACCTTGAATTCCTTTATATCTGCTGGAGTGGCATTCTCTTCAAATAACTTAGGAGGCTCCTCATTATCTCCTTCGACATAGTCCCAAAATCCTTTACTCATAAGGAAATTGGTCATTCTGAACTTCTAGGCATGGAATTTTTTCTTGTCTATATTCATACTGACAATTTGATTGATTCCATCAAAAATGTTTTCCTACAACAATCAAATAACTGCAATAGATAATTTTTGTATGCAACCTATAAGACAACAATATCTCTTCTGCACAACCTGTAGGTCACTAGATCTGACCAGAGTATGTGTACATACACCCAATGTCAACAATATATGTGAAAACACTGTTTACACTCCCAAATTGTACTATTGCACTCTGCAAAATAACCAAATTTTGACCAGAGATAGTTCTCAACCCAGAACTTCTCAAAAATGCCGAAAATACCTTGCAGTGGATAGAACGGAGACCAAAACGCGCCCAAAATGTGATTCTGGCTACAAAAGCTCAGTACAAAGTACTACGTACGACACAAGAACCTTCAAGCCTACAAAGATAGCTCCTCAATTGGAGATGTGTAGCTCTCGAGCTACCAAGGGGTGCTATATCTAAACCAAGAAGGGAAACAGATGGTGATGCTCTTACCCGTGTATCGCTTCCTTCCTTTCTTGTTCTTGCCTCTTGCTTGCCTCCTTAGCTCTCACATAAACTGGAGCTCTAATACCATAAAGAGAATGTGGGAGAGAGAGAGAGAGCTTGAGTTCCTTGCAAGCAAACACACACATACACACAAGAGAGTGTAAGACACGAGAGAGATGGATGGATGAATTTTCTTCTATCTTGTTTTTTTCTCTACAACCATATATCTAAAGGATAAGAATACATACATAAAGGGAAAGTACTCTCCTACAACAACATACAAGCGGTCGGTCTATAGTGTGAACCCAAGTATATGAGCTGGCGCTATAACTATGCCTTAACTCTAGTACTCCAAAATGGCTGCAACATAGCCTATCATCCACTCATGGAATATCAACCATAATTGCACCAACCATGCCAATGGCATAAGTGTGGAAGCTATCACCCAGGTGGGTCATCAATGTCCGTTGCTCGTCGTAGCACTAGTTGAGCTTGATATCTCAACAATGTGCTGCATGTAAACTCCACTGTCGATATCTTGCATGGAGTTCCTTTGCAATCTGGGGATGCTGGCATGTTGATTGAATATGTTGAAGTGGGAGAAGTACCTCTTCCCTTTCCTCTTCAAGATGGTGATGTCTCCACATTAAATCAAAGCAAAGGCTACATCATTATATAGCCAGCAAGATATTGCGTAAATGTTTTTATATCTATTGTTATCTTGGTAATTATTATTTTTTATTTTACTTAAATTAATTTATCTTGTATATATCGTTGTATTTAGATTGACACACACTTAATGGAAATCCAACATGTAATTAAATCTCCAAGGCATGCACAATGCTTAAAGAGCACTACTACCAGAGAAGCAAGCTAAGAAGTAACAAGTAGGAAGAAGAAGAGAGAGACAATGCAAAAAGAAGAAGATAATGATGGGGTATCTCCACGAAGAAATCCAAGTCGATCTTCTAAGTCTACAAAAAAAGGTGCTTCTTCAAAATCCATGAAAGAAACAAGGGAAGTAGAAAGCAAGCATGTGTGACCACTACATGGTCACACATGCAACCCATCTTCTAGAACTCATGTAGTACATTCTAAACAGAGTAAAGGTAATTGTTATCCACTTTTTAAGTAATGTTGCATAAGGTCTTTTTATGAGTGGCAAGCACAACCTTGTGTGTATATTTGCTAACCCCTCTATTAGAATAGTGAAGTTTAGGTACAAGAAGATGGCAAGGGAATTCTACACAAATGGCTATGTTGCCGATTGATGTAGGTTCATTTGCTCTATCTCCCCATCCCACAATCCTGTTAGGTTAGAGGAGTGGGCATTCTTGTCCAAGAAGATGTTTTATGTGTGGGATGGCAATCATCACGTCGTGGCATGGATGGAGGACATTAGTAAATGAAAGTCATCTCAAATTGCTAACTTTTTGAACACGGTGTTAAGTTTTTTACAATAGCAATGGACTAATTAGGTTTGCACTGAATGTAGCATTCAAAAATTGTTGTATCAAGACATCCATGTGTTGACGCTATCCTTATTGAATTTAATGAGGATAGCAAGGGAGAGGTCTTCACAGTCATAGCTTGCTTAAATAGGTAAGGAACATACACATTATGAGAATATATGTCTTAAATCTCTTTTGACTTAGGATGGTCCAATGGTCCAAGTGCAGTATGTTTTATGTTTCTTCATAACTCATAATTTATTTGCCATAGGATAAATAAAGTGGGCTATGTTTCGTCGTCTCTTGTGAACAAAGTGTTCCTCATTAGGGCATGCATATTAGTAAATAAAGAAACAATTATGAATCACACAAGAGCGATGAACAAGGCATGGATGGAGAAGCATGCATGCCTCGATGTAGAAAAAAGGGTTGCCCATCCTGGTACAACTGTGAACTTTTAGAACTATAATAGTATTCCAGGTACAATCTCCTATCTTATAACATTTTCAATATATGATTAGTATTTATATATTGTCATACTAATGTAGTAACATGTGAATAATAGGATGGGTACCTCGTAGCCACCCGAGAGATTGACCCCCTATAGTAGATACCTTGCTGCAAATGAGTTTGAAAACAAATAGTGTTACAGGACCTTTGGTATATGGAGATTCAAATATATCACAAATTAATAAATAAATAAATTATCATAAATTAATAAATAAATAAATAAATTAACCATAGACTTTTCACCACACCATAACATAAACTCAAGAATATAAAAATCAAAGAACACAAGACTGGGTGCAATTCTCCCCACTGACATGTGTGGCCCACACGTGGTATTTAAATCATATTTTATAAATTTAGCCCTTGGAGCCATAAATAGCATAGCTTTCTCCAAAATTGGGATTTTATGAAATTAACTAGATAATTATGTCTAATGTCCACCTTTATTGTCCCGAACTTATGATCTATACTCAGAGATAATCCATAGTGTTAGATCACAATTACTTTGGATTCAATCACAAAAAAATCATGACAAGTGGTAAACATGATCTAGATTCACTCTCAATTATTCATTGTTATGTGAAACATAATTAATTGGATTCACTCCCACATTGGATTCACTCACAATGTCTTCACACGCATCGTACATGTCAAAGAGTTGATACGATTCACACACAATCAAACTCACAACACATGTCTCATATGTGTTACTATTGATCGGATTCACTCACAATCAACTTAGCTTGGGCATGCCCACACGTGTTACCTTTGATCGGATTAACTCTCAATCAACTTAGCTTAGACACCCAGGATATTCTTTTCACTTGTTGGTTCACCCAATAATTAATAAATTAATTACCATAACACCCTCTTTCTTCGGTTGCAACTTTTCTCAGTTACATATTTAATTTTAGCAAGTGAAAAGAGTCATCCATCACAGATAGAATCCCTCTCAACACTTAATTATGATAAGTTATCCGTTTGCAAATAAATATCACTAAAAGTATCCATCTCATGGACATTAAAAAATTATCCTTTTCGAAAACCAACACGAATATCCTTCACAAATAACCCGTTAATTTTTTTGGTATTGAGATGCAGATAATTGTAATAAATTGAAGTAATTTTATGTATAATAAAATCTATGGACTCAATGTGAAATGAAAATAAGTGGCATATATCCTTTGGTGATCAATCAAAAAACATATGTGCATCATTGTTAGTTCACTGAGGTCTTAATAGTGAATTATCTAATATGTATTTTCTTTTGCATTTAGAAAGTACATATCAGTCATTGAAACTATTTCGACGAATAATTTGAATTTAACTAAGCACTATTCTTTGACTATTTAGGAAATCAATAAACATACCCTAGAAGAATTTTTCCTCAGTCATTAAAACTATTATTGACAAATAATTTGAATTTAACTAAGCACTATTCTTTGACTATTTAGGAAATCAATAAACATACCCTAGAAGAAAATTTTCCCTATTGCTTGACAAAAAGGTGTTTTAGGCTTACCTTACTAGTTGTAGAAGTCATGATTTGGAGTACCCTCTTGATTTGGTTGGTTGCCATTGTCTTTGTCTTTAATCACATTAACAATCGTAACTCAATTCTTTGTCTTCTCTGGGCACTCGTATGTATAAGTCCTTCCTTTGTCACATCTATTAACAGATAATCACATGAGGCTTTTGATCTCCATTGTTATTCTTCTTTATTAAATCGGTCTTCTTTAAAAGACAAAAGATTTAAAACTAAGATTTAATCAAAGCTTTGTTTATTCTTCTTTAAAAGACAAAAGCTTCAAAACTAAGCTTTAATCAAAGCTTAGTTAAGCTTGAAGTAAGTCTTATTAAGGTTTTGTAAAAAGCTTCAATAGCCCGCACAAAACAACCTGTGATGGCCCTACAGCCAGTGCACAGTGCACAAAAAAATATGCCCCCACATAAATCAATTAAAGAATAAGAGAAGGCTTCCTTTCGTCATCGTGTAGTGGAGGAAAAAGAGGAAAGAAAATGTGTCCTCAATCGCGTAGTTCACTGGTGAATGGAGGATGAGTTAATTTAGGAAAAATAAATGAAAAGTAAAATCTAGGTCAACACATAGCAATTTTTTGGAGAAGGGAAGAAGAAAAATTAAGAGCCCTCCATTATACCTTTTGTGCGTGCTCTATGCTTAGCAATTTTGAAATTAGATCTCCTCAATTTGTTAATTCCATCCATACTGATGGATTAACAAGAGATTAAAAAAATCCTAAAACCACTTTTTCATGAAGGGGGTGGATTCGCAGAGTGTATTTCCACCCTTCTTTGCCCTTCGGTCAATAACCACTTGTAATTTCCTTATCCTTTCGACATAATCTTACAACTCTTAAAACCTTTGAGGCTCTTTTTTTTGAATTTTTGAACTTGATGTTGATGTAAGTACGGGCCCATTCTCCACTTCCCGTGCAAGTGTTTAGAATTTGTTGAAAAGTCTTAAACTTTGCTGCAAGCCAGAAAATCAATGTCTTGATTTTTCTTCTTCAAGTCTCCATGACCCAAATTCAATACTTGTTTACATGACCTTTGGTACATGGAGATCTCAATATACCACAAATTAATTAATTAATAAGTTAACCATAGACTTTGCACCACACCATAGCATAAACTCAAGAACATAAAAATCAAAGAACACAAGACTGGGTGCAATCCTCCCCCCCTGACGTGTGTGGCTCCCCTCCCACACGTGGTATTTAAATCATATTTCATAAATTTAGCCCTTGGAGCCATAAATAGCATAGATTTTTCCAAAATTGGGCTTTTACAAAATTGAACCATAGGCCAATTCTTTTAAAGTATCTTATTAAAAGTAAACCTCGCCTAACATATGTATAATGGGCCAAACCATACAAAATTAATTATTTTGCACACATATGCATGGCTAGATAATTATGTCCCATGTCCAACTTTGTTGTCCCAAACTTATGATCTATACTCAAAGACAGTACACAGTGTCAAATCATTTACTTGGGATTCACTTACAAAAATAATAACAACAAGTGGTAAACATTATCTAGATTCACTCTTGATTATTCACTGCTATGTGAAACATAATTAATTGGATTCACTCCCACATTGGATTCACTCCCACATTGGATTCACTCCCACATTAGGTTCACTCCCACATTGGATTCATTCACAATGTCTTCAAATGCATCGCACGTGTCACAAAGTTGATCGGATTCACTCACAATCAAACTCACACCACACATCTCACACGTGTTACCGCCGTTAATCAAATTCACTCACAATCAACTTAGCTTGGGCACGTCTCACATGTGTTACCATTGATCGGATTCACTCACAATCAACTTATCTTGGACACCCAAGATATTCTTTTCACTTGTTGGGTCACCCAACAATTAAGAAATTAATTACCATAACAAATGGAGAACTACATTTTATAAAGATGAGAGAAAGTGGGCATACTGCTATGGATTACAAACCCTGCACAAGGAGAAGGTTTCTTTGAGTAAAAAATCCTACACTCTTCCCTCTTAGTAGTTTTGGTAGGTAACGACATATTTTTGTTTTAATGTTACAATTTGATTTTGGTGCTGTGTGTGTTATAATCAACTAGTGTAAGTAAATTGGGATGACAAACCAGATTGTTTGATGGAGGATAGGTTGTATAGCTTGGCATCTAGCTTATTTTCAAATTACCAAAAAAAGCAATGATTTTAGATATTTTAATTGATGGAGATTCGCAGAGCCTGAAGAAGGACTTACAAATCCCAAAGAGTAAGTAATAATTATCTCCCTTATTTTCTTGATATATACAAAGCATTGTATCTTGTATCTTGTATTTTCAATGGCAATGCACCAAATGCAAGTTTATTTAGAGATTGGCTAAGACGTGAAGTGATATGGCATGAGATTGGAGCACAAGGTGTGGTAGGCCTTGTAGAAATAATAGATAAGTATAAAATACATTTTCTAGATACATTTCAGGAGGACCTTTCTAATCTCAAGAGACTATATTTTGGGAACTTGTTTGAGGAAATGGTGGGGTCCCTAAAAAATAAGGCGTGGTAGCTTCAAACCCTTATGTCATCAAAGCTACTAAGCGTGTTGTGTTTAGGTATGTAATAATCTAGAAAGACTACTTACTACTTTGTTGTGCTCTTATATTCATAATTTGAATGGAAACAATTATATGTAGATGGATTTGTAAGTGCCATGCAGAGAAATATATTACAGTTGTGGCTACCATTGTAAATGGGTACGAGATCCAAAACATGAGAGCACAGTGTATACACAACAAAAACTTTGAGAACTTTGGGATGCAGCATATGCCCACTATTCCTTGACTTTCCAAATGGAAATTTTTCCAAGAGCGAGAAGGAGATGTATACTCAGGCTTGTAAATCAAAGCAATCGAAGATGGTACATACTATATAATTAGATATTTTAGTTCATTTCTAATATTGTATCTTATATCTTTTTGAATCATGATTTATGTTGTGAAGACTAGAATTATACGTGACCAATCACATCTTCAAGACAAGGAAAAATGGCTTATGGAAGATCAAGGGGCTGGTGAAGATGAAGAGGATGATGATGATGAAGGGGAAAAAGTGCCAAAGAAGGATGGCACAAAGGAAGAGGAAGAATAAAAGGCATGAGGGGAAGAAGATGACTCTGATATCTCTACATCAGAGTATGG
The DNA here is from genome assembly GCF_041138505.1 of Cibotium barometz. Classification (NCBI taxonomy): domain Eukaryota; kingdom Viridiplantae; phylum Streptophyta; class Polypodiopsida; order Cyatheales; family Cibotiaceae; genus Cibotium; species Cibotium barometz. The sequence continues at coordinate 4,014,492 of NC_141051.1, read as the reverse complement.
TGAAAGCGATTTCAGCGTGTGAAAGTAAGTGATCCAAAGTTCGTCTGGAAAGCGCCTAGGTGTGAAGATGTCCGCCACATTATCCCTAGTAGGAAAATACTCCAGTGTTAACCTCTGTGCCAAATGCAAATATCCATGGGATCCACATATCCCATCACTAAATAAGTAACCCTTCATAGAGCATTCTTCCATGCTCAAATACCAAATTAGAGAGGTAAAATCACCAAAAATACCTTCTCAAATCTCCTTGGCAGCTTTCTTGTTGATAGAGATCTCCATCTCCAACTCCATTTGCATCTTCCCTTGATGCAAATCTTCTCTTTGTTGCAAAACTCCATTTGCAACTCTCTTGGGCAGCTTCTTTGATGTTTGATGAGAACTCCATAGTCTTCATAATGCTGAAATCTCCATTTTCAGCTTCTTTGATGATGAGCAGGCTCTCCATGTTGTAAATCTTCTCTTAAACTCTAGAATGGCAACTCCAAATCTCTCTCAAATCCTCACAAATGCAAATCCAAATGATAATATGAGTGTTCATAAATTTTTATTTTTATATAACTGAAAATAATGCTTAATCAAAGAACTCATAAACCAAGAAAAACTATACATAAATAATCACCATGACCAAGAGCCCACCCAAGCTCTGATACCATGTTAAACAATCCTAAAATGGGATTGATCATGGTGAAGGACATAGATTAAGAAACATAATTAAGGTGGATTAAACCACACTAAAAACTCCATAGGTGAGAGAGAGAGAATGTACACTCAACACTTGATCTCTTGCATATCACAAATGAACCATACAATGATATAGGCTTTCTAGCCTTATCCCACTTTACACATCATCCTCTATCGAACCATATGATGATGAACGGCAATGTGCTTGGACTTTGAATGGAAGACCAGGTTCGGAGCAAGAGCCATGGCACTCTAACTGTGGGAGTAGACAATGGTAGGCAGCAGAGGAGGGACATGAAGATGATCAAGCAGCTGATGAAGCCACATAAGCTTTTTTTTTTAATAAAGAAAGGAGACTTCTATTAAGCATGAAAAAATTTTACAAAATGGAGATTTCACACCAAGAAAGGTGGAGATCTCAACCAATCAGAAGCTCTGTGCTGCCTCTTCTCATTGCCTGATAGTCAAAGATTTGCACATGCCTAAAGGGTACATTGGCCTATTGGCCTAAATTCATATCAAATATCAAAAGGTTTGGACATCATCCACTATATTTTTGAATTGCTCCAAGCTACCTACGAGCAAAGATTTGCACATAGCATTACAACTAGTTTGTGGGAGCTTAAGTCTAGCTGGATGGGTGGCTTACTGATAAAAAGTTACTCCAAAAACTAGCACAACTCCCTTGCCCATGCCCCTTTATAAGCACACAAGATTCGGTTCACATATATTGATGATAGGCAGTCATTTGTCGAGGAAACCTCTTCAAAACCTTGATCATACACCTCTAAACAGATGCCCACACAGAGGGTCCAGGTTTTGGAAAAAGAGGGGCTTACTCTCCTTAGTTTTCTACATCCCCTAGTGTATGTACACTCTAATGGCTGCTCGTATGTGTGCAAATTGTTCATTGGTCTTGCTACATGTCAGGTCTTGAGTCTGTCTGTTGCTATGTTTTCACACTATTTCAATTGGGCCCCTGACATGTTTTTGTACCTTAGCTATTTACATGTAAATGTACATCTTGTCTGACCAAATTTAGGATGTAATGGTGCCCAAATTCTTCAAGCTCTTGAATATGAGTTTACAACATCCCTGCTTAGCCTTTTACAAAGTTTGACCCAGTTTGGCCAAGTGCAACTTGGAGCTGCTCTCTTAAGCTCCCGTTTACACAGTCATATTCTTGGACCTGGCCTTTAATTTAAGGTAGCACTCTAACTAGTGGCCCCACAATTGTTGGTTTTCAGTGAGATTTAACATGAGGATTATGGAATGTGTCTTGATGACTTATACCAAGTTTGGTTAGGATTGGGATCATGTAGGGTTTATTTTTAGTAATTGATCGGCACAAGTCTTGTTCAAATCAATCCATTGGATGGCCTTAGATCTGACACCCAATCCAAACCAAACCTTGTACACATGTTTAGGGTGTCAAGGAACTTCTATGGTTCCAATCATATGCTATTTGGCCCATGGGAACATACTAAAAATTGCCAAAAGTCAATTTTTTGTATTTCTAAAAGTCAAACTACTATTTTTAGTCGACAATGCCTTGTAACGATACCCAATTGGGTCCATTGAAATGGAAAACGGGCAACATGGTATTAAGAACTGGCATGTCAAATTTTTGACCCATTTTGAATATCCTAGCCAAGTTAAACCCTATCCGGAAAGTTCCAAGAACAACATGAAGCACTCTGGCATTAGTTTTGCTATACTAGCTTGTAGGAGGTCCACGTTTGCTTCTTCTAGGTCCTTAACATCCTCTGTTTGCTCTCTGCAAGCTCTCATACATAGGTAGTCAAATATCCTGACTTCAAGCATGTAACCCATACTGTTCCGGGTAGGTTTGGTACCAAAAGCAGCTTGTCTATAATGCTCCTGGGCAAAGATTTGACCTGATGCCAAACATAGGCATGCAGGGGCCACATTTTCTATTTTTAGGAGGAAGAAGCAATCATAATTTGACATGGTCTTTCACATTCAAGAATTGTACCATGGACTTGCCATGTGTCAAACCCCCAACTAGTTTGACTTTGTTTACATACTTAAAACAATATTACAGTGCCTAGCAGGTAACTCGGGTGGTGTGATGTAAATATGAGCCAGATCCCATACCTAGAAAAGGCTCACATGATCTTAAAAGTGAACATGATCTTTTTTAGTACATATTTGATGTACACTTTGTTGATATATCAAATACTGGACCCATATGGAACAATAAGCCATAGTTTCAGACCATGGCAACATCCCATCGAACTCATCTTTCACTATCGAATGAGGAAACTGCTATTTTGAGCTAGCTACAAATCTCCAATGGTTGGAAGATTTCATATTTGGAGCCTACTCATCAAGGACTATGCACACTTGAAATCTCATTATTAGTATCCGACGATCGATAGCCCATTGGACTCATCTTTCACTATAGGTCCATAGTAGTTACCGAATGAGGAAATTGCTATTTTGGGCTAGCTATAGATTACCAATGGCTTCAAGATTTCATATTTGGAGCCTACTCATCAAGGACTATGCACACCTGAAATCTCATTAGTAGTTACCGAATGAGGAAACTGCTATTTTGGGCTAGCTATAGATTACCAATGGCTTCAAGATTTCATATTTGGAGCCTACTCATCAAGGACTATGCACACCTGAAATCTCATTAGTATCCGGCAACCTGACAGCCCATCGGACTCATTTTTCACTATTGGTCCATAGTAGTTATCGAATGAGGAAACTGCTATTTTGGGATAGCTATAGATCTCCAATGGCTACAAGATTTAATATTTGGAGTCTACTCATCAAGGGCTACACACATGTGAAATCTCATTAATATCCGACAACCTGATAATATCAGCTAAATTTAGCGATCTGCTAAATTTAGCATAACTTTTAGAAATAATTAGGATAATTAATTATTTCTTGAGCTTAATTAGTGGCCAAATATGATATCTAGCTTTTGGGTTACTTTTGATGATTTTATAGCTATTTTTGGTAATTTTTCATGGTTTTTTTAGATTTTTGCCTATTTTTAGACATAAAAAGCTATTTATGCATGTAAGTGAGATTTCATTGCTAAAACTCACTTACAGAGAGCCAAAAAAATTTTTTTTGCTTCACCCCCTTCATCTCCCTTGTTGCTTCTGGTTTTCCACTGCATGCGAGCCTACAACAACAAGCTCAGGACTAATCGTAGTAGTAAACACCCTACCCTGTCTGTCTACATAACTTGCAAGGAAGCAGTTTTTGTTACGAAATGAAGCAAAGGGGGCTGAGAAGCAACATGATTTTCTTTTGAGGGATTCTTTCACCATTTTCACCAAAATGAATCACCTGGCACTCTCACAATCTCTCTCTCGTAATCCGAAACCCTGAAAACTATACTTTTATGTGCTTTTTAATCGATTTTTCTGATTTTAGATGCATAGATACCAGACTGAATGAATCTAAGATGGAATTGAGTCATACTTAGTCTCTTTTGATTGGAAACAGGGCTTTCATGATGTATTTACTATGTTTTTATTGAAATTATTACTTTTTCGTGTAATATGCATGCTTTTTAGGCATTAATTGAGTTTATTTTAGAATTAATTGATCAGCCTCATTCCAATTGGGTAAGTTATTCCTTCCTTTTTTGTCACCAATTACCCAATTATCCTTCTTTGGACAAGTAAAAAATGAAATTTCATCCAAAATATAGGGGAGACTGCCAATTTTTTTCTAAAATTTCTCGCATTAAACAAAAACCTGTATTTTGTTAAAATCTCCTGACTTAGGGACAGCCTTGGCATGAAATTTGGTACACTTGTGCCTCATGCAATGCATTAAAGGGCTGCACCTTCTTGTTTGAATATGGCATAGGTAAGTACCTTCTTTTTATCATACGACATACGTAAGTACCTGCTTTTGACAAAAAGCAAGTTAATGCGTATATGGCTTGGCGTCTTAAATTATGACATAGTTTAAGTTGTATTACCCAAATCTTGATGTATTGTTGCTAATAGCTCCTTTCCATGTCCTAGATAAGGGGTTAGGTCCTTGAACCTATCTAAAAAGTACTTATATGGGCTACATTAGAGGTAGCCGAGCCACCTTACTGCCATTTTTAATCCTTTTTTGGACCTTAAAGACTGATTTTGGTCTAAATGGACTACCTGCACTCTTAATTTTGGACTAAATGGACTACCTACACTCTTTATTTCACAATTCTTCCTCTCATAACAGTTGACCAATTTTTTGTCGTCAATTCATCTATCAATTTAGAATCTGCATTACTATTGCATATTTTTAAGAACTTCCCTGTTTTTAGTGAGATTTTACCCTTGCTATGCTTTATTCAACCCTCTCAAGTCTGATCTCTTCAAAAAGATGACTATTCTTGTCCATGGCAACCATGTCTAATTTAGTGTAGTAATTACTACTGGCACCCACCCTCTTTGGGGCCGTAATGATTGCATTCACTTGGCCATCCACACTCGTGGAAGTGTATTGGGTCTAGGCAAGGGGATGGACATCTTATGGGTCTCCAGCCTCCAGGATTTTGACCACCAGTTTTAAAAGCAAGGAAATGGGAAAGGGCCATTGGAACTTACGGACGAGGGATATTACTTTTTAAAAAAAATGAAAAGTTCCTATCATGTCCGTAAGGGTATAACGTAGTTCACTAGGACAGTGGGTCACTCCACTGCATGTAATAATGGTTTATTGATATTCTTTAAAAAATATATATATAGAGCAAAAAAACCAATCAAAATTCACCACCACTGATATGGGGTTTTGTTTGCATAAGAAATGTCTATAAAGACCCAAGCAAGTACTGAATCTAGTGCAAAAATGACAAGGAAATGAGGCGCTGCTTCCAAGGAGTGAAAGAGAATACTGAAGGTGCCAGATAGGTCATTACAAGATGATGAAGGGTGTGTAGCTAAGCATAGTTATTCATCTAGTTAGCTGGGCGATGGTAGAAAAAATGGAGAACGCATATGCATTCGAGTGTTCCAAAGGAATACAGATAAGGAGCCTTGGTTGTTTACCTACCATGTGCCAGAATGCTACGCAGTTCTTAAGGAAGATAGTGTAATGAAGAGGGTAAAGGCAACTAGCTTGGAATAGATGGCAGCTTCTTGGAATCCTTACTATGACCCTATTCTTATAAAACTGAATTCCTAAACTCTTATGATGTAGGCAGGCCGGTGGGTGTAGTAACCATAGGAGACTGTGAGGATGAGATTAAGTCACTCTCCTCCACAAGACACATGTACTTACCCCAAGCATGCAATACATCACCACCACTAACATAACAATTCATGCCAATAATGAGTACTCTCCATCAATGCATGAGAGATGGTGGGCGGTAGTGGGGGAGTGGTGGTGGTTGTGGATGTGGGCATCCCAATGAAAAGTGCCATTCCATCTACAACACATTGGATGGGTGGAAAAGTTTGAAATGGAGAATCACTAATGCAAGATTAAGCAAAATTACAAGCTAAGATATGGGATAAATCATTATGTAGATTAGCATGCAATTATCAAGAATCACACACATATCACACATAATGCCTAAGTGGTTTAATCTTGCACCATGAGAATGGAAATAGCCTTCCATAAGCCATAGTGTGGTAGCTCAAGGCTCCAAGGTTCATTCAAATATCAAATGATCAAAAAAATATAATAGTGGCCCCCCATGAGCCCCCTCTTATACTTGAGCCCATCATCATAATCCCTAATTCTAACTAATGAAGTTAGTACTTCATTACAAACCATCCCTTCCCAAAGATTTTCCTCAAAATCTATCGTATGTATAATTATACATCAATGAGAAGTGAAGGTTTCATCATGCCCATAAGACCATAAGTGTAAATGGAAGATCCCAAAAGTAGCCACGTCGATAGCATAGTCGGTGTAGAACTAGATCCTCCAAATATAAGGAAAGAAATGTCCTTGGTCTTTTGCATGGTTCCATGAATAAAGTCTCCAAGGAAATGATTAAATAGACCTTCAATCATTCTTAGAAATCTTTAGCCCATAAGCTTTGACTATCCAATGAAGAATAACCATCAATCTCATATGTAGGAGACTATCTTGACATCCATGTCATAGTTGAAAGCCCTTGCAATTACTCCATGAAAATACCTTGAAATAGGCTACAAATGAGTTATGTACAATGTCAAAACATCCCCTCGTTAAGTCTCCATCACATTAGCCATTGGAGTGCATTAAGATAGCAAAAAGACTCCCAAAATTGCCTCTACAGAATGTATATCGCCCAATATTAGAGGCAAAAAGTCTTGGTCAAGAAACATCCTCCATAAATAGACCTTGTTGTTGCACATAAGTAAGTGGTTGCCGTGTAGCCTCATCCATAGGTAAATGCTTCCATTTGATAAGGAACTCCTCTATGCTTCTACTCCTCAACTCTCGTGTCATGTATCTTGAATACATTTTCCATGAATTGCTTGCTTGGCAATTTGAGGTGCCCCATATGTGGACATTCCATCACAAACTTCTTGACATCCCTCCACATGCCTTTCCAATATAGTTTTTTCTCACTTTGTCATGTCTTCAATATACAACAAGATGAATCGCAAGTGGAGAAGAATGCATCTCATGTGAAGAACCTTTGGTATGAAGGATTAGGTAGAAACAAGATACACTCAATCCTTGTACCATAAGAGGCTATTGTGAAGCTTGTAATATGATTACCTTGCTGTAATTTTTGTAAATGTGGATAGCACCCTCATTTAGGAGGTATTCTTCTTGAATCTCCTTAATCCAATTGCATGAACCTCCATGATTGATGCCATAGTGCAAGCCAACATTCTTGACAATGCATTGTCCTTGCCTGGTGTGTATGATATTTCAAAATCATAGCTTTAAAGAGTGACTAGCCACCTCTTTTTCTTAGGAGAGAGGTTTGGTTGGGATAAGGAAAAATTCAGACTTTTGAGATATCTTGTTTGGATTACAATGTGTCATCCTTGCTTACGGGGATCAAATGAAAATTCATCGTCCATTTGTATAAATGAATGGTCCTCTTTTGACTCCTCATCTAGTGTTACTTCATGGAAATCTTCAAACTCTTCAACATCATGAGATTCCTTGTCATCCTTTCCTTCATCCATAAGGATCATAGTGGCCACAACTTGCACACATGCCTAGGTGACCATCTCTCTTTGCACTTGAAGCATAAACCTTTGCTTCTCAACTCAACAATCTTTGGGCCATCCATCCTTTGAGTCTTGTTGAAGGTTTGAGAAGGCTTCTTGTTGAAGTTGTCCCCTTTCTTTGCATCCAAGTGAGCTCCACTCTATCCGCCCCCATATATGGTTGGAAATCTGGACCACTCTATCCGCCCCCATATATGGTTGGAAATCTAGGAATGGAAGATGTTGGTTGTAAGATCCCTGTTCACACCGCGCAACGGATTCGGGGTGCTAGCAGCGGAAGTAACACATCTTGCGCGGGTCAGGGTCTCACACTCGGGGCCTCGCCCACGGATATCCGGACAAGAGACTAATCTGTCGGTTTTTCCAAAACCGAACCCGGAAAAGCTTCCCTTATTCAGAAAGCACGGGCGATTCCACCAGGATAACTCTTTACTCTAACGATTCTACCAGGATAACTCTTTACTCTAATGTAGTCAAGATCATTACTGATCAAACTGATCCGATTGCACCTCTAACGGTACTTGGTCAGATCAAGGAAGAAACTTACACTTGGATCATTGGGATCAACGCTTTTTTCCCCATCAAGAGGCACAGCCGTTGATTCCTATCCATAGAATAATTACTATCCGGGATTTACTTCATCTATCGTAGTAATAGAAATCAAATCTCGATTTACGGATCCATCAGTCCAGCCTAACCCCATCCAGTCCCATGGGTTAGCCAACCTCCCAACCACTCTAGTGATGGGATCCAATTAGGAATTTGGTTAGGTTTTGTCGCGGGTACCAGGGAAAAGAGTTCCTAGGCCCCCTAGCCGGAAGTTCATACAAACATAAAACTAGTCACACCACTTACACACCCAATATAAAATTGCCTTTTTCTCAGCATCAAACAAACAATCCTTTAATGAAACCATTATGTCACTGATGACAATCCTCAAAGTCTCTGGTTGAATCCTTATTTCCCGTCATTCATTCATTGGTGTACTTATGGCATCATTGGCAACCAGAACGCTCACCACCTGTTACATCTCACGTTTTTTAAGTGGGGTAGAATGTAAGATTCCTCCCCATAGTTCCTAGCTCATAGTAACCGGCAATATATTCATATAATAGAATGGAATCTCCGTGGAAGATCAGCAAGATCAACCCACAGATCCATATAAAAGAGCCATGGACTCATCCGTTGAGGACCAGCAAGGTCAATCAACCAGATCCATGCCCGGTTTTAGAAAACAACTCTTACTCCTTGTTCCAATATCTTCCAGACGCACGTGTGGGTATCTTCGGCGACCCAGAGCCCGAGCACCGTATGGTCAGCACCCTCTAGGATCCTTTGCAGGTGACCTAGCGCTTCACTCATAGGCCGCTTCCTTGGTCCCTCATCCACTGTACCGGAAGCTCACCATTTAAATCGAACCGAGACTGGTCAAGACCTCGATCGACCTTGCTACGCGAGACGTCCTCCATTGACTCTCCGTCAGCAGTTGCAACTTTATCAGTTCGGTCTTCATGACCTTAATCCTCAAGACGGTCAAAATGCTTCCCTAACATTCTTGACATAAAACAGTCATTTACAAACAGTCATAAAATACAGTTTCTATAACGAACTCTCGTCTTTCCATATTATCCACTCTCGGACCACATTACTTATTCCACATTCCATTCAATGTGTACTCGTTCTCATCCATTCACTCATATAGACTACACATTATCTCACATACACCTTCATATTCATTATTCTACATACATATCCATGTTCGTACACCCAAATCATACATCCAATTTCACATTCATACATACGCATCTACATGCATACATCCACATCCACATTCATACATCCATACTTCCATTTCCACATCCACACATCCACATTCACATTCATACATCCACATTCACATGCATACATCCATTTTCACATCCTCATTCATACATCCACATTCACATACATACATCCACATCCGTATCTACATGCATACATCCACATCCACCTCTTCATTCACATTCACATCCATACATCCACATCTACATACATACATCCATTTTCACATCCTCATTCATACATCCACATCCACATACATACATGTATTCATTTTTCACTTACATCCACATCCACATACATACATACACATCCGTATCTACATCCATACATCCACATCCACATCCACATTCACATTCATACATATACATCTACATGTATACATCCACATCACATTCATACAACCATATTACATCCATTCTCGTCCTAACACATCCCATATACATCTTAACACATCCTAACTCATCTTAACACATTCTATCACATCTCATACACATCTTTTCACATCTCATACACCTCTTATCACATCCTATCTCTTCCCATACGCATCTTATCACATCTCATACACCTCTTATCACATCTTATCACATTTCATATCTTTTTTAAGAGAATTCTTATATTTGATATAAGATTTCTCTACACATTTATTTATGCATAAATTCCATTTAAGGAGACTAACACTTTCGAAATAAAAATCAATCTTTTATGCATCTTCTTATGCATAAATTTAATTTGGTAGGAATTACACTTTTAGAATAAAAGAATTTCTCTTATGCATCTAAGTTATGCATAAAATCCATTGATGATGAAAATCACACTTTTAGTATAAAAAGAATATCTTTTATGCATACCTCTATGCATGAAATCAAAATATAATAAAAGTTACACTTTTATAATAAAATAATCAACTTTTATGTATACCATTATGCATGAAATTCAAATATAATAAAAGTCACACTTTTATAATAAAATAATCAACTTTTATGCATACCTTTGTGCATGAAATTTAAATATAATAAAAGTCACACTTTTATAATAAAATAATCAACTTTTATGCATACCTCTATGCATGAAATCCAAATATGATAAAAGTCACACTTTATAATAAAATAATCAACTTTTATGCATACCTCTATGCATGAAATCCAAATATGATAAAAGTCACACTTTTATAATAAAATAATTAATTTTTATGCATACCTCTATGCATGAAATCCAAATATGATAAAAGTCACACTTTTATAATAAAATAATCAATTTTTATGCATACCTCTATGCATGAAATCCAAATATGATAAAAGAAACACTTTTATATTAAAATAATCAACTTTTATGCATACCTCTATGCATGAAATTCAAATATGATAAAAGAAACACTTTTATATTAAAATAATAATTCCTTTAGGCATACCTCTATGCATGAAATCCAAATATGATAAAAGTAACACTTTTACAATAAAATAATCATCAATTATGCATAACATAAAAATCAATTTCTCCATGATTACAATAAAATTCTTTCAATTAATCTAGGATGATAATTCCTAGAATATGGTAGGAAGTTCTCTTTTCATGCTTTGAATAAAATTATTTTATGTATAATTTTTATAAAAATTTTACCATAGCTCGGCTACTATGACTGATAAATCTCAATTTATTTTGAAGGATAAAGCTTATCATTAAGGGATTGATTAGAATGATCCCTAATTGGATCATTAATCCAATAATGGATTGAATCATCAATATTCATGAAATACATAAACTAAAAGCATAGAAAAAAGCCATTAATTTGGCCTCAAGCATAGATTAATCTTGGATTAAGGACAAGCTTTATGAAAAGCTTCATTTGGATTGAGAATGGGTCATGAGTATGACCATTTCTTGAGTGAGAGAGAGAAATTACATAAAACCATTAGAATTAAGCATAAATGAAATTTTATGTAATTTTTAACTATCATTAATCAATTAACTTCAATAGCATTCATCAAATTATGTAACTCTTCACTACCATTCATCAATTAACTTCAATAGCATTCAAAAACCATTCCAATTAAGCTTCTCAAGCTTGAGAGGGGTTGAGAAGAGAGAAGCATTGAGAAATTATAGAAAAGATCAAAATTCACCATTTACCTTACAAATTACTTGATTCGTTGTTCACGGTAGAGGCCCCCAACCAATCAATTGGGTAAGTATGTTGATGGAGCCACCAATGGGGATTGAAGAAAGAGGGAAGCTCCAATTTCTTCAATTTGGAGAGAATTTTAGAGAATAGTAGAAATTAGCATTATTTCAGCATAACTCTAGTATAGTAAAATTCTTCTATTTTTTTCAAAGGACTCATGTTCTATTTATAAGAGAGGGAAGCTCTAACCAAAGCTAACTGAATTCTAGAATTTTCCAGATTCAGTTTGGTTGAATTTGGACTAGATTTGGACCTAGTTTGGTTACTTTTTGATTCGGTTTGGTTCCATTTTGATTTGGTTTGATTCAAGAGAGAGGAGAGATAAAAATATCACATTATTTTTGAGTTTAAAACTCATTCAAGCATGTCAAATATGCACCTCCTTTAATGGACTCCCCTTCCTTACATATGTGTCAAAATGAAATTATTATACCCAAAATATCTCATATTTTTAATATTGCTCATAGTTTTTTACTAATAAACCTTGTACATTTTCAACTCTTCATCTTATGTGAGCATTTACTCATTTTTGGATACCCAAAATATCTCATATTTTTGATATTACTCATAGTTTCTTACTAATAAACCTTATACATAGTCAACTCTTCATCTTATGTGAGCATTTACTCATTTTTGGGTATCTTCTTTTACAAATTGGATTTATCTCCTCCCTAGACATGGATTGATCTTATTGGCCCAAAGGAACCTTAATTAGACCATAATCTAAAATTTCTGAAAATCTAGACCCTTAGACTAAGGTCCTTTATACCCATTTCCAATTAATTCCAATTGCACATTGAAAAATTCTTTCTGAATTTCTGTTTCAGGGGAATTCATTTTAATAAGATGAGATATTTTTCTATCCAAAAATATTCAAAATCTGAATATTCTCTCTCTAGAATATTTTCTCTCTCTACAATATTTTCTCTCTCTATGCCAAAACAGGCAGAGACAAGATCTCTTATATTTTTGAAGAGGGAATTGATTACAGGAGAATATGCTGGACATTTTGAGAGGCTGGGGAGGAATCTTACATTCTCTCCCACTTGAAAAACGCGAGATGTCCTCATCTCGCAAACTTGGGTAATTTTGCAAGATGCACGAATATGAGGCACCTCTTATCACATCCTATCTCTTCCCATACACATCTTATCACATCTCATACACCTCTTATCACATCTTATCACATTTCATATCTTTTTTAAGAGAATTCTTATATTTGATATAAGATTTCTCTACACATTTATTTATGCATAAATTCCATTTAAGGAGACTAACACTTTCGAAATAAAAATCAATCTTTTATGCATCTTCTTATGCATAAATTCAATTTGGTAGGAATTACACTTTTAGAATAAAAGAATTTCTCTTATGCATCTAAGTTATGCATAAAATCCATTTATGATGAAAATCACACTTTTGGTATAAAAAGAATATCTTTTATGCATACCTCTATGCATGAAATCCAAATATAATAAAAGTTACACTTTTATAATAAAATAATCAACTTTTATGCATACCATTATGCATGAAATTCAAATATAATAAAAGTCACACTTTTATAATAAAATAATCAACTTTTATGCATACCTTTGTGCATGAAATTTAAATATAATAAAAGTCACACTTTTATAATAAAATAATCAACTTTTATGCATACCTCTATGCGTGAAATCTAAATATGATAAAAGTCAGACTTTTATAATAAAATAATCAACTTTTATGCATACCTCTATGCATGAAATCCAAATATGATAAAAGTCACACTTTATAATAAAATAATCAACTTTTATGCATACCTCTATGCATGAAATCCAAATATGATAAAAGTCACACTTTTATAATATATTAAAATAATCAACTTTTATGCATACCTCTATGCATGAAATCCAAATATGATAAAAAAACACTTTTATATTAAAATAATAATTCTTTTAGGCATACCTCTATGTATGAAATCCAAATATGATAAAAGTAACACTTTTGCAATAAAATAATCATCAATTATGCATAACATAAAAATCAATTTCTCCATGATTACAATAAAATTCTTTCAATTAATCTAGGATGATAATTCCTAGAATATGGTAGGAAGTTCTCTTTTCATGCTTTGAATAAAATTATTTTATGTGTAATTTTTATAAAAATTTTACCATAGCTCCGCTACTATGACTGATAAATCTCAATTTATTTTGAAAGATAAAGCTTATCATTAAGGAATTGATTAGAATGATCCCTAATTGGATCATTAACCCAATAATGGATTGAATCATCAATATTCATGAAATACATAAACTAAAAGCATAGAAAAAAGCCATTAATTTGGTCTCAAGCATAGATTAATCTTGGATTAAGAAAAAGCTTTATGAAAAGCTTCATTTGGATTGAGAATGGGTCATGAGTATGACCATTTCTAGAAGTGAGAGAGAGAAATTACATAAAACCATTAGAATTAAGCATAAATAAAATTTTATGTAATTCTTAACTATCATTAATCAATTAACTTCAATAGCATTCATCAAATTATGTAACTCTTCACTACCATTCATCAATTAACTTCAATAGCATTCATCAAATTATGTAACTCTTCACTACCATTCATCAATTAACTTCAATAGCATTCAAAAACCATTCCAATTAAGCTTCTCAAGCTTGAGAGGGGTTGAGAAGAGAGAAGCATTGAGAAATTATAGAAAAGATAAAAGTTCACCATTTACCTTACAAATTGCTTGATTCTTTGTTCACGGTAGAGGCCCCCAACCAATCAATTAGTTAAGTATGTTGATGGAGCCACCAATGGGGATTGAAGAAAGAGGGAGGCTCCAATTTCTTCAATTTGGAGAGAATTTTAGAGAATAGTAGAAATTAGCATTATTTTAGCATAACTCTAGTATAGTAAAATTCTTCTATTTTTTTCAAAGGACTCATGTTCTATTTATAGGAGAGGGAAGCTCTAACCAAAGCTAACTGAATTCTAGAATTTTCCAGATTCAGTTTGGTTGAATTTGGACTAGATTTGGACCTAGTTTGGTTACTTTTTGATTCGGTTTGGTTCCATTTTGATTTGGTTTGATTCAAGAGAGAGGAGAGATAAAAATATCACATTATTTTTGAGTTTAAAACTCATTCAAGCATGTGAAATATGCACCTCCTTTAATGGACTCCCCTTCCTTACATATGTGTCAAAATGGAATTATTATACCCAAAATATCTCATATTTTTAATATTGCTCATAGTTTTTTACTAATAAACCTTGTACATTTTCAACTCTTCATCTTATGTGAGCATTTACTCATTTTTGGATACCCAAAATATCTCATATTTTTGATATTACTCATAGTTTCTTACTAATAAATCTTGTACATAGTCAACTCTTCATCTTATGTGAGCATTTACTCATAGTTTCTTATTACTAATAAATCTTGTACATAGTCAACTCTTCATCTTATGTGAGCATTTACTCATTTTTGGGTATCTTCTTTTACAAATTGGATTTATCTCCTCCCTACACATAGATTGATCTTATTGGCCCAAAGGAACCTTAATTGGACCATAATCTAAAATTTCTGAAAATCTAGACCCTTAGGCTAAGGTCCTTTATACCCATTTCTAATTAATTCCAATTGCACATTGGAAAATTCTTTCTGAATTTCTGTTTCAGCCAGGGGAATTCATTTTAATAAGATGAGATATTTTTCTATCCAAAAGTATTCAAAATCTGAATATTCTCTCTCTAGAATATTTTCTCTCTCTATGCCAAAACAGGCAGAGACAAGATCTCTTATATTTCTGAAGAGAGAATTGATTACAGGGGAATATGCTGGACATTTTGAGAGGCTAGGGAGGAATCTTACACTGGTGTAGGAAGAGGGTTTGTATTCATGTTGGAAGAAGTAATAGGGGGCTTGTGTCAATCCTTCATGAGCTAGATCGGCTAATATTTCTATGTTTTGGCTCATAAAGCTCCGCCAACCTCATGGCCTCTTTGATAGTGCTTGGCCTTTGGGGTAAAACATCTGCCTTGATGTTGAAATCCAAACCATGCACAAACTTTTTCATCTTCATGTCCTCATTCAATCCTTCCACAAACATTGAAAGTTTCATAGACTTCTTGAAAGTTTCATAGACTTCTTGATATACTCTCTCACCAACATCCACTTTTGAGATAGCTCATACCACTCCTCATGGTATCTATCAAGTATCAATCGTGAAATGAATGCCAAATTCATTTCTTTCTTCAACTCATTCCATTAGTGTGGCATGTTCCCTTGATTGACCATGTGTCTCCACCATTGATGAGCATAGTCCTCCATATGCAATGATGCAAATTGAACTTTGTCTTGCTCATCTTTTGGGTAGAGTTGAAAGTATGTCTCCAATTTAGCAATCCATTCCTCCAAATTGTATGGGTTTAAGCCATCACCTTTGAACTTCGAGGTTGTGACCTTGTCTTTGACATCCTTCAAAGTATGGATTGAGTTCCCATGATATGGTGAAGGTTTGAATTTTAGAATTTCGGAGTAAGATTGCAAGAATTGAGAGGAATCCTTGTACTCCCACTTGCTGAAGTTAGGTAGTTCCATCCATCTATAATGTGCATCCCATTGCCTCTCTATGAAGGACATATAATCCCAATCTTGTGTATCATGCATGACCTCTTCTTCATCCCAATACATCTCCTCTTTACATCACCATCATAGATTGATTTGTCTTTTTTTGGGTAAACACTCTCTTGGCACCCCCATAAGATGTATCCATAGGTTTGAATGGTACTTATGGTGCTTTCCCATTCAATCGATACATCATGGGATGTGTATGCATCATATGCTTAAAGAGAACTAGCATGTGCGTAATGAAGTGGGAGGGATGGTAATCCTAATGCATGAAGAAAAACATCTACATTGCAAGACATCAATAATGTATGAGACATCTTGAGAGATTCAGAGAGAGTTAAGTGAGTGTTTGTTGAATTTAGCACAATGGACTAATCATCTTACGATCATGGAATGGGAGAGCAAGCGAAATTTCAAGGGAAAGATTCTGCCTTGTTTACCACCCCCCCCCCCACGTGCTCTCAGTTAGAGAAAGGCACGTGGGTGGGAGAGAGGGGCTATCCAAAGCCCCAATTTGTTACATGGGAAGAACCAATGTGTTGGAGCTCCAAGGCACACATCTGGTTAGAATGAGTTAACTTTGTGTAGTAGCTATGGACTTGTTTTGTTATGAAATTCATTATTTGAGGTTTATCACACGGGGACTATTGGACGTGATGTGTCCATAGTTTATTGGCGAGGGAGTTTGGACATCGAGGGAGTCCACATCTCATTATTCATCCTTGGGGTTCACTACAGGAATGGCTGGTGCTGTTCATCGTAGCATCCTCTTCAACTTGGTTTTGTCAAGCAGTAGCACTATGAGCTACAGAGGGAGTGGTAGAAATTGGTGTATCTCATGTGCGGTGGGAACATGGCCGAACTCTTAGTTGGTGTTTATTATAGTTGGTAATTTACTATTTCTAGGAAGTTGTGCTATATGCCTATATAAGGTAGTCCCATACCCTTATTTGTATTTTCCAATACTCATTTCACCTTGGCTAAGCTACCAAGCCATTGTACCTCTTAGCTACTCTAAGCATTGTCAACATTGTTCGCAACACTCGTTTCTCTCTCTCTCTCTCTCTCTCTCTCTCTCTCTCTCATTCATTGCACCCTGGTTAAGTTACCAAGTCGTCGTACCTCTTAGCTACTCTAAGCATTGTCAACATTGTTTACAACGCTCATCTCTCTCTCTCTCTCTCTCTCTCTCTCTCTCTCTCGTGTTTATCTTATAAGTGTCGCTCATCGTGATTAAGGGCCCTTTGGTTCAAGGGAGATGAACATCTTCCTCAACAAAGCAAGGGGCCGAAGGGAGAGAAGGATCAATTGAAAGAGAACTCACTTTTCTTTCTCTCCTCAAATAGCGGAAAGAAAAAAAATTACAGACACATAGGCATTTGCACTATACATGGCATGCCAAAAGCATGAATTGTGGGTGGCAAGAGCCGGGGAAAGAGTGAAAGATTTTTTCCAACTAGTGGAATGAAGGAGAAGTTAAAAATGCACTTTCCCTCAAAATTTTGTGATTTTACCTAAATTTTATTTCAAGAAAACCTCAATTTTCATCTGGGTTTTCATACATTTTGCCGGTGAAATTTTTAAACGGACGTTGAGCAATGTTCTCTGCAATGGTCTGAGGATCGTCTTCAGCAACGCCATCGCCGACTCTGCAATTGTCTGATCAAGACCGCCATCTCCAATTCTGAGGATCGTCTTCAAGAACGCCATCTCCAATTCTGCAATTGTCTGATCAAGGCCGCGATCGCCAATCGTCTTCAAGAATAATATCGCCAGAGCTTCCGGGGCCCTTTGCGAGAACACCATCGCCTGCAAGAATTCTAGTAACAGCATCGCCTGATCGAGGGTTGTCTTCAAGAATGCCATCGCCAACCTGACACAGAAAGGCAAACGCTACTGTCTTCCTTATCCCGCCATGGCCACTTCTGATGATTATGCTCTCTCAACCATGGCCATGCCTTTTGGCGTGCACCTTCCAGAGCACCTGATTGGGCTCGTCTTTGTGCGCCTCACCATGGATCGCACACGGAATTCAAACTCTATGCAGGCTTTCCCT
The DNA here is from genome assembly GCF_041138505.1 of Cibotium barometz. Taxonomy (NCBI): domain Eukaryota; kingdom Viridiplantae; phylum Streptophyta; class Polypodiopsida; order Cyatheales; family Cibotiaceae; genus Cibotium; species Cibotium barometz. Next base: position 3,995,976 of record NC_141051.1, on the reverse strand, counting down.
CGTTTGTAAGGGATGGCACCATGCCATCTCCTCTAATCAACACCTGTGGAGAGCCATGGGCACCACTCTCTCTCCTCACTGCTTTCCACAGGACCTCATTCTCCCCAATCCCCTCCTCTTTTCTGCCTCAGAGCAAGGGAAGCCTCTGTAGCACCATGTCTGCAAGCTTTTCTATGGCTGGAGCGGGGGTTTGGTGACGGCCTTCCAAGCAGATCCTTCCCCAGGATTATGATGAGGAGGCTACTGTGACAGACTTTTGAGGGTTTTTGGGTATATTCCATGAAGCATTCCATGAAGCAGGTGCAAGATAAATGAAGATTTGCAGTCTTTCATTATTGGTCTACTTCAACAAAAGATATTGTGGGTGCTGTTTTGTAACGGTTAAGTTCATTCATGCTTTTAGGAGTTCTTATTACAGCTCAAGAAGAGATACATGATTGGGTGCTGGTTCGTAAAAATTCGTTCATTACAAGGCCATTAGCTGCTTGTCTTACAACATGATGTGTATTAAGGTGATGGCACTTGGCCTAATGTACAGCTTTCCCTTCTTTCCTCATGGCACTATGATGTGTATTAAGCTCATGACACTTGCCTTAACGTGCAGATTTGCCTTCTTTCTTGCTTGTCTTACAATCTGATGTGTATTAAGCTGCTGAAGGCACTCGGCTTAAAGTACAGCTTTGCTCCTGTCAGGCCTCTTCATGTGGTTGCCTGCCTCTTTACACAATCGCCTACTTCTTTATGTAGTTTGTCCAGAAAGGTTTCCTTCATGTACTGGTATGCCTGTGGTCAAGGTGGAGGGCGTAAATGAACGTCCCAAGCAGCTTGTGAACAAGCAAATTTTGTATTGGGCTATGATGAGGATGCTACTGTGATATGCATGTTTGGCTATCGGAGGGCTTTTGGGTATCTTGGCTACTTGTAATTTCCTGCCTTCTGTTTCAAGCTTTTATTATGGACCTGCGATAACAACATCTCAATCTGAAAGCTTGTGGTCACAATCATGTCATGTTTACATGTTAAATAAACGCGGTGCGAGCACTGTCTTTCTCAGCCATATCTTTCCTAGCCCTTGTCTACTGCTCCACAGATGCCAACATGCAGACGTGTATGCTAAGGTTTTCAAAATGCATCCTAAAACTTACTCCCAAGGGCCAAGGAATAGCCAGACGGTGGGGAATGAAGAACAGACAGCTGACAAGGAGATAGCCCCAAGTTGATGCCTAGCTTGCTTGCATTAGAGTTTATTCACCAAACCCTCTCGTTCTTGCAAAAATTTTGCACATCAATCAGACAATTCACCAAAGCACGATGTGTATGTGTGTATATGTGCCTGCGAGAGTGTATGTGTGTGTGCGTATATGTATGTGTATGAGTTTATGGTGTGCGAGAGTATGTATGTATGTGTGTGCATATATGTTCATCATGGTTTGTGTATGTGTATGTGTGTGTATGTATGTATGTGTATATGAATGTGTTTATCATGGTGTGTGTATGTGTATGTGTATGCACATGTGTGTGTATGTGTGTATATGGAGTGTGTCGTATGTGTGTACGTACGTATGTGTGTGTATGCGTAAATGTACATATGTGTATGTGTATATGTATGCATAAATGTACATACGTGTATGTATGTATGTATATGTATATGTATGTGTGTGTATGTGTGTGCAAGTGTGTACATGTGTATGTATGTATGTATCTGTATGTGTGTGTGTGTGTGTGTGTGTGTGTGTGTATAAGCATATGTATATGCATGTAATTGTGTATCTATGAGTGGTGTGTATATGGGTTTGTATATATATGTGTGTATGTGTATGCACGGTGTGTGTATATGCATATGTATGGTGTGTATATATGCATATATGGTATGTGTATGCATAGGTATGTGTGTGTTTATGTGAGTGTATGCATGTGTGTACGTGTGGGTCTATCAATGTGCGTATGAGTGTATGTATTTGTGTATATGGTGTTTGAGTGTATGTATGTATATTTGTCTGTGTGTGTGTGTGTGCACACGTGTATGTATGTACATGTGCGTATGTATATGAGTATGTATGTGTCAATATGGCATGTGAGTGTATGTGTGTGTGCGTATGCATATGTGTGCGATGTGTGTATTTACATGTATAGTTGTGTGTGGATGTGTGTATATGTATATGTGCATATGTATATTAGTATGTGTGAGTGCATGTACGTGTCTATATGGTGCATGAGTGTATGTGTGTGTGCGTATGTATATTTACATGTATAGTTGTGTGTGTATGTATGTGTGTATGTGTGAGCGTATGTATGTATGAATGTATGTGTGCGTATGTGTATGGTGTGTGAGTGTATGTGTGTGTACTATGCGTATGTTTTAAATGTACGTGGTGTGCGTATGTGTAGTTATGTGTGAATATGTGCATATGCATGTGTGTTTCTATGGTGCATGCGAAGTGTATGTGTGTCTGCGTATGTGTATGTGTATGTGTATGGTTGCAAACGTATGTGAAGGCATGCATGCATGTACTTATGTGTGAATGTCTACATGCATGTAGTTATATGTGTATGTATGAGTGTGTGCATGGGTATCATAACAACAGAGAAGGGAGATATAGCCATGCAAGCTAGCCATGTGAGAAGAGAGAGAATATATGCATAGGTATTTGTGCATCTATATTTGAAAAACTAGTATGGGCGGGTAAAGGATTTTCCTCAAAACTTTCTTCTTCTTTTCCCTCTTCTTCTTCTTGAATGTCAAGTTTTCGCCATTGCTTCTTGCTCTAGATCTCCATCCCCTCTCTCATTCAAGGTAAGTGCTCTCAAGCTCTAGATCTCCATCCACTATATATGCATACTATTGCATGGTAAAAGAAGAGTTATTTTCTATTTTGAATAGCTCTTCAACAAATGGCCAAGCATACACATTTTTTAAGCCCAAGTTAGATGTTGTTTCATTTTAGCATAGTTATTGCAAGATTTACATAACTAGAATCACCAAGCTTTGCATAAGCTTTAGGTTCACATACAAATGGCCCTTAAGCTTGCATAGCACTTTCAAAGTTTATGCATTGGTCCTTAATATGCATAACCCTCATACCACGAATAGAATCACTTAGTATGTATAGACATATATAGCATGGGCTTATATATAGCATAGCCTCTTACAAAAAAATGCATTGAACCATGTCATAGCAATTGCATAAAAGCATATCTCACCACAGAAATCATAGTCATAGTATCTTCGTTGCATCAAAGCCTCTTGCATAGCACTTAGCATAGCCTCTTGCTTGCATGCCTCTTTAACACTACATCCATCTTGCTTGCATGCCTCTTGCTTGCATAGCACTTAGCATAGCCTCTTGCTTGCATGCCTCTTTAACACTACATCCATCTTGCTCATCACTTACATAGCATTACCCATTGCCCATAGTGTAGCATACTTATAGAAATGATCAGTGTGGGGGCAATGCTATCCTAAGGTATGCAATGTATGTACTCATGCATGTCATATTAGATAATAGGGTTTTTCTTACAAGAAAAAACCCTCTTTCTTTTCTCCCTCATTGAAGGTAAGTGCACTAATCATATATTTAATCAATTTAGAGTTCCTTATTTCACTTATGTAAGTAGGATTAGATATAGGGTTTTGTGTACAAGATAGATTGAGCTAACTTTCTTCTTGTTTCTGTTCTTTTTCCTTTTGTAGAACTCTTATCTCCTCCTTGTTGTATGGTTTTATTTGTATGGGTGTGACCATCAAGAAAGCCTTTTCATTGAGCCATAACGCATATGGTGAAAACCCTAGTTATCGATGACATTAAGGTTAGCGTCTTATTTTCCTTGCCTTGCATTTTACTTTTTTCTATGAAAAAGGTCAAGGCCATGTGGCACATGCATAGTCCTACATGCAAATATTGCCAAGAAGTGTGGTGTTGGGGAGCATAATCATGCTATATTGCATAAGCGCTCAAAAATCATGTATAGTATCTATGCATGAGCACTTAAGCATATTGTCTTGTGCATAGATCTCACTAGCATAAGCAACAAGCATATAGCATAAGCCTCATGCCGTCATACCATGAATAGAAGCACTTATTATGCATAGATATAGAGAGCATGGTCTTATTTATAGTGTCTCATAGGAAAATGAATAGAATCATGGTCTTTGGCTTACTCATTTCAATGGACGGATTTAGGCTTGATTGTCGCCTAGACATTGTCCTAAATTTGTGGTTATGTAGTATGGATTTTGCTATACAAGGCTTGACTATGCATAGGGATTGCCTAGACACTGTCCTAAATTTGTCGTTTATAGTATGTCATATCATAGTGTATAACATTGCCCATTGCCCATTGTCCATTGCATTTAGAGTATAGCTCACTTAGCATAAAGTAGTGTAGCATTGTGAGGTCCAAAGTGAAAATATGCTTTTAACCGTGTATCTAGAAGACAAATAGGGTAGCATAGCAATTGTCTAAATACAAGGTCCAAAGTGCAAGTACGCTTTGAACCTCATCAACTAGGCAAGACAGCTTATGTTTAGGCTCATCACCTAAACATTATAGTAGGGAGTGAGCATAAACATGTCCTCCGTTTGCTGAAATGCGGCTTTGGACCTTGCATTTAGGCAAGGTGGCTTGCAGTTATGCTCATCACATAAGCATTAGTGTAGCCTTATATTCTTCTTCACATTTTTGGCCTTAGTTTTCGGTATGTGCCCTTACTTTTATCTTCATCACTCCCCTTGTTAGCTTGTTTTTTATTTTATGTAAGTGTGAAAGAGGGAAAGGCTACACAATTGTCTCATCTTCATATGCTAAGGTCTCAAAATCCCAAACCTTGATGCATAAAAAGCAAAAGAAGAAAACACTTTAGCTTTGGAGAGCATAGAAAGGGAAAGACGCAAACACTTTAGCTTGTGAGCTTCCCCAAGTATGAAAACAAAAATGTTTGCCATCTTTCCCTCTTGCCTTATTATTCCTCTCTTCCTTGCACAATTTCTACCACCATTAAGGTTTTTTCCTTGCCTCTTCTCACTCACACATATACAGATACACGTAGCTATAGTGCCAACTCATGTTGTTGATTTATCTAACATTGTAGAAGGATCATGAGTGGTTGCGAGGACTCTTAACATTGTAGAAGGGTCATGAGTGATTGGGAGGACTCTAACATTTCCAAAGGGTCACACCACCATGGGTAAGATTATGGTTTATAAGGGTTGTGCACCCACAATCACGGTGAAAAGTATTTTGGATTTGTGTGTGCTACTGCAAATGGAAAATGACGGTGCAAAATCTAGCCACTTTGGATCTTGATCACAGGCATGCCTTCTCAATTTTCTACCATCTAAGGGAACATAACTTCACGTCGACACAACAATGGTATGTTTTCGAGTTTGTGTCAGTTGCATTTGGACTCAAAAAAGGCCCTCTAAGGATTCTTACTTTTAATAGATTAAAGCTAAAATTGTTGAGTGTTAACCAAATCAACATGATACCTTGCACAAGAGAGGGAGACAAGAAGAGAAAGAAGATCATTCAAGGGTTGGTTCAGAAACTAGCACTTAGCCAACCCTAATGATGGTTAACTCCCCGATGTGAGGCCACTAGGGGCTCACTCCACCTCCACTTGTGTCACTCAAATGGAGCTTCCACAAGCTCGCTAGAGAGTAAAGAGGAAGGGAGCTATGGAAAGCTCTACCTTTACTCCATGCCTTTGTGAATGCGAGAGGGATCTCAAGAAGGAGACAAGAAGAGGGAGAAAAGAAGGCAAGACAAGAATCATCACCTACATGCACACACCACAATCAAGCAAGCATGCATCAACTAATACAAGCCTACCACCATAACCACAAGAGAATGAGAGAAAGAGAGAAGGCAAAACTCAATTGTGATAATGGGATTGTCCCTTTTCATATTTCATAAATAACTTATATACATGAGCTCACTTTTTACAATGGTCGGTTGCCCATTTACAATTGGGGGTCCAAAATTGACTTCCTAGCTCTATGTACACCTATGCTCATTCCTATTTTGACCAGCATTACACAAGTCGTAAGCTCCGTCATCCCATATATCTTTTTCATGAAGTGCTTAGCGCGGTTACATAATAATGAGTTACAAGAAGCGTAACCACGCTTGAAAATGATGTTAACAAGTGTGGTTAACATAAACCCCTCCCTAATTCAGGTCTATCCTCGGAGATGGAAAGGCTACTTAGCGGTAGTAGATGGAGTAGGTGCAGATGAAGTCAAACCAGGACTTGGGATATGGAGGGGATGGATGGAAGACCTTGTAGCTAGTCCAAAAAGTGGTCTCTATCATATCTTCAAAGGTCTGTACGTGTAGGCGGGCATCCATTGGATGCACTTGTAGTAGCCAAATAACTTCTTCAAAGTGGGGCCTTTGCTGAGGTCGAAGGCGAGGCCTTGGCTACCCTCGTAGTAGTGGTTCCAATCCGAGAAGGCTTCCAGAATTGTGATAATTAGGTCAAAGAAGTGTGGATGGTGGCCACAATTGCTGGATGAGGCACTTGCTCATTTCTGTTAATGAAGGCATGGATCTTCATGAGCATAGCGGCCTCGGTGCAAGGGCTTTGGGACATGGGTGGGGCGAACCATGGAAAGTTGTATTGGAGCTTGGGGTTTGTCGTATGCACCGTCTTGAAGAGGTCCAAGCCCATCGTTCGATGGAAGGGCAAGTCAGCGAGGTCGATCCTTAGATGGCGGGGTGCCTTACAATACTACTCCTAGATGTAGGGTTTGAGAAGAAAAGGCCAAGGCCAGGCTAGTTGCTCACCCATAAGTTCAAAGGTGATGGGCGAGCAATGGAGGGGGTTTCTGGTAATAACTGCCTCATTTCCGATGGGGGTGTTAGAGCTTCCATACGTTGTGATTGGCGTCCAAATATGGTTAAAGGACATGGATGTCCATGCGGTTTGTAGCCTTGCTGATGGGGGATTCTTGGAGTTGTCAACCGAGCAGGATGTTGATGGCCTACTCAAACTCCGTGAGATCCAAGGGGTCGCGCCAGTTGAGGGGGTTGAGGGGTGGGTTGATTTCTTCGTTCTCCTATGGGGGTGGCAAGGGGATCTTCCCTTCCTCCAGAGGTGTGGGGGAAGGGACTATACTAAGTGAAGGAGAGGTGGATGTTGTGGCCTTCTCCTCTGTGCACCCCGCTTGTTGTTGAAGTTGATGGGCTTCTGTTTGGGCAAGGGCAAGGGCATGAAGGGTGTGCTTCTCTACTTCCTAGGCAGTCTGTAGTTAGCATTGAAGCTTAGTGAGGCAGACGAGGGTGGTGGTGAGGGTAGCCTCGCTGTCCTCCAAGGCTGCTTAGAGGTGGTGATTGGCTAGCATGGCTTCATGGAGGGCCTTCTGGGTCTACTGGTGGTTGGCTTTCGTGATGAGTATCTATTTCTACACAGTCGGTGACCTTAAAGTTTTAAAGCGCATCTACGCAATTGTTTCTAAAGAGAGAACTATTGGATTTTTAGGAGAGAGAAAGGAGCCTTTGGTGGATGGCCTTTAATTTTGATCTTTTAAAGCCTCAAAGAAAGAAAAGAAGAGAGAGAGAGCGAGAGAGAGAGAGAGAGAGAGAGAGAGAGAGAGAGAGAGAGAGAGAGAGTAAATAAGAGAGAGGAGGAAAAAGAGAGAGAGAAAAGTAAACAAATAGATGAAATTAAGAATAAATAAAATTTGTAAAAAAAGGCAATTTAAAAAAGAGAAAAGATGAGAAAAGAGATAGGGGGTAGGTAAATAAATGAATATATAAAAAATGGAAAAAACCTATAACAAAAGAAAATTTGTGAAAATCAAGAAGGATGATCAAAGGAGGAATACTTTAGAGAAATAAATAGGAAGAAAAAAGGAAAAATAAGGAAATAGAGGAAACAAATTAAAAATTTTAAAAAAAATTAAAAAAATAGGAGAGAAGAAGGATAAAAAATAGGGAAAGGGGAAAGAAGGTTAGGAAGGGAGAAAAGCTAAAAAAGATGCCCCTCTTTTTGTGGTTTTTCCAGAAAAATATCCCCAAGAGTTAAAACATTTGCCTTGTAATTTTTATTTTGCTCAAGAGAGAGGAGGTGCGTGGGAGGGAGAGGTTAATTTGTGAGCTAATGGACCTCCCCCATGACATGCATGTACAAGAACGTGCAATTTTGATTAAGAAGGATTAATATCACTTAAGTGATGAGACGGCCAGAAGTGACGCTTTAGCTGAGGATACTACTGAGACGCCAAGAGGACGAATTGGTAGGAGCGTTGATCAACAGCTTCAAGTCTTTATACACGCAACTTGTGTTGTTAGATGAGTTTAAATTTAAAAACTAAAGATGATGATGCTATTGCTATCCTGTTGTCAAGTGTGGACAACTTGATTCCCCACACTGGTGAAAACACTACGCCTTCTTCTGGATGTCGAAGGTCTATGATGCAGTCACTCAACTGGTTTTGAGAGAATACCATGGTTGCTGAAACTTGCCAAGCATTAACAGGTTTTTCACAAGCTTACAACGCAGTTTGTTTTGTGGAATGCACTTTTCACAGGATATTGTCAACATGGGCTGGCACGGAAACCTAGCTGTCTCATGAATGGATGAGTTACAACTTGCCAGTGTCACTTGCGATCCAAATTCTTGTGGGAGCAGATGAGTAGGGCAAGGAAATGCAAGCCGAGGGGATTGCTGAAGATCAACAACATATTGTGGGATGCACTCATAGTCATGTACACCAAATGTGGTGCAGATGCCATTTATATGCCAAATGCAGTGTAGGTGCAGTTTGTAGCATAAGATGTGTCTTCCTCAAATGAATTGATTTTTAGAGTGGAATTATGCGATGGTATCCCAAATTTGTTATAGGTGCAGTATGTATGCTTAATGCGAGGGTGTAGCATAAGATGTGCTGCAGATGCTGTCCGTATGCCAGATATGGTGTAGATGCAGTATGCATGCTGCAGCAGCATAATATATGTTTGGCTCAAATGCCTTGGTTCCAATAAAGTGGTGATATGCTTGGAATGTGATGGTGAATATGTATGCCAAATTGTGGCGAACAGGTCGTAGCCTTATTGGACATGGTGATCACAAGAAACTGCTACACAACGCGTGAGGAGGGAGCACTAAAGAGCTTCTTTATCTGCAGTGTAGGAGCTTCAAAAAGCCCATCAATCTGTGCTTTATTAAGCACTGCAATCAATCAATTATGGCGGCATGGCATTGGTAGACATGTATGTCCAATATGCTGCACTTGATCAAGTTTTGAGGCTTGGAAATAGTCATGTGGACTACACTAAAATAGCAAGTTTTGCTTAATGCTAACATGATGGGGAGCATTCATTGTCTCAGAAAGGATGCAACTTGGCCTCCTAATCCAATATCCTTTTCTTGCATTGTGAAAGTTGGTGGAAGCTTAAAGTTAATAAAGCAATAGAGATTATGCTTAGATGTGGTGTGAAGCCTCTGGTATGGGTACAGGGAAACACATAAGCAGGATAGCGGTGCCAAAAGAGAGGCAGGCAAGCAAGCATTGCTAGGCAAAGGGCTCACTACTTTTCTAGCATGTCTAGTGGTTCTTAGTGTGTTTTCTTGGTCCATGCACAATGTGTGTCCTTGGAAACCCTTTTGTGAACATTGGCCGCATTTGCAATGAAATTATCACCTTGACTCGCCAGTGATTACATGGGCACACCTCCTATCAACAAGTCTCCCCCGTACCAATTTAGCCTTGACTATTCCAGGCATCCTCAGGAGGGTGTTCATTCTGGTGAAAGGGTTTTGCACTTTTTGAAAGTACAAGCAACAAGTTGCTAAGTTCACTTGTTAAGCTATGTAAAACAGCTGGTTTTTATTCCTCTGTTCTTTCCCACCTTCAAGGTCAATGAATATGCCCACGACCTGCTCCAACATGGATTACACAATGCAGATTACTCTACTTACAAGATAAGGATATGGCCTGGATGCATGGACATTGTTCATAACATAGATGGCACCCCCAGGGTACATGTATCCTATTGCAGGGCAACATTAGCAAGAGCCTTGATGAGACTGTTCCCAAATTGCATTAGCTTTTATCAACTTCAATGCTTAGCAGTTCTAGACCCATTATTTCGCTTGGCATTAATTTGACGGATATGGATGCCAATATGGAGACACAAAAAGTGGAAGTAACATGCATCAACCTTTGCTTTATGTGATCTAAGGGAAAGTACTGTGCATTGACCTTTGCTTCACGTTTGGAGTATGATCTCCTAGCGTGTGCTTATGGTAAGGTCGTACCCGCTGCAGCTCCTAGAAAAGTGAGAGAAGGTAGATGACCAGCTTTAGGCAGCATGGGATACTGCACCACTGGCTGCATTTCAAAGTTTGAGGATTTAACAACTTTCTTGGTGCAATGCAAGGGCCTTCGCCCAAAAGAAGTATGGGTGCAGCCAACACGGGCAAGGAATCACTACAATACGTACAAGCAATGCAATATACCTAAAAGTAAGCAACTTGGCCCTCATCTTGAAAAGTTGTGGACCAAAAGAGGGGAGACAAGGGCTGACAAATTCATTTTTATCCATGCCCACCTTGCTCCTAACACAACATACTCATCTTTGACCTTGTGACCTTGTATGGGTGCAGCCGACACGGGCAAGGAATCACTACAATATGTACAAGCAATGCAATATACCTAAAAGTAAGCAAGTTGGCCCTCATCTTGAAAACTTGTGGACCAAAAGAGGGGAGACAAGGGCTGACAAATTCATTTTTATCCATGCCCACCTTGCTCCTAACACAACATACTCATCTTTGACCTTGTCTTACATCTTGCATGAGCGGGGCAACATTAGAGCACTTGACAGGGGGGACTGAGATTGCAAGATGGGTTGCTGGGTCATAATAATGTGCTTGGGACCGTCTTGATGGGTATGTACATGAAATGCCGTGCTCTTGCAAAAGCACGGCGAGTGCTTCATGAGCTTACTGATTGGAATGTTGTCCCTTGGTAAACACAATATGCCTGCACAATATGCTAAACACGGCCAAGGCTATGAAGCACTCAATTGGTTTGATCAGATGCAGCATGACGGCTTCAAACACAGTGACCTTCATTTGCATCTTGAAAGGAGCGAGTAACTAGGGGGAAAAGACATATGATGAGATTTGTGAGACGGGTTGCTGAAAAATAATGCTTGGCACCACAAAGTGGATATGTACGCCAAATGCAAATGCAAAATGAGTGCTCTTGTAGGACAAATGCAAAAGCAAAATAAGTGCTCTGGTTGCAAGTCACAAGCAGTTGGTGATAGGGCAAGCGCCTTTGTCCAAATGCAGTGATAATTGCTTGCTGAAAGCCGAATGTATTTTATGAGTATAAGCACAAAATATGGCATCAAGTTAGATTGATAGCATTCACCTGCATTTTTGGGCATGCAAGGCACCTTGACAAGGCAATCAGTCATCAAAGAGATGCCATCTTTTGATTGTTTAACTGCCCTATTGGGTCTGCACTCATCTAAGAGATGACATCTGATTATTTCACTGCTCTATTGGGTGTGCAGTCATTTATGTTTGACAAAGGATGGCCACATGTATTTTATGAGTAAAAGCACAAAATATTGCATCAAGTTAGATTGATAGCATATACCTGCATGCTTTATATATATATATATATATATGTATGTATGTATGTATGTATGTATATGTAGAGAGAGAGAGAGAGAGAGAGAGAATGTGTGCACTGGGGAGGAATTGAGAGAGAGACATGGAAGAGGTGAGGGCTGAAGGGATGGGCATGGGAGAGGAGCAATCGGAGCTGAACTTGCTTGACACAATGAATATCTGAACCCTCACAATACACATTAAACATCAAGTTTTGGAATATAGAAAGAAAGTAAGCGACCTTGTTGGGCACACTACAATATAGCAAAGATTGATACAATGATAACATGGCATTTAATGGATAATTGGTCGAACTTTTTTGAAATGTAAAGCATAGGATACACATCAATGTGTGGAAAATGCAAAGGCCATAGAGGTTGAATCAACTTATGTTGTCCCCAACGATACGAATGCTCACCACACACAAGTTGATGCCATCTAGAGCAAGGTAAGCACGGGACAAGAGGACATGAAGATAAGAGATGTAGATATGCCTTGGTAAAGAACATACGACAGTATACTTTACTCCAATCTAAAATTAATACGCTTGCCTCTTGCTATAATTTCCCAAGAGTAATAAATGTAATAAAACTGAAACCCCAGGATTGAATTCCTCTTTTAAGGATCGATTTCATTTCTTTGGAGAAAAAGATTAAGAGATACATCACATTGAATCTGCAGTCACCATCTCACCACGGCCAAAATTTAAGGAAACTCTTCTTCTGGTCTTCTTTTCTCAAGTGGGTTTGTAAAGATGGAAACCTGATTGCATTGACAACGGTATCAAGGAGAAAAGGCTTGCAAGGTATAGCTTGAAGTGGTGGAGGAAGCTGTACAATATTGCATGGAGGCTCCTTATGAGTGCCAGGCAAAGATACAATTGGCTCATATTGATCATCTGCACTCTGTAGAAGCCAAGCAGTCTTTTGGAATATGTTGTTTGTTGACTCATCCTGGTTCAGTGAGATCTTGCTGAGCCCTTTCTGCAAGAGGGTCTCCGCTTTTGATGACTCCAAAACCCCCAAAGCATGAACTACACAACTTTGGCTCCTGCATTCTTTTGAGAGCTCTTCTAGCTCCTCCATTACGTCCTTATATCGATGTTCCCGCTGCTGATAGCTGCTCAAGGCCGCATCCGCGTACTCGCGAGCTCTTTGATAGAGCATGTATGCATTAGCATACTTGGCATGCGTGCAGTCGGCTTGTGCAAGGTAAAAACACCTTTCAGCTTGAGAAGCAAGCTGTTTGGCAGCTAGCTCAGCTGCAAACTCGACCTCACCACTACTCAGTTGTCTTCCAGATGTGACAAGATCGGACAAATCTATAAGACTTTGAATGAGCTGCTCATACAAGCCAGCTAGCTGTTCTTGCTTTGGCTTGGTCGATTTATCTTTCTTTTGAGGATGTTGCTGCTGTTGTTTGCGAAGGCGATTCTTTGACATGGTGACCAGCAGCTGCTTTTGATTCACGATCTGTTGCAATATCATACAGCTAACAGCCCTATCAAGGCCTAGTAGGTTATCTTTCACAGGACCCTCAGCACTGCTCGCAAGCTCTTCCCGAATGTGTCGCCTCGCATCCTGAAATGCTCCCACTATCTTGTCAAAAATACTTAACTTTTTCTTTGAAAATGCCAAGGTGGAGGTCATCAAAGCACCCAACTTTGTCTCCGATTGTTGCCCTTTCTCGATGCAGGAACAAATTTTTGCATTGTGGATGGGGAACTCGTGACCGAGCCAGTTCAATCCTGTCATGCTAATCGCTTGCTGGGGGCACGCTTCGCTCGATATCACGGCCTCCAATTTGGCCTTTAACATGTCCACAGCAAGACCCTCCTGTGTGCTCAGATGCGATCCATCCATGCCCATTTTATATGAGCAATAGTGAATGTTCGGAATGATCTCGTCCTCGACCTTCCGCCGATAAAAGTCTCGGTTTTCCATGGATGCGAGCTTCTCATAAACAACCTTTGCACAGAAAAAGCTTTCCATGGCAATGTCCCAATGTTGCTCTCGTTCTACCAAATAGGAGCCTTTCATGTATGCTGCATAGGCTGTGGCCTCAAGGGAGGTTTTTGGATCCGCTTTCTCGGCGCAAGCATGAGAAAACAAGTCAGCCCATTTGAAGGCTTTGGACAGACGCCCAATCATATGCGAGCGTTGATGAGCGTTTGCGGTCTGCTTGATGGCCATGGCATAACTCCACGCCCTCTCGGCCGAGTAAAGAAGGATGTGCAGATAATTCATGTCTACATGGACCTGCTTTGCCACAACATTCACCTGCCTTTTGGCATGTCGTTTGTCATGTCGTTTGGCATGTGTTGTGCCGCCAGGGGCCTTGCGTAACTTGTAAAGGCGTCTCAGTCGGGCCGTACAATGCCTCCGGTAGCGCGTATAGTCATGATGCCTTACCCCGTGCTTATTCTGTGCTGTCATGATTAGTTGCAGCACCTTCAATGTGAGCAGCTTGGCATGATCCACATCCATAGCAGACGCGCCCATCTCACCTTTCATCCTCTCCTGCAGCTGAAGCAACCACTAATTCGTTTGTGCGCTCGCCCTCTTCCTTTGTCTCTCTTCTTTATATGCTAGCAGTATATATATATATATATATATATAGCGAGCCAGCTTTTGCTCTCGTTTGCTTTTCGCTAAAAGAAAGCAAAAGCTCCACGCGTTCAAAAGAAATCTCGCTGTCGTCACGCTGGATTAATTAAATAGGGGCATACAACTAGTGAAAAAAGATATTCAATTAAATAGTTGGGATGATGGAGAAATCTCGCTCTCGTCACAAATATGTAGAGGTCAGTGCACTTATTAGTTAGTTTATGGAGCTATGTGATCATATTCATCCAATAGTCAATGACAAGATGGATATAATGTGTGCTTGCCGCATCCTTGCCCTTCTTTTCTAACCATTTTTTCCAAAGACATGTCCCCATAACCACCTATGCGCTATCCCTCACATAACCAACAATGCGTAACTCCTTTGGTGGCATCTTGTTAGGAGCTTAGGTAACCCTGCAATGTCCTTCTTCCACATCTCCATTCCGCCTTCTTTTTGTTAGCACATTCATCCCCAGTTTCTGCCCATGTTTGGTGTCCTTTTGGCGCATGGCCCTTGGCCACCCTTATTTTATATATTTTTCTGGGATTTTTGCCAGCCAGGATGCCTTTTTCCCAGTCGGCCAACTTCTGCAATTCCAGTCCGCCAACTCTCCCCACCTATAAATAGCTTGGCTGGCCTCTCACTTTTTCATCTTGCCTAGTCTATCTTTTGCTCCCTCACTTTTATGAGACTACTTCTGTCTCTTGCTTGGGACTGTATCACTTCAATATATTCAGCATAGTTGCTCCATATCTCTCTCTCTCTCTCTTGCACTCTCTACTCAGCACACTCTAGTGCTTATTTGCTTCCGCTCTGTGTACTCTTTCATGGTATCATCACTCCCAGTTCCTCTGCTGCCCCAGATTCAGCCCTATTTACAGCCCCTTAACCTCTGCGTTTTTTTCATATTTGCAGCCCTCTGGTTGCTGCGTTTTCTGGACAGCTTTTGCTGATTGTTTTCCCTTCAGTTTGGCTTCATCGCTTGCAGCCAGAAGGTTATATTCTCATCAGCGTTTTACTTCTACTTGGAGTTTGGATCTAGGAGGCTTGTTTTTTCAGGATAGCAGCCCCTCTTTGGCTGCGTTTTTCTCTTCGGTGGACATTCCCTTTTGCAGAGGGGGATTGTGGTGGTTCGGGCTTTGGTGGCACCCTTGGTACCTGTGGTGGAGGACACTTCTTCTTCTGAGATTGTGCATATTTCTGAGATTGAGCCCAAGCTTTTGTGATAGTTGCTCCGACTACTCTTCATATGCTCTCTGAGTCTGCAAAGTTGGATGGTTCCAACTACACCTTGTGGAAGGTGAAGGTGAAATCAGCCTTGCGTGGCGTGGATATTTGGGATTGGCTTGTTACACCTGCCAATGCCACCCATTCCGCCCTTGCTTACGGTGGTGTGACTCAGGCAGAGATTGATATTTGGCAGGCAAATGATCATCGTGTGGTCTACTTTCTGATGTTGAACTGTCAGGATTCTATTCTCTCTCATGTGCGTACTGCAAATGCTGCACATGAAGTTTGGAAGGTTTTTGCTGATCTCTATGAGATTAAGTCTCCGGGTCGGATTTTGCCGTTGGAAAAGTAGCTTATGAACTTATCAGTTTCCGCCTTTCCATCTTTATTTGCTTTCATCTCAAAGATGAAAGATCTCCGGGACGAGCTTGTTGTTTGTGGCAAGGATATCTCTACAAAGGATATGGCTATTCGGCTTCTCTCCAAGCTTCCATAGAGGTTTAATGCTTATTTTTAGTCTCTTGTTTCTTCTCCTCGTCCGGTTCTGGTTACTTGGGAGGAAGTTCTCCCCTCCATTATGCAAATTGAGTCTCGCTTTGAGGAGCGGATTGGCACCTCTGGTGGTCCTGCTGGAGCTTTGGCAGTGTGAGATAAAGGGAAGAATCAACAAAAAAAAAGGGAAAGGGGGTTCTGACAAGAACTCCAAGGATAATGACAAGGATAAAGACAAAAGCAAATCTTCTAAAAACAAGGACATTGAATGTCATTATTATAGCAAGAAGGTTCATAAGTCGCCCCAATGTCACAAGAAGAAGCGGGATGAAGAAGCAAAGAACTCTTCCTCTACACAATGGTGTCTCAGACCAAGAAGGATGATGGTATTCTTCTATTAGCAAGTACTAGTCATATACTTGCTCTTGTGACTTCTCAGTAGTACCGGTCGTGGATTGTGGATAGCGATGTGTGGATAGCGGTGCTACTACTCACATGACACCCCATTGAGATTGGTTCGAGGACTTCACTGCCAGGTCAGGTGAGATCACTTTGGGTGATTCTTCTTCCGTGTGCCAGTGCATTTCGTGTATATTTACAATGACATTTTTGAAATGCCTTGCATTTTGTACCATGCCTTGGAAGATATCTCATCACCAGTCAATGAGAACACATAGTTCATCTTTCTAAAGGGACTCTCATGCCATGCCACACAAAGAGAATCATAGACAAAGTCGATACATTTTTGTAAGTGGGTACTCTAAAATTCCTTTTGCAAAGCCATGAGCATGTATCAAATAGCATGTTGACAGCTCCTTTTATAACAGTCTCAATGGTTGATATTGATTTCACTTCATCTAAGGATACTCTAGCTCTATACCAACCTCATAGAAAATTCCATAGTAATTTGTGGACTTTATGTACCTGAGAATCTGTCTAGCCACATCCAAGTGTGGCTTCCTAGGGGCTTGCATAAACTGCCTCACAAGTTCAACGTCATAGCTCAAGTCTGGCCTAGTAACGGTCATGTAGATCAAGCTACCCAGTATGCGCCTGTACAAAAGCTCACTTTGATCTGTAAAAAGATTTGTGTTCTGCTCCAATGGCACTGAAATATGCTTACAGCCTGTCATACCATACATCCAAGCCATAATGTCTCTATAATAACAAAATGCCATGAGGTGATCTCACCACCTCTATGCCCAAGGAATACCGCAGCTCACCCAAATCCTTCATCTCAAACTTCTGCTTCAAAAGCCTCCTGATATCATGTATATCAACATCACTATCACCAGTAATAATTAAGTCATCCACATAGATGACTAATAGTTTGATCCCTCTATCTCTCTTTTTTATATAAAGTGAAAATTTTGCATTGGATATCTAAAATCCAATAGTAACAAGATACTCCTCGATCTTGTTTGACCATGCTCTAGGTGCATGTTTCAAGCCATACAAGGCTTTGGGTAACCTGCACACAAAATCTGGGTATGCATCACTCTCATAACTTCGTGGCTTCATCGTGTATACCTCTTCTTGCAAATCACCACGCAAGAAGGCATTCTTTATATTCATTTGATGTAAAGACCAACCCTTTGCTATAGCCTAGCAACGATAGCTCTCACAATTTCCATTCTTGCAACCGGGCTGGATGTCCTCATAGTTAATGCCATAAGTCTGCACATAGCCATTGTCAACCAATCTTGCCTTATACCTACTCACTAAACCATCAGTGTTATGCTTGATCTTATGCATCCACTTACATCCAATTACCTTCTTTTCCTTAGGCAAAGGCACTAACTCCCATATTGCATTTGCATCCAATGCTTCAATCTCCTCATTCATGACATCTTCCCATTTCTTATTTCCAAGTGCCTGCTTAAAACAAGTGGGATCCAACTCCTGTATTACTTTAACCATGTAAGAATAATGATGGACTGTATATCCATCATATCTCAACATGTCAGGGTACCTAACCCTTGTAGACCTGCGTACACCTGGATCACTAAACACGTACCTTCAAAATAGCCCTGGTTCTCACCAAAAGTAACCACAGAAGGAATTCCAAGCTCTTTATCAAGGCTCTGCTTAGAGGCGTTAGAGTCACCATCCACATATGAGTGAACTGCTGATAGATCAGGCATAAAAGGTTAATCTATCTTTTCCTTCCCTTTACATGGTACTTGTGTACCTACATCTATCCTCATACTGCCTGACCATGGACTAACAATGGATCTACTGCTAGAGGACTCTCCAAGTCCACTAAGCACCTGTGATTGCTGTCCTACATGTGCTGCAACATTAGCACTTCTTACATTTTCATCTTCTATTGCCTTCACTGTTGGTTCATACTAACTACTCATCTCGTTTGAAAGATCCCTGTCCCAACCGCGCAACAAATTCAGAGTTGCTAGCAACGGAAGTAGCACTTCTTGCACGGGGCCGGGTCCCTCACTCGGGGCCTCGCCCACATATATCCGGACAAGAGACTAATCCCTCGGTTCTTCCAAAACCAAACCCGGAAAAACTTCACTCGCCCGAAAAACATGGGCAATTCCTCCAGGATATTTTTGCTCTAACGTAGTCAAAAGCCTTAACTAACTGAAATGATCTGACCAAACCCGTAAGTCCCATAGTTAGATCAAGGAAAAGATTGCACTTGGATCATAGAAACCAACGCTTTTTTCCTCATTGAGAGGCACAGCCGTTGATTCCTTTCCAAAGAACAATTTTTATCCGGGATTTACTTCATCTATCATACCATAATAGAATTGAGTCTAATTTTAGGGATCCATCAGTCCAGCCTACCCCATCCAGTCCCGTGGATTAGCCAACTACCCAACCACTGTAGTGATGGGATCCATTTAAGAATTTGGTTAGGTTTTGTCCTGGGTACCAGGGAAAAGATTTCCCAGCCCCCCTAGCCGGATATTCATGCAAACTTAAAACTAGTCACACCACTTACATACCCAATATTAAATTGCCTTTTTCACAGATTCAGATGACTTTAAAACAATCTTTTAATGAAACTATAGTATCACTGATCATAATCCTCCAAAATATCCGGTTGAAACCTAATTTCTAATTTTTCCTTCATCGGTGTACCTATGGCATCATTGGCAACCAGAACGCTCACCACCTATCCACTCAGGGACCTTTTCGATAGTTCCTAGCTCATAGTACCTAGAAATATAAAAAAATCAAAATGGAAGAGATCAGCAAGATCAACCAACAAATCCATATAAAAGAGCCATGGACTCATCCGTTGAGGACCAGCAAGGTAAATCAACCAGATCCATTCCTGAATTCAAAAAACAACTCTTACTCCTTGTTCCAATATCTTCCCCAATGCACGTGTGGATATCTTCGACGACCCAGAGCCTGAGTACCGTATGGTTAGCACCCTCTAGGATCCTTTGCAGGTCACCTAGCACTTCACTCATAGGCCGCTTCCTTGGTCCCTCATCCACCGTATCGGAAGCTCACCATTTAAATCGAACCGAGGCTGGTCAAGACCTCGGCCGACCTTGCTACGCGAGACGTCCTCCGTTGGCTCTCCGTCAGCTGTTGCAACTTTATCAGATAGGTCTCCACCCACGACCTCATTCACAAGACGGTCAAAATGCTTCCCCAGCATTTTTGACATAAAACAATCATTTAAAAACAGGTCATAAATACAATTTCTATAATGAATTCTTGTCTTTCCACATTGTTCCACATTAATCCTCATTTAGTTCATATGTATTCCCATTCACATCACATCTTTTTCCATCTCATCATATCTTTTCTCATTTATCCGCATCAGATCTCATCCACTCGCATAGATACCCATATCCACATCTCATCACATCATATTCATTCATATCACATATCACATCTATCCCAATTTACATCACATCTCATTCACTCACATCCCGATTCACATGACATCACATCTCATTCATTCACATCCCGATTCACATCACATCACATCTATTCACGTCCATCACATTCATTTACATCACATCCATCACACCACATTCATTCATATCCATCACATTCATTCATTCATATCCACCGCATTCATTCTCATAACCATCCCATCACATGCATTCTATCCACATTATATCACATTACTTCTATCCACATCATATCTCATTCATACACATCTCATCTCATTCATCCACATCCATCCAATCGTTCACATGTATCGACTACTCACATCTATCCATACATTCATATCTATCACTTCACATCCACATATATTCATGTCACATCACATTCACATCCATTCTTCACATACTCATCCACATCCATTCTTCACATACACATTCACATCCATTCTTCACATACACATCACATACATATCCATATCCATTCTTCACATATACATTCACATCCATTCTTCATATACACATTCACATCCATTCTTCACATACACATTCACATCCATTTTCATCACATATCATCCACTCACATACCATATCATTCATCTACATCCTGATTCACATGACATCTCATCACATCTATTCACATCACATCTCATCCCTCCATTCTGGCATAAGACGGTCCTTTAAGAAAACACGGTTTCTAAGCAAGTTTTTAGTTTGATTTTCTTTTGAATACAAGGAGTATTTCTTGAATCAGTATCCCCAAAACTTCTTGATCGGAATTCAGAATTTCATACCAGAATTTCTTGAATTCTATAACCTTGATCCATAGATCAATTCGAAGGGTCTCAAACTTAGTTTCAGATTTGGCGGAGTTTTGAGTGTATTTTTCTAAACTAGTCACACCTTCTTTCCTCGTCGAAACTGACGAAAGAGTTGGTCTTGGTCATGTCTGATTCAAGGTTTGAGTCGGATAAGATTTTTTTGGAACTATCTTTCTCGAAAAGGTTTGATAATTCAGTTACTATTTTACTGAATTTCTTTCTTTGAATGTTTACTTAATTGATTTCTAAATTAATTACGAATTCCAATGAGGACAAAATTAATCATTTATCTGAATATTTCGATCTCGATATATTTCTTGAATTTTCTTTTTACAATCCGGGTGAATATAAAACAATAGAAATTTCTCTCTTAGAGTATTTAATTATTCATTTATCAAATACTCATAGAATTTAAACATAGAATTTAAGAGAATTCTAATTTTGATATAAAAATTCTTTATGCATCTATTTATGCATAAAAATCAACTTCAATGGGAATAACACTTTTATTTAAAAAAAAACCTTTTTTGCATCTATTTATGCATAAAATCAAATTTAACAGGAATAACACTTTTAAAATAAGAAGAACTTCTTTATGCATCTATTTAGGCATAAAAATCAATTTTTATAAGAATAACACTTTTATAATAAATTTTTTTCCTTTATGCATCTTTCTATGCATAAAAATCAAATTTAATAAGAATATCACTTTTGTAATTTAAAAAAATTCCTTTATGCATATTTCTATACATAAAAATCAATTTTAATGAGAATAACACTTTCGAAATAAAAATAAATCCTTTATGCATCTTTCTATGCATAAAAATCAATTTTAATGAGAATAACACTTTTGAAATAAAAATAAATCTTTTATGCATAAAATTCAAATTTAATGAGAATAACACTTTTGAAATAAAAATAATTCCTTTATGCATCTTTCTATGCATAAAAACCAAATTTAATGAGAATAACTCTTTTCCTTTATGCATCTTTCTATGCATAAAAATCAAATTTAATGAGAATAACACTTTTGAATTAAAAATAAATACTTTAAGCATCTTTCTATGCATAAAAAATAAATTTAATAATTAATATTAGTGATATCCATGCATATTCGTAGGTGAATATGTACATGGAGTAATTAGAATATTTCTTTTAGATGTAAAAATGGTGGGAATTACTCTTTTGGAATAACATAAAAACAAACTTTCTTTTCCACAAAATTCTGGAAAATTTTGCCATAACCTCCTTTGTATGGCTAACCATTTCTCATTTTTATCATTCTTTATTTAAGTTAAATTAACCCAAATTAGATTTATAGAACTCCAATCTACACAATTTTCTAAATTCAAGAGAGTAAACAATAAAAAGAGTTTAGGTAATCCTTTAGTTAATCTTTCTAGGATTAAGAAAGACTAGAATGTAAAGAAGAGAAGGGGCGGCCTTTTCCTCAAAGGCATAGCATTTGAATTTAATTCAATCAACTGTAAAAACATGAAAATCAAGAAAACCATAGATTTAAAATTAAACAAGTAAGAAAATTAACTTACATAGAGCTTGTAAGCTCTCCTTTGGCTTGAGGGATTGAGGGTTCTACTCTTGTTTGAAGCAAGAGTGGCCACCAATTCACTTTGGAGAGAATTAGGCCAAAAACAATTGAATTATTAAAAAATTCAATGTAGATGGCTCACGACAGGAGCAGAGTAACAGTGCATAAACACCATTAAGCTTTTACAAAGGGGGAGGCTTCTATTTATAGGAAAAAGTGAGCCCCTAACCAAGCAAACTGGTTCTAGGATTTTCCAGATTAGTTTGGTCAATTTTCGACCATTTTTGGGTCAGTTTAGCTTACTTTTTGGATCTAGTTTTGAAATAGGAGAGAGGAGAGATGAAATATCTCATTTTATTGATTAAAAATTGGGAGTAATGATGAGAAAAAGGTGCCTACTTCATGAGGAGAGATCCCCACATTGAGGTGTCAAAATTCAGTTTTTTAATTGTCTTTGGTCCTTAGTCCACTCTTCATCTTATGTGAGCATTTACTCATTTTTGGTGGGGTTTTTCTTTTATTCTTCAATTTATCTCCTCCGTACATTTGGATTAATCTTATTGGTCCATAGAAATCTTAACTGGACCATAATCCAAAAATTTTTAAAAATCTGGACCCTTAGGCTAAGGTCCTTTATACCTATTTTCAATTAATTCCAATTGCACATTAGAAAGTTCTTTTTGAATTTCTGTTTCAGGGGAAACCATTTTAGACACTAGGAGGATTTTTATATCCAAAAATATCTCAATTTTGAATTACCTCCCTCTAGACATTTTCTCTTTCCAGGCCAAAACAGGGTAAAACAAGATCTTTCTTTTATTTCAGAGAGGGGAATAATTATAAGATCAGAAGGGGAGGTTCTTACACTTGCATACCTCAAAAGCTGGAAGGAGGAATCTAACATCGTCAAAAACACAACATAACTGTCTTCTATTTCCTTCACTGCTGGTCTATACCAGCTACTCATCTCGTCATCTCTCCTTACACGAGTGGTAGGGTTATAATATCTATAACCTTTCTGATCCAAATTATAACCAATAAAGATGCATTTCTCTACCTTTAGATCCAACTTTGTTCTTACTTCATCAGGAACATGCACATATGCAATACACCCAAACACTTTAAAGTGAGACAAATTCGGTTTTATGCTTGTAAACTTCTGTTGACATGTCATACCATGAACAGTTGCAGTGGGTGTCCTATTCATAATGTACACAGCATTTGCTACTACTTTTTTCCAAAAATAATGTGGCATATTCTTTTCAAGCCATCAAGTCATGTGCCATTTTGCAATGTGACTATTTTTTTCTTCTACAACACCATTTTGTTGCGGAGTGTACTAGCATGTAAACTGTCTCTTGATTCCCTGCTTTCTCAAGAAATCGCTGAACTCATTGCAAAAATACTATCCCCCAACATCTTATCTCAGGCATTTTATTTGCATGCCTTTTTCCTTCTCGACCAAGACTTTAAATTTTTTGAAATTGAGCAAACATCTCACTTTTCTCCTTCATGAAGCAAACCCACACTTTCCTAGTGTGTCATCAATGAATGTAACATAATACCTGCAACCAGCAATTGTTACAGTCTTGGTCGGTCCCCATACATCTGAACGTATAACATTTAATGTACTTGCATTGACATGCTTTTCATGTGGTAAAGCATGTTTGGCCTACTTACCAAGCTGGCATGCTTCGCATACTTTATGCATACCATTAACCTTAAACTTTGGCAAATCTGTAACAATATTTTGGGACTACATAGATTTTAGCCGTTGTATATTCACATGACCAATGCACTTGTGACGTCATATGTCAATATTTGCAATGACACCTATTCCATATGCAAACATGGCTGCCTTTACCACCTTAGGCATGTTCACATCCAAAGTAAACATCCTGCCATTTCTATTACCCTTTGCAACCAAGCAGCACTGGTTTTTGAAGTCTTTCACAAAACATCCTTGAGGATTTATCCTCACTTGTAGACCCTGCTCAACCATCTTTCTGATATAATCAAGGCTCTTTGTAATATTTGTAACATGAAGTACATTAGCACTTCATTTTACCATCCTGCATAGACAATGGCACTTTACCAACATGCACAATGGGATGTGTAGTATCATCACCTATTTCTACATAACTTGGTTTTTCCATTTTCTGCATGTCTCTAAACCACTCGCCATGACTAGTCATGTGGTTAGAGGCACCAAAATCCATATACCATATATTTTGAGATCTTTCCACATCTCTTGTTGTGGAATTAAGCATGTGATGCATCACAAACAGCTGCTCACTTCTATCATCACCACCTTGTTTACTAGATAATGTATAGTTGTTGCCTTGCTCAACTTTCCACTTTTAATGTCATTTTGCTTTTTAAAGCAGTCCTTTGCCATGTGCTCTAGTTTGCCACAATAAAAATAGCACTCTATGCTATTTGCACTTTGATTTCTTTGCTAACCACCTTGGCCTCTTTGGCTCCCCCTGCCTCTAGACTGGATTGGCCTCTTTGGCTCCACTTGTGTATGATTGTTGTTGTTACAAACCATTGGATTCTCATTGTCCAGAATTCTGGTTTCCTTGTCAGCCCACCACCACCTTGGCCTTGACCATGTCCTCTACCTCTTCCTTTACCTGAATTAGAGTAGAAGGCATGTTTTGATGTGTTCTGTCTTTGTGAAGAAGAGTCCTCACCCAAAAGAATTTTTTTCTATGATTAGCATAGACACCAAGTCCCGAAAGTTGGGGACATTCTCTCTGATTGCAATGGAGGTCTTAAATGGCTTGTACTCTTCGCCAAGCCCATTTAAACAGACACTCACAAAATCATCATCTTCCACCAATACATTGATAGACCTAAGGAAGTCAATAATGCCCTTGATCTTTAAAGTATACTTATTGATAGACATGCTTTTATTTTCCACAGTATGCAGCTCTTGTTTTAGCTACAGTTTCCTTGCCTTTGTATTGGTTTGGAACATCTGCACCAGGTTCTACCATGCAATGTGTCCTATCATTGTGTCTATGACACTGATCGAAAGCCAATACATGACTTTCCTTGTACCTTGATTCCAATCCTTGAATATTTGCTAGAGTGGCATTCTCTTTAGATAACTTTGGAGGCTCCTTATCTCCTTTAACATAGTCCCAAAATCCTTCACCCACCATCAGGAAATTGGTCATTCTAAACTTCTAGGCATGGAGGTTGTTCTTGTCTAGCTTTATGGGCAAATGGTAAAGGACTACTAAGACTAAAATGGTCATGCTGTTAAAGACTGCAAGAAGAAGTAGGCTGGCAAGAAGCAACAACCACTTGAAGTCTTCATGGAAGGAAAAAGAATCACCCAACAACGTCGAAGTAGAGCTTGATCTTTTCATATTAATTGAAGAGGTATATTCAATAGCCCAAGCCTAAGTTGATAATTCATGGATTCTAGATAGCGGTACATCCCAATAGTTAACCAGTGAGAGAAAGACTAGGATAGCTCATGAAAGCCTTTAGACAAACCCATCGGTGTGATTGTTGGAAATAATACTAAATATCCACCCGAAGGGTCTAGAACCATCTCTTTCGTGGAAACTGGTGAATAGAAGAAGCTATTCCCACTCATGTACCTCAAATAAAGAGAAATCTATTATCAGTGTGGTGGTGGCTACGTGGTAAACATATCACAAGCTTGAAGTTCACTCCAAGAAAATGGAAGAAAAAATTCTGAAATAATGCTGGTTCGATAGTTGGCAAATGTGTTTTGCACAACATTTGTATGCGCTAAGCGCTTATACAAAAACTATGGACAAGGGCACAAGCAAAATTTAGCATGAGCGGTTTGGCCACATTGGATTTGCCGTGCTAGAGGAATTGCAAAAAAATAGGGATGGTGACTCATTTGCCTACATTTTTAGAATTGCAAGAACCATGTGAGGCATACATGGTAGGCAATTAACAAAGAAAGGCATTGAGAGAAGCAATTGATCAAAGTCTCATTTAAAGCTAGTACATGCTGATCTTTGTGGTAATATGTCTACTATTTCTTTGGATTAATCATCCTATTTTCATTTTTGGCTTTTTGTCAAATGATCTCGGGAAAAATCTAGGCATAAAGATTAATAATTGATAAAGTCAAAATCAATATCTTGTTTGTCTGAAGATGGGACAAATTTCCCAATATATCCCCAACCAAAATGAAAAATATTTTCAATTGAAATTGAGGACTTGCCAAAATGAAAACTACCTTCCAATTTGTTTTTGGATGGAGCTGACAAAACAAATAGGCCAAGAACATTGGGGGTAATCTATTACTTCTACTCATATACTATCCCTATGGTGTGGGACCCATTAAAACTATTTTTAACAGGGATTAAAAGCTCTATTTTTCATCCATATCTGCTTCTTCGTGTCTCTCTCCATTCAGTTATGCTGGGTTTTCCATATCAATTTCACATTGAATATTGCATCTCAAGACTAGTGAAAACATCTTATTGGGGCTTAATTTGCCTAGTGGGATCACTTAAAAGCAGCATGATGAGTTGATCTTGTGAGAGGCCACACATCACACCTTTGGAGGGGAGGTCATCCACAATTCTCAGCTAGCTTTGTGTGTATATGTAGTCCTGGCAAACTTTGTGTGTATCTATAGTCCTTGCCAAATGGTATAGTTCACAAGTACATGCATATCATGATTTTTTTTATAACTGATGTTGATATTTGTCTTTAATATTAAGTAGCAAAAGGACTAAGGACACGAGTCCACAAATGAGGAGATTAAAATAGCCACCTATCACGGGTATAAGGAGCTCAGATGGTGATTTCCTCCACCTGATATAGTGGTGAGTTGGTACATTGTGCTTGTGCATCCCTTGTTTTTTGAAAATGTTTGTTGTGGATTGTGTACTAGCTAGAGATTTAATCATGGCACTATTTGTCTCACTACAAAGGAGATACATGGTGCAGTAGAGTATGAGCTAGAGCCTTTATGTTATATACAAGTATTCCATTGTACAAGAATAGCCCCATATTTAGACCAGCACACCCAAAAACTACAATCGCATTATCTAATGCCACATCAACAATAGTCATTGGCTTGAATATTATAGATTTGTTTCGATTGAATGTTATAGATTTGTTTCGATTGAATATAACTCGATTTGTTTCGATTGAATGTTATAGATTTGTTTCAATTGAATATAACTCGATCGAACTGTGTTCGATAAAAAACAATTTCTTGTTATTCCTTCTATATACATACACACATATTTACATGTGTGTGTGTGTGTGTGTGTGTGTTTTTTTTTTGTGACAAATCACTTGCAAGGGGTGCCTGATCTCCCATGGGATGTTTAGAAACCAATTGAGAGGCACCCTCAACGTGAACACTTCACTATAGAGCTTGAGCCATTTAGCCATCATGCAAGAAGTAACCAAACTCAAAGGCATACTCACAAAGCCTATTGATATAGCCACAAAAAACCCCACCACCATGACTTTCTCTACCATGCAAAGATTTCTTTGCAAGGCCAAGATCATTGCCTCCTTGAAGGGGGGTAGCCACACACTCAGATGATGTAAAGAATTTATCATTGTGTTTGCCAAGCTCACACACACACACACACACATGTATATATCTGTATAGAGAGAGAAAGAGTGTGTGTGTGTGTGTGTGTGTTTGATCCAATACATAGATAATGAGAGAGAGAGAGAGAGAGAGAGAGAGAGCGTGAGAGAGAGAGAGTACATGATGATGTGTTTTGGAACATGTGTACAAAATCTTTACCAAAAAGTTTGCAACCTCATATTTACAAGGTCAATTGCAGTATACATATTTTTAAAAAAGATACAACTACAAGTTTGCAAATTCATATTTACAAAGGTCAATTTCAATATATACATTTTGTAAAAAGATACAACTGTAGCCCACTTTTAGCACTAGCCCATACTTGTCCTCATATCTCATTAAGTGTGCTTTGCAGTATGTGTTTCTCAATTGCAATTGGTCTTTTTCTCTTATCAATTGACTCATAGCCTCTTGTAATGAGGTTGTAGTGTGGCCCTATGTCATAAATGCCAATCCCTCACTTACAAGGCCTTGGATAAGGTCATGTAAATCATCATTGGTTATTAGCATAATGGGCTTTGTGTGTGACACTATGGATCCTTCCATCTTGGCTCTCTTTCTTTCAAACCTTCTCAACTCCACAATTATTTCCCATGTCCTCCCACCACTACACTTGTCTCCACAGAACCTTTTTACAAAATATTTGTTGCACAAAATATCTCACTATTTAGTTGTTGTGGGGAATAGCTATATAGAGAGAGAAAGAGAGAGTGTATGCGTGTGTGTGTTTGATCCAATACATAGAGAATGAGAGAGAGAGAGAGAGAGAGAGTACATGATGATGTGTTTTGGAACATGTGTAATCTTTACCAAAATGTTTTGCAACTTCATATTTACAAGGTCAATTGCAATATACACATTTTTTAAAAAGATACAACTACAAGTTTGCAACTTTATATTTACAAGTTCAATTTCAATATATACATTTTTTTAAAAGATACAACTGTAGCCCACTTTTAGCACTAGCCTATCCTTGTCCTAATATCTCATTAAGCGTGCTTTGCGGTATGTGTTTCTCAATTACAATTGGTCTTTTTCTCATGTTAATTGACTCATAGCCTCTTGTGATGAGGTTGTGGTGTGGCCCTATGTCATAAATATCAATCCCTCACTTACAAGGCCTTGGATAAGGTCATGCAAATCATCATTGGTTATTAGAATAATGGGCTTTGTGTGTGACACTATGGTTCCTTCCATCTTGGCTCTCTTTCTTTCAAACCTTCTCAACTCCACAATTATTTCCCATGTCCTCCCACCACTACACTTGTCTCCACAGAACCTTTTTACAAAATATTTGTTCACAAAATATATCACTATTTAGTTGTTGTGGGGAATAGCTATGTTATGCGAGAGGCTCAACATGTGCTGGTATCTTGCCATGTATTATGGAAAATGCCTTGTAGAGCTGCTCGATGGGACGAGACCTTGCTTTGAAATTCAACATCATCCTTCATGGCTCTTTCCATGTCTTTTTTGGCAACCTCTATCTTGCATAGGTTCTTTAAGCACTCTAATCAAAGCACGCCCTTTGATGAGAAGCTAGGTCTTGTTGGCTAATGTAGGCTATGATGCATTAAAAAGTTTGACCAGCTATCCATTAAATGGCATGTGCTTACTTTCTTTCTATTTCCAAAACTTGATGTTTAATGTGTATTGTGAGGGTTTAGATGTTCATTGTATCAAGCAAGTTATCTTTCAATTGATCCTTCTCTCCCATGCCCATCCCCTCAGCCCTCACCTCTTCCATGTCTATCTCCCCCTCCTTACAATTCCTCCCTAGTGCACACATACTCTCTCTCTCTCTCTCTCTCTCTCTCTCTCTCTCTCTCTCTCTCTCTAGTCTCTCTCTCTCTCTCTCTCTCTCTCTCTATGTGTGTGTGTGTGTGTGTGTGTAAATATTAAGCATGCAGGTGTATGCTATAAATCTAACTTGATGCAATATTTTGTGCTTTTACTCATAAAATACATGTGGCCATCCTTTATTACAGATAAATGACTGCAGACACCCAATAGAGCAGTGTAATAATCAGAAGATGTCATCTCTTTGATGACTGCATGCCCAATAGTGCAATTAAATAATCAAAAGATGGCATCTCTTTGATGACCGATTGCCTTGTCAAGATGCCTTGCATGCCCAAAAAGTTAAAGCATGTAGGTGAATGCTATCAATCAAACTTGATGCCATATTTTATGCTTATAATCATAAAATATGTATGGCCATCCTTTGTCAAACATAAATGACTTCACACATTCAACACCCAAGAAAAGTCACTACATTTGGAGGCAGGCCCTCATGCTGCATCTATTTGGAACCGTTTAATGCCTTCTCACCTTTCCCATGGAGCATATCCTGCAAATGCTACAATCCAAGGACCAAAGCTCCTCAAGCACCCTTGTGTTTCTGTGAGAGCATTGCACTTGGCATACATATCCAAAAGAGCAAGTGCATTAAGGTTTCCCAGAAACCCTCGTTTGGCAATCTTTACATGAATTTATCTCCCCTCTGTCAATGGACCTATGGTGTCACATGCTTTCAAGATAAAAACAAAAGTCTCTGCATCTTCAGAGAATCCCCCCCATTCTAAGCATCTCAATGTCTGTTGCAGAAAAATGAATCTACCTAGTGTGTTAAGGTTCTTGTTTTTTGGTCTTCCTTTGTAACATTGTGCCTCTGCATCACATTGACCCAGTGGTGCATATCCTACAATTGGCACACTCCAAGGAAACAACACTCCAAGATGAGATCTTCTTAAGCACTCCTTGTGCTTGGGCAAGAGCACTCCACTTGGCATAAATGATCCACTAAAGCAGCACCAAGCACAACCAAGAATTGGTCAGGCAATCTCTTTACGAAATTTCCCCCCCCATGTTAGCCACTCAAATGGTGCCATAGGCTTTCAATGAGCAAAGGCACTGCATTTGTACATAGAACTGTGCCTCGCATCCATTAGAAATAGTTAAGGGCATGAGCTGCAAACTAGTGCAATCCACGAGAAAACATTCATGTTCTTGTGCATGCCAAGCAATTATAGTCACTAAAGCATCCAAAGAGCTTTCAATCAATCCCTTTATATCATCATGTACTCTAGTGCCTCTATACAGATCCTTTCTCTCAACACAAACCTTGACTAAGGCCACAAAAGAAGTACCTTTATCATTACAAATAATTTCTTTGTCACAGATAACCTTCTCAATCCTTTCACATGGCTCTCCATCTTGTGCTTCTATTGACACTGCCAGTCCTCTTCTTTTGCAACACCACGTCTTATTCTAAGCTATTTAAGCAACCCAAGGCCTCTCGTACTAGCCAACAATCCAGTACCTTGGGCTTAAAGTTTGAGTATGCATGGCCTATTTTGTTGTTGTGGTTGTCCCCAATGATCTTTAAACAATTTAATTATCACCCACTCCTTGTGCCTTGCAATGAGAGAACCAAGAACCAAGAAAGTTGTTAAATCCTCAACAAACCTTAAAATGCAGCCACTGGTGCAATATCCCCTACCTTCTCTCACTTTTCTAGGAGCTCCAATGGGTACGCCCTTACCATAAGCACATGTACGAGATTATACTCCAAACATGAAGCAAAGGTCAATGCACAGTACTTTCCCTTAGTTCACATAAAGCAAGCGTTGATGCATGTTACTTTTCACTTCTTGTATCTCCATATTGGCATCCATATCCATCAAATTAATGCCAAGCAAAATAATGGGTCTAGCACTGCTAAGCATTGAAGTTGATAAAAGCTAATGCAATTTGGGAACAGGCCCATCAAGGCTCTGCAATGGGATACATGTACCTTGGGGGAGCCATCTATGTTATCGAAAATGTCCAAGCATCCAAGCCATATCCTTATCTTGTAAGTAGAGTAATCTACATTTGTAATCCATGTTGGACAAGGTCGAGGAGGGCATATTAATTGACCTTGAAGGTGGGAAAGAACAAATGAATAAAAACTAGCTATTTTACATAGCTTAACAAGTGAGCTTAGCAACTTTTTGCTTGTACTTTCAAAAAGTGCAAAAGCCTTTCACCAGAATGAACACCCTCTTGAGGATGCCTACAATAGTCAAGGCTAAATTGGTATGGAGGAGACTTAGCTCATTATTGGTAGGGTTGAGGTAAGCCTTGATAGGAGGTGTGCCCATGTAATCACTGATGAATCAAGATGATAATTTCATTGCAAATGCAGCCAATGTTCACAGAAGGACACACATTGTGCATGGACCAAGAAAACACACTGAGAACCACTCGACATGCTAGAAAAGTAGTGAGCCCTTTGCCTAGCAATTTGCTTCCCTCACTTTTGGCACCTCTATCCTGCTTACGTGTTGGAGGGAAATACCCTTCTTTAAGGCCGTGCCCTCACTTCCTTCTTAGTCGCCCCCTTACTTAATTAAGGTCATGCCCTTCGTGAGGAGATTCGTCCTTAGTGAGGGGGGTGACCCCTCTCAACTAAGGGCGACTAGAAGTGCAACTTAGTCACCCTTAGTGAGGAAGGCAGCCGTCCCCTCACTAAGGGTAGTTGCCCTTAAGTAATCTCTCCCCCTTCACTCTCTCTATCTCTCTCGTGCATCCCTCACTCTCCCCCCCTCACTCTCTCTCTCGCCTCCCTCCCTCTCTCCCTCCCTCTCTCTCCTTTGCCACCTCTCCTTCGCCTCCCCCCCCCTCTCTCTCTCTCTCTCTCTCTCTCCCTCCCCTCCTCCCTGTCTCTCTCTTGCCTCCCCTCCCTGTCTCTCTCTCTCTCTCTCTCTCTCTCTCTCTCTCTCTCTCTCTCTCTCCACTTTCCTTTCTTTTCTTTTCTATTTCTTATCTCTTTCTCTATTTTTTTCAAAAACCATGAAAGTTTATCTTGCCTCTTTATTTATATCTCTTTCTTTATTATTATTTTTTCTTATCTTCTCTCTCTTTTCTTGATCTCTCTATTATTGTTCACTTTTTTTAGCTTATCCCCTTTCTTTTCTCTTTTGATCTCCTTCTTTTCCATTTTATTTATCAATCTCTTGATTTTCTCTCTCTTTTTCTCTTCTCTTTCTTTTTTCTCTTTCGTTTCTCTCAGATATGGTGCCTCCTCAACTCGAAAAAGGGACACGGGTGTTTTTAACATTCAACGCTATGAAAGTAGGTACTGTCAATATGTAAAGAGAATGTGGGGGAGAGAGAGATCTTGAATTCCTTGCAAGCAAACAAACACACACACACAAGAGAGTGCAAGATATAAGAGAGAGATGGATGGATGAATTTTCTCGTATCTTCTTTGCTTCTCTACAACCATATATCTAAAAGATAAGAGTACATACATAAAGGGAAAATACTATCCTACAATAACATACAAAGTGGTCGGTATATAGTGTGAACCTAACTATATAGTGTGAACCTAACTATATGAGTTGGCGCTATAACTATGCCATAACTCTAGTACTCCAAAGTGGCTGCAACATAATGTGACATGCACTGGCGGCATATTAACCATAATCACACCAACCGTGCCAGTGACATAAGTGCGAAAGCTATCACCAAGGTGGGTCATCAATATTTGATGTAGCACTAGTTGAGCTTAATATCTCAACACTCTCCCTCGAGCTCAACTCCACACATTGCATTCAAAGTAAGCTTCTAAACTTGTGGAGCTTCTCTGTGCCCAATGCCTTCATGAAGATGTCAGCCACCTGATCCTTTATGCTGACATATACCAGATCTACGTCACTTGCAGAACCTTCTCTCTCATAAAGTGATAGTGGACCTCAATGTGCTTTGTTCTAGCATGGTATATAGGGTTACTATCCAACTGTATGCTACTCATGTTATCACAATAAATGACAACTGACCTATCCACGGGCTCACCCATATCACCAAGTAGCTTTTGAAACCAAGCTACCTCACAAGTTGCCATAGCAGCACCCCTGTACTCTACCTTTGTACTCGACAAGGTAGCTGTTGGTTGCTTCTTATTGCTCCAACTCATAGCAGCAATCTCAAACGAGAACATAAAACCACTCGTAGATCTATTATCTGCAACACTACCAATCCAATCAGCATCTATGTACCCATGTGGTTGTATCTCTATACCAACCTCATAGAAAAGTCCATAATCAAATGTGGACTTTATGTACCTGAGAATCAATCTAGCCGCATCCAAGTGTGGTTTCTTTCTAGGGGCTTGCATAATCTGACTCACTAGTCCAACAACATAACTCAAGTGGCCTAGTAATGGTGGTCATGTAGATCAAGCTACCCACTGTACACCTTTATGTAGTGGGGTCCTCCAAAAGCTGACCTATATCTATGGAAAGCTTTGTGTTCTACTCCAATGGCATTGAGATAGGCTTACAGCCTGTCATACCATACTTGGACAACATGTCCAAGCCATATTACCTCTACAAAATAGCAAAATTCCATGAGGTGATCTCACCATTTCTATACCCAAGAAGTACTGCAGCTCAGCCAAATCCTTCATCTCAAACTTTTGCTTCAAAATCCCCTGACATCATGTATGTCAATATCATTATCACTAATGATAATCAAGTAATCCACATAGATGAGTAATAGCATGATCAAGTAATCCACATAGATGAGTAATAGCATGATCCCTCTATTTGTCTTTCTCACATAAAGTGAAAAATCTTCATTGGATATTTGAAATCCAATGGTAACAAGATACTCCTTGATCTTGTTTGACCATTGGGTGCCTGCTTCAAGCCATACAAGGCTTTGCATAACCTGCACACAAAATTTGGGTGTGCATCACTGTCATAACCTGGTGGCCGCATCATGTAAACTTCTTCTTGCAAATCACCATGCAAGAAGGAATTATTTATATCCATTTGATGTAAAGACCAACCCTTTGCTGCCATAGCAATGATAGCTCTCAGGGTTTCCATTCTTGCAACCAGGCTAAATATCTCTTCATAGCAGTCAATGCCATAATTCTACGCTTAGCCTTTGGCCACCAATCTTGCCTTATACCTGCTCACTGAACCATCAATGTTATGCTTGACTTTATGCACCCACTTACATCTAATTACCTTCTTTTCCTTAGGCAAAGGCACTAACTCCCATGTTGCATTTGTATCCAATGTTGCCATCTCCTCATTCATAGCATCTTCCCATTTCTTATTTCCAAGTGCTTGATCAAAACAAGTGGGCTCCAATTCCTGTATTTCTTTAACCATGTTAGCATAATAAGGCTGTATATCCATCATATCTCAACCTGTCAATAGGGTACCTAACTCTTGTAGACCTACATACACCTAGATCACTGCCAGGTGTCCTCAAAATAGCCCTCATTCTCCTTACACCAAGAAAGACCACAGATGGAATGCTAAGCTCCTCATTAAGGCTCTGCTAGAGTCATAGCTGCTAGAGTCACCATCCACATGTGAGTGACCTGCTCACAGATTAGAGATAAAAGGTTGATCTACCTTTTCCTTCCCTCTGCATGATACATGCATACCTACATTTGTCCTCAATCAGCATGACCATGGGCTAATGTTGGATCCCCTGCTAGAGTCGCCATCCACATGTGAGTGACCTGT
The DNA here is from genome assembly GCF_041138505.1 of Cibotium barometz. Taxonomy (NCBI): domain Eukaryota; kingdom Viridiplantae; phylum Streptophyta; class Polypodiopsida; order Cyatheales; family Cibotiaceae; genus Cibotium; species Cibotium barometz. The sequence continues at coordinate 3,960,630 of NC_141051.1, read as the reverse complement.
TCACAGATTAGACACAAAAGGTTGATCTACCTTTTCCTTCCCTCTGTGTGATACATGCATACCTACATCTGTCCTCAATCAGCCTAACCATGGGCTAATGTTGGATCCCCTGGTAGAGGACTCTCCAAGTCCACTAAGAACCTATGATTGCTGCTCTACATGTGGTGCAACATCAACACTTCTTACATCTACATCTTCTGTTGCCTTCATTATTGGTGCATACCAGCTAGTCATCTCATCAAAGACAACATCTCTACTTACTCGCATCTCATGAGTGGTAGGGTTATAACATTTATAACCTTTTTGCTCCATAGCATAACCAATAAAGATGCATTTCTTTGCCTTTGGATCCAACTTTGTTCTCACTTCAGCAGGAACATGCACATATTGTTGTTAATAGACCTCCATAACCATAGCTTTGAGTTTTGCAAATAAACAAGAAAGAGAAAAATATAGCAACTATGCACGCACAACAAAGAGAGTGGGTTCAATCTCCCCCCATGCGCATGAGTGAGCACGCTTCCTCACGCATATATTTATGTATTAGCAAAAAGCAAGCACTCAAAAATAGCTTGATACATTCCACTTTGGGCCATTAATATCAAAAAGTAACTTGGTCCCCAAGCTTAGATATTTACATTCAAATTGTAGAGCAAATTAATTAAATAAAACTATGGGCGGGTGACCATCGGCGCACACTAAAATCCGACGGTTGTGCATCGGCCAAATTCCATCGCACCCACGCTACTCCATGCACTGATCTACTCACCAAAAACACAAGACACATTAAATCTCACTTCTCCACCCAACACGATAATGCAACCACTGCTCCACACTCTTGCGCATAGCCATTCACGACTGTGTGGCAAATGAGTGTACCATAAATATCACATAAAATATCAAATAATTCTACAATTCACATTTCCATAACACATGATACCGTGGGGTTAAAAAGCAACTTTCCTCAGTTGTGTGAAATAAACAAAAGCAAGGGTGGCCAACCTTATGCTATAGTGCTACCTTAGTCGACGAATCGGCACTAAATCAACGTGCTGTCTCAGTCAACGAATTAGCACTAAATCAACGTACTGCCTCAGTTAGCGAATCGGCACTAAACTAACGTGTTGCATCAATCAGCAGATCAACACTAAATGAATGTGCTGCCTCAACCCCGACAAATCGGCACTAAAGGAATGTGTTGCCTCAGTCCTCGCCGGTGAATCGACACTAAATGAATGCGCTGCCTCAGTCGGTGAATCGGCACTAAACCATGTGGAAGAACTATGACACTACCTCAGCCTGGGTGAATCGATGTCCATAAAATAATCAATGTGAATGTGAATGGTATGCCAAAATCAAGTGTTGGTAGTGTAGGGTAAGTGATGTTTCAGGAATCCATTGTGATTCCTCAATAGAATAAATCTTATACTTCACAAAATAACGATGATACATAGTGCCGATACGGCTAGTTATTTGGTCATGGTGGTCAGTAATACTTTCAACAAGTACTGGAACTTCAGAGTCATCCTCGAGGAGAGTCAGTAAACAAGGTTAGCAAGAGTGGGGCCTTTGAAGGGTCTCAATAAACTAATGTGGACCAAGCAGAATGCATTTTCATTAATTTGTTGGATAATTGTGAACGGTCCATAGAATCTAGGAGCTAACCTGATCTTAGGATGCTTGGCAATATTCTTTAAGCGTCTTTTCTCTATGCATAGCCAAACTAAATCATTTTCTTTGAATTTTATTAGTTGTTGTTTCTTGTTAGCTTGAGCGGTGTATTTTAATTGTGGTTCTCCCTTAATAGATTCAATGACTTTAGCTAGAATAGTAGCATGGTCATGAGCTAAAGTGTCAACAGCTGGAACATCACTAGTTATGGTAGATACAGGAATGGGAAGTTTCTAGCCATAGACAATTTCAAAGGGAGCTCAACCAGTACCTGAATGGGGGGCATTGTTGTATGAAAATTGAAGTAGAGGCAAATGTTGATCCCAATTAGAGGGTCGGTCAATAGTGTAGGATCTAAGAAGATCCATAATAGTGTTGTTGGTAGCTTCAGTCTAGCCATACTTTCTGGATGGAAAGAGGATGTAAAGTCTATTTTAGAACCTAAGGTCTTGAATAAAGCAACCCAAAAATGATGGCAAAAGTGGCCATCTTGGTCAGAGACAGTGACTTTGGGAAAGCCATGGTGAGGAAAGATAGTCTTAATGAATAGCTTAGCAGCTTGAGGGGTAGACAGGGTCTTCTTGCAAGGTACAAAGTATTCTTGCTTGCTGAATCTATCAACTATGGTCCATATCATGTCATTATGAGATGAGGTAGTTGGCAAGTCAGTAATATAATCCATTGAAATCTCTTCCCAATGGACCTTTGGGAATAGGTAGGGGCATTAAAAGACCAAAGGATTTACCGTGATGGTGTTTGATTTGTTGACAAACAATACATTCAGACACAAATTTTGTAATCAATCATGTTTCATATCAAGCCAAAAGAAATATTCTTTACATGCAACTAATGTGGATTGAATTCCTTTATGTCCCATATATGCAAGAGCTTGCATCTCAATTATTACTAGTTCTCTAAATGGTGCAATGATGCAAAGTCTCTTCTTCTGAAAGAACAAAAATCCATTTGCATAATTTAATCATGTAGTTGCAAAGAATTGTGAGCATGTGTGGCATTTCATGCAAGTGAAAAATCAGGATCATTAGCACATGAATCAATCATGGCATTGAAAGATTGCACTTGAATAAGAGACACATTATTCAAATAAGCATGTTTAAGTTCGTCAAATGAATTAGAATTGCAAACAGAACTTTGGTTATCATCAAGAGGTCTGCACTAAGAGCATCTGCCACTACATTAACGTGGCTTGGTTGATGTTTGATAATAGGGTGAAAATTTTGGATAAAATAAGCACATTGGATGTGGCGATCCGATATTAAAGATTGGGTCAACAAGTTCTTGATAGCCTGTTGATCCGTCTTTATTAGTACTTCAAATCCCATAAGAAAATGCTTCCATATTTTGAGGGCATCGAAAACAGCCAAAAGTTCCTTGTGATAGGTACTATACTTGGCTTCATTGGGTTTAAGCTTGCAGCTCTCATAAGCTATGGGATGGTCATCTTGCATGAGGATTGCGCCTATGCCAAATCCACTAGCATATATGACAACTAAAAAGAAAGGATGGTCAAAGTCGGGTAGTTGTAGGATAGGTGCATGGGTCAATAAGTACTTTAAAGTTTCGAAGGATTTCCGCTGACTGTCACCCCATCAAAAAACTGTCTTCTTGCAAAGCAAGATAGTCAATGGGAGAGCAATGAGAGCGAGAAATTGTTGACGAACTTGCGGTAAAAACCTGCTAGACCTAGAAAAGATCTAACTTCATGGGCATTTTTTGGAGTAGGCTAGTCTCGAATGGTCTGGACTTTCTTAGGGTCTACTCAAATACCATCGACTGATACAATATGGCCTAGATATTCCATGTCAGTTTGAAAGAAAGAACATTTGTCAGGGTTAGCATATAATTGATTTTTTCATAACAAATCAAAGACAATGCATAAGTGATCCTTGTGTTCTTCTTTCAAAGTGATTGTAAACGAGAATATCATCAAAGAAAACAATCACAGAGTTTTAATAATCTATAAAAAAATTGGTCATCATGCATGCAAATATGGTAGGAAAATTAGTGAGACCGAAGGGCATGACAATGAACTCATAATGTCCTAATTGTGTACGGAAAGCAATCTTGAAGATATCAATAGGATCCATATAGATTTGATGATACCCAAAACTTTAAGTCAATTTTACTAAATACACTTACACCTTTCAATTTATCTAATAGGTCATCAATTCTAGGGATTCACTAGCGGTTCTTAACAGTCACTTTATTTAGTGCTCTATAGTCTATGCACATTCTAAAGTTTTTATTCTTTTTCTTTAGCTTTATCACTCATGTGGTTGGTGGCACACTTGATTTTGTCACACTCGAAAAAAATTTCTTTGGCAAAGTAGTCATCAAATTGACTCAACCATGATAAAACAAATTTTCCATCTTTGCGACCATCGAAGCCAGAAAAAGCAAAGGAGTGATGACTTATCTTTTGTTCTTTGTAGGTTTTTTGAGCATTGAATGTGGCTTGCAAAATTTTAGCAATTCAGTCATCCTCAGCGTTCGAGTCTCGTAATCGTTTGTCGCGGTCTTGTAATTGGTGTTCAACATCTTGAAGTTGTTGTTGTAAACAAATAAATTTATTGAGTTCTAGAGTAGAATAATGGTTATCCATGTCGAAGTTATGTTGCAACGAATTGTCACTTGATGAGACGACATGTTAGTGCAAACGTTGGACGAGGTGCTCCTCGTTTGCAAATTTTCCTTTTAAAAAAAGGAGAGAGAGTGTTGGTGCAGACGTTGGACGAGGTGCTCCTCGTTTGCCAATTTTCCTTTCAAAATAAAGAACAAAGAGAGAGAGAAAAATAAGATACTTCTCCCCTCCACAACTGTATAGAGAAGGAAGAGATAAATACTTCTTTTTTTAATAAAAGAAATATATATATATATATTTCTTCTTCTTCTTCTTCTCTCTCCTTCTTCTTCTTCTCTTCTCCCGCTACGGCTCGTCTCATCAGAAGCTACCACGCAGTGTGCAGTTATCCCACATAGTGTCTTTGAGGCCGATCAAGAAAAATATAAAGGGCAAAATGACGATGTGTTAATTCTTGTCTCTTAAGAGACATGTGCACGTTGTAGTTCACTGCCATTGCCGTCAAACAATGGGGGCAGTCAGTTGTTGGCTCTCTAGCTGGCAACTCTCAGCGATGTTATGCCAATCAGTCGGGTTGCTTTGTAGCCGAGTTTGTTGGTTTGCACTATTGTGCACAGTAAAATGGCCGACAAACGAGGAGAGCCTCATCCAACGTTTGCACCCACATGCCGACATCAAGGGACAATTTGTTGTAACATAACTTCGACATGGATACCCCTGTTATGGGCTACCACACCTCCAAGAGGGAACTCAATCCATTCACCTAAAGGATGAGAAATAGATCACAACTGTCGTAGGGCACTTACCAATGCTTCGAACTTGAGTCCCTTGAGGCCTCCAAGCTCACTTGTTAAGCTCCACCTCCATGATGTCACCGTAGAGTCACTCGCACCATCGCATAAGGCAATCACTCTCTCTCACTCTCCCACACAAGCATGAATCATACAAGCATAGAAGAAAAACAATGCTAGATTTCTCTCTCTCTAAATCTCTCTCAAGACATAAGAAAGAGCTCTCTATAGCACAAAGGGGATTGTGTCTTTTCATTATGAGAAAATGGCTAATATACATTTGGCCTTTATTCACACTTGGGTGCGCAAAACTTACTTAACTAGGCCTTGGGTGGCCAATATCTCATAATGTATAACTTTTATAGTGCTGTTTCATGACACTTATTAATGTCCTCAATTGGAGGATCATGTTTGTTAATCCAAAATGGGATTACCATCTCCCCCTTCCTAATGTAGGTTCTGTCCGTAGAACGCCGAGGTCTAAAGACCTGGTCACCAAACTCATGTCAATAGAAATTTCTTCTTGATTGGAGATTTTTGAGTATGCATCTGAACATTGAGTGGGATCACCAAAATCCTGTGTCCACCATGTCTTCAAATGTTACATGCATGTAGCCTGGAAGACATCTTAGTAGACAGTGGTAGTAGAGCATCATGCCCCTATCGAATGACCCTTGATTCACGTCGAACTTCAATTGTTTAGCTTCATAGCCATCATAGGGCTCCTTGGGTTGATTCAGCACCACCAGCAATTTTGAAAATCTGACGCTAGCTACAATTGCTGGGTTTGGAATTCTTCGCCATGCTTGTATCCATGCAAGCATTTGCTGTCTTTTCTCCCGTATGCCTACAAATGTTGCTGGCATGAAGATTGGAAAGTCGTAGCAAACATGGGAGTCGCACCTTTTGGCTTCTTGAAACTCCAGTGGTGTCCATCTTCTCTTAACTGGCATGTATAAAGGATCAACCCGATGTGTTGGTGGCGCGCACATATAGACCTGGCTGTACTCTGGAATTGTCAGGTACTCCTTCCGCCAGTCTCGTTGTATGCCAAAATCTTCCAATTTGGGTTGCACCTCATCGGTGACAATGGCTTAGCCTAAGGGTCTACATTTTAAGAAATTTTTGGATTATGGTCCAATTGAGGTTCCAATGGGCCAACTGGATTAATCCAAGTTTTGGGATGAGATAAATCCAATTGAAAAAAAGAAAATACCCAAAAATGAGTAAATGCTCACATAAGATGAAGAGTTGACTGAGTACAAGGTCTATTAGTTAAAAATTATGAGATATTACTAAAAAAATGAGATATTTTAGAATAATGATGCATTTTTGACACCTTGGTAAGGAAAGGGGGACTCTTGAGGTAGGCGCCTCTTTCACATGTGTGGAAGGATTTTTAATTCAAAAAAATTGTGATATTTTTATCTCTCCTCTCCTAGATCAAACCAAATAAAAAAGGGAGCCAAAGTGGTCCAAATCTTGTCCAAATTGAGTCAAACTGAACCTGGAAAATTCTAGAACCCAGTTGGACTTGGTTAGTGGCCTCCCTCACCTATAAATAGACCCTCAGTCATTTGTAATTAAATATCAAAGCTATACCGTGCCAGGATTATATTAAAATAATCATATTTTCTATTATCCTTTAAATTTTCCTCTCTTGGGAGCTTGGAGCTCTCTCTCTCTACTACAACAAATCTTGGAGTTGCTCTTCTCCACTTGGTGGACCAATTGATTGGTTGAGGGATTCACTGCAATTAGAGAATCAAGCCAAACTTGGAGGTAAAATCAAGCCAAACTTGGTCGGGGCCTTCATTGCAATTAGAGAATCAAGCCAAACTTGGAGGTAAAATCAAATTTTATGGTTTTTTTCCCAATTTTCTCAATAACCTTCTTCTTCTCAACCCCTCTCAAGCTTGAGAAGCTTTCTAAATGATTTTTTTAATTCAAATGAAGCTTTCCCTTAAAGTCTTAATGCTTAATTATTTAAGAGGATGCTTCTCAATGTTAGTCTCTTAATTCAAAGCTAAACTCTAGGCTTGATAAGCTAGAGTTTAAGAAAATGATATTTTCATGATTTTGTGCTATTAAAATAATAGTAAATTCTTTTAGATTGTTTATGAGTAGTTGAAAACTACTCTAATTCACTCTAAATGAGAAATGGATTATCCTAACAATTTGGAAAAAGAGGAATGTTGAAATTACTAAATCTAGTGGGATAATCATAGTTATGTTTAATTTTATGGTTAAAATTATGATTTAAATTCATAGTTTGATTTTAAGCATAAAAGAGGAACTACTATCATATTTTCATTACAAGCTTTTATTCTTTAAAAAAAAATTAAGAATTATCAGTAATAGCCAAGCTATGGCAAAATTTTTAGAAAATAATACATATCTTATTTTTATGCATAATGCTAAAAGAGGACTTTCTACCATATTCTAGGATTGGACATCTTATGCAAAAAGAATGATTTTCATCATATTCATGAGAAATAATTTTTTTGTAATTATGCATAATTAATTGATTATGAGAAAAGAGTAAATTTTTGGTAAAATTATTTTTATACAAAAAGAGGAATTCCCATGATATTTGAGATCCAAGTAATTAAATGGTAAAAGAGGAATTTTTGGTAAATTTATTTTTATGCAAAAAGATAAATTTTTGGTATAATTTTTTTAATACAAAAAGAGGAATTTCCATGATATTTGAGATCCAAGTAATTAAATGGTAAAAGAGGAAATTTTGGCATAATTCAAATTATGAGTATTTATCAAAAGTGAAATTTTGAGCATTATTAATTTTATTGGAAAATATGGATAGAACTCATTTTTGTAAATCCCATGAATCTTTTACTAAAAAAGAAGAATATTAAATATATTTCACGTGAGAAATTTGAGAAAGAATATAAAAAATATCCATCGAGAAAAAGAACCTTTAACTAGGCTAGCAATTGGCAGAAACTTAGAAAAGTCCTATCTATCGAAAGTAGAAAACGGTTCTAAATGTAAATGCGATGTGATAAGATGTGAATGCGATGTGATGAGGTGTGAGTGGATGTGATGAGATATGATGTGATGTAAATGGATGTGGATGTGGATGTGATGAGATGTGATGTGATGTAAATGGATGTGGATGTGGATGTGGATGTGATGAGATGTGAGGTGATGTAAATGGATGTGGATGTGGATGTAATGATATGTGAAAGGATGTGATATGATGTAAATGGATGAGAATGAGCTATGAATGAGATGTGATGATATGTGAAAGGATGTGATGTGATGTAAATAGATGAGAATGAGATGTGATGTGATAGATATGCATGTGAATGAATGAATGGATGTGGATAGATGTGAATGTAAATGAACGAATGGATGTGGATGAATGTGATGAGCTGTGAATAAATGTGGTGTGATATGGATAAATGTGGATGTGATGTAATGTGGATGGAATGAATTATATGTGATGTGGATGGATGTGAACGAGATGTGATAAGATGAGGATGGATGTGACGAGATGTGAATGAATGTGGGATGTGAATGGGTCTGATGGATGTGAATGGATGTGATGAGATGTGAGTGGATGTGGTGAGATGTGAATGTAATGTAATGAGATGTGAATGGATGTGATGTGATGTGGATCTGGTTAGATATGAATGGATGAGATATGATGTGGATAGATGAGATGTGATGTGATGTGGACTTGGGTAGATGTGAATGGATGTGAAGTGATGTAAATTGATGTGAACGTGATGTGATGATATGTGGATGTGATGTGGATATGAATGAATGTAGATGGATGTGATGTGATATGAATGGATGAGATGTGATGTGGATATGCTGTGATATGATGTAATGAGGATAGATGTGATGAGATGTAATATGATGTGATTGGATGAGAATGGATGAAGGACGATGGGGATACATATGATTGGATATGGAATAAGCAATGTGAATTGATGTAGAAGAATGTGGAATAACGAGAAATGATGTGGAACAATGTGGAAAGATGAGAGTTCGTTAGAAATTATATTTATGAAACCTGTTTTTAAATGACACCTGCGAAGGAGCCTAGAGGGTGTTGACCATACGATGCTCAAGCTCTGGGTCGCTGAAGATACACACGCGTGCGCCGGGGAAGAAAATGGAATAAGGAGTTAGAGTTGCTTTTTGAACTCAGGTATGGATCTGGTTGATTGGACTTGCTGGTCCTCCAACGGATGAGTCCATGACTCTTTTATATGGATCTGTTGGGCTGATCTTGCTGATCTTCAATGGAGAGTCCATCTGGATTTTTCTTATATGATTATATTTCCAAGTACTATGAGCTAGGAACTATTGAAAAGGCCCTTGAGTGAACAGGTTGTGAGCGTTCTGGTTACCAATGATGCCATAGGTACACCGATGAAGGAATGATTGCAAATTGGAACTCAAGCTAGATATTTTGGAGAATTATGATCAGTGATACTATGGTTTCATTAAAAGATTGTTTTAAAGACAGCTGAATCTATGAAACAGGCAATTTCATATTGGGTGTGTAAGTGGTGTGACTATCTTGAAGTTTGCTTGAAGCACCGGCTAGGGGGCATGGGAACTCTTTTCCCTGGTACCTGGGGCAAAACATAACCAAATTCCTAAATGGATCCTATCACTACAGTGGTTGGGCGGTTAGCTAACCCATGGGATTGGATGGGGTTAGGCTAGACTAATGGATCCCTAAAATGAGACTCAATTCTGTTAAGTTACGATAGTTGAAGTAAATCCTGAATAACCCTTGTTCTATGGAAAAGAATCAACGGTTGTGCCTCTTGAAGAGGAAAAAAGCGTTGGTCTCTATGATCCAAGTGCAAGTCTCTTCCTCGATCTAACCATGTGACTTACAGGTTTGGTCGGATCAATTTGGTTAGTTAAGGTTCTTGACTATGTTAGAATAAATTTTCCTGGAGGAATCGCCCATGCTTTCTGGGCGAGGGAAGTTTTTTCGGGTTCGGTTTTGGAAGAACCGAGGGATTAGTCTCTTGTCTGGATATTCGTGGGCAAGGCCCCAAGTGAGAGGCTCTACCCTGCGCAAGAAGTGCTACTTCCGCTGCTAGCACCCCCGAATTCGTTGCGCGGAGGGGGCAGGGATCTTACAATGGACATAGTAGGCTCAATCCTCCTCTTTCTCCTTATGTACTTTAGCAATTCTGTTTAAAGGTATCCTGTTATATTTGTCGACGGGCTTGACCTGCATCGTTTAATGACATGGCCCTGCAAGCTATTTTTGTAACCTCATCACGGATGTTCTCGTACTCGGCCCCATTGGAGTCACGTAAGAACTTTTCTTGAGCATTGTATCCAAAGGCATTTTGTCGAATGCATGGGCATGTGGACCTTGATTGTGGGTGGGAGCTATAGAGCATCCCATATGAGCTCTTCTGGGTGATGAGTAGTTGGTCTGTAGTGCCGTCAACCTTGGTGATAGTTCCCCTTTTGGTGCCCTTGTCGTAGGTCTTGATGTATTCGGCATGTAGATTTCTATGTCGATACTTCTTGGGAGTATTTGTGCCATTTTCCCCAAGCCAACCTTGTCTAGCTTCGCTTTGACTTCTGCCTTTTCCAAAATTTGGAGGCATTTTGGGCTGTGGTAATGTAGGGATACCTTTCCATGGGTTGTGAGGGCTTATTTTGTTGATGATGGACCCATGGAAGGCTTGGGCATAAGGGCCCAAAAAATTCAACTTCAAGACCCACACACTGACTTCTTTTTCTGACTTGCTGGGGATCCAGTGGTGCTGGCTTGAGTTGCAGCTAGGGTCTTGAGAGCTTCCAACTCTGAGGCCGACATCTATACATGAATAGCACATCAGTCTTCCGACTGGTGGGGTTGACACCATCTTTTCTTTTCTTTTCTTTTCTTTCTTTTCTTTTTTGTTAATGGGTAATTGGTTAGTTGAAATGAGGAGTGTGTTAGTGTAGGAGCAATCACAGGGTGTGTTAATAGACAGGTGAAGGCTATGGCATGAAGGTGCAGGGTCAAAGTGGTTTTGTGAACCCACCAGGCCGTGAAGTTAGGTTTCATGAAACATTGAGTAGGTTTCGTGGAACACTGAGGTTCCATGAACTGGATAGGTTTCATGAAACACTGTGGTTCCATGAAACAGTAAGGTTTCCTGAATCATTGAGGTTCCGTGAACTGGTTAGGTTTCGTGAAACACTGAGGTTCCATGAACTGTTGAGGTTCCATGAACTGGTTAGGTTTCATGAAACATTGAGGTTCCGTGAACTGGTTAGGTTTCGTGAAACACTGAGGTTCCATGAACTGGTTAGGTTTCGTGAAACATTAAGGTTCCATGAAACAGTGAGGTTCCGTAAACCATGGAGGTTTCGTGAACCAGTTAGGTTTTGTGAAACTGCAGGTTCACGAACCTGAGGTTCCATGAAACTACAGGGTGATAATATCGTGAATCTTTAGTGAAGGTTATGATTCGGTAATTTATGTACAATAAGCATTGCCGACAAATATTGATCAATCATGAAGATCAAAAAATACAAGAAGAAAATGAAAATGAAAAGGGAAAGGATCAAGCTCCCACCTCGATAGGAGATAGTCAATTATAGCCCGAAATTCAGGATGGAAGATGCACAGGATCAGTAGCGGAAGCGACGCGCAATCGAAAAGCAAAGGTCACACGATGCAAAATGATGAAAAAGGAAAGAAATTTGATTTTATAACGCAGACGTCGGACAAGGTGACTGCCTCTTAATGAAGAAAACCACGTGGCGTTGCTTGATTGGCCCGTGAGAAATGACCATTTCACGGCGTGAACATTTTTGAATTGGTTCACGATGTGAACCTTTGTGAACCATTCATGTCATGAGAGTTTTTGAATTGATTCACGGTGTGAACCTTTGTGAACCAGTCCACGTCGTGAATGTTTTTGAATCATGAATTCATAAGATCGATACCTTCTCGTTTTTTTCTTCATGCTCAAGCAGTCAAACATGCACATAATGAGTGAATGATACCCTACCTACCTTGTACCCATTGTGCAACCATTGGACACCTTTCTTTTTTACTGCCATGAGAACCAAGGGGTCACCTAAGCACTTTTGGTTATTTGTTGATGCAGTCATTTTAGCTCTATGTGGGAGTTTTTATTTCTTCCTTCCACCCAACTGAACATGTTGTTATTGTGTCTTGTGGTGGAGGGCTTCTATCTGTGTCCCTTTGCTGAACTCTTTGTTTCTACCTTTAGGTTCCCTGTTCAGTTCTGTGACCGAAGTGGCTATACTGTCATTGGCGATTCCCAACCCATTTTGCTGAGTTGTCTTTTTCCTCCACACAAAGGTTGGCGAGGTTCCTGCTTGGGTTGGGAGTTGATGCTGTATGCTTTTACTACTCTCTCTTTTATGACTTGAACTACTTGTGGTGTTGGCCACTGAGTGGGGTTTGGGTACCCATATAATTACCGTATTGTCTTGATAGTATCCTTGTGCTGCTCGCCAGTAAGTTTTTTCGGACCCGTTGCTTATGGAACCCTTGAGGTCTATTGGGATGCTTGGAATCTTGCCAATTTGTTTGTGTTAGCAAGGCCTAACTTTTGATTATTTTTACAGATTCTTCTTGTGGTCCCCATATTATTCATGGTGTCCTTCTTGTGAGGTTGGTTTTTAAGTTGAACCTTGGGCACCCACTTTTGTGTACTCTTAGATTTTGGGTATTGTTTGTGCGAGTTTCGTGGGACTGATGCTTGTTCTATTTTATGAGGTGTTTCCACTGTATTTGGTGTTGTTTGTTCATCATTTATGATATGTTTCCCTCTGTTTGTCAAGCTCCATAAGGGTATGGACATGACCTTGTCGCCCTCTCTCAACAAAGATGTCCTCTCTTCCCATTGGATAGTTCATTTGCTGGAGTAGATCCAGGATCATCCTAGAATCATTTCCTCTTCCATGGAACCTGCAGGCATGACAAAACACCTTCCCGACCAAGGAATTATTTCTGATGGAAATGTTAACACTTAAAAATCCCTCAGCTCTCATAGTTATTAAGTGAACACTGCGTACTTGCACATTAGTGGGTTCAAGGCGTGGTCTATCTAATGCTACCCAGGTTTCATACGAGATCAAGTTATGACTTGACCCCATTTCTGTTAATGCAATGCTCGTTTCATGGCCTTTAGCTATAGTAAGTCCCCACCTTGAGTCATGCTAGCTCAATGTTTAGTTCCTCTTCGCCCAAGAGAGTCACGGAAGCCATGTTGACATGTATCAGTCTCTTCTGTGTAGTAATTGTTTAGCTTTGGCCTCCCTGGCCTTAGCTTCTCTTGAGCTTGCTGGATTTTCTCCTTTGCGAGCTGTTTTTGTTGATTTAAGATATATTCTTGCAAGAGCATCTCTTGGGTCAGTGGTCCAAAATATTTTTTGAGTTTACTTCCATTGACATAACCCTTCATCTATATGTTGTCAATTGTCTCGATTATTCGAGCAAACCCCTGATGTGTGATCTCAGATACTCGGAATGGTCCCAGGCATCGGTATTTGAGTTTCTTTTTCCTGGTGCTTCCTACACCATACATGAGGACAAGGTCCCCCGTTTCCAGTTCTTTTTGTTTTAGATTTTGTCGAACCAATGTTTCCTGCGTAGTTTTCGACCATGAGTCCATGTGATGCTATTAGCCTGGTCTCATCAAGCTTCTCTAAGTCAATTAGCCTTTCAGCTAATGCATTCTCTGTCAAATGTTCTTGTACTGCAATCCTTAAGCTCGGGACTAGGTATTCCATAGGCATTACTACCTTAACACCATAAGCTAGACACAGAAGGGAGTGTACCTCGTCACTACCTTAATATGATGTTTGATATGCCTATAGGGCTGCTCTCAGCTTATGTTCCCAGTCCGTTTGACTTGCTTCCACGGTTTTTATCAACATACTACACAAAATTTTATTTGTACTCTCTGCTTGACCATTGGCCCTATGGATAATAAGGTGATGATTTCCTATGGACCACTAAGAATCCCGCAAGTAAATGATCAATCACCTCATTAATAAAATGTGAGCCGTGATCACTAACTAATTCTAATGGGCAACCGAACCTCCAGATAATTTGCTCGTATAAGAATTTTGCTATGTTCGTGCATCAGCTCTCTTTGAGACTCTAGCTTCTGCCCATTTTGTGAAATGATCCATGGCCATGATTACATATCGGGCTTGGGATGGATGTGCCGCTATAGAGAGAGAGAGGAGAGGAAGAGAAAACAATGATGTGAGAGGGTTGGAGAGAGAGAGGAGAGGGAGAGAAGAGAGTGTACTAGAGAAGAGATAGGGAAGAGACAGAGAGATGTGAGATGGTTGGAGAGAGAGATGAGAAAGTGCTAAAATAGAGAAAGTGCTAAAACAGAGAGAGGGAAAGATATGGTTGGAGAGAGAGAGAGAGAGAGAGAGAGATGGTAAATAAATAGAGAGAGAAAGGGAGGAGCAAGGTTGGTGGTGGAGGGAGATGGGCTGGGCTAGGAGGTGGTGGGCGGAGATGGTGGTGGGAAGAGTTAGAGAGAGAGTGTGTTCAAAGTAGAGAGAGAGGGTAGCCAAGAAAAGCTCCCTCCATCGAGCTCGCCCGGTGACTTCCCCCTTGGCACACTACCACAAGTAGAATTTGGGTAGATACGGGAATAACTTATCAAGTTATGGCACTCCGTCTTATCTTGGGGGGCTCACTTGGGAGCCTAGACAATCTTGAAATGGAAATCTAGCCTTAACACTGCCAAGAACACCATATTAGGGAATTTGGGAAAATCCCAATTCCCACTTTCAAAGATTTGGACTATATTTGTTAAAATTGGCTGGATAAAATCAATAAAATGATCTAGATTTGGGCTATATTTATTAAAATCGACTAGAAAAAAGCTTGTATTACTTGTACATTTAGTCTATATTATTTACTTGTATTATTTATTAAAATCGACTAGAAAAAAGCTTGTATTACTTGTACATTTAGTCTATATTAGTGAAACTTGAGAAGAATTACCCTTTTGATTTAGACTATATTTCACTAATGCAAGAAGAACATGCTCAACAAATAATAACCTATATTTCTATTGGAGAGATTTTTAAATACTACAATACAACATAGGTTACCATGTGATTATGAGGATCATTACTTATTAGTAATTCTACTATTTAAAACTATATCAATCAGGACGGTTCCTAAACACTACCAAATTTAAAATTCCATATTATATTTATGAACACATTCACGCCACTTAGGAGCTCGAGTACATAGACATTGAAAACCTCTTAGAAGTAGTAGTGTTGAAAAAAACTTTAAATTATAATTGAGATTACATTAGAAATCATAATTAGCAAAAAGTTCATCTCCAGCAGTGATATTTTTCAATGCTTCTACATAAATGTAGCCATAATCATCTACATGTACATTTCTTTCTCTATGCTTGTACCATGGAGGTAATGATGGTGAGAATACATAGCACACATTCTCTCTTTCTTTGTAATCCTTACAGCTATTTATATAACCAGTCACATTTCCATCTTGAACATCACCGACAATGTAAACTCTGTCCTCCTTATAGGACACACACTAGGGTCCTCAATGATCGAGTACTTTTGTGCTCTAGGATACTCTACGCATAATTTTATCCAATTATCATGAGAATATTTTGACCCTCCATAGTGCAACAAGGTCCTTCCAGCTTGCACATTTGAATGTATAAACAATCCAAGCCCAGCCCCTTGGATTGATGAAGGTTTAACCATGTAAGCCACATCTTTAATGTAGAAGATCTCTGCAACTTTGATAGGTAAATGCGGTGGTCACATTTCATCATCTTTGATATGGTATTCACATATCGAAGATATCTTGATTTTTCTTAAAGCCTTGAATTCTGTGAAAAGAAAAAACACAAGTTAGTCTTTACATAAATTACATACCATATATAGCATAAATGTTACATGCTTCCTCCTACACATTTGAAGGGTTCATGAAAAAAGAACCTAGTTTCTCCCTGGCTGACGTTGATAAAAATCTTTTAAATTGAATATATAACTCTTAGCTACAACTGCTATGATGAAGCTTTTTTATACCCTAGTTGTTGAGCATAGAGCATTGCTTCCATGTCTTTTAGTGTTGACACTGGAGGAATTCTTTACAATATCACTAGTTGTCTACTACTTAGATGAATAGATGGAGCATGAAATTTACTTCTTGTTTCCAGATCAGTATATGTTGTGTGTCCTTGACATTGACCTGATGGAGTTTGTCTACTTGATGAGCTTGAATGAGCATCTTGTCCTCCTTCCCTTGTTATGTTCTTGTTCATCTCATCACCTTTTGTTGAAAATAGTCATATAATGAATGACCATATTGCACTGGTTGTTGCCCATATCTATTGAAGGTTATAACATCAAGCACATCTTTTGCACCATATCTAAGTACAATAAATACTGCAACAGATCCTCAATTAAAATGTAATCTCCTTGATCAATAATGAAAGGGGTAGGAAATATACAATTTTCTGCTGGATTCAAACAACCTTTATAAGGGTTTCATCATCAATGAGCACAGTCCTTTCCACAAAACACTTTCCACTCAATTAGCACCATACCTTTAGAAGAGGTTTAAACATTGTTTCAACCCCAATCTTATATGGCCTGTAAATCTTCTCTTTATCATATTTGTAGCACTCTTCTTGTCCCCAAACCATGAAAAATGGCAAGTCCTTTCCTGCGTGTTTTGTCAAAGTTTGCACTATAGACAAAACATTCTTTTGCATTGCTGTTGACCATATCCCAACATGAAATCTCATAAACAATTCATTTAAAAATTCCATGCATCTTGGACGAAGAACAATCCATTGATTGCCACAACGTAGGCTTGTGAGTTCATTTGATCCCATGGAGCAACGCCACAAAATTAATCCATTCAGGTCCAAGATAATTGCCATCTTTGGTTTAGTTTCGATCGGTGCAAGATCTCTCATTTTGTCTTGTGTGTGGAGAAGTTAGCAAGACATGATCTGTTTCACACAAAGATAATTTTCTTATTACAAAGATTTTGAGAATGTTAATACAAACTAAATACATGTACTAAATATAATGAAGGTGATCTCTCTTTATTGAATAGTATGATATATAAACCCATTACAAAACTTCATTTGATATAATAATTGCATATAATTTCTCAAACTAATATGGATTGATATGCACACCTTGCTTAATAAACGGATTAAAGACAAAGCAATAGCATTTGGCTTGAAGTATTGATTTGTATTCTACTACAACAAATTCAGATACAAGCCCATTCCTCTCCTCAAAAAAATTTACCAAGATGGGAGATTTGGACTCAAGTATATATCTCTAGGTATAAAGAAGAGATTTGGATTTGACAAATGTGTTTCAATAAGCAAAACAACTATGTTTTAAAGCACCTAAAACTAGAAAGAAATTTGGACTTGAGTCCAAAACTATAGGTGTTAAGGTATCAAGGGAGATTTAAACTTCAGTCCAAAATCTCTTAGAGAAGATTTAGACTCAAGTCCAAATCTCTTTGAATTGAGAGAAGATTTGGACCCAATTCCGAATCTTTAGATATTAAGGGTCCTTAGTGCCTTGTGTGTAATCTATCCAAATACATATGGATTGACGGGATCTTGGTAAATATTATGAATAAATTCAATGCCTTCCATGTTAGGTCCCACTTGAAAGATACTCCATGTCAAAACACTAGTACCAGAAGATTGACCTAGACTTTCTTTCTGTACCATTATCCATCTAATGTAACCTTTGCAGCTTCTTGGCAACGGTCCTGCCTCTTTTCCTCATGCTAGTTTCTTCTTTATCTAAGTATTACAACAACCAACAATTTTTTCATATAGTTCTATTGTGATGTTGTAAAACTCCTCACACTCCTTCCAAGATAATTTGCATTGATAAATGGCACCAGTTCATCTTGCAAGACCTTGTCTTCTTTCATTTGCTTTGATCTATCGGCCATGTCAATGTTATCAATGTCTGATTTGCTCTTACTAATAGAGTTTTTCCATGAAGGATCTCCCCTTGGATTACTCTAACCTTGTAAGCATCGGAACATTGTGACAGTTGGTTTCCTCCCACCCTTAATTCGAGTGCCACTTGGACTTCTTTGTGAGGGAAGGTCTACTTTCATGTAGGCCTCTATTATGAGATGATCCAATTTTTGAACACATCATCAGTAGATGTGATCATGTGTGAGTCCTTTGTAGAAAAGCCATCACCAAAAGCCACCTTTCTAGTCTCCAAGAATCTCCGTTACAAAAATACCATACTATTACATGAATATTGATTGTTTAAAAACTATTTTGTAGAAGATTTGGACTTAAGTCCAAATCTTCCTTCAATGCCGAGAGATTTGGACTCGAGTCTAAATCTTATTTCAATCCATGTAGATTTGGACTCAAGTTTAAATCTCTTGTGATTAGAGAGACTAATATTCAAGTCCAAGTCTATAGACATTGGAAGGAGAATCTTTTAGTGAAGGACAATTTGGTAAATTTAAGGGGATTAAAGGAAGATTTGGACTCAAGTCCAAATCTAGAGAGATTTTGAAGTGAAATTTGGACTTAAGTCTAAATCTTCAAGCTAGAAGGGGATTCTTAAACTTGAGTTAAAAAAAGTAGTGAAATTGCATCCCATTGTGCTCGTTGTTGTGGACTCCCCTTTGCCAAGCCTTGTTGTTCTCTTGGTGGTCTTTCAAAAGCTATCCATTGATCTCTTACTTGTTTTAGAATATCTATATAGGCTGATGGCCTCATAATGTTCTGTGATTCCAAGTTTGCTATCAATGATATTTCAATGCATTCTTTAGGTGGACAATTTATAATAATCCTTGATTCTCTCGTCTTGTAGTAATGTTTTCGTTCATCCATGGCTGGATCTGGGTTACTGATAAACACCTTTGCAGCAAAGATAGAATGTTGACCAAAAAGTATCCAAACTTGATATGTCTCTATCTTTTCCCTGACTATATTCTCCAAGTGCATGCATTTGCCATCAACTTTATGAAAGGGCATAAGATCTGCACAAGAAGCTGGAGATCGAGAATTGATGCCAAAATCCAAAGCCAACTTCTTCAAATGCTCTATGTTTAGCCTTCTATATACATATTGTGCAGGTGCTTGGAAACAATTAACCACAGGGATGTGGAATTTTGCTTTTGATCCCATGAAGTAGTATTTCTCATACTCTACCAAGCCTGATCTACTGGCACTACTCTTAGAAGATAGTTTTTTCTTTGTTTGATCAAAGTTGATAGACAACACTGTGTTTTTCTTAGTTATTGGCATGGATGTGCTTGACCCAGATTCTCCTTCAACACCACCTCCTTTGGCACCAGAATATATTTCATGTCCTCCTATCTGTCCTTTCTTTGTTGGGTTGGGTGAATCTCTTGAATGAGCGGGCTTGAGCTTTGCCTTCACTTTAGCATAAGAATCAACTATTTCTGGATTGGAGCTTCCTCACCATCATCATCCACATTCCATCCTAATGTTGTCATACTGTAGGTGTTGTCTACCTTCATTTGTGTGTCATCATAATTACTAGGATGAAGCAAAAAAGCCTTGTCTTTAAGTCTCATGGGAAGATTTAGACTCAAGTCCAAATCTTTTAGGGAAGATGCAGAGATTTGGACTTAAGTCCAAATATTTAGGGAAGATAGAGTGTAAGATTCCTCCCCAGCCTCTCAAGATGTCCACTATCTTCCCCTGTAGTCAAATCCCTCTTCAGAAATATAAAAGATCTTGTTTATACCTGTTTTGGCCTAGAGAGAGAAAATCTTCTAGAGAGAGATTATTCAGATTTTAAATATTTTTGGATGGAAAAATATCTCTTTGTATTTAAATAAGTTCCCCTGAAACAGAAGTTCAAAAAGATTTTCAGAAGGTGCATTAGAAATCAAGTATAATCTGTTCAAGAGGCCTTATCCTAGGGGTCAAGATTTTTTCGAAATTTTAAATTAAGGTTCCTATGGACCAATAAGATTCATCCAAATGTAGGGAGGATAAATGGAAGAAATAAAGAAAATCCCCCCAAAAATGAGTAAATAATCACATAAGATGAAGAGTTGACTAAGGACAAGGTTAATAATTAAAAAAAAGAGATATTTAGAAGAAATGATGCATTTTTGACACCTCAGTATGGGGGAATTCCCCTCATGAAGGAGGTTCCTATTTCACATGTGTGGGAGAGTTTTAAACTCCCAAATAATGAGATATTTTTATCTCTCCTCTCTCCTGTTTTAACTAGATCCAAAAAGTGAGCTAAACAGACCTAAAAATGGTTAAAAATTGACCAAACTGATCCGAAAAATTCTAGAATCAATTTGCTTGGTTAGAGGCTCACTTTTTCCTATAAATAGAAGCCTCCCCCCTTTGTTGAAGCTTAATAGTGTTTTTGCACTGTTACCCTGCTTCTCCCAAGAGCTAAAAACTATGAATTTACTCATAATTCATTAGTTTTTGAACTTCCCTCTTCTAAAGATTGGTGGCCACTCTTGTTTCAAACAAGAGTAGACACCTCAAACCATCAAGCCAAAGGAAAGCTCTCACATTCCTTTGTAAGTTGGAGGTTCTTCTCTTTTTTATTCATTTTATGGTTTTTTATGATTTTTATCTTCTCTAAAATAAATATGATGTTATGCCTCATTGAAAAAAGGCATTCCCCTCTCTTCTTTAGTAAATCCAACCATTCTTTATCCTAGATGAATGATTAATGGATAAAATCAAGTTTTTCATAATGTTTCTCTTAAATAAGTAGAAAATGTTTACATTAGAATGATTTAAATACTCTCGGTGAAATTCTAATTAATTTTAGAGAGTAAAAATTGAAAAATGATCAGCCATACAAAGGAGGTTATGGCAAAATTTTTCTAAAATTGTAAAAAATGAATTTTACTTTTTTATTCAAAAAGGGTAATTCCCATTGTATATGTATTCTTAAAGCGTTATTTTTCATCCTAGGTATAGAAAAATGCATACTAAAAACATTTTATTAAAAAAGTGTTACTTTCTTTAGAATTAAATTCTATGCATAGAAGGAAGCATATTCAAATTGTTAATTCGATTATAAAAGTGTCATATTCATCATAAATGATTTTATGCATAAATGGATAAATAAAATAAAAGGAATTATTTTATATTAAAAGAGTGATTTTTATCATAAATGATTTGTATGCATAAACATATGCATAAAAGAAATTCTTTTATATTAAAAGAGTGATTTTCATCATAAATGATTTGTATGCATAAACATATGCATAAAAGAAATTCTTTTATATTAAAAGTGTGATTTTCATCATAAAGGATTTTTATGCATAAAGGGAAGCATAAAAGAAATTCTTTTATATTAAAAGAGTGATTTTCATCATAAATGATTTGTATGCATAAACATATGCATAAAAGATTTTTTTTTATATTAAAAGTGTGATTTTCATCATAAATGATTTTTATGCATAAATTAGATGCATAAAAGAAATTGTTTTATTATAAAAGCGTGACTTTCATCAGAATTGAATTTATGCATAAATAGATGCATAAAAGAAAGTTTTTATTTTAAAAGAGTTATTTTTCATTGGATTTAGTTTTTATGCATCGGAAGATGCATAAGAGAAATTCTTTCATTCTAAAAGTGTAATTCCTTCAAATTAGATTTATCCATGGAAAGATGCATAAAGAATTTATTTTAATCCAAAAGTGTTATTCTCATCAATTTTATTTTTATGCATAAATAAATGCATAAGGAGTTTTATTTTTAATTCAAAAGAGTTATTTTCATCAATTTTGTTTTTATGCATAAATAAATACATAAGGAATTTTATTTTTAATTCAAAGAGTTATTTTCATCAATTTTGATTTTATGCATAGAAAGATGCATAAAGAAATCTAGAATTATTTTCATCAATTTTGTTTTTATGCATAAATAGATGCATAAAGAATTTTATTTTTAATTCAAAAGAGTTATTTTCATCAATTTTGATTTTATGCATGGAAAGATGCATAAAAGATTTATTTTTATTTCAAAAGTATTATTTTCATTGAAATTGAATTTATGCATAGATAGATGCATAAAAGATTTATTTCTATTTTGAAAATATTATTCTCATTAAAATGGAATTTATGCATAGTAAAATGCATAAAAGATTTATTTTTATTTTGAAACTGTTAGTCTCATTAAAATGGAATTTATGCATAGTAAAATGCATAAAAGGTTTTTTTTAATTTGAAAGTGTTATTTTCCTTAAAATTGAATTTATGCCTAAATAGATGCATAAAAGGATTTTTATAAAAGTGTTATTCCTACTAAAGTTATCTTTATGCCTAAATAGATACGTAAAGAATCTTTATATCAAAAAATTAGAATTCTCTTACATTCTATAAATAGATGTGATAAGAATCAGATAGATGTAAATGGATGGATGGAAGTGATATGAATCAGATAAATGAAAATGGATGAATGGATGTGAAGTCCTGTGAATTAGGATGTGAATGAATGGTATAGGATGTGAAGGAATGTGAATCGTGATATGAATGAATGATAAGGTGAATGAATGACGGCATGTGAATCGGATGTGAATGGATGATGTGGTTTGATGTGTGAAAATTGTAGGTTAATGTAGATTGATGTATGGATGATGTGGTTTGATGTGTGAATGATGTGGGTTGATGTAGATGGATGAATGGATGATGTGGATGTGGATGTATGAATGTGAATGGGGATGTGTGGATGTATGAATGTAGATGTGGATGTGGATGTGGATATGGATGTATGAATGTGGATGTGAAAATGGATGTATGGATGTGAATGTGGATATAGAAATGGATGTATGGATGTGGATGTGGATATGGATGTATGAATGTGGATGTGAAAATGGATGTATGGATATGAATGTGGATGTGAAAATGGATGTATGGATGTGGATGTGGATATGAATGTATGAATGTGGATGTGAAAATGGATGTATGGATGTGAAAATGGATGTATGGATGTGGATGTGGATGTGGATGTGGAAATGGATGTATGGATGTGGATGTGGATGTGGATGTATGAATGTGGATGTGGATGTGGATATGGATTTGTATGTATGAATGCGGATGTGGAAGTGGATGTATGGATGTGGATGTGTATGAAGAATAATGAATGCGAATGTGTATGTGAAATGATGTGATGTCGATATGAGTGAATGGATGAGATGTGATGACATGTGAATTGGGATGTGAATAAATTGGGTCTTCAGATGGAAGTACCGCAATTGTATGGAATCCCTGACTTGCTTGAGGCCTAGACATGATGGTATTTACCTTATAGTTCCAAGAACCATGACAACCCGTATATACTGAGGGTATAACTACAGCTCTTTACTGGCACTATATACGAGTAAATCTAAGACTTGAAATTATAAGCATTAATGCTATCCAGTTGATGAATTCGAATGTGGTTGATATGATTTTTAATTCTGGTTGAGAACTGATGAGTTGATTTGGATTCTGATTGAAAAATGATGATCCTTGAAATTTGGTTGAAATGTAATAAGCTGAGCGAAACCGCAATGAGGATGAATGGGACGAGTCCCTGTGATGATGTTCTTAACTGGAATGACGTTAATGACCTCAGCAAATCACTATGAGATTAGTGGATTGTGCTGGCAGATTACTACTGTTAACTTTTGATTAGTGGATCAAGTTAAGGGTTGATAAATTAAAAATCTAAAAAAATTGAAATCCCCATGGAGGACTGTTTAGGTGGAAAAAATTCAGTCCAATGGACCATTATTGTGTTAAAGATATGAATGAGATATTCTGAATGAATTGTTAACTGATAATGCATTCTATATGAGTATCTTTATCCCTTGATTCTGTGGGGAGCCGACCTATTTAGAGGACCCTTGGAAGTTGAATCAAAAATCAGATTGAATCATAAATAAAGAGACTTAACAAGAATTTTCGTATTGATAGGAACATGGATCGAGGTCGTCGTGGTAGGAATGTTAACCCCCAACTCGATGAAGAAGAGCTCGACCTGGATGTGTGTAAAACTCTTCATATTTCATAGCCTGGACCTTTCAAGGGTGAAGGGGAAAACTTGGGCGAGGCTGTGGAGAAGTGGATCGAATCAATGGAAGAATACTTCGATGTCACCAGGTACAATGAGAAGAGCAAAATGGCTCTTGCAAGGCTGAAGATAGTGGAGACAGCTAGAGTGGCATGGAGAAACCACTGCGAGACAAACCGTCTCGATCGAAATACCCAAACCTGGACCGATCTCAAGGCTTACCTCAGAAAGAGGTTTTGTCCCCCAAGCTTTCTTGAAATTAAGATGAATGAGTTCTTGAAAGTAAAGCAGGAAAATCGGACAATTGAAGAGTACCATCAGGTTTTTGCCCTTCTCCTTAAATATTCCCCTCAATTGGATGAAGAGCAATGGCCAGGTTCATTTGGGGAATGAACGAGCCATTCGATACTTTAGTCAAGAATGCCAAACCTATCTCAATGGCCGAAGCAGTAAGAATGGCGAAGGATTTCGCCAAAGCCTTTGATGTCAAAGTCCCGCCAAAGCCAGCACCATCACCATCACCTTTCAAAAGGTTTTTATTCCCAGAAGGTGATTCTAACCTTCCTCTGCCTAAGAGATATCAGGGTCAAACCCAGGATATGGGAAGTTCCAAAATGGAAGAAATGTCCTTTTCGCGAGTCTCAATCCCTTGGAATTCAACTTCAGAAGTTCCACCCTTGAACAAGAGAGTGAAATGCTATAACTGTTAAGGATTTGGACATCACAGTATGGATTGCCCAACTCCTTTTGGATCAAGGTTTTCAGGGCAGGAAAATCAGGGATCAAGATTCCAGACTCCAGCCCCTTCCGTCCAAAGTAATCAGGGTTCTATTTAAAATCAGGGAAATTCCAGAGGTAGACCCTCAATCCAACCTGCAGTTTCAATCCAAAGTAATGCAAGACCTCCACCTCAGAATAGGGGAAGTCAAAGAGAGTTGTTTCCAAATCGGTCGTCCACTTCCAAGGCAGTAACGCTAGAAGTGATTGAAGAAGAAGAAGAAGATGAAAGAGATCATACTCCACCTGCGAGATGAGGACATCTCGCGTTTTTTAAGTGGGGTAGAATGTAAGATTCCTCCCCAGCCTCTCAGGATGTCCACTATCTTCCCCTGTAGTCAAATCCCTCTTCAGAAATATAAAAGATCTTGTTTATACCTGTTTTGGCCTAGAGAGAGAAAATCTTCTAGAGAGAGATTATTCAGATTTTAAATATTTTTGGATGAAAAAATATCTCTTTGTATTTAAATAAGTTCCCCTAAAACAGAAGTTCAAAAAGATTTTCAAGAAGGTGCATTAGAAATCAAGTATAATCTGTTCAAGAGGCCTTCAAGATTTTTTCAAAATTTTAAATTAAGATTCCTATGGACCAATAAGATTCATCCAAATGTAGGGAGGAGATAAATGGAAGAAATAAAGAAAATCCCCCCCAAAAATGAGTAAATACTCACATAAGATGAAGAGTTGACTGAGGACAAGGTAAATAGTTAAAAAAGAGAGATATTTAGAAGAAATGATGCATTTTTGACACCTCAGTATAGGGGAATTCCCCTCATGAAGGAGACGCCTATTTCACATGTATGGGAGAGTTTTAAACTCCCAAATAATGAGATATTTTTATCTCTCCTCTCTCCTGTTTCAACTAGATCCAAAAAGTGAGCTAAACTGACCTAAAAATGGTCAAAATTTGAACTCATGAGTGGCTCTTGATCACTATAATACTTCAAGCTTTGGGAAACCCTCTTATATAGTTGTTGACCCAGATCTTGCATCTACAACTGAGGAAATACAAAATAACACACAACACGGTGATTTCAAAAGGCTACCGGAGAACCTAATGTTGCAATTGGATAATTGTGCATCTGAGAACAAGAATCATTACTTTGTTTGCATACCTTTCTTTGTTGGTTGCTAGAGGAGCTTTCAAAATGATACAATTGGGTTTCTAATGGTGGGTCATACACATGAGGATATTGATGCAATGTTTAGCAAATTCTCTGAAAGGTTGAGGACACGCCAAACATTCACATTTCCACTCTTGATGTATATTTTCAAGCAATGTCAAATTTCAGCTCCAACACCATTCTTGATTACACAAGTTCCATACTTCAAGACCTTCATTGATGGATACTTATGTGATGGCCAGGATGCCTTAATAGGACACTCAAAGTCACTACAATTTTGGTTCTTCATGCAAGATAATGTGCCAATCATGCAATACAAGGTCCACCCAAAATCAATTGAGTGGCTACCAAAAGAAGGGGGCATTGAGCTATGGAAAAAGGATACTGAGGGTAAGCCTATATTGCCAAGAGGGGAGCCATGTTTGTTACCAATGTTTGAGTACATTAAAGACCACTCAGAGGTAGTCAAGGAATCAAAGTTTACACAAAATATTGGCAAAGATGGTCACATGACCAAGGACCAAAAGCGGCTTTCACGTTGTACATCAAACCTGTGATTGAGTATTGGAAAACCATGATGCAAGAGCTTTAGAAGCCTAATGTAGAACAAGTTGTTTTGTATGTAGATTTATGGCCAAGAACACAAAGGATAGACAAAGAGAATTTAGAGGAGAATCTTGATGAAGATGACTTCTTAGGAATGGAAGAATTGGATGATCACTACTGTGGTCCAATTATTAAAGGCCTAAGGAAGCATTTCAACCAATGGTTGATATTAGGAAGGGCGATTTTGTACTTATTCAGCCAGCAGATCCAATCTACCCAATTTGGCTAGGCATATCACAAAGTAACATTGATGTGAACAGGTCATTTGAGAGCTACAAGAAAGTTTTGATACAGTATTGGGCACCAGTTAGTAAACAAAGAAATGCAAGTGATGCCAAGATTTATGCCGATTGTTGGAATAAGTTCTAGATGTGCAATAGGAAAGATCCTTTTCTTTTGGGAAGATGTTAACTCAATAGTGTTTGCATGGGTTACAAAGGGACAAAAGATTCCACAAAGGATCAAAATACCACCAAAAATTTTCTTAAAGGCACTTCAGAGCTTACGTGGTTGCGATGTGGAGAATGAATGAGGATGCATTTATGGTTCCCTAGCTTATTTTGTCATGTAAATATTGAGAACATGGTCATGCTTTTTTTTTAATATTTTGGCACCATACTAATGTTTCTTTTTTTAAAATTTTTATATCCTTTACACATTTTTTTAAAACAGTTGTGTGGAACTATTCAAGTGCAAATGGTGTTTATAAACACCACCTAAAAAATAATTTAGATCAACGCGATCAGCAATGCTATGTATGTTACAACTAACTTAAATGATGTTTATAAACACCACTTGTAAATTAACTTTAAACAATCAACAATGCTATGTATGTTACAATGATTAGTGTTTATAAGTAACAAACATTATAGACCCGTTGAACGATAACTTAATTCATGCTTGTGTAAGAGTCTTCTTGACACATTAGAAGGAATAAATCTCAAATTTAATGAAATTACCAAAATTACTAGGAGGCTCTATATTTCAAATTCCCAAAGTATGTGGATTTTTCCAAATTCCCTAATATGGTGTTCAATTCCATAGGTCTTATGTAATCTCCTACTCAATTGAAGGTGGTCGATTGGACGCGTTATTGAAGGTGGTCGATTGGACGCGTTATTGATTCATGGATGCGATGGGCTGTGACAATGTGGTGTAGTCTCCCATGCTGTGTAAGTGCCAACCATACCACCTGCAACACTATGTATAGGGGTAGTGATCATCTAAGCTCTACTTGAGAGCGCATAGGTCGACAGCA
The DNA here is from genome assembly GCF_041138505.1 of Cibotium barometz. NCBI lineage: Eukaryota > Viridiplantae > Streptophyta > Polypodiopsida > Cyatheales > Cibotiaceae > Cibotium > Cibotium barometz. The sequence goes on along the minus strand of NC_141051.1, from coordinate 3,932,724 downwards.
CCATCACATTGTACCTTGCTCATTGTATTGGTATAATAAAAAATTTTAAATTCTCTCTATTTTCTATTGCATTGACTATTGTACTCTCTTTTCTAGTTCCCTCTCTCCATTGTTCTATATTCTTATATTCCTTCCCCTATCCATACCGCTATACTAACACTGCCAGTAGGCTTGTCCTTTGAAGCAATTCTAATGGAAATGATGCTAGGCTATCCATACCTCTATACTAACATTGCCAATAGTAGGCTTGTCTTTTGAAGGAATTCTAATGGAAATAATACTAGGCTAAGAATGTGTAGCACAACACCAACATGTGCCTGCATTTGTTCTAGTGCTAGCTACTTTTGTAGCTAATGAGCTTCAAGAAAAAGCTACACATACCATACAAGTGGCTAAACAAATGGGCAAACACAAGGGAAAAAGTGATCCTTCGCACCATCTTGAGTGCTTTGAGAAATTGTGCTCCATGCTTAACTAGAATTGATGCAATGAAAATCAACACATTCATCCTAACCCTCAAGGACAAGGTAAGCTAGTAGTTCTACCATGCATCCCCTCTAGATAAAGCTAATAGGCTCAAGGATGCTTTTGCTAAGTCTCACATTAAATTTAGGTCTAAGTGGAGAGTATACACACAACTATATAACACAAAGAAGGATTCTTTTGCTAAGGCTCACATTCAATTTGGGTCTAAGTGGAGAGTATACACACAACTATATAACACAAAGAAAGAACAAGTTCTATTTGCAAATATACCCAAAGACTCAAGCACCTAAACACACGTTGTTCCACAGTCGTCGACAAGTTAAGTGATGCAAAAATGATTAATATATTTCTCCTTAGTTCTATTTGCAAATATACCCAAAGACTCAAGCACCTAAACACACGTTGTTCCACAGTCGTCGACAAGTTAAGTGATGCAAAAATGATTAATATATTTCTCCTTAGTTTTCATGATGCCAGTATGTATAATGGATTAGTGGTAAACCAAGACCCAGTTTTGAACATGATTTGATGTTGGCCATCCATTTTGAGGATAACCTAGACTTGTCTCAAGCATAAACAATTTTAGCTTATGGCAAGCCAGGCCAAGAGAAACCTACATTGCCAAATATGCTCCCTTGCTTAGCTATGGACACACCACACATATTGCAAATCTTATGTATGTTTCACATATTGCAAATCTTATGTATGTTTCACAAGATAAACAAGTATTGGCTCTGCCCAATCTACCAGCAAGAGCACGATAAGAGTTCTTGCTTGCTTAGGTAGCCAGTCACCCCTACTATACTTATTGCAACCAATGGTGGCATACATGTAAGTATTTCCCTTTGGTTTAACTACTCCCCATTGACACATGGGCTTCCTCACAACCAATCATTAGACAACCCCTCTAGCAAGGGACATGGGCACAACCCCTACTGTATTCTCATCCCTTGCACCCCAACACTATGCTCACACCCCACCCCAACCCATGTGGGTCTTGGTTGGTATGAAGTCCTTTAGCCACGTGACCATATGCTCTTAAGAGGTAGCACGGCAATGGGGTCTTAAGAGGTATAGTTTCACATGGCCTATGGCCATACGGCCATAGGGTCTTAAAAGATGGCATGGCCATAGGGTCTTAAGAGATAGAATGGCCATGGGGTCTTAAGAGGTATAGATTCACATGGCTTATGGCCACAACGGCCAAAGGGGGTTAAGAGGTAGCGTGGTCATAGGGTCTAAAGGGGTATAGTTTCACATGTCCTATGGCCACACTAACCAAAGGGTCTTAAGAGGTAGCATGTCCATAGGTTCTTAAGAGTTAGGAGTTGGACTCAAAGTTTGCAGATGACACAGTAGCATACCTATCTAGAGATGTGGGGAATCTCCAGAGATTCAGAGGCAATTGAGATCTTTTGTTTTGCGCATCAAGAGTGCATATCAACTAGCACAAGTTGTGTGGTTTTGGGTAGGCTCTACACCCGCCCCAACTTGGCACCCAGTTGAGGCTTTCCAGTGGATCTTGAGGGGTACTCTAATCCACTATTTGGGATGCTAGGTGGGCATCGATGTCTCCCCGAAGCAATAGATCGCTCCATTTCTTTAAGCATTTGGAAAAAGCTTTTGTACTAGAGTTCTATGAGGCTCTCCTTTGCCGGCTGAGTGGTAGTGGCAAACCAGGTCCTTCTTTGTTGCCACCATGTGATACATTACTTCTTTTTGGGCCTTCTCATGAGCATACATTGGTTAGGTACAACGGTTGATTTGAAACTTTTTGTGGGTAGATAGTGATGGGAGGCCTGCCTGCCATGGTGGCCTAGAGAGTTATCATTTAGTCGCGATGCAGAGGGGGCCTAGGCATCATTAACCCCACCATTCACAGCCATGCCTTGTTGGGAAAATTTATCATTAGAGGAATTCTTACTGGTGGTGAGCTTTGGAAGGACTTCCTCTTGGCCCCAAGCCTAGGGGACCCTTGGCTATAGAGCACCAGATGGATCTCCACAAAGATGCGGGCCCATAAATTTGGCCAACTTTGAGGACAGATTTGTAACCAACCTACTTCGAGCTTGGGATCACCTCAGGCTAGCCCTTCAGCATTAGTTTTGGTAGCCTCGGAGGCAGGTGGACAAATACGTAGTACTAGAGCAACAACAGCATAGTAGCATTTGTGGATGAGGCTATCACTCCAATAATTTCTATGCACAAAAATACTTAATCTTCTTGCATAATATTATCTATAAGCATCTTAGTTCTCTGATACCATATAAGAATATAGCATAGCAAAGAGAGAGAACTAACAAAGGAAGTATAATAAATAATGTAATAGGAAATGTAGAGAATTCAAAAATTCTGATCATAGCAATACAATAAGCAATGTACATTATGATGGCGATGTCCATCTGTGCACTCTCAAGTAGAGCTTAGATAGAAATCTAGATAGACTTTGGATGGAGGATTTACTATAGGTAGAAGGCATGGATGCTCACTAGCATGGGACACCTCAACTCGTGCATTTCCCCCATATATAGTGTTGCAATTGTGTGGTTATGACGTGTACACAGCATGGGTAGCTATGTTGCATTGACACAACTCGCGTCACTCGCATATCAATAATGAATCTAACCAATTACCTACCATTGAGTAGGAGATTACATAAGCCCTAGGGGCTTAGTGTTAACCGCATCTTTGATGGCGATAACTGGGAAGTTGGCTTAGGCGAGCCCACCAATTAATTTTTTGAAGGCCGTCAAGTGTAACAAGTGATTGTGGCAACATTAGATTACTCTAATTGGGTCACTTGTAAAGTTTTGTCTGCTCGAGTGGGTTTCTTTAGCACTTCATGTATTATCTTATGGATTTTTTCCACTCAAATGAGTGCATCACGATGCAACCATGTCCGAGCTAAGTGTAATGCCGGAATCACATACACATGTATACTAGTAGTTCTCATTTTTACACAATGGCCACCCAAGTTTCGGTGCCCGACCACTTATAAGTTTTGTATAAATAACTAACAATGTAAGGAACGAGAACACACACTTCCCTTATGCAATCTTAGAGCTCTTGTGTTCTCTCGCTCTTATCCTCTTGCTAGAGTGTGTGAGTGAGATTTGCTTGCAGATTATTGGGTTGCATCACCATAGCTATGGATCTGTGAGCGGGTGTGTCAAAGAGAATCAACACAAACATTATTTCGGTGACAAGCGGTGGGAGGTAAGTTCACACTAGCTACTTCTCTAAGTGGTTGGAGAGTCTCCCTTGGGAATCTCTAAATAGATTTCCCTTGCATTCCCATGAAAAGTAAGTTGTTTCATCTCTTTCTCTCATGTTGAGCCTTTCATTGGGTGTGTGCATAATGCCATGGCTTGAGTTTTCTTGAGAGTGTGGTGAAATGAGCTTAACATTGGCGCTGCTCTTCCACCGGGGAGGTAAGGGCTTAAATCTTAGTTGCATTCTTGCTTCCAACACTTTCTCTTGTATTTTCTTCCATTTTTGCCAACTCTATGTGTAGTATAACAAAGTGGATAAGGTAAGAGAAGGGAGGGAAAAAGGAAGAGATAAGGTTGGTTGGTTGGTTCTGTATTTATTTTGATTTTTGTTGTGTAGGTTCTTTTTCTTAGTCAATGTGGGTTTAGTGTGTGGGATTTGTTATTTGTGTGGTTTTTGGTTTTTTAATGTGTCAATTGAGTTCTTTGTAAGAAAAATGAAAAAATAAAAAACATTTTTTCCCTTAACAGTGGGCTTAATTTACCCCAAATTTGATTTTTTAGCTTTACTATTGCCACCATATTAATATATTAGTGATTAACATTGCATTTCCATCATTACAGTAGCATTTAAACTTGCATTTGCATTAATTTTGGGTGAAATATGATTTTTCATTTTTTTAAAGCTTAAAGTCTATTTACATAATAGTACTTAATTAACCCAAATTTGGATATTTAGCATAAAAACTAACTAATTAATCCATATAGTAGTTAATAGCTTTGCATTCTAAGCATAATAGATACAATTTAAACTTGGATTTCATGCATTTTGCATTAGATTAAGCATTTACTAATAATTACTCTTACTAAAGAGAGATTAGTGACCTTAATCTCCAAATAACTCAATTAATAGGAATATAATTTGAAATCCAATCTTGGATTTGGAATTAGGACACCTAAATTGAGTTATTTCAAGCCTCAAAACTACATTTGATCACTCTTGAATTTTTGAGATAATTAACAAGGTAATTAAGACATTAATTAAGCTTAACTCAATTTAATCATGTTTGGGGCTTCTCTTGAATGAATTTAGAGTTTTTAATTGCTTCTAATTGATCTTTATCCATTCCATGTACTATCGAGGGAGTTGGAAGCTATTTTGCAGGTTTTAGTCACTCTATATATAGTGAGGAGAAAGTGGCGTGTAAGAGGTCTTATCTCTCCAACTGGGCTCAAGAGGGATTTTGGTTGCGCTCTACTAGCCAAGCTACTTAACTGATTCCACCAAGGGCTAGTAGGTGGAAAGAACTTTATAGGGGCTATTAGTCTAGCACATCTAGCCTAGGATAAGTTCTTTAATACGCTAGTTGTGATAGGCTCAAAAACTCTTCCAAACTAATTTTTCATTTGAGTGTCGCAAAAACCTCCTTAGGTAGAAGCTTGAGTTTGATTTCCCTGGTTAGGGGATTAAACAAACCTTGACAAGGTTTTGTACAAGATTGGGCTCACCCAAGGGTGTGTTTACACTCCCTTATCCTCTATTGAAGTACCTTCTATTGCTACTACAAGGGAGACCACAAAGAAAACAAAGGGAAACCCTATAAAAAGTTGGACTAGGACCACCAAGTTTGGTCCCAATTTGCCAAAATTAGAAATTTACCATTTTTGGCTTCTAGGGCTAACTAGGAAAAGGAGAGCTACTATAAATAATAAGTAAGAACCGTAAACAAGAGTTCAAAGTGCCAAGCCTATTGACAATAGGCTTCTAGGGCTAACTAGGAAAAGGAGAGCTACTATAAATAATAAGTAAGAACCGTAAACAAGAGTTCAAAGTGCCAAGCCTATTAACAATAGGTTAGACTACAACCATATCAAGCCACATGTGGATTCAACTCTTTAGGACCTTAGTTTATTGCCCTCCAAAAATGGACTTTACATGCGGACGAAGTTGAAAATTTAGTTTATTTTTTACTCATTTTCAGCCCTCATTAACTTGACTATTGTTCCTAGATAAAGTTATTGGTTTAGAGCAAGCACTTGGATGGTAGTAGCCCTTACTTGGCTCTACAACCCTACTTTAGTAGAGTTAGCATTTTGCTAGCAAGAAGAGAATACGAGCTGGTTAAAAACCCTTCTTCAAAGGGTAGGAAAGTCTTTGTTTGACTTAAGTGAGCTAATTGGGAATCTTTCCGTGGAACCGAGTTTATTGAGTCTCCTATTACACTTGGGACTTGGTACATGCCCCATTTAGTTCAACTTCGACATCATTGTTCTAACTGCTATTTTTAGTAAATTTGAGAAAAAGACCAATAACTGACTAGACTAAGCCCTTTTGAGTTTTAGACTCATTTGGGCACACTTTTTTTAATGCACCTAAGAATTGGTAAAGTGATCTCGAGCGATGACTCTTTGAGAAGCACATCGGACAAAGCTTCACAGGCTCCGGGGCAGGGAGTAGTGCAAGCAAGAACCAATTAAAAGAATCTCTTCCATGGACGCCTCAACTAACCTTGCGAGATCTTTGTGAGTTGGATCGCCTTTCCTTCTCAAGTGATGATTCTTAGTTCCTCGAACACATTCTTAAAATGTCTAAGGAACGCTTGAATCCTTTCCTTTGAGATCCCTAGTGAGCTTGCTTGGAAAACTCTAGGCAAACCAATGCCACGTGATTACTTTTTTAATGCACCTAAGAATTGGTAAAGTGATCTCGATGACTCTTTGAGAAGCGCATCGAACAAAGCTTCACACACTCCGGGGCAGGGAGTAGTGCAAGCAAGAACCAATTAAAAGAATCTCTTCCATGGCCGCCTCAACTAACCTTGTGAGGTCTTTGTGAGTCAGATCGCCTTTCCTTCTCAAGTGACGATTCTTAGTTTCTTGAACACATTCTTAAAATGTCTAAGGAACACTTGAATCCTTTCCTTGAGATCCCTAGTGAGCTTGCTTGGAAAACTCTGAGCAAACCTATGCCACATGATTGGGAAAGAGTCCTAGAAGACACGACAATATTGAAATGACACTACATGGCTTCCTTAATCAAGCATGTGTATATGGACGAAGCCCACAGGGTCTTTAATCTAGTACCTTATGAAGGATCTTGCAATGTAAACCCTTTGAATCCCGTAGTTTTTAAGATTGAAAATCCAGATTTAGGATTCTATTTTTACAAAGATGTTTGCGAGAACAGGTATCTTCCTTGTGAAGAACATGAAATCCAACAAGTCACGGCTTAGCTTATAGCCAAAGCTTGTGAATTCTCCGTTGTAGCTGACTCAGTGCCAACGAAATTAGGATTTGGTGAGTCATTACCTGGAACTAGTAAAGGTAAAGAAGTCATGCAGCAAGAGGCACAATCCAAAGGCAATTAGAGTATTGGAGCTACTAGTGGATTTCCACCCTGAGTATGCATATGCACCACCAGTTAGCAAAATGGTAAGAGAAGAGGAAATTCACATCAAGGGGGAGAAGGGACTTGTTCCATACTCTTATGTTCACACAATAGTACCTCCTTTCTCCTATGGTGAGTACCTTTGCAGCTGGCCATGGGACTACCTACATCATCGGGACCAGTCCATACGGCTCAACCAATTAGGAGTGGGAATGTAGAACCATTATATGTTACCCTAAGAGTCCACACTGCTTGAAAGGGTGGTTTTCAAAAACTATGGATGTACATGGGCAAGAGGGACTAGATGTACCAGCTTCTAGAGGCAATACAGCTCCTCTAGCAGGTAGCTTGGTTCCATGGTAATGTTCTCCATGTCACTTTCGGGATCTGCCACCATTTGATGCATTGGGATCACCCTAGGAGAGACTGGTTGTGGTGTGAAAAGACTAGAGATGGTAAAGGGTTTGTAACTCCCCCTACCTACACTTTTCTCTTAGATTACACTTATGGTGCAAGTAATGCCAATGGTCTTTGTGGAGCTGGTAAAGCAAGAGCTCCAGTTGCTTGATTCATCCTTAAAGTGGGATTGAGCCGATAACACCTATTGGTGTCATGGTTACCCATGCAAGCACAATATTTACACCATAGGTTAGGTATCGGTTTGAGATGTGGGAATTCTATAGTTGTATGATTTGCTTTACAGTATGCACACCAGACAATTTCCCTACATGGATAGAGATGGGGATTGCCCATCTCTTTCAAAACTAGTTTAAACTCATCCTTGAGTTTCTTCATCAGTCGTCCAACCAAATCCGTGCCCTCTTTCTTTTCATCAATTTTATGGTTTTGAGATTCACTTCTAGAGAAGGTGTCTTGAATGATGCTTTAGAACCATTAACCTCCTTTGGATGTCCCATTAAATTGTCATCATAATCAATGGCATCTAAGGCACATTCATTAAACGTCCCATGTCTTTGAGTGGAGAGGGAATCATGAAGCTTCTCGCTTTGTAAACCTTCCAGGAATAAAGAGATCAACCAGGTCTGCTGGCTAGGCCTTTCCTCCTTAAGCTCACAACAATTATACAAGTACTTTGCTCGGTTGATGTATTCCCTCATAGATTCACCATCCTTTTACTTCAAAGTGATTAATTAAACTTTGTTTGGCTCTAGTTTTTGTATAAGCAATAAGGAAGGATTGTTTCAAGTCCTCATAGGTGGCCTTTCTCTTTGGTTCCAGAGTTCAGAACCATTTAGCTGTACCTAGTTCAAGTGTGAAACCAAATGCTTTGATCTTTGTAGGATCGTCATTTACACTCAATGCTTCACTTACTTGCTTGAAAGTTTCAATATGACCATGGGCATCACTCGTTCCATTGAAATTTGTCATTGCAATTGACACACATCCAAACCTTGGGTGTTGTCCTATCTCGCTCACTTTCTTGAAGTAATGGAGCACGATGCAAGTGAAGTTCAGCAAGCTGTTTCCCTACTGCCCTACTTCTACCCTAAAAATAGCTTTGGCCATTCTTATGGCATCACGAGTGATAGCATATAATGGTTGGCAATGGAAAAGCAAAGTAAAGATTATAGATGGAATAAGTTCATCATCTAGTGAGTCTCTTCCTTTGATCCTTGAGGATGAGGACTTGTGGTTTATGAAAAGATCAATGGAGAATAGCTTTGAGGTTGACCCTCAAAAGATTTCTAAGAAGCTTGAGCAATACCCGAATCCTATTAAGGAAAAAGAACAAATTGCTGAAGCCATTGAGATGGTTCAAAAGACTCAGCAAGAGTTGGAAAACATTTATGGACCAATCAGGGCTCCAAAACCAATTCCTCCACCTCTACTATCTGTCTCATTCCAAAGTCAAGAAGTGAAGTCTTGCATAAGGATGATGAGGACTATGCAACGTTGATAGTTCAAAACTTTGAGGAGTAAAACCTCTTTGAATTACCCATAATAATGAGGGAAATGCCGAAGAAATTCCATTAGATAAACCGTAGTTCCAATCATCAAGATCAGCTAGTCTCATGTCTTTTGGTTGAAGTTTAGAATTATATCTCCTCCAAGATCTAGAGTTCCCTCTATCATTAATGCCATTGAACCGCTCGAAGGGTCATTATTCCTAGACTTCCTAATTAAATTACCTGGAGAGTGGTGAGAACTCTGAGGATAGGTGTGGAAAAGGCAGAGGATTTCCACCAATGATGGCGAGATCTATGAGATTTCCAAGGCTTGCTAGAAAGGTGAGAAACACAAAACAGCCTAGGACATCTAACATGTTGCAATCCCTCTTGTTAACACCTATCAAGATGACATTGGGGGGATTTTTACAAGGCAATCCTACCTTGTGGAGGTCTATACAACATTGGTTAAAGAATAAATTCCCAATTGATTCCTTGGACATGGAGTCTAAGGGAGAATTTAATATGGATAGGTATGATCATTCCAACTCTGACCAGAGTATTCTTCTTGAGGTACCCATCAACAAACTTGGGTAGTATCGAGGTAGTATCGATACTAAAAAGGAGAGGATAATAATGCAACCATTTGTATTTCCTACAAAGGAATTCAAGTGTTAGTATCGCAACTAAAGCCAGTTAGATGAGATGGCGGGAACATCCTTTAGAACATATAGTGGGTGTATCAGTCAAATTGGCTTATGGCTCTATTGATGAACAAGCATCTTGGTAAGATCAGTCGACTATGGATACCTATGGTATGTTCTTTTCTCATACATTTGTAATTAGGGATTTAATTATGAATGATACATGACTGGGGTACGAACCATGTTTACCTCCGAAAGAATGAACAAATCATTAGGGTAGATTTGGTGAGTCATAAAGCCCATCTAGTGAGTTGAACTTCTTTGGAGCTAGATTCAGATATTGCATGTCATACTAAAAAGTCTATAGAAAGAAGCATATGTATGGTGTACAAGCATAAGGCTGCAAAACTAGAAAGCATAATCTTTGCAAAAAAGAAAAAGCTCATCGATGAGGGAATAGACATTGGTATAAGGAAAGTTAAAGCAAGAGTTTCTAAATAACAGAAATATATTTTTTCTATTCTAGATCCCACTTGTTGTGAGACCTGGATTGTTGGCTATAATAGACATAGTTCCTAACAAGATGGGAACAAAATTCATGAATGCCAATAATGATGAGATATCTCTTTACATGATGACTGCTTCTTTGCAAGATGGTGATCCTACTACTTTTTACCATGTTGGGACAAGTTCAAATGAGGAAATTTCTAAGTGTATTCATAAAGCCAAGACAAAGCTTAGAAAAATACAAAAAAAGGCCAATCACTATCAACCCTACACCCCATCTAGAGCTAGAAAATGAAAAGCATTTCCTTCAGTATGTTGGGGCCATGGTATCCTTTGATGAATTGACTGTGATGACATGAACCAAGTTGTTCCATTGCATAAAATGGAAGTGGCACCTCTTAATCAGATAGCTAGTTTTGAGTCTGAAGACCAAAATTCACAAAAATTTTCCAAGTCTACTAGAAAGAGAAGGAATAGACTTCTCAAGGAAGATGAAATAGAAACAAAACAAAAGGCCCAAGAAGAAGAACAGTTGGAAGAAGATGCTTCCAAGATTCCTAATTATTTTAGGAATTTTAATTTGGATGCGCTTTGTGAAATGTGAGGAAGCTCGATGAACAAAAGGTGAGGGCTCTGAACCATCATTTGAAAGCCTTGCTGAGGTTAAGAAAGTGGACATCACGGACCTTGGTGAAGATCCCAAACCAGTCTACATCGCCACAGACTTGATTGAACAAGAAGAGAAGGATTTCATCGATCTTCTCAAGGAATTCAAAGATGTTTTTGCTTGGAATACTCAGACATAAAAGGGAATCCTCCTCTTGAAGTTTGCAAAGCATACTATTCCAATCATGGATGACGCACGACCAGTGCAAAAAAGATCTCATCCTATGAATCCAAATTATGCTAAATTGGTTAGTGAGGAGATTGATAAATTAATCAATGCGGGTTTTCATATAACACACTGAGTGTGTTTATCCTATTGTGGTTGTACCTAAAAAGAATGAAAAACTCCGAGTGTGTGTTGACATAAAAATGGTCAATGCTGCAAACGGTTAAGGATCATTATCCTTTACCATTTACTAAACAAGTATTAGAAAAAGTGGTAAGAAAATAAGCCTATAGCTTCTTGGATGGTTTCTCAGGCTATAACTAGGTACAAATAGATTTTGGCAATCACCATAAGAAAACATTTATTACCCAATGGGGAACTTATGCCTATAGGGTCATGCCTTTTGGTTTGACCAATGGTCTAGCAACATTCTAAAGACTTATGTGTATGGCTTTTAAGGACTACTTATAGAAATTTCTTGAAATCTTTATGGATGATCTTGGGGTGCACCCCTCTGCAAAACCCTGTTGCTATATGACACCCACAAGGGCCCTATTTTACCAAACGTGGACCCCCTGTGTGTTTATTTGGGCCACTTCATCTTGGAGACACCCTTGTCTTGCGCAGGCCATAACTTTTGATTTACAGCTCTGACTGGGGCGATCAAATAGTCAAAAGTTATCTAATGAAAACAAGGATTCCAAATATGAAAGAACTTTGCAAAACTGTACATTCCCTCAAAAGTTATAGCTATTCAAGTAAAATGAAGTTTAGCATTAGGGCATATAGTTACCCGATGAAATCTTTGCCCGAGACCATATTGGAGTAATCAAAAAAGATAGCATTTGTACCTGAAACAATTTGACCTTTGATATCCATATAGTCCATAGGACTTTCTACCCCTGTGCAAAAACCCATTGCCATACAACATGCAGAAAAGCCCCATTTTAACAAACGTGGACTTGCTTATCTGGGCCACTTCATCCTAGAGACACCCTTGTCTTGCACAGGCCATAACTTTTGAATTACAGCTTCGATTGGGGCGATCAAACAGTCAAAAATTATCTACTAAAAACAAGGATTCCAAATCTGAAAGAACTTTACAAAACTAGGCATTCTCTCAAAAGTTATAGCTATTCAGGTAAAATGCAGTTGAGCATCAGGGCATATAGTTACCCGATGAACCTTTAACTCAAACTTGCTTAACGATAACCTTTGTCCATGCAATGGTTTCTCTCCAAACCCAGAAAATAAACCAACAAGAGGTTGAGTGCTATTGTCTATACCCGATTTAGGCATTGAGCTGGAGGGTAGATTGTAGATAAGCTCATCAATCCTCTTTTTATCATCTACCTGCTCTGCTGATATCCCTTGATCCACAACTATTTTGCCCTTGTCATTTTGGTGTCCTAGGAATAGTTGTTCCTTGTTATCCCAAGTTTGCACACAACCTACCTATAGGCTTCCATTTTTTAATACTATTTTTTCTCTTTATAGCCTTAAAATTGGTTTTAAGAGACCCAGCCCTAGCTTTGTGTCCTTCCACTACCTACAAATCCACAACTGATGCTTTCCAAGTAATAGGGCACAAGTTTCCTGTTTTGATCCATTTTGCTGCTGAAGTTTTGATAGGAGCTTGGCTAGCTGGTTCACTTTTTGTGAGAGGTGAACCTTTTTTCACTTCTCGACGGAGTGGGTTTTACAACATGTTGGCTCCACTCATCATTTGAAAAGAGCTTATGGATTTTAGATTTGCCTACCCAAAAGGAGTTCTTCACTTTGACAGAATTTGGAAATTTTAAGTACTTCTTGGCAACCCATCTGTATTTCTGTACAGCATCTGAGGCGACCAAATCCGGATCTATGGAATTTTTTGTTTGGGTGGGCCATTCATTGTTGCTAAGAATTCATTTTTCCTTGGGCAATAAAGTATCCCAATATGGTTCTAGTGTGTCCTCCTCATATGAAGAGTCATTGTCTACAAACCTTGCCCACTCACAATAGGTTCACACATATGGTACATTCTAGCATTTGGCACATCATTTGAAAAATAGATTGTATGTTTGCATGAAGGCAAACAAGCTAAGAATGTATGGGCTCTCTCCATTGAATATCCAAGACATATCTAGCAATCCAATTTTGGCATAGGATAACTTTTTCTTTCATTTCTCCTGCATTCATGACATGGAAAAGACCTTCCACAAGATCAATGTTGATATAATAAGACACATTGAATAAGCCAAGGCATGTGGACACACTACCATTGAACGATCTCAAGGCTAAACACCTGAATCCTGAAGTGTCAGTTTACCCATTGTTGCCTAGGTTTCATAAGACATAAGGCTTAAATCAACTTCTGTGTGTCAAGTAAACATAATGAAGAAAAAAGATGGTTCATGGCAAGGAATCCAAGGTACACCCATCCTGTGGTATATAATCCTCATGTTCCCAAATGCTAGTTGGCTTGAGTTGATAGCCTCTTAGATTGTTGTTTAGTTTTTTCTGCACGAGCTTGAGCTTCAAGCCCGAGCTAGCTTTTGCTTCTCTTTCTCCTTTTGTTTCCTTTGTTTAGCTTCATGGATTGTTGTGAGCATGGTTTCCATAAAAGTGGTCCAAAAAACTTACGCAATTTTCTCCCATTTACATAGGAGTCAAAAGGTATTCTATGTAAGGTTTCTAATCAGGCCAAGCCAAAATTAGTGAGCTCACAAATTCTAAATGGACCCATGCCCAACATCTTGAGTTTCCTTTTGTTTTGTTGATAGCGTACGTTAAGCATCTTTTTTACCTATGCTCATGTTTGCTAGCGTAAAACACTTAGTACTTCATGCGTATGAGTTTTGGTTGCATTCTGTCCAACTTAACTGCTAAAGGGACTAAAAACATGAAAAATTGGGAAATTTTTCAGCCATCAAAAATAGGATTCTTCTGCCTGTCGTATGGCATCAAGGATTTGCATACGGGAAAAAAATTGCTATGGACTCTAGGCATGTCCAATATCTAGGGAGTTGCTATGATTTTAAAATGCTTGAAGATGGCCCTGAACAAGGATATGTACAGTTGGTTATGCACTCTTCTTTTTACTAACTGTTTGGCTAGAAGAAGGCCTTGTAGTTGCCCAATTGCAGTATGCTTTTGCAAAAACCTCAACTCTATTTCCATTCATAGTTTGTGAAGTTTCTTGACATTCAAAAACCTCTAAGCAGGTCAATTGGCACCTAAACTACTCAAAAAAATCATTTTAGCCCTACAGTAGCCAACTGAGCCTGAAGGGAGTCCACGTTTGGTAAATATTTTTTCCCACCTCGGAGGAAGTAGAGTTAGATCTCAGAAGGAGCAAGGTGGAACGATAGCTACGTAAGTTGAGCTTAAGGAAATAGGAGCTTGATACTCATCGACAGGCGAGAGCTGAGTAAAAGGAAACGGGTAATTTAAACCTCGTCCAATCACGAGGTAAGGAACTAGAATTGGTCATGGGAAGAAGTGAGGGAGAAATTCCAAACTTGGAACCCATAAACGAGGAGCCCAGAGCTGAGGAAGGGTTTACAACCACCACAGAAGAAGAGGATAACCTAGCAAGAGTGGTGGAGGGCAAAGTGGAGGACCGTCTATACACCAAAAAAGATATTGAGCACATGATCAATCATCCTACGTTCCTACAAGACATGGAACTTCTAATTCTACAAAGGTGTATGGAGGTGACTAATGATGAGCCACTCCAAGGTACAGCGGTGGCGGCAGGACCATCCCATGGACCAGAGATACCTAGAAGAGCCAATACAAGAAGGAGACAAGGTCTACGAAGGGGGGGAGCAATTCCTCAAAGACCAAGGATGGTTCCAACCGTTGACCTTAATGCAGCCCCACAAGGACAGATCTGCTAAATATGGCGGCGAAGATGGGCCGAGGAATGGTCAAAGAACTAGGCACTGCTCTAGAATCCTGGCCCTCCCAATGAAGCCACATATCATTTCCAAACTCGTGCAAAAAATTGGACATCAAATCCATATTCCAATATTCAGGATCCAACATGTAAGCAGCACTGTGTAGTGGTGAATGCGCTCCAATCCATCTAGCATGAAAGTACTTCAATAGGACTTTTCTTTGTCTACTGGAGAATGGTACATGCCATTGCTTTTCCACCACTAAATGCTCTAATTTCTCAGGACACTCCAAACTCCGCTGGACAGTCCACCATTGCATCCATGCTTTCCCTAGATTAGGCGCTCTTTGATCAAGACTTCGTACGGCATACATAACAGGCATCATTACATGGTATGCATCCATCACACTGTTCTACCAACTTCTTCTCGTAAGCGCTGCCTTCAAGACTTTGATTTTCTCTTTCACTTTTTCAAGTTGAGTACTCTCCCAATCATGAAATGCCATGCATGTAAATGTTTCGCAAACTGCATCTTTATTTTGAAGAAGAGACTCAAAAGTGTAAAAGTGAGTGCAAAACTAGTCTCCGCTGGAAGCTTTAACATAACTAACATGTGAGGTTGAAAAATATCTAACACTCTCTGTCTCTTGAGCATGAATCTCACAATCTGACGAGCAGTGTCGACGATTGAGGCAAACCATTTGGTATCATCACTTTTATACCAATCTTTTAATACAAGATTCAAACTATGAGTATTACAGCCTACCGGAAAAACATGTGGATACTGTCGCTTTAGGATTTTGGATGCATTCTTGCAATTCTTTGCATTGTCCATGACGATTTGGACTACATTTTTGGCACCCACTTCCTCTATCACAGAGCCAATGATTTGAGCAATGTAAGCCCCAGTTTTTGATTGAACCAGCAGAATCCACGGCACGGATGAAAGTCTCACCTCTAGGTGAAATAACCATTATATTAATTAATGGTTTTCTTTGTACATTAGACCATCCATCACTTACTATACTACATCCAGAAAGCTCTATATTGCTAAGAATTATTCTTTGTACACGTTCTTTTACTTGCACATAACATTTCTCTAATAGATCATTTTGCATAGCATGGTACGTAGGCGGTGAAAACCCTGGTCCAAACTCACCAATTTTCTTCCATGCTCTCTTCCAATGCTCACTGTCCACCATCATCATAGCACTCCCAGAAAAGTAAATCGCTTCAGCAAGGGCGAGTTGTGCATCATCGAGCCGACCTTGACGTAGGCTTTCTTGCAATGAAGTTTGACGCATGGGTATATTTCCTACGTCAAAGTTTCGCTTGCAGGAAGATGCACTGGGTAGATTACTTTCTGGTTGCACATTGACGTTCGGAGTACAAGCAGGCGATGTAGCGGGAGTTTGATGATTAGAACAACAGTGTTCTTGCTGCCTTGATACATTAACGGTAGGAGTGTAATGTTTTCTTGAATCTTTCTTTTAAATTTCTTCTCTTATGCGTTTGGCCACTGCAGGTGCAGAGGGGTGGGTACATGACTTTTTCTTCGGT
Organism: Cibotium barometz; assembly: GCF_041138505.1. Taxonomy (NCBI): domain Eukaryota; kingdom Viridiplantae; phylum Streptophyta; class Polypodiopsida; order Cyatheales; family Cibotiaceae; genus Cibotium; species Cibotium barometz. Next base: position 3,916,308 of record NC_141051.1, on the reverse strand, counting down.
CCTCCTAAAAAGTGTTCTCTTAGTCGAGGCGCCCCACCTGATTTTACTGCATGGCATAGCTTACACTCCCAATCTATGAATCGATTACCAACGTTAATTGCATATTGCCACTCTATCCCAGGTGCCTTTTTTTCCCTACTATTTGGAATTTGGACTCTATTGGAGGTATCACTGGATCCAACATTGTCCTCCATCTCAACAAATAACCTATTCAACCAAGCATATAATAATGAATACACAAATGAAAAAACAACAAAGTCACTCACGTATTACAAAACATACATTAGCAGACAAACTACTTCGAAACTATCTTAACAAACACAAAAGATCATCACATAACACAAAACTACTTCGAAACTATCTTGCAAGGTCTGACTAGAAAACTACTTCGAAACTATCATGCACATTGCACCCCCAATGAAGGATGCCTTTTGTACCCAATTAAGGATACTTTACACAATCAAAGATCTATGCTTGCCCAATACTCAAGTATAGGACAATAGACCTTCTCTAACATTCACAAAGAAAATCAAAGATCTATGCTTGCCCAATACTCTAGTATAGGACAATAGACCCTTGTCTACTCTAAACTATATCAAGTATCAAGAACCAATACAAGCCCCTAAGCAGGACTCTTGGCTCCATCAAACCATTCATAAAGCAGAATGAGGTAGATTACCTACGTAGCTCAAATGCAAAGCTGAATGACTCCAACTTTGTCCCTAAATCTCTGCAAGTATTAGAGCTACGAACCACACCCTGCCCCAAATTCAAAGAACTAAGGACGAGTGGCTGCCTTAGGAGTGCCTACAAGGAAAGACGACAGCCCCTAAGATAAGGACGTTCTTCCCAAGAGGACACTTCTAGCAACTCGAGAGCTCTACAAGTACTTTGAGGAGAGATATCACGCCCCCAAAACAAGGACTATCTCCCCAAAAGTTCTACGATGGGTGTCCGGCAGTGTTTATAAACAGAACAGAACCCCGCTGGGGTTCTTTTGTTTTCCCGGTGGGCCCGCCGGGATATTAAAAAGCCTGGCGGGCCTGCCGGGAAAACAAAAAGCCCGGAGGTGTTACGGGACTAGTGGGTTCTAGCAGGTCATTGCTCAGGTCATGTGAATATACAATGTGATCACAAGTTTTAATATGTTAACAACTGGTTTTGTTAACGTGATCACGAAATTGTGAAGACATTAATGAAATCCCTGGAGGTCACGCCTGAATTCTACGTCCTACAGAATAGCATGCCAGTACCTGTGTTTCAAACCACAGTACAGTGGAAGGGCAAGGACATGAACTCAAACCTGAGAAGAGGACCACTACAATGTTTTGGTTGTAGAGGGACGCATTGAGTTGCCGACGAGTGCCAACACAAGAATATGGTTCATACGCACCAATCCCAACAAGTGACTGCTATGCCCAATGACATGCCAGTACTAAATGTGGGATTGATCATTTGATCAAGGATTGTCCATACCATGCAAGTGGTGGTTTAGCTTCTACTGCCAATGAGGCCACCATCTGAACCATTAGTGTGCAACCTGGAAATATCACATCACTCAATGTCCTGACAAGAACTTAAGCTCAATTAGGAGACAAGGGAAAGAACCGAGCAGATGCGACTATTTCCAGAACTGGCCGTAGGAGAAGAGTGAAAAAAGTGGGTAAGGGTGACACAAGGGTCATAATCCAAGATGGATCCGAAGAAGATAAAATCAACACCAGATCCACCCAATCGAGAGAAGAGGGCAATCAAAGGATCAATCACAAAGGGGCCGGTCCTAGAAGAGCAAAGGGAGCAACCAACAACTCCTAAAGGAGTCGGTGAATACTCCAATGCCAAGACGAGGAAATAAGAAAGCTCGAAGACGCCAGGGCCTTAGTTGAAGAATGCCAATGGCTTCATGAAGCCAAGCTAAGGGCTAACCAGGTGAGGGATACAATTTATCCACAAAACGAGCCAACCAAGGAAAGGGAATTTAACGTACCTACTCCAATTCTAGAAGAAACAAAAGAGGGATCCCAAGCAAACACAATGTGCATAATGTTTGAGGAAAATGCATTGGGGGAGTCCATCCATTCCTTCCCTATGGTTGAATGCGAGTCACACACCTGGGGAGAACCCTCAATCTCCAAAGAACCCAGAGACATATAAGTCTTGCGGCTGTACTGTCCACGTATGTACAAATGCCATTAGGGTAAATATTACGCAATTCACCAACCCTAGGGACATACATAAAAGAATGGGTAGAAGGCAAACTAAAACCAGCCAATACTATAGATAAGGCTCTACCACCTCTGGCGGCAGAAAGAAACTTGAGACACACACGGAAAACCCGAGTCGTTAAGATACCAATTAATCAACTGGGGCGTTATTACGAAAGCGACGACACAAATGCTACAATCCTGATTCATCATAATGGGTACCAGGCACTGGCTATCCTGGATGGTGGGGCGGGGGTCAGCATCATCACAAAACGTTGCTAGGAAAATTAGGAAAATTTTGATCTTAAAAAAGTAGATCTAATTGTTAAAATGGCTGACGGAACATCTTCATGGCCCATAGGACTTCTAGAGAATGTGAAATGCAAACTCTTTATGTTTCACTACCATCATACATTTGTGGTCATGGTCTTCCTGCCCCAACCTGATTCATATGACATAATATTGGGAAGACCCTCCATGAGGGAATCCAAATTGGTGCGTGATTGGGAATTAAATCATGTGTATGTACGTAGGGATTCACAAATTTCAAAGATAGATCTGAGAACATGGAAAGCACACCCCATGGAAGGGAAATTGTTTGGTAATGATTTGGTCACAATGGAACGGATCACCTCTGTACAAATATGCCAGCCCTCAGTTGGAAATCCCAAGGAAGAAGAGGAAACGGAAATGTACGCATCACTTCCTCCTCTGGACTTCAGTGAAAAATGGATGCATGTGTTGGCTACCATAGATGCAACCCAGGGGGACCCAGTATGTGGAATCTGGAACTGTCCCCACAACCTCTAATCTGTATGGTTAATTGGCAAACCATTGATGAAGCATCAGAAGAGGAGACATCAAGTACAGAAGGGACCATAGCACAAGGCCATACCAATGCTCAACGCCTCAGAAGGTGGCAAAAACAGAAACGATATATTGCCCGACGAAATGCCCTATTATGAAGAAAACCCACGGATGCCCAGTGGGGCTGAGATATCTTGAGGCCACTAAGGTACACGATAAGTTTTCTAAGGATTGGGGTGAGGACTTGAGTAAGCTATCGATGGAGGGAACACACAAGGAGAAACTCACCCTTCAAGAGCTAGAAACACCTAAGCTTACGAAAGCTGGGCATCGAAAATGCAATAAAGCTTTGGCAAAAGCGGAATGTGAGGCTAGAAAGATCATGACTAAAACCAAAAGTGAAGATGAAGACAAACCAGACTTACTCTCAGTTACCCGACCACTTCAAAACCTATACTGTTGACAAGCAAAAAGTGGTCCGACTGATGGCAACAAGGGTTAAGGAGGATGGGTTGTCCACATCATACGATGGCCCGACAGAAGTCAAGGAAGTGGATATTGCGGGACTAGGGGAGGAAGCTCGACCCGTATATATTGCTAAGGACTTGACTTCGGCTGAAGAAGATGAGCTCGTCGCTCTCCTTAAAGAATCTAAGGACTATTTTGCCTGGAATTACAAGGAGATGAAGGAGGAACCACTTGAGGTGGTACAACATAAGATTCCAATCATGGAAGGGTCGAGGCCAACTAGGCAGAAACCATACCAGATGAATCCTAAGTATGCGGCAATTGTAAAGGAGGAAATAGACAAGCTCATTGCTGCAGATTTCATCTATGAAATTGAACATACGGATTGGTTGTCACCAATCGTAATAGTGCCGAAAAAGAATGGAAAACTTAGGGTATGTGTTGATCTTAAAAAGGTCAACGCAGCTACTAGGAAAGACCATTATCCACTACCCTATATGGAACATGTTTTAGAAAGAGTGGCTGGGGAAGAAGCTTACAGCTTCTTGGATGGATTCTCCGGTTACAATTAGGTGTCCATAACACTAGAGGATCAGCATAAGCCCTTCAAGAGCTAGAAACACCTAAGCTTACGAAAGCTGGGCATCGAAAATGCAATAAAGCTTTGGCAAAAGCGGAATGTGAGGCTAGAAAGATCATGACTAAAACCAAAAGTGAAGATGAAGACAAACCAGACTTACTCTCAGTTACCCGACCACTTCAAAACCTATACTGTTGACAAGCAAAAAGTGGTCCGACTGATGGCAACAAGGGTTAAGGAGGATGGGTTGTCCACATCATACGATGGCCCGACAGAAGTCAAGGAAGTGGATATTGCGGGACTAGGGGAGGAAGCTCGACCCGTATATATTGCTAAGGACTTGACTTCGGCTGAAGAAGATGAGCTCGTCGCTCTCCTTAAAGAATCTAAGGACTATTTTGCCTGGAATTACAAGGAGATGAAGGAGGAACCACTTGAGGTGGTACAACATAAGATTCCAATCATGGAAGGGTCGAGGCCAACTAGGCAGAAACCATACCAGATGAATCCTAAGTATGCGGCAATTGTAAAGGAGGAAATAGACAAGCTCATTGCTGCAGATTTCATCTATGAAATTGAACATACGGATTGGTTGTCACCAATCGTAATAGTGCCGAAAAAGAATGGAAAACTTAGGGTATGTGTTGATCTTAAAAAGGTCAACGCAGCTACTAGGAAAGACCATTATCCACTACCCTATATGGAACATGTTTTAGAAAGAGTGGCTGGGGAAGAAGCTTACAGCTTCTTGGATGGATTCTCCGGTTACAATTAGGTGTCCATAACACTAGAGGATCAGCATAAGATAACTTTCAATACAATGTGGGGGACATTTGCATACAAGGTTATGCGCTTCGGTCTTACCAATGCCCCAGCAACATTTCAACGGTTGATGTGCATAGCCTTCAAGGACTACTTATAGAGAAGTGGTTGGAGGTATTCATTGACAATCTATGTGCACACTCTCGATGGCCAGACCATCTAGCCTACTTAAGGAAAGTGTTTGAGCGATGTCGATTATATTGTATATCCCTGAACCCTTTAAAGTGTCGATTATATCGTATATCCCTGAACCCTTTAAAGTGTTAGTTTTGGGTCAAACATGGTGTGATATTGGAACACATTGTCTCAAAGAATGGTATATCCACGGATGATAATAAGGTCAAGTTGATATTGGAGCTGCCACCATCCACCAATTACAAAGGTGTGCAAAGATTAATGGGCCATGTGGGGTATTATCGCCGCGCTTCATAATTTTCTATGCTAAAATAGCCAAACCATTATACAAGCTACTCATTATCTTTGAATGGATTAAGGAATGCCAGGAAGCATATGATCAATTGAAGTAAGATTTGGCAAGCGCGCCAATTCTACGACCCCCCAATTGGGATCTCATATTTCATGTGCATATTGATGCATCAAATTTTGCAATTGGTTGAGTACTAGCCCAGCCTGGTGAGTTCAAATTGGACTCTATCTAGTCTGCTTCTCTAGTCACATCAGTTAAATGATGTAGAGGTAAACTACACCACCATAGAGAGGGAAGGATTGGTCATGGTTTACGCCATCAAGAAGTATCGACATTACCTCTTGGCCAACAAATTAGTATTCTTCATGGACCATCAAGCCTTATTATACCTGGTGAGCCTTGCACCACAGGGAGAATCACACGATGGTTGCTATTATTGTTGGAATTCAACTTTATAATCACAGTAAGAAAAGGAACACATCTTGTGTTAGCCGATCATATGTTAAGAATTCCAAATGGGGAACCAGAACTGGTGTTGAAGATGATCTCCCTGAGATGCTTGTTTTCAAATTGAACATGGTATCCGAATAGAGCAAGAAAATCTCAGATTATCTAGCTCATGGTTTTCCACAAAGAAATACCTTTGAATAGAGATAAAATGCGACGGCTTATCAAGCTTGCTAAACCTTATCAACTGATTGCGGGAGAATTATATAAGCTAGGAAAAGATAATGTGCTAAGAAGATGCATTAGAGAAGATGAGTTTGTCACAATATTGGATGAAGCTCATTCGTTCAGGGATAGCAAGTGGGCATTTTGCTGGAGAGATCACAACTCAAAAAGTACTTCAAGTAGGACTATGGTGGCCTAAGTTATTCGGAGACACCATATCAAAAAATATTTCGGACCACTGATTCAAGAGATGCTCTTGTAAAAACATCTCTTAAATCAACAGAAATAGCTCGCAAAGGAAAAAATCCAGCAAGATCAAGAAGAAGGTAAGGCCAACAAGGAGGCCAAAGCTAAACAATTACTGTAGAAGAGACTGATACATGTTAACATGGCTTCGGTGACTCTCTTGGACGAAGAGGAATTAAACATTGAGCCAGCACGACTCAAGGTGGGACTTACTACACAACTAAAGGCCATGCAACAAGCATTGCATTAATAGATATGGTGAAAGATCCATGTCCCCACCGCGCTCAACAAATTCTGGGGTGCTAGTAGCGGAAGTAGCACTTCTTGCGCGGGGCAAGGTCCCTCACTCGGGGCCTCGCCCACGTATATCCAGACAAGATACTAATCCCTCAGTTCTTCCAAAATCGAACCCGAAAAAACTTCCCTTATCCGAAAAACATGGGCGATTGCTCCAGGATAGTTTAACTCTAACGTAGTCAAAAGCCTTAACTAATTGAACTGATTTGACCGAACCCGTAAGTCCCATAGTCAGATCAAGAAAAAGATTGCACTTGGATCATAGAGAGACCAACGCTTTTTTCCTCATTGAGAGGCACAGCCGTTGATTCTTTTCCATAGAACAATTTTAATCCGGGATTTACTTCATCTATCATACCATAGTAGAATTTAGTCTCATTTTAGGGATCCATCAGTCCAGCCTAAGTCTCGTGAGTTAGCCAACCACCCAACCATTGTAGTGATGGGATCCATTTAAGAATTTGGTTAGGTTTTGTCCTGGGTACTAAGGAAAAGAGTTCCCAGCCCCCTAGCCGGATATTCATGCAAACTTAAAACTAGACACACCACTTACACACCCAATATGAAATTGCCTTTTTCACAGATTCAGCTTTCTTTAAAATAATCATTTAATGAAACTATCGTATCACTGATCATAATCCTCCAAAATATCTGGTTGAATCCTAATTTCCAATTTTTCTTTCATCGGTGTACCTATGGCATCATTGGCAACCAAAACGTACACCACCTGTCCACTCAGGGGCCTTTTCGATAGTTCCTAGCTCATAGTAACCAGAAATATATTCACTTATAAAAATCAAAATGGAATCTCTATTGAAGATCAGAAGATCAACCAACAGATCCATATAAAAGAGCCATGGACTCATCCGTTGAGGTGGACCAGCAAGGTCAATCAACCAGATCCATGCCCGAATTCAGAAAACAACTCTTACTCCTTGTTCCAATATCTTCCCCAACGCACGTGTGGATATCTTCGGTGACCTAGAGCCCGAGCACCGTATGGTCAGCACCCGCTAGGATCCTTCGTAGGTCACCTAGCGCTTCATTCATAGACCACTTCCTTGGTCCCTCATCCACTGTACCGGAAGCTTACCATTTAAATCGAACTAAGGCTGGTCAAGACCTCGGCCGACCTTGCTACGCGAGACGTCCTCTGTTGACTCTCCATCGGCTGTTGACTCTCCATCAGCTGTTGCAACTTTATAAAATAGGCCCCCACGACCTCATTCACAAGACGGTCAAAATGCTTCCCCAGCATTTTTGACATAAAACAGTCATTTAAAAACAGGTCATAAATACAATTTCTATAATGAACTCTCGTCTTTCCACATTGTTCCACATCAATCCTCATTTATTTCATAGGTATTCCCATTCTCATCACATCATTTTCCATCTCATCACATCTGTTCTCATTTATTCGCATCAGATCTCATCCACTCGCATCATATCTCATCCACTCGCATCTACCCATCAGATCTCATCCACTCGCATCATATCTCATCCACTCGCATCATATCTCATCCACTCGCATCAGATCTCATCCACTCGCATCTACCCATATCCACATCTCATCACATCATATTCATTCACATCACATATCACATCTATCCCAATTTACATCACATCTCATTCATTCACATCCCGATTCACATGACATCACATCTCATTCATTCATATCCCGATTCACATGACATCACATCTCATTCATTCACATGACATCACATCTCATTCATATCCCAATTCACATGACATCACATCTCATTCATTCACATCCTGATTCACACCACGTCACATCTATTCGTGTCCTTCACATTCATTTACATCACATCCATTTACATCCATCACATCACATTCACTCATATCCATCACATTCACTCATTCATATCCACCACATTCATTCTCATAACCATCCCATCACATACATTATATCCACATTATATCACATCACTTCTATTCACATCATATCTCATTCATTCACATCTCATCTCATTCATCCACATCCATCCAATCGGTCACATGTACGACTGACTACTCACATCTATCCATACATTCATATCTATCACTTCACATCCACATATATTCATGTCACATTACATCTCTTTACATCACAACACATTCTTTCACATACACATCCGCATCCATTCTTCATCCACATCCACATCCATTCTTCACATACACATCCACATCCATTCTTCACAAGCACATCCACATCCATTCTTCACATACACATTCACATCCATTCTTCACATACACATTCACATCTCGTTTCACATCACTTTACATCTCATCCATTCATCCATTCACATCTATCCTGATTCACATCGCATCTCATTTCTATGCAGTTTTCAGTTTGATTTTCTTTTGAATACAAGGAGTATTTCTTGAATCAGTATCCCCAAAACTTCTTGATCGAAATTCTGAATTTTTCCTCGAATTCTATAACCTTGATCCACATATCAATTTGAAGGGTATCAAACTAAGTTTCAGATTTGGCGGGAGTTTTGAGTGTATTTTTCTAAACTGGTCACACCTTCTTTCCTCAAAACTGATGAAAGAGTTTGGTCTTGGTCATAGTCTGATTCAAGGTTTGAGTCAGATAAGATTTTTAACTATCTTTCTCGAAAAGGTTTGATAATTCAGTTACTATTTTACTGAATTTCTTTCTTTGAATATTCACTTAACTGATTTCTAAATTAATTACAAATTCCAATGAGAAATAAATTAATCATTTATCTGAATATTTCAATCTCGATAGATTTCTTGAATTTTCTTTATACAATCTAGGTGAATATAAAACGATAGAAATTTCTCTCTTAGAGAATTTAATTATTCATTTATCAAATACTCATAGAATTTAAACATAGAATTTAAGAGAATTCTAATTTTGATATAAAAATTCTTTATGCATTATTTATGCATAAAAATCAACTTCAATGGAAATAACACTTTTATTAAAAAAAAATCCTTTTATGCATAAAATCAAATTTAATAGGAATAACACTTTTAAAATAAAAAGAATTTCTTTATGCATAAAAATCAATTTTTATAAGAATAACGCTTTTATAATAATTTTTTTCCTTTATGCATCTTTCTATGCATAAAAATCAAATTTAATGAGAATAAAACTTTTGAAATAAAAATAATTCCTTTATGCATCTGTCTATGCATAAAAATCAAATTTCATGAGAATAACACTTTTGAAATAAATATAATTCCTTTATGCATCTTTCTATGCATAAAAATCAATTTTAATGAGAATAACACTTTTGAAATAAAAATAAATCCTTTATGCATCTTTCTATGCATGAAAATCAAATTTAATGAGAATAACACTTTTGAAATAAAAATAATTCCTTTATGCATCTTTCTATGCATAAAAATCAAATTTAATGAGAATAACACTTTTGAAATAAAAATAATTCCTTTATGCATCTTTCTATGATTAATATCAGTGATATCCATGCATATTCATAGGTGAATATGTACATGGAGTAATTAGAATATTTCTTTTAGATGCAAAAATGGTGGGAATTACTCTTTTGGAATAACATAAAAACAAACTTTCTTTTCCACAAAATTTTGGAAAATTTTACCATAACCTCCTTTGTATGGTTGACCATTTCTCATTTTTATCATTCTTTATTTAACTTAAATTAACCCAAATTAGATTTATAGAACTCTAATCTACACAATTTTCTAAATTCAAGAGAGTAAACAATAAAAAGAGTTTAATGAATCCTTTAGTTAATCTTTCTAGGATTAAGAAAGGCTTGAATGTAAAGAAGAGAAGGGGTGGTCTTTTCCTCAAAGGCATAGCATTTGAATTTAATTCAATCAACTGTAAAACATGAAAATCAAGAAAACCATAGATTTAAAATTAAACAAGTAAGAAAATTAACTTACATAGAGCTTGTAAGCTCTCCTTTGGCTTGAGGGATTGAGGTTCTACTCTTGTTTGAAGCAAGAGTGGCTCCACCAATTCACTTTGGAGAGGATTAGGCCAAAAACAATTGAATTATTAAGAAATTTAATTTAGATGGCTGAGGACAAGAGCAGAGTAACAGTGCATAAACACCGTTAAGCTTTTACAAAGGGGGAGGCTTCTATTTATGGAAAAAAGTGAGCCTCTAACCAAGCAAACTGATTCTAGAATTTTCCAAATCAGTTTGGTCAATTTTTAACCATTTTTGGGTCAGTTCAGCTTACTTTTTGGATCTAGTTTTGAAATAGGAGAGAGGAGAAATGAAATATCTCATTTTATTGATTTAAAATTGGGATAATGATGAGAAAAAAGGCACCTACTTTATGAGGGGAGATCCCCACACTGAGGTGTCAAAATTCAGTTTTTTAATTGTTTTCTTTGGTCCTTAGTCCACTCTTCATCTTATGTGAGCATTTACTCATTTTTTGGGGGGGGGGGGGTTTCTTTTATTCTTCAATTTATCTCCTCCCTACATTTAAATTAATCATATTGGTCCATAGGAACCTTAATTGGACCATAATCCAAAAATTTTTGAAAATCTGGACCTTTAGGCTAAGGTCCTTTGTTACCTATTTTCAATTAATTCCAATTGCACATTGGAAAGTTTTTTTTGAATTTCTGTTTCAGGGGAAATCATTTTAGACACTAGGAGGATTTTTATATCCAAAAATATCTCAATTTTGAATTGCCTCCCTCTAGACATTTTCTCTCTCCAGGCCAAAACAGGATCTTTCTTTTATTTCTGAGAGGGGAATAATTATAAGATCAGAAGGGGAGATTCTTACATGTGCACACCTCAAAAGCTGTAGGGGGGAATCTTACATATGGGGTCAAGTCATAACTTGATCTCGTATGAAACCTGGGTGTAGCATTAGATAGACCATGCCTTGAACCCATTGATGCGCAAGTACGTAGTGTTCACTTAATAACTATGAGAGATGAGGGATTTTTAAGTGTTAACATTTCAATCAGAAATAATTTCTTGGTCATCTCGAGAAGGTGTTTTGTCATGTTTGCGGGTTCCATGGAAGAGGAAATGATTCTAGGACGATCCTAGATTTGCGCTAGCAAATGAAATATCCAATGGGAAGAGAGGACATCTTTGTTGAGAAAGGGCGACAAGGTCATGTCCATACCCTTATGGAGCTTGACAAACAAAGGGAAACAGATCATAAATGATGAACAAACAACACCGAATACAGTGGCAACACCTCATAAAATAGAACAAGCATCAATCCCATGGAACTCTCACAAACAATACCCAAAATCTAAGGGTACACAAAAGTGGGTGCCCAAGATTCAACTTAAAAATCAACCTCACAAGAAGGACACCATGAATAATATGGGGACCACAAGAAGAATCTACAAAAAAAATCAAAAGTCAGACCTTGTTGACACAAACAAATTGGCAGGACTCCAAGCATCTCAATAGACCTCAAGGGTTCCATAACCAATGGGTCCGAAAAGACTTACTACTACGAGCACAAGGATACTACCAAGGCAATACGGTAATTATATGGGTACCCAAACCCCACTCAGTGGGGCTAACACCACAAGAAATTCAAGTCATAAAAGAGAGAGTAGTAAAAGCATTCAGCATCAACTCTCAACCCAAGCACAAACCTCGCCCACCTTTGTGTGGAGGAAAAAGACAACTCAGCAAAATGGGTTGGGAATTGCCAAAGCAATGACCATAGCCACTTCGGTCATAGAACTGAATAGGGAACCTAAAGGTAGAAACAAGTTCAACAAAGGGACACAGATAGAAGCCCTCCACCACAAGACACAATAACAACATTGTTCAGTTGGGTGGAAGTAAGAATTAAAAACTCCCACATAGAGCTGAAATGATTGCATCAACAAATACCCCCAAAAGTGTCCAGGTGACCCCTTGGTTCTTGTGGCAGTAAAAAAGAAGGGTGCCCAATGGTTGCACAATGGGTACAAGGTAAGTAGGGTATCATTCATTCATTATGTGCATGTTTGACTGCTTGAGCATGAAGGATAAAATGAGAAGGTGTCGATTTTATGCATTCATGATTCAAAAACATTCACGCCGCCATGAATTGGTTCACAAAGGTTCACACCGTGAACCAATTCAAAAATGTTCATGACATGAACTGATTCACACCGTGAACCAAGTCAAAAACGTTCACGCATGAAACGGTCATTTCTCATGGGCCAATTAATCAACGCCATGTGGTTTTCTTCACTAAGCCGCCCTGTCTGACGGCGGCTACGTTATAAAATCAAATTTCTTTCCTTTTCTATCATTTTTCATCATGTGACCTTTGCTTTTCGATTGTGCGTCGCTTCCGCTATACTGATCGCTCTGCATCTTCCATCTCGGATTTTGGGCTATAATTGAATGTCTCCTATCGAGGTGGGAGCTTGATCCTTTCCCTTTTCGTTTTCTTTTTCTTCTTATATTTTTTGATCTTCATGATTGATCAATATCTTGTCAGCAATGCTTATTGCACATAAATTACCGAATGATAATTATTCTAAAAATTTCTTCATGGTATCCTCACATGCATTAAGCATAGTCAGCATCTTAACAACGAAAGAAAAAAATGAAAAGCCAATAACATAACAAATGGCACCTTCACTAAAGATTCACGATATTATCACCATGTGGTTTCACGGAACCTCAGGTTCGTGAACCTGCAGTTTCACGAAACCTAGCTGGTTCACGGAACCTCATTGTTTCATGGAACCTCAGTGTTTCACGAAACCTAACCAATTCACGGAACCTCTGTGTTTCACAAAACCTAACCAATTCACAGAACCTCAATAGTTCACGGAACCTCACTGTTTCACAGAACCTCGGTGTTTCACATAACCTCGGTGTTTCACGAAACCTATCCAGTTCACAGAACCCCAACGGTTCACAAAACCTCACTACTTCACGGAACCTCAGTGTTTCACGAAACCTAACTAGTTCATGAAACCTAACCAGCTCACGGAACCTTGTTTCACAGAACCTCAATGTTTCATGAAACCTAACTTCACGGCCTGTAGGTTCACAAAACCACTTTGACCCTGCACCTTCATGCCATAGCCTTCACTTGTTTATTAACACACCCTGTGATTGCTCCTACACTAACACACTCCTCATTTCAACTAACTGATTACCCATTAACAAAAAAAAAAAAGAACAGATGGTATTAACCCCACTAGTCAAAAGACTGATGTGTTGTTCATCTATAGATGTGTCGACCTTAGAGTCGGAAGCTCTCGAGACCCTAGCTGCATCTCAAGCCAGCACCATTGAATCCCCAGCAAGTCAGAAAAAGAAGTCGGTGGTGTAGGTCTCGAAGTTGAATGCTTTGGGCCCTTAGGCCCAAGCCTTCCATGGGGCCATCATCAGCAAAGAAGCCCTCATAGCCCATGGAAAGGTATCCCTACATTACCACAGCCCAAAATGCCTCCAAATTCTAGAAAAGGCTGAAGTCACAAAGTGAAGCTGGACAAGGTTGGCTTGGGGAAAATGGCACAAATACTCCCAAGAAGTATCGACATAGAAATCTGCGCCGAATACATCAAGACCTACACAAGGGCACCAAAAGGGGAAGCATCACCAAGGCTGACGGCACTACAGAGCAACTCCTCATCACAGAAGAGCTCATACGGGATGCTCTACAACAAGGTCCAGGCCCACGCATTCGACAAAATGCCTCTAGACACAATGCTCAAGAAAAGTTCTTACAACTCTAATGGTGCCGAGTAGTACGAGAACATCCGTGATGAGGTTACAGAAAAAGCTTGCAAGGCCATGTCATTGATGATGCAGGTCAAGCCCGTCGACAGATATAATAGGGTGCCTTTAAACAGAATTGCTAAGGTACATGAGGAGAAGAGGAGAATTGATCCTACTATGTCCATAGAGAAATGGAGAACTACTTGAAGGCTCACCAATCCAAGATTTGTAACCCATACATGCTCACCCAAGTTCTTAATCACGTAGCAAAAAGGCCTCTCCTAGAGTCTGAACCGGTGGAGCACTTGTAGCTGGCACCACTACCAGAACAACTAACACTAAAAGCTGAAGATATGCAAGAGGGGCAGGCTATCTTAATGGAGACCCAGGCAATAATGAAGGAAATCAAGAAGGGGAGAAAGAAGAAGATAGAGAAGAAGATGAGGGGAGTAATTCCAGATATAGCTGGCCGAATCGCAAAGATTAGAGGCGGAAGTGGCCCAAGAAATCCGAACATATGAAGAAGCATTGCAAGAGACCACCATCAGCTAAGCCACAAAGGAGCCCTTGCAACAAGTTACTCCTTCGACAAGCCCGGCTCAAATGATATTCACAGATCTATCTCCACTCAAGGATTCAGCTTTGGCAGAAACGCCAACAGAGACAGTGCCCGAACAAGAAGCACCAGTATAGGCTGAGGAAACACAAGGCATTGAGGCGGCCATAGCTCAAGTACATGAAACACAGGCCCCCAATGAAGCAAGCAAAAGACAAAGAAGTGCAAAGCCCTCAAGCCCAAGCAAAAGAAGGCGGTTGGAAGATGAAAGAATACCCCTGCTAACCTCCCTACAGAAAATGGACTATCAACAATTCTTGCAAGAGACCATGGAAGCGCTGGATGAGCTGCTAAACCGACCATAGGCTAGGCTCAAAGAAGGTGCAAGCACAAGTGCAATCTGGGAGTAGGAACAAAAGGTTTGGTAGTGCCACCTCCTCACAATGCACATGCTCCACGATCGTAATGCCACCCTTTGGAAGCAGGTTAACAATGCATGCACACAAGTGCAAACCTTAAAAGATCACTTGGCAGCTGAAGCTACCAAGAGAACAGGTATAAAGCCTTGGAAAGCAATAACATGGTCCTCAACCAAATAATTGTACAAAGAATCATGGAAAATGTGGACCTCAAGGCAAAATTAGAACAAGCTAAGGAGCAGCTTTAGAAAGAGGTCACCCACACTAATGAGCTCACTACACTTCATGCCCACCAAAGCACTCCCCTCATCTTCTTATCTGTTTTCTTTGTGTGCCCCTTCTTGATCTTCTTCATGATTTCCTTAGTATGCATCAAGATTGCATGTCCTTCTTGTATATCTTCAGCTGCTGTTAGTGTGGGTTGGTCTGGTAGCAGTGCATGTGTGGTTCGGGATCCTTGAGAGGCCTTTTTACTACGTGATTCAGAACCTGTGTGAGGAGTTATGGGTTACAGATTTTTGATTAGTGGTCTTTTAAGTAATTCTCCATCTCCTTATGGACATAGTGTGCCCAGTCGAACCCTCTAGAAGTGACTACCAATTTTTACTATACCAGTCACTAGCAATACCAACACACAGCCCATATAGTCTTAAGAGATACCTAGTGTATGTCGTCATGGTAGTAGATAGAAGAGGTACCTACTATTTGAATAGGCCTCTTAGAGAATGAGGCTACCTCTATCATAGAGGAAATAACTTCTCATGGGTTGTCCAAGATTTTGTAACTTTTCTCTAAAAAAATTAGATGATTTGAAGTCAATGGATCGTGTGTTGCTTTTTTTTTAAATACCTTGTGTTGGCAGGCCACTTCGTAATGTATTCAAAGGTGCATTGCAACATTGTAAAGAAAGAATACATGTTGGAATGGGGAAGCTACAAGAAAGATGAACAAAAGGGAAAACATAAACACCTCATAGAGTCCCATGAAATTATGGTTCTTTGCGTGTACCAAGATAGTCACACCACTTACACACCCAATATGAAATTGCCTGTTTCACAGATTCCAGCTATCTTTAAAACAATCTTTTAATGAAACCATAGTATCATTTATCATAATCCTCAAAAATATCCAGGTTGAATTCTAATTTCCAATCATTCTTTCATCGGTGTACCTATGGCATCATTGGCAACCAGAACGCTCATCACCTATTCACTTCAATAGTTCCTAGCTCATAGTACCCGGAAATATATTCACTTATTAAAATCCAGATGGATTCTCCATTGTAGATCAGCAAGATCAACCAACAGATCCATATAAAAGAGCCATGGACTCATCCATTGAGGGCCAGCAAGGACAATCAACCAGATCCATGCCCAAGTTCAGAAAACAACTCTAACTCCTTGTTCCATTTTCTTCCTCGACACACGTGTGGGTATCTTCGGCAACCAAGAGTCGAGCACCGTATGGTCAGCACCCTCTAGGCTCCTTCGCAGGTCACCTAGAACTTCACTCATAGGCCGCTTCCTTGGTCCCTCATCCACCATACCAGAAGCTCACCATTTAAATCAAACCAAGGCTGGTCAAGACCTCGGTCACACTAGACGTCCTCCGTTGACTCTCCGTCAGCTGCTGCTGCAGCTTTATCACTTTGAATGAGGTCTCCACGACCTCATTCACAAGATGGTCAAAATTCTTCCCCAGCATTTATTGCTTAATCCACATCCAATCATATGCATTCCCATCGTCCTTCATCCATTCTCATCTAGTCACATCATATTACATCTCATCACATCTATCCTCATCACATCTCATCCATTCACATCTACCCATATCCATATCCATATCACATCACATCACATCCATTCACATTGCATCTCATCCATTCCCATCTATCTCGATTCACATCACATCCATTTCACATCACATCTATCTTGATTCACATCACATCTCATTCATTCACATCTATCCCGATTCACATCACATCCATTTCACATCACATCTCATCCATTCACATCTATCCATATACATATCACATCACATCACATCCATATCTCTTCACATCCACATCCATTTACATCACATCACATCCCATCCACATCTCTTCACATCCATATCCATTTACATCACATTCACATCTTATCACATCCACTCCCATCTTATCACATCCACTCACATCCTATCACATTGCATTCACATCTTATCACATCGTATTCTCATCTTATTCACATCGTATTCATATCTATTCACATTTAGTAACATTTTCTACTTTCGATACCAATGGGACTTTTTCTAAATTTTTGCCGATTGCTTGGCCTAGTTAAAGGTACTTTTTCTCGATGGATATTTTTATTTTCTTTCTCAAATTTCTCAAGTGAAATATATTCAATATTCTTCTTTTGAGTAAAAGATTCATGGGATTTACAAAAATCAATTCTACCCATATTTCCCAATAATGCTCAAAATTTCACTTTTGATAAATACTCATAATTTGATTATGCTAAAAACTCCTCTTTTCCATTTAATTTCTTGGATCTCAAATATCATGTGAATTCCTCTTTTTGCATTTAAATGATTGAATTCCAAATGTCATGGAAATTCCTCTTTTATCATAAAATAAATTTATCTAAAATTTCTCTTTTCTTTACTAAAAATATCCATTATTTCAAATATGCCAAGAATTTCACTTTTACCATTTAAATGATTGAATTCCAATTGTCATGGGAATTCCTCTTTTATCATTTAAATTTTCTCATGCATAAAATAAATTTATCTAAAATTTCTCTTTAAATTAAATATTAATTATTTTAATATACCAAATTTTGTCTTTTTCAATTTAATTACATGGATCTCCATTATCATGGAAATTCCTCTTTTTGCATAAAAATAAAAATACGAAAATTTTCTCTTTTCTTTAATTAATTATTTATGCATAAATACGAAAAATTAGTTTCTCATGAATTTGATGAAAATCATTCTTTTAGCATAGGATGTCCAATCCTAGAATATGGTAGGAAGTCCTCTTTTCACATTATGCATAAAAATGAGTTATGTATCAATTTTTAAAAATTTTACCATAGCTTCGCTGCTATTACTGATAATTTTTAATATTTTTAGAAAGAATAAGACTGTAATATAATTATGATGGAATAATATCCTTAGACTTAAATCCAATTTATGGAAATAAATCATAAGTTTATCATAATTTTATTAGTATAAAAGATAAAAAAGCCATTTTCTTAACCTCTAGCTTATTAACAAGCTTAGAGATTGATTTTAAATTAAGAATTTATCAATGAGAAGCGTTCATTTGCTAAAGAATTAGTCATAAGAATGACTATTCTTTTTGGGAGAGAGAGATATACATAAAAAGCATCCTAATTAAGCATAAAAACTATCTTTTTTGGGAGAGAGAGATATACATAAAAAGCATCCTAATTAAGCATAAAAACTATCTTTTTTGTGATTAATCATTAGAATTCTTATAGAAATCTTGATTTGCATTGAAAGTCATTAATTTGAAACTTCTCAAGCTTGAGAGGGGTTGAGAAGTGAAATCTTTTGAGAATATTAATGAAAACCATGAAATTACTTCTTACCTCTCTTGATTTGGCTTGCTTCTTTATCTTAGAAGGAAGCCCCCAACCAATCAATTGGTTTAGTATGTTTAGAAGAAAGCTCCAAGGATTGTTGAAGAGAGAGAGAAGCTCCAATCTCTCCAAAAGTAGAGGATTTTTAAGGGATAATAGAAAATATCATTATTTTAATGTAATACTGGCATGGTATAGTTCACAAATTTTTTTAAAAAAGACTAAGGATCTATTTATAGGTGAGGGAGGCCACTAACCAAGTCCAACTGGGTTCTAGAATTTTCCAGATTTAGTTTGACTCAATTTAGACAAGATTTGGACCAGTTTGGCTCCCTTTTTTATTTGGTTTAATCCAGGAAAGAGGAGAGATAAAAATATCACAATTTTTTTGAATTAATAAACTCATCCACATGTGTGAATTAGGTGCCTACCTCAAGAGTTCCCCTCTCCTTACCAAGGTGTCAAAAATGCATCATTATTCCAAAATATCTCAATTTTTTAGTAATATCTTATAGTTTTTAACTAATAAACCTTGTACTCAGTCAACTCTTCATCTTATGTGACCCTTAGTTTAAGGTCCTTTATACACATTTTCAATTAATTCCAAATGCACATTTGAAAGTTCTTTTTGAATTTCTATTTCAGGGGAATCCCTTTTAGACACTAGGAGGATTTTTATATCCAAATATATCATAATTTAGGATTATCTCTCTCTAGACTTTTTCTCTCTCTAGGCCAAAACAGAGTAAAACAAGATCTTTCTTCTATTTCAGAGAGGGGAACTTTCCATATTCTGAGCTTGACCTTATTGTCCCTTAGGCGGTGGAAGGTTGGAATCACCTTCTGGAGCTAGAAATCTTTTGAAAGATGATGGTGCTAGCTTCGGCGGGACCTTGACATCAAAGGCCTTGCCGAAATCCTTCGCCATCCGCACTGCTTCGGCCATGGAAATTGGCTTGGCATTCTTCACTAGGATATTCAAAGGTTCGTTCAGTCCCCGAATGAACCTTGCCATCAGCTGTTGTTCATCCAGCGGTGGCAAGTACTTGAGGAGAAGAGCGAACACTTGGTGATACACTTCAATAGTTCTGCTCCCTTGGGTTAACTCTAAGAATTCATTCATCTTGGTTTGAGATCATTCCATGTTTGGGTATTCCAATCCAGACGGTTTGTCTTGAAGTGGTTTCTCCGGATTTTTGGCTAAAGCAATAGCACTCTGTGAATCTGAGTAGATGAGTGTCGGAGTAGATGAACATCCAAGGTGATTCAAAATTTGCTGAAGTCAAAGTGCTTCAAAAGTGGCATCAAGATATGACTTGTGCTTTGCTTCTATCGATGAAGAAGAAGCAATTCGCTGCTTCTGACATTTCCAAGAAACAAGTCCTTTACCAAGCATAAAACAATAGCCTGACATGGAACGCCTAGTATCAATACACCTTGCCCAATCAGAATTTGAGTAACTAATAAGTGTATCTCCACCTGCATAAGAAATGCCATACTCAAGAGTTCCATGAAGATATCGAAGAACCCTCAAAGCTGCCTGCCAATGAGATTGACGAGGCTGTGAAGAGAATTGGTTGAGAATACTCATAGCATAGGAGAGATCTGGCCGAGTGTTAACCAAATAAAGTAGAGAACCAATAAGTTGGCGATACTCTGTATAGAATCAACCTCAGGGGAATCATCATCTTTGGATAATTTTGAATTAGGATCCATGGGACAAGTGAGTGATGCACAATCATGCATGCCATATTTCTCAAGCAACCTTAAAGTATACTTCTTTTGACAAAGAAAGAT
Source organism: Cibotium barometz (assembly GCF_041138505.1). Classification (NCBI taxonomy): domain Eukaryota; kingdom Viridiplantae; phylum Streptophyta; class Polypodiopsida; order Cyatheales; family Cibotiaceae; genus Cibotium; species Cibotium barometz. The sequence goes on along the minus strand of NC_141051.1, from coordinate 3,895,744 downwards.
GCCAGAAGCAAATTGCCACACTTCTAAACCAAGAAAATAGTGGAGTAGTCCAAGATCAGTCATGGCAAATGATATTGTGAGTTGAGTTTGAACCCATTTGAGTAGGTCCAAATTAGAGCCAGTGAGTGTCAAATCATCCACATAAAGCACAAGAATGCATATATCATCATCCACAATAAGCACATAAAGATTAGGATCTGCATGAGTCCTCTCAAAATGTAGAGAAAGGAGAAAACTGTCAATCTTCTGATACCAATCTCTCGAGGAGCTTGCTTAAGACCATAAAGAGCTTTCTGTAATAAATACACATCATGTTCATGACCCTGTGCAATAAAACCTTCAGGTTGTGCCACATAAACTTCCTCCTCTAAATCTCCATTCAAGAAGGCATATTTAACATCCATTTGATATATAGGCCAGGCATAGTGAGAAACAAGAGCAAAAACAACATGAATAGTAGAATATCTGGCAGTAGGAGCAAAAGTTTCATCAAAGTCTTCACCTTCTTTTTGAGCATAACCTTTAGCAACAAGTCGTGCCTTGTACTTATCAAGAGTACTATCAGAATGAAACTTGACTTTGAAAATCCACTTAACACCAATGACCTTTTTATGTGAAGGTCGTGGAACTAACTGCCATGTGTTATTAGATTCAATAGAAGAAATCTCTGCTTGCATTGCTTCACACCAATGTGGTAAGGAAAGAGATTCCTTAACCGTTTCAGGCTCAAACACATCACCAATATGAGACATCAACGCAATATTTACTGACAATCCACTCATCCGCAGTATGCGTATCAAGATCTTTGATTACCACAAGTGATGTGTCACATGAAGAAGTAGAAGACATAGCAACATATGCAATCTTGGCGTTACCGTCTTCTGTTTTGTCTTTGTTTTTGTCGTGAGAAGATGTTGATGTAGAAGAACCCTTAGATTTGGATTCAAGTTCAGCTTTTACCTTCTTGGATGCCGCCTTCTTAGCAAAACAACGATCCTCCGTATGGCCACTACGACCACAAAAAGTGCACTCCTTGGAAGAATCCTTTGATTTGTCCTTGTCACCTTTGGTTGAAGAATCTTTAGCATTGGAATTAGAGCCTTTGCGTTGATCATTCCCCTTGCCTTTGCCTTTGCCCTTGCCTTGGCTTACAAAAGCCGAGTCCTTTTTGTTTTGCTTGCGACCGAGTAAGGCACTTATCATGAAGAATGCCCATAGTCTCTTCAAAGGAAGGGAAAGGAACTCGAAGAAAGATGTTATCTTTGAACGATTCAAAAGAAGAAGGCAATTTACCAAGTAGCTTGTGGACCGGATTGCTTACCAATGTACCAAACTCTTCAAGTTGCCGCTTGATTCGATTGAATTCTCCAAGCTTCTCCACTATGTTGTCGGATTCGGAGATAGAAAGCTTATCCAAATCTTCTTCCAACTTAGCCATCTTAACCGTTGAAAGTCTTCCATATTGCATTTGTATAGCGTGCCATAATTGTTGAGTCGTACTCCTCCTTGTAGAGAGAAATTGAGACACAACCGATGTAGACATGCCATGCACAAGTAAAGCTTTGGTCGTGCATCCATATAGGTTTGATATTGAGAAGGCACCATATGAGGAGAAGTGATTATAGACCATACCCCGGCGCTTTCCAAAAGAAGTTGCATAAACAAGGACCAAGTGTGGTAGTTGTTTGGGGTAAGCTTTTGTGAATCGGAAAGACTTGGAAGGCTCAAAGATTGAGTGAATGGGGTAAAGGGCTGATATGATCGAGTGGGGAGAGGAGGAGTAGTGGAAGTAGTAGAAGGAGGAATCATAGTAGATGAAGTTGCCATAAAAGGCATAGATGATGTAGGGGGATATACCATAGAGGGCATAAAAGTATGTGGATGGGAAGGCATAAAGGACAAAGAAAAAAGAGAGAAAGGATCCGTAGAGGGTAATGGATATGACGGAAAAGAGAAAGTAGAAGCACCAACCGTCGTAGGAGATGTAGGATCCATAGTATCTTCAAGTCTGCCTTTGTCTTTTGGAGTAGAGGACTTCCGAGATCCCATAGGGAGAGGAGGGTGGGAAAACACAAGGGAAGAAGTGTCGTACCTCCCAAAACGCAGCCAATAGATGGGCTGTCCACCAAGAAAGTATCTCCAAAATATGCACAAAGATAGTGCAAAAACACAGCCACAAAATGCAGCCGATATATGAACCAATAGACTCCGTAGAAACCACCAAAAGAGGGCTGAGAATGTAGCCTTAGGTAGAAGGAGTATGGAGGAGTTGATTGTCCACAAAAACGCAAACACAAAGTGTGTAGCAAAGTGGAATTTTCAGCCGGTAGAAAGGTGTAGAAAAGAGGATGAATATGTACCTCAAAACACCATGAAGAGGGCTGAAGTTGATGATGAAAACGCAGCCAAGAAATCTCTCCACAAGAAGCCTCCAAAAAAATGCTACCGCATGTAGGGAAAACTAGTTGGCAATGTTTTCACCGCAAGTAGAGTTGTAGGACTCGGATTGAAGTGCTTTAAAAACACACTTGTAGAGGATGGTAAGGGGCTGGTTTGAAGCCTCTTGCATCATTGAATGAGTGCAAGGATGATGAGTAAGGGCTTCTGCAAGCAGAAATTCTGTATGCAGGCAGTCTGCGAAGAATAACTTAAAAACGGTGAGGAATTTGTGAAAACTTTCTTCTGCAAAGTTGTAGATCACGATGATTCCAGTAGGTCTCATGGACACAATCCTCAAAAACGCATTCGTTTAGCAGAAAATCAAAGAATGAAAAAAAACTCAATTGAAAGCGGGGTTGTTGAAGAGGACTAGAGGTAGAGAGGAAGAAGGATAAGGAGGCTCTATGTGCGCCACCACCTTGCTCTGATACCATGTGAGAAAGAAGAGATGAGAGAAGAGACAATGTACTCAAGAACTTATCAATGAACCACTAGCCAACTTGGTTAGAAATGAACTACAATGCCTCATATATATAGGCACAAGATGAACGGATCTCTAGAAAAGTTCCTCCACCCAAAAATGTGTAAATAGGAAAAAATAGAAATGAATGCTATAAATCCCAAAAATGCCTAGAGGCTAAAGAGTGTGCCACTAGCGTGACACCATCTGGAGATGACACCTATCCAACACATCTTTCCACATTGTTCCACATCATTTCTCGTTATTCCACATTCTTCTACATCAATTCACATTGCTTAATCCACATCCAATCATATGTATTCCCATCGTCCATCCATTCTCATCTAGTCACATCATATTACATCTCATCAAATCTATCTAGTCACATCATATTACATCTCATCAAATCTATCTAGTCACATCATATTTCCATGGTCCATCCATTCTCATCTAGTCACATCATATTACATCTCATCAAATCTATCCTCATCACATCTCATCCATTCACATCTACCCATATCCATATCAGATCACATCACATCCATTCACATTGCATATCTCATCCATTCACATCTATCCCGATTCACATCACATCACATCACATCACATCCATTTCACATCACATCTCATCCATTCACATCTATCTCAATTCACATCACATCACATCTCATTCATTCACATCTATCCCGATTCACATCACATCCATTTCACATCACATCACATCACATCCGTTCATATCACATCTCATCCATTCACATCACATCACATCCATTCACATTGCATCTCATCCATTCACATCTATCCCGATTCACATCACATCCCTATCTCTTCACATCCACATTCATTTACATCACATCACATCCCATCCACATCTATTCACATCCACATCCATTTACATCGCATTCACATCTTATCACATCCTATCACATTGCATTCACATCTTATCACATCGTATTCTCATCTTATTCACATCGTATTCACATTTATTAATATTTTATACTTTCGATACCGATGGGACTTTTTCTAAATTTCTGCCAATTGCTTGGCCTAGTTAAAGGTACTTTTTCTTGATGGATATTTCATATTCTTTCTCAAATTTCTCAAGTGAAATATATTCAATATTCTTCTTTTGAGTAAAAGATTCATGGGATTTACAAAAATCAATTCTATCCATATTTCCCAATAATGCTCAAAATTTCACTTTTGATAAATACTCATAATTTGAGTTATGCTAAAAATTTCTCTTTTTCCATTTAATTTCTTGGATCTCAAATATCATGTGAATTCCTCTTTTTGCATTTAAATGATTGAATTCCAAATGTCACGGGAATTCCTCTTTTATCATAAAATAAATTTATCTAAAATTTCTCTTTTCTTTAATAAGAATATCCATTATTTCAAATATGCCAAGAATTCTACTTTTACCATTTAAATGATTAAATTCCAATTGTCATGGGAATTCCTCTTTTATCATTTAAATTTTCTCATGTATAAAATAAATTTATCTAAAATTTCTCTTTAAATTAAATATTCATTATTTTAATATACCAAAATTTCTCTTTTTTCATTTAATTACATGGATCTCCATTATCATGGAAATTCTTCTTTTTACATAAAAATTAAAATACCAAAATTTTCTCTTTTCTTTAATTAATTATTTATGCATAAATACTAAAAATTAGTTTCCCATGAATTTGATGAAAATCATTCTTTTAGCATAGGATGTCCAATCCTAGAATATGGTAGGAAGTCTTCTTTTCACATTATGCATAAAAATGAGTTATGTATTAATTTTTAAAAATTTTACCATAACTTCGTTGCTATTACTGATAATTTTTAATATTTCTAGAAAGAATAAGACTTTGTAATACAATTATGATAGAATACTATCCGTAGACTAAAATTTAATTTATGAAATTAAATCATAAGTTTACCATAATTTTATTAGCATAAAAGCTTTAAAAAGCCATTTTCTTAACCTCTAGCTTAACAAGCTTAGAGATTGATTTTGAATTAAGAATTTATCAATGAGAAGCATTCATTTGTTAAAGAATTAGTCATAGGAATGACTATTCTTTTGGGGAGAGAGAGATATACATAAAAAGCATCCGAATTAAGCATAAAAACTATCTTTTTTGTCATTAGAATTCTTATAGAAAGCTTGATTTGCATTGAAAACAATTAATTTGACACTTCTCAAGCTTGAGAGGGATTGAGAAGTGAAATCTTTTGAGAATATTAATGAAAACCATGAAATTACTTCTTACCTCTTGATTTGGCTTACTTCTTTATCTTAGAAGGAAGCCCGCAACCAATCAATTGGTTTAGTATGTTGAGAAGAAAACTCCAAAGATTGTTGAAGAGAGAGAGAAGCTCCAATCTCTCCAAAAATAGAGGATTTTCTAGCATGTCTAGTAGTGTGTTTTCTTGGTCCATGCACAATGTGTGTCCTTGGAAACCCTTTGGTGAACATTGCCCACATTTGCAATGAAATTATCACCTTGACTCGTGAGTGATTACATGGGCACACCACCTATGCCCACGACCAATGACGACCTGCTCCAACATGGATTACACAATGCAGATTACTCTACTTACAAGATAAGGATATGGTCTGGATGCATGGACATTGTCCATAACATAGATGGCACCCCCAGGATACATGTATCCTATTGCAGGGCAACATTAGCAAGAGCCTTGATGGGGCTGTTCCCAAATTGCATTAGCTTTTATCAACTTCAATGCTTAGCAGTGCTAGACCCGTTATTTCGCTTGGCATTAATTTGACGGATATGGATGCCAATTTGGAGACACAAAAAGTGAAAGTAACATGCATCAACCTTTGCTTTATGTGACCTAAGGGAAAGTACTGTGCATTGACCTGCACAATATGCTAAACACGGCCAAGGCTATGAAGCACTCAATTGGTTTGATCAGATGCAGCATGACGGCTTCAAACACGGTGACCTTCATTTGCATCTTGAAAGGAGCGAGTAACTAGGGGGAAAAGACATATGATGAGATTTGTGAGACGGGTTGCTGAAAAATAATGCTTGGCACCACAAAGTGGATATGTACGCCAAATGCAAATGCAAAATGAGTGCTCTTGTAGGACAAATGCAAAAGCAAAATAAGTGCTCTGGTTGCAAGTCACAAGCAGTTGGTGATAGGGCAAGCGCCTTTGTCCAAATGCAGTGATAATTGCTTGCTGAAAGCCGAATGTATTTTATGAGTATAAGCACAAAATATGGCATCAAGTTAGATTGATAGCATTCACCTGCATTTTTGGGCATGCAAGGCACCTTGACAAGGCAATCAGTCATCAAAGAGATGCCATCTTTTGATTGTTTAACTGCCCTATTGGGTCTGCACTCATCTAAGAGATGACATCTGATTATTTCACTGCTCTATTGGGTGTGCAGTCATTTATGTTTGACAAAGGATGGCCACATGTATTTTATGAGTAAAAGCACAAAATATTGCATCAAGTTAGATTGATAGCATATACCTGCATGCTTTATATATATATATATATATATATATGTATGTATGTATGTATATGTAGAGAGAGAGAGAGAGAGAGAGAGAGAGAATGTGTGCACTGGGGAGGAATTGTAAGGAGGGGGGGGAGAGAGAGACATGGAAGAGGTGAGGGCTGAAGGGATGGGCATGGGAGAGGAGCAATCGGAGCTGAACTTGCTTGACACAATGAATATCTGAACCCTCACAATACACATTAAACATCAAGTTTTGGAATATAGAAAGAAAGTAAGCGACCTTGTTGGGCACACTACAATATAGCAAAGATTGATACAATGGCATTTAATGGATAATTGGTCGAACTTTTTTGAAATGTAAAGCATAGGATACACATCAATGTGTGGAAAATGCAAAGGCCATAGAGGTTGAATCAACTTATGTTGTCCCCAACGATACGAATGCTCACCACACACAAGTTGATGCCATCTAGAGCAAGGTAAGCACGGGACAAGAGGACATGAAGATAAGAGATGTAGATATGCCTTGGTAAAGAACATACGACAGTATACTTTACTCCAATCTAAAATTAATACGCTTGCCTCTTGCTATAATTTCCCAAGAGTAATAAATGTAATAAAACTGAAACCCCAGGATTGAATTCCTCTTTTAAGGATCGATTTCATTTCTTTGGAGAAAAAGATTAAGAGATACATCACATTGAATCTGCAGTCACCATCTCACCACGGCCAAAATTTAAGGAAACTCTTCTTCTGGTCTTCTTTTCTCAAGTGGGTTTGTAAAGATGGAAACCTGATTGCATTGACAACGGTATCAAGGAGAAAAGGCTTGCAAGGTATAGCTTGAAGTGGTGGAGGAAGCTGTACAATATTGCATGGAGGCTCCTTATGAGTGCCAGGCAAAGATACAATTGGCTCATATTGATCATCTGCACTCTGTAGAAGCCAAGCAGTCTTTTGGAATATGTTGTTTGTTGACTCATCCTGGTTCAGTGAGATCTTGCTGAGCCCTTTCTGCAAGAGGGTCTCCGCTTTTGATGACTCCAAAACCCCCAAAGCATGAACTACACAACTTTGGCTCCTGCATTCTTTTGAGAGCTCTTCTAGCTCCTCCATTACGTCCTTATATCGATGTTCCCGCTGCTGATAGCTGCTCAAGGCCGCATCCGCGTACTCGCGAGCTCTTTGATAGAGCATGTATGCATTAGCATACTTGGCATGCGTGCAGTCGGCTTGTGCAAGGAAAAAACACCTTTCAGCTTGAGAAGCAAGCTGTTTGGCAGCTAGCTCAGCTGCAAACTCGACCTCACCACTACTCAGTTGTCTTCCAGATGTGACAAGATCGGACAAATCTATAAGACTTTGAATGAGCTGCTCATACAAGCCAGCTAGCTGTTCTTGCTTTGGCTTGGTCGATTTATCTTTCTTTTGAGGATGTTGCTGCTGTTGTTTGCGAAGGCGATTCTTTGACATGGTGACCAGCAGCTGCTTTTGATTCATGATCTGTTGCAATATCATACAGCTAACAGCCCTATCAAGGCCTAGTAGGTTATCTTTCACAGGACCCTCAGCACTGCTCGCAAGCTCTTCCCGAATGTGTCGCCTCGCATCCTGAAATGCTCCCACTATCTTGTCAAAAATACTTAACTTTTTCTTTGAAAATGCCAAGGTGGAGGTCATCAAAGCACCCAACTTTGTCTCCGATTGTTGCCCTTTCTCGATGCAGGAACAAATTTTTGCATTGTGGATGGGGAACTCGTGACCGAGCCAGTTCAATCCTGTCATGCTAATCGCTTGCTGGGGGCACGCTTCGCTCGATATCACGGCCTCCAATTTGGCCTTTAACATGTCCACAGCAAGACCCTCCTGTGTGCTCAGATGCGATCCATCCATGCCCATTTTATATGAGCAATAGTGAATGTTCGGAATGATCTCGTCCTCGACCTTCCGCCGATAAAAGTCTCGGTTTTCCATGGATGCGAGCTTCTCATAAACAACCTTTGCACAGAAAAAGCTTTCCATGGCAATGTCCCAATGTTGCTCTCGTTCTACCAAATAGGAGCCTTTCATGTATGCTGCATAGGCTGTGGCCTCAAGGGAGGTTTTTGGATCCGCTTTCTCGGCGCAAGCATGAGAAAACAAGTCAGCCCATTTGAAGGCTTTGGACAGACGCCCAATCATATGCGAGCGTTGATGAGCGTTTGCGGTCTGCTTGATGGCCATGGCATAACTCCACGCCCTCTCGGCCGAGTAAAGAAGGATGTGCAGATAATTCATGTCTACATGGACCTGCTTTGCCACAACATTCACCTGCCTTTTGGCATGTCGTTTGTCATGTGTTGTGCCGCCAGGGGCCTTGCGTAACTTGTAAAGGCGTCTCAGTCGGGCCGTACAATGCCTCCGGTAGCGCGTATAGTCATGATGCCTTACCCCGTGCTTATTCTGTGCTGTCATGATTAGTTGCAGCACCTTCAATGTGAGCGGCTTGGCATGATCCACATCCATAGCAGACGCGCCCATCTCACCTTTCATCCTCTCCTGCAGCTGAAGCAACCACTAATTCGTTTGTGCGCTCGCCCTCTTCTCTCTTCTCTCTCCTTTGTCTCTCTTCTTTATATGCTAGCAGTGTATATATATATATATATATAGCGAGCCAGCTTTTGCTCTCGTTTGCTTTTCGCTAAAAAAGCAAAAGCTCCACGCGTTCAAAAGAAATCTCGCTCTCGTCATATAGACATTGCGCTGGATTAATTAATTATAACACCTTCGCAATCTAAGGTGGTTTAATTAACATATTATTTTTCATTTTTTCATTTTATTTAGCCTATGCAACGATGAAAAACATGGCGAATTTTCTCTCTCTCTCTCTCTCTGGGCTGGCCTATTTCGTTGGCTTGAAAAAGCCCTCGCACTCCCTTTCATACTCGCGCAACAGAAGACTCCGGAAGGAAAATGCCATGCGCTCCCCCTTTTATACTCGCGGAAGGTCAACAACAACAGAAGACTCCATGAATTTCTTTAAACAAAATTGATTGTGCATGGCCCTTGATTGTGGGCTGGCCACCCTTATTTTATATATTTTTCTGGGATTTTTGCCAGCCAGGATGCCTTTTTCCCAGTCGGCCAACTTCTGCAATTCCAGTCGGCCAACTCTCCCCACCTATAAATAGCTTGGCTGGCCTCTCACTTTTTCATCTTGCCTAGTCTATCTTTTGCTCCATCACTTATGAGACTATCTCTTGCTTGGGACTGCACTTCAATATATTCAGCATAGTTGCTCCATATCTCTCTCTCTCTCGCACTCTCTACTCAGCACACTCTAGTGCTTATTTGCTTCCGCTCTGTGTACTCTTTCATGGTATCATCGCTCCTAGTTCCTCTGCTGCCCCAGATTCAGCCCTATTTACAGCCCCTTAACCTCTGCGTTTTTTTCATATTTGCAGCCCTCTGGTTGTTGCGTTTTCTGGACAGCTTTTGCTGATTGTTTTCCCTTTAGTTTGGCTTCATCGCTTGCAGAAGGTTATATTCTCATCAGCGTTTTACTTCTACTTGGAGTTTGGATCTAGGCGGCTTGTTTTTTTAGGATAGCAGCCCCTCTTTGGCTGCGTTTTCCTCTTCGGTGGACATTCCCTTTTGCAGAGGGGGATTGTGGTGGTTTGGGCTTTGGTGGCACCCTTGGTACCTGTGGAGGACACTTCTTCTTCTGAGATTGTGCATATTTCTGAGATTGAGCCCAAGCTTTTGTGATAGCTGCTCCGACTACTCTTCATATGTTCTCTGAGTCTGCAAAGTTGGATGGTTCCAACTACACCTTGTGGAAGGTGAAGGTGAAATCAGCCTTGCGTGGCGTGGATATTTGGGATTGGCTTGTTACACCTGCCAATGCCACCCATTCCGCCCTTGCTTACGGTGGTGTGACTCAGGCAGAGATTGATATTTGGCAGGCAAATGATCATCGTGTTTTCTGCTTTCTGATGTTGAACTGTCAGGATTCTATTCTCTCTCATGTGTGTACTACAAATGCTGCACATGAAGTTTGGAAGGCTTTTGCTGATCTCAATGAGATTAAGTCTCCGGGTCGGATTTTGGCGTTAGAAAAGCAGCTTATGAACTTATCAGTTTCCGCCTTTCCATCTTTATTTGCTTTCATCTCGAAGATGAAAATCTCCGGGACGAGCTTGTTGTTTGTGGCAAGGATATCTCTACAGAGGATATGGCTATTCAGCTTCTCTCCAAGCTTCCATAGAGGTTTAATTCTTATTTTCAGTCTCTTGTTTCTTCTCCTCGTCCTGTTCTAGTTACTTGGGAGGAAGTTCTCCCCTCCATTATGCAAATTGAGTCTCGCTTTGAGGAGCGGATTGGCACCTTTGGTGGTCCTAATGGAGCTTTGGGTGGCAGCGTGAGATAAAGGGAAGAATCAACAAAAGAAAGGGAAAGGGGGTTCTGACAAGAACTCCAAGGATAAAGACAAAAGCAAATCTTCTAAAAACAAAGACATTGAATGTCATTATTGTGGCAAGAAGGTTCATAAGTCGCCCCAATGTCACAAGAACAAGCGGGACGAAGAAGCAAAGAACTCTTCCTCTACACAATGGCAAGAAGGTTCATAAGTCGCCCCAATGTCACAAGAAGAAGCGGGATAAAGAAGAAAAGAACTCTTCCTCTACACAATGGTGTCTCAGACCAAGAAGGATGATGGTATTCTTCTATTAGCAAGTACTCGTCATATACTTGCTCTTGTGACTTCTCAGTAGTAGTAGCGGTCGTGGATTGTGGATAGCGGTGCTATTGCTCACATGACACCCCATTGAGATTGGTTCGAGGACTTCACTCTGCCAGGTCAGGTGAGATCACTTTGGGTGATTCTTCTTCCATGCCAGTGCATGGACATGGCACCATCCCCATCTTCCGTTCTTCCAAGGATAAGAGGTACTTCTTTGATGTTATGTACATTCCAGATTTGACTTTTAACCTTTTGTCAGTGAGTGCTCTTACAGCTCAGGGTGCAGAGGTGATCTTCTCTCATTATGAGATTACCATTCGTGATAAGGAAATTGGTAGCATCTTGGCTCAGGGAGTCCAAAATAGTGGTCTATACAAGTTGACCGCTCTGCTTTCTTCTAGTTCTCCTTCTGCTCTTTAGCATGCCCGGTTTGGCCATTTGAGCTATCAGCTTCTACAGCGAGCTTTGAAGGATGGGTTGGTTAAGGGTTTACTAACCATCAAGGCTCCATCTTCTTCTTGTTCCTCTTGTTTACAAGGGAAGCAAACACCGAGCTGCCTTTCCGAAGGAGGCGACACACAGATCTTTAACATCACTTGCTCTTGTTCATGCAGACTTATGTGGTCCTATGAGTACTGTGTCTTTGAGTAAGGTGTTGTACATGCTCGTGATGGTGGATGACTTCTCCAAATATACTTGGGTTTTCTTTTTGATGAAGACCAAGGATGAGGCCTTTTAGCACTTTTGTGATTGGAGAGTTGAGGTGGAAAAAGAGACCGGTCGCTTGGTCAAGGCTCTGAGGACCGACGGAGGGGGTGAGTTTACATCCCATGAGTTTTAGCAATATTTTAGGACCCATGGCATTCGGAGAGAGAGCCTACTACAGCATATACTCCATCACAGAATGGAGTTGCAGAGAGCAAGAATAGGAACATTATGGAGATGGCCCGTGCTATGCTTAAGCATTCTTCATTACCTCGACGTTTCTGGGTTGAGGCGGCTTCCACTACTATCTACATTATTCAGAACAAGTCTCCTACTCTGCTGCGCTTCCAGATAAAACTCCATATGAGGCTTTCCATAGTGAGAAGCCCTCTGTTGTTCATTTTTGGATATTTCTTTGTTCGGCGTATGTTCATGTGCCTAAGGAGCATCGCTCCAAGTTGGTCTCGAAGTCTCAACGTGCATGACTTTTCTCGGGATACAGCACTGTGTCCAAGGCATATCGTCTTTATGATCCTCAGGCTGGCAACGTTGTTGTGAGCCGTGATGTGGTGTTCGACGAGACTCCTACATCTTTAGAGGGGGGTGGTGAGCTTCTTCTTCCTCCACCTCCACCTCCGCCTACTCCCTCTGCTTCTGTTACACCTCCAGCTATGGATTCTCAATCAGATGATGATGACTCTGCTCCTCCTCCAGGGAGTTTGAGTAGATCTGTGCCTGGATGGTACTATCAGACAGCTCGTGATTCTGGGTTACGTGAGCTTCCTTCTTCTCCTCCGCCTCGTTCTCTCCAGCGATCTAGAGTTACACGAAAATAAATTCATGAGGGCAACATGTTTGTTAGCTATGCTCTTATGTCCTCTATCATTCATGGTCCTTCTAATCCCACTTCTGGTGGTGGACGATGCTCTTTCACATGAGCCTTGGCGTCGTGCTATGCAGGCAAAGCCAGATGCTATTGAACGGAATGGCACTTGGATTTTGCTGCCTAGGCCATTGTAGCGCAAGGTGATTGGTGTGTGCTCGATCTTCAAATCGAAGTTCCGAGCTGATGGGGTAGCTTGGACAAGCACAAGGCGAGGTTGGTTGCCAAGGGTTATGCTCAGCGCCTCGATGAGACCTTTTCTCTCTGACGGCCCGGATGGCTACCATTTGCACCGTTCTTGCTCTTGCAGGACATCATAGATGGCCCGTTTTCCATATGGATGTCAAGTCGACTTTCCTGAATGGAAAGCTTACACACAGGAGGTTTATGTTGATTAGGCACCACGATTTGTTGTTATAGGCAAATAGGATCAGGTGTACCGGGGCTGAAGAAGGCTTTATATGGTCTGAAGCGGGCTTCGCAGGCTTGGTACCAACAGATTGATGAGTTCTTTCAGAAGCTCAGCCTGCGCCGTTCTCATGCAGATTTGAACCTTTATATCCTCCTTGAGAGGGGGTTGAGTGTTATCATTGTGGTCTATGTTGATAACCTCATCTTTACAGGTTCTTATTCTATGAGGATCTGTGGATGCTTTGGAGACAGAGGTTGTGAGATGACGGACCTTGGCCTTCTGCATTATTTTCTTGGCTTTGATATTTGGTAGACCTCGAAGGGCATTTTCTTCTCTCAGTAGAAGTAGAAGGGCATTTTCTTCTCTCAGTAGAAGTACACATGGGAGACTCTTGACAGATTTCAGATGACTGGATGTAAAACAGTATCTTCTCCTATGGATACTAGTGAGAAGCTTTCTCTACATGATGCTTCTATAGGGATTGATCAGGGATAGTATTGGGTTCTCGTCAGTTTTTTGGTTTGGTTGACCTACTCTCGATTGGACATATGTCTCACAGTCAGTTTATTGAGTTCTTTCTCATCCAAACCCCATCAGCCCGGTGTGCTCTTAGAGTTCTTCAGTACTTGCGTGGACTTTGGCATCTTCTATGGCCAAGGATGCACTCTTGTTAGATGGTCTGATTGAGATTGGGCTAGAGATCTAGATACTTGGCGTTCAACCACTGGTTGTGTTTTTTCACTCAGGTCTGCAGCCTATTGTGGCGCTTTCCTCTACAGAGGCGGAGTATCGTGCGGTTTGTTATGCTGCATGTGAGGCGATTTGGTTGCGAAGATTATTGGAGGAGCTTGGATGTCCTCCTACCAGATCTACTCTTCTTTGGTGTGACAATCAAAGTTGCATCGCCATTGCCAAACAAGAACCATGTGTTTCATGCTCATACGAAACACATTGAGATACAGTATCACTATGTTTGTGAACGAGTTCTTTGCTGCTGCTGGAGATTTGCGTTCGGAGCGGAGAATGTTGTAGATTTGTTCACCAAGCCGGTTTCTTAGGCTTCCTTGGCTCCTCATCTTCGGCTTCTCAGAGTTTGTTTAGCATCTGGTGCTGAGAGGGGGTGTTAGCACATTCATCCCTAGTTTCTACCCATGTTTGGTGTCCTTTTGGTCCCTTTTGCATGGCCCTTGATTGTGGGCTGGCCACCCTTATTTTATATATTTTTTGGGGATTTTTCCCAGCCTGGATGCATTTTTTCCTAGTCAGCCAGCTTTAGATGTCCAGTCGGCCAACTTCTGCAGTTCCAATCGGCTAGCTCTCCCCACCTATAAATAGGTGGGCTAGCCTCTCACTTTTTCATCTTGCCTAGTCTATCTTTTGCTCCCTCACTTATGAGACTACTTATGTCTCTTGCTTGGGACTATATCACTTCATTATATTTAGCATAGTTGCTCCATCTCTCTCTCTCTCTCTCTCTCTCTCTCTCTCTCTCTCTCTCTCTCTCTCTCTCTCTCTCTCTCTCTCTCTCTCTCTCTACTCAGCACACTCTAGTGCTTATTTGCTTCCGCTCTATGCACTCTTTCACTTTTAGCATCCAATTTGGTGATTTATGATGGAATTTGTATTGCATTATTGGGGTATCACCCTACGTAAAGAATCTAAACTTCAAAGGTCTTGAGTGTCCTACTAGCGTGTCTTGTTCATCACATAGAAAGCCATCAACATACCTATTGGAACTGGGAAATCTTGTGAGAACAAAAAGAGATCTCATATCTTTTAAATGTATCCATTAGATGAGGAAATGTAAATGTCACACCGGTTCACCCTATGTAAAGAATAAAAAATTCAAAGGACTTGAGTGTCCTACTACCAGTGTGTCTTGCTCATCACATAGAAAGCCATCAACATAGCTCTTGAAATCGGAAACTCTTGTCAGAAGAAAAGCTCATAAAAATCAAATTTAATGAGAATAACACTTTTGAATTAAAAATAAATCCTTTAAGCATCTTTCTATGCATAAAAAATAAATTTAATAATTTAATATCAGTGATATCCATGCATATTCATAGGTGAATATGTACATGGAGTAATTAGAATATTTCTTTTAGATGGAAAAATGGTGGGAATTACTCTTTTGGAATAACATAAAAACAAATTTTCTTTTCCACAAAATTCTGGAAAATTTTACCATAACCTCCTTTGTATGGCTAACCATTTCTCATTTTTATCATTCTTTATTTAACTTAAATTAACCCAAATTAGATTTATATAACTCCAATCTACACAATTTTCTAAATTCAAGAGAGTAAACAATAAAAAGAGTTTAAGCAATCCTTTAGTTAATCTTTCTAGGATTAAGAAAGGCTAGAATGTAAAGAAGAGAAGGGGTGGCCTTTTCCTCAAAGGCATAGCATTTGAATTTAATTCAATCAACTGTAAAACATGAAAATCAAGAAAACCATAGATTTAAAATTAAACAAGTAAGAACATTAACCTACATAGAGCTTGTAAGCTCTCCTTTGGCTTGAGGGATTGAGGGTTCTACTCTTGTTTGAAGCAAAAGTGGCCACCAATTCACTTTGGAGAGGATTAGGCCAAAAACAATTGAATTATTAAAAAATTCAATGTAGATGGCTCAGGACCGGAGCAGAGTAACAGTGCATAAACACCATTAAGCTTTTACAAAGGGGGAGGATTCTATTTATAGGAAAAAGTGAGTCCCTAACGAAGCAAACTGGTTCTAGGATTTTCCAGATCAGTTTGGTCAATTTTTGACCATTTTTGGGTCAGTTCAACTTACTTTTTGGATCTAGTTTTGAAATAGGAGAGAGGAGAGATGAAATATCTCATTTTATTGATTAAAAATTGGGAGTAATGATGAGAAAAAGGTGCCTACTTCATAAGGAGAGATCCCCACATTGAGGTGTCAAAATTCAGTTTTTTAATTGTTTTCTTTGGTCCTTAGTCCACTCTTCATCTTATGTGAGCATTTACTGATTTTGGGGGGGGGGGTTCTTTTATTCTTCAATTTATCTCCTCCGTACATTTGGATTAATCTTATTGGTCCATAGAAATCTTAATTGGACCATAATCCAAAAAATTTTGAAAATCTGGACCCTTAGGCTAA
This sequence comes from Cibotium barometz, assembly GCF_041138505.1. Lineage (NCBI taxonomy): Eukaryota > Viridiplantae > Streptophyta > Polypodiopsida > Cyatheales > Cibotiaceae > Cibotium > Cibotium barometz. The sequence continues at coordinate 3,879,498 of NC_141051.1, read as the reverse complement.
GGTCCTTTATACCTATTTTCAATTAATTCCAATTGCACATTGGAAAGTTCTTTTTGAATTTCTGTTTCAAGGGAAACCATTTTAGACACTAGGAGGATTTTTATATCCAAAAATATCTCAATTTTGAATTACCTCCCTCTAGACATTTTCTCTCTCCAGGCCAAAACAGAGTAAAACAGGATCTTTCTTTTATTTTAGAGAGGGGAATAATTATAAGATCAGAAGGGGAGGTCCTTACACCTGCACACCTCAAAAGCTGGAGGGAGGAATCTTACATCGTCAAAAAGACAACATAACTGTCCTCTATTTCCTTCCCCTGCTGCTGCTGCTGGTCTATACCAGCTACTCATCTCGTTATCTCTCCTTACACGAGTGGTAGGGTTATAATATCTATAACATTTCTGATCCAAATTATAACCGATAAAGATGCATTTCTCTGCCTTTAGATCCAACTTTGTTCTTACTTCATCAGGAACATGCACATATGCAATACACCCAAACACTTTAAAGTGAGACAAATTCGGTTTTATGCTTGTAAACTTCTGTTCACGTGTCATACCATGAACAGTTGCAGTGGGTGTCCTATTCATAATGTACACATCATTTGCTACTACTTTTTTCCAAAAATAATGTGGCGTATTCTTTTCAGGCCATCAAGTCATGTGCCATTTTGCAATGTGACTATTTTTTTCTTCTACAACACCATTTTGTTGTGGAGTGTACTAGCATGTAAACTGTCTCTTGATTCCCTGCTTTCTCAAGAAATCGCTGAACTCATTGCAAAAATACTCTCCCCCCAACATCTTATCTCAGGCATTTTATTTGCATGCCTTTTTCCTTCTTGACCAAGACTTTAAATTTCTAAAATTGAGCAAACATCTCACTTTTCTCCTTCATGAAGCAAACCCATACTTTCCTAGTGTGTCATCAATGAATGTAACATAATACTTGTAACCAGCAATTGTTACAGTCTTGGTCGGTCCCCATACATCTCAACGTATAACATTTAATGTACTTGCATTAACATGCTTTTCATGTGGTAAAGCATGTTTGGCCTACTTACCAAGCTGGCATGCTTCACATACTTTATGCATACCATCAACCTTAAACTTTGGTAAATCTGTAATAATATTTTGGGACTACATAGATTTTAGCCGTTGTATATTCACATGACCAATACACTTGTGCCGTCGTATGTCAATATTTGCAATGACACCTATTCCATATGCAAACATGGTAGTACATCTGCCAAGCACTTCATTTTACCATCCTGCATAGACAATGGCACTTTACCAACATGCACAATGGGATGCGTAGTATCATCACCTATTTCTACATAACTTGGTTTTTCCATTTTCTGCATGTCTCTAAACCACTCACCATTTTCTGCATGTCTCTAAACCACTCACCATGACTAGTCATGTGGTTAGACGCACCAAAATCCATATATTATATATTTTGAGATCTTGACACATCTCTTGTTGTGGAATTGAGCATGTGATGCATCACAAACAGCTGCTCACTTCTATCATCACCACCTTGTTTACTAGATATTATATAGTTGTTGCCTTGCTACAACTTTCCACTTTTAATGTCATTCTACTTTTTAAAGCAGTCCTTTGCCATGTGCCCTAGTTTGCCACAGTAATAATAGCACTCTATGCTATTTGCACTTTGATTTCTTTGCTAACCACCTCGCCCTCTTTGGCTCCCCCTGCCTCTAGACTGGATCGGCCTCTTTGGCTCCACTTGTGTATAATTGTTGTTGTTACAAACATTGGATTCTCATTGTCCAGAATTCTGTCAGCCCACCACCACCTTGGCCGTGACCATGTCCTCTACCTCTTCCTTTACCTGAATTAGAGTAGAAGGCATGTTTTGATGTGTTCTTTCTTTGTGAAGAAGAGTCCTCACCCAAAAGAATTTTTTTCTATGATTAGCATAGACACCAAGTCCCGAAAGTTGGGGACATTCTCTCTGATTGCGATGGAGGTCTTAAATGGCTTGTACTCTTTGCCAAGCCCATTTAAACAGACACTCACAAAATCATCATCTTCCACCAATACATTGATAGACCTAAGGAAGTCAACAATGCCCTTGATCTTTAAAGCATACTTATTGATAGACATGCTTTTATTTTCCACAATATGCAGCTCTTGTTTCAGCTACAGTCTCCTTGCCTTTGTATTGGTTTGGAACATCTGCACCAGGTTCTACCATGCAATGTGTCCTATCATTGTGTCTATGACATTGATCGAAAGCCAATACATGACTTCCCTTGTACCTTGATTCCAATCCTTGAATATTTGCTAGTGTGGCATTCTCTTTAGATAACTCTGGAGGCTCTTTATCTCCTTTAACATAGTCCCAAAATCCTTCACCCACCATCAGGAAATTGGTCATTCTAAGCTTCTAGGCATGGATATTGTTCTTGTCTAGCTTTATGGGAAAATGGTAAAGGACTACTAAGACTAAAAGGGTCATGCTGTTAAAGACTGCAAGAAGAAGTAGGCTAGCAAGAAGCAAAAACCACTTGAAGTCTTCATGAAAGGAAAAAGAATCACCCAACAACATCGAAGTAGAGCTTGATCTTTTCATATTAATTAAAGAGGTATATTCAATAGCCCAAGCCTAAGTTGATAATTCATGGATTCTAGATAGCGGTACATCCCAATAGTTAACCAGTGAAAGATTGGGATAGCTCGTGAAAGCCTTTAGACAAACCCATGGGTGCGATTGTTGGAAATAATACTAAATATCCACTCAAAGGGTCTAGAACCATCTCTTTCGTGGAAACTGGTGGATAGAAGAAGCTGTCCCCACTCATGTACCTCAGATAAAGAGAAATCTATTATCCGTGTGGTGGTGGCTACATGGTAAACATATCACAAGCTTGAAGCACACTCCAAGAAAATGGACAAGGGGACAAGCAAAATTTAGCATGAGCAGTTTGGCCACATTGGATTTGCCGTGCTAGAGGAATTGCAAAAAAATAGGGATGGTGACTCATTTGCCTATATTTTTAGAATTGCAAGAACCATGTGAGGCATACATGGTAGGCAATTAACAAAGAAAGACATTGAGAGAAGCAATTGATCAAAGTCTCCTTTAAAGCTAGTACGTGCTGATCTTTGTGGTAATATGTCTACTATTTCTTTGGATTAATCATCCTATTTTCATTTTTAGCTTTTTGTCAAATGATCTCGGAAAAAATCCAGGCATAAAGATTAATAATTGATAAAGTCAAAATCAATATCTTGTTTGTCTGAAGATGGGACAAATTTCCCAATATATCCCCAACCAAAATGAAAAATATTTTCAATTGAAATTGAGGACTTGCCAAATGAAAACTACCTTCCAATTTGTTTTTGGATGGAGCTGACAAAACAAATAGGCCAAGAACATTGGGGGTAATCTATTGCTTCTACTCATATACTATCCCTATGGTGTGGGACCCATTAAAACTATTTTGAACAAGGATTAAAAGCTCTATTTTTCATCCATATCTGCTTCTTCTTGTCTCTCTCCATTCAATTATGCTGGGTTTTCCATATCAATTTCACATTGAATATTGCATCTCAAGACTAGTGAAAACATCTTCTTGGGGCTTAATTTGCCTAGTGGGATCACTTAAAAGTAGCATGATGAGTTGATCTTGTGAGAGGCCACACATCACACCTTTGGAGGGAAGGTCATCCACAATTCTCAGCTAGCTTTGTGTGTATATGTAGTCCTTGCAAACTTTGTGTGTATCTGTAGTCCTTGCCAGATGGTATAGTTCACAAGTACATGCATATCATGATTTTTTTTTATAACTGATGTTGATATTTGTCTTTAATATTAAGTAGCAAAAGGACTAAGGACGAGTCCACAAATGAGGAGAAAAAAATAGCCACCTATCACAGGTATAAGGAGCTTAGATGGTGATTTCCTCCACCTGATATAGTGGTGAGTTGGTACATTGTGCTTGTGCATCCCTTGTTTTTTGAAAATGTTTGTTGTAGATTGTGTACTAGCTAGAGATTTAATCATGGCACTATTTGTCTCACTACAAAGGAGATACATGGTGCAGTAGAGTATGAGCTAGAGCCTTTATGTTATATACAAGTATTCCATTGTACAAGAATAGCCCCATATTTAGACCAGCACCCAAAAACTACAATTGCATTATCTAATGCCACATCAACAATAGTCATTGGCTTGAATGTTATAGATTTGTTTCGATTGAATATAACTCGATCGAACTGTGTTCGATAAAAAACAATTGATTAACCAGGTCTGGCTGGGCCTTTCCTCCTTAAGCTCACAACAATTATACAAGTACTTTTGCTTGGTTGATGTATTCCCTCATAGATTCACCATCCTTTTACTTCAGTGATTAATTAAACTTTGTTTGGCTCTAGTTTTTGTATAAGCAATAAGGAAGGATTGTTTCAAGTCCTCATAGGTGGCCTTTCTCTTTGGTTCCAAAGTTCACAACCATTTAGCTGTACCTAGTTCAAGTGTGAAACCAAATGCTTTGATCTTTGTAGGATCGTCATTTACACTCAATGCTTCACTTACTTGCTTGAAAGTTTCAATATGACCATGGGCATCACCCATTCCACTGAAATTTGTCATTGCGATTGACACACATTGTTGAACTACAGATAGAATACCTAATAGTTACTTAATAGTTGCTTAGTCGGATTTATGTATCTTTGCTCAGTCGGATTGTTGCTCAGTCGGAATTCTACTCAGTCGGATTATTGATCAGTCGGAGTTTGTTATGATCTGGCTAAGTCGGATATTATCTGTTAGTGTCTTGTGACATTCCAGTTACAACTGTCTAAAACTGTCTGAAGTCGCCTATTTATAGGGGCTTTGTAGTCGTCTTTTACAACAACAAGAAGAAGGGTAGAAGGAGAAAGCAATGTATGATTCATATTGATCAATCAAACATGGTATTTCAGTTCTGTTCTGTTATTCTCTATCTTGTTTAGCAAATCTCTACTCAATCTGTGTTTTCTATGCTCTGTTTGTGTTTAGCCTGATGTGGGAATTGAAGTTAGTGTTACCTAATGGGATGGTCTTTGCTGTGTCAGTAGTAGTTAGTTGTGTTGTGTTTGAGAACCCGAAACACATTGGCGATCCTGCTGGTCCCGTTCTGTTACGAGAGGGGAAATGAATGTCAGAGGGGGACAAAAGAGTAGGAAGGGTTTACTATACCAGGGCTCAGGCCCGAATTGGTAACCCTGACCCGTTTCATTATGCTGACGAGGGTGAAGAGGATCAGGAACACCAAATCCCTGAAGAAATTGTTGTAGGCCAAGGAGGGGAAAGTTCAGTTGCACCAGAGAGGAGGCTCGTGGGGGGACTTCTAGGCGCCCTAATCCTGACAGGAAGGTCTGCAGGAGTTAGAAGGAGTCTTCAGTTCAACCCATTAAGGGGGGCTACCAGGCAAAGACCTAGGAAACCACCTCAGCCACATCCGATGGCTCAACAACTACCCAACCCTAGGGTGAAAGCAGCTAAATTCAGTGGAGGATCTAAGGAGGATGCTGATTGTCATGTAGCTCAGTTTGAGACAAAATGGGAAGCAAATGGGTATACTGTGTTGTACAATGATGCAGTTAAATTGCAGCAATTTGCAGCAACTCTAGAAGGGAAGGCCATGAGTTGGTTTAGCCAATATGGGATACCACACTTCCCAACATATGATGATCTTAGAACAGCCTTTTTACAGAGATTCAGGAAGGAAAAGACTCCAACAGACATTTTAAGAAAACTCCGAGACATCAGACAAAAGAAGATGCTTGTAGAGGACTATGCTCAGAAATTCAGAATTCTGGTTGAAAGGTTACAGGGAAATGAGAGACCCACCAATGAGATGCTGGCCGGTTATTTTCTGAAAGGCTTGAGAAGTGGGCTGAAAAATGCAGTGGCTAGCATTGATATTGCAGGTGGAATTAATGATTTGGTAATTGCAGCAGCTCGAGTAGAGAAAAGACTTGGAAGCTGCAAGGGCAAACACACCAGAAAGAATGATTCAGATTCCGATGACCAGCCAGAGTCAGCATCAGATTCTGAGCAGGAGGATTCAGAAGTAGGATCCGACAGTGAGGAAGAAGAGGTGAAGACAAAGCAAAAGCACAAGACCAAAGCAAAGCAATCCAAAGAGGAGGATTTAGTAAGTAAATTGAGAAAGATAGGTTATTCTGTTGCAGCACCAAAAGAAAAGAAGTTCTGTGAAATTTGTGACAAGGATGGGCATACGACAGCTTTCTGTTGGTATAATCCCAAGAACAGGGGTCAGCCTACACCTTATGCAGGTAGAGGCAGAGGTGAGGTTGCAGCAAACCAGGCCGCTCCCACTAGGGGCCGAGGAGTATTTCAGAGAGCAAGATCTGATAGACCACCATGGAGGGAACAGGAAAACAATGAAGGAAGACAGGCAAGAGTCATGCCTTGTGTTTATTGTTCAGCACCAGATCATTGGATAGGGCCAAATTGTGCCTTATGGGTGAAACATAGAGAAGAAAGAGGTGTCCCAGTGCTTAGGAACAATCAAAATAACCAGCAGGGGCAGCAGCAACAACAGAATCAACCAGCAGCTCAAGCAAATGTAATCATGATTCAATTAGAGGATGAACAGGTACAGGTAGAGCAAGGTCCAAACATACAGGAGCAGCAAAGTAAAGAGCATATTGAGGATATTGAGGTATTGGCTGTTACCAGGTCTAAACAAAAGGGACCAATTGATTGGAAGGAACAAAAAGGCATCAGGGACCAGGTCCAAAGAAGAATTTTGAAACATCAGGACAAGCAAGAAGAATCAGAGTTGGAGGATGAAGAAGAGTTAGTTCTGCATCAGTCCGAAAGCAATGTAAAGATGAAGGATGAAAGGGACAAAGATTGGTTTGAGGTACTCATAAATTCTCCCTTGCAATTGTCATTAGATCAGTTGTTAGCTTTGGTTCCAGCATTTAAGGAAAGATTGCTTAAAAGACTTCAGGGTCAGCAGTCAGGAGATCATCCGACTTTGGTTCCAGCAGTTAATACCATTGATCCAGCAGATGTTGACTTTGTGGTTCCTGTCATTAAGGTTGAGTACCAGGGCAGGGTGTTTGATGAAGTTCTTTTGGATGGAGGATCAGGGGTTAACATTCTCCCTGAAACTGTATATAAAGAAATGGGTGCAGCAAGTTTAGCCCCCGCACCATTTCAGGTGAAAATGGCAGATCAAACCAGGGTGCAACCATTGGGAATTTTGAAGCAGCAGGAAATTGAAGTTGCAGGTATGGGATTCTTGGTAAATTTTGTGGTAATCAGAATGTCAGAATCACTATCACCTTATGAAATGTTACTGGGTAGGCCTTGGTTTAGAATGGCTAAAGTTAAACAGGATTGGGGATTGAATGTGGTGGTTCTGACCAAGGGGAAAAAGAAGATCACTGTAACCATGCAGGGTAAGAGAAATATGTCTCTTAAAGAAAAGCCATTGTTTGCACAGACAATTAATCTTGCTGAAGAAATAGAAGATGATGAGGAGGAACAGTTTTTAATGGCTAATCCAACAGTGGTGCCACTATTTGATGTTGATGTAGAAAGAATATTGCAGCTTGTGGAAGATCAGAATCAAGAAGAGTCTGAGTTCTTGCCAGGTCAAGAGATTGAAGGGACAGTGTTCAGACAGTTGCTGGAACAGCAAACAGAGATTGCTACCAAGGAACAGATGGAACAAGAGCAAAAGGAGGCAGGAGAGATGGCTGTAAGGATTTATGACAAGAAGTATGGCACGTCCAGTCGGGTTAAAGAAGATGATCTTAAGGAATTGAATTTGGGTACAGATGCAGAACCAAGGATGGTGAAAGTAAGTGTGCAGGTGGAAGGACAATTTTTGGAGGATCTTTTGCAGTTGTTACAGGACTATATAGATGTCTTTGCTTGGGAGTATTCTCAGGTTAAGGGTATAGATCCTGCATTACATCAGCATCGGATTAATTTACAAAAAGATGCAGTTCCAGTGGTGCAGCAAAGGTATAGGATGAATCCGAATTTTGCATTGCAGGTGAAGGAAGAAATAGATAAGTTGTTGGCAGTAGGGTTCATTAAACCTGTGAGCCAGGTGACATGGTTATCTCCAATAATTGTGGTACCTAAGAAAAATGGGAAGCTGAGGGTATGTGTTGATTACAGGAAACTCAATGCAGCAACCATAACAGATCCTTTTCCAATGCCATTTTGTGATGCAGTGTTAGATGCTGTAGCAGGTCATGAAATGTATAGCTTTCTGGATGGTTTTTCAGGTTACAATCAGATTAGTGTTGCTGAGGAGGATCAGCATAAGACTGCTTTCATTACTGAGTTTGGTGCATATGATTTTACTGTCATGAGTTTTGGTTTGAAAAATGGACCACCATCCTTCAATTATGTGGCACATAAGGTTTTTGAGCCACACTTACAAGACTTCATGAGAGTATTTGTTGATGATTTCTCTGTTTTTGGTAAGAAGGACTTACATCTGCTGCATCTGAAGTTGTGTTTGGAGAGGTGTAGGCAGTTCAGACTGGTCTTGAACCCTTTCAAGAGTGTGATTGCTGTGAAGAGTGGGATTTTGTTGGGCCATGTGATCTCACAGGAAGGCATGGCAATTGATGTGAAGAAGGTTGAGGCTATTCAAACAGCAAAGTCTCCTACTAATGTGAAGGAAGTAATGAGGTTTGTGGGTCAGATCAAATGGCATGCCAGGTACCTCCGATATTTAGCCAATATTTGTGCACCATTGACACATTTAACTAAGAAGGATGTACCTTTTGTGTGGGCTGAGCCTCAAGAGAAGGCATTTCAATTGTTGAAGAAGATGGTAGCTGTTGCACCAGTTTTGCAGCCACCAGATTGGACTCTACCTTTCCATATTTTTGTTGATGCCTCAGATGTAGCATTAGGGGCAATTCTGATGCAGGAGAGGGTGAAAGGATGGTACAGGCCAGTATTTTATGCCAGTCGGATATTATCATCTGCAGAAAGGAATTATGCTGTGACTGAAAGAGAAGCTTTGGGGATGGTATATTCCTTGAATAAGTTCAGGCATTATTTGTTGGGGAACAGGGTAATATTTCATGTGGATCACCAAGCCCTGCTGTATCTGATTAAGAAGCCATTGTTGACAGGAAGATTAGCCAGGTGGATGCTTTTGTTACAGGAGTTTGACTTTGTGATTGTCCATACTCCAGGGAAAGAGCATGCTATTGCTGATTACTTTAGCAGGTTGGAAACTGGAGAAGCACCAAGTGGGGTGGATGATGATCTACCAGATGCCCCATTGTTTGAAGTTCAGGCTGCTGAGTCGGATTCCTGGTATGATCAGTTTTTGACATTTTTAACTGAGGGATTTATGCCCGTAAAATTTACTCCAGATCAGAGAAGGAAGTTTGCTTTGAAAAGTAGACCATTCTTAGTCATTGCTGGAGCATTGTACAAAAAGGGAATTGACCAGGTGATAAGAAGATGTGTACCTGAGTATGAGCAGACGGTAGTAATTCAGGAAGCACATTCTGGAACAGCAGGAGGACATTTCTCAGGGGATATTACAGGAAAGAAAATATTGCAGGCTGGCTTGTGGTGGCCTACAGTTTTGAAAGATGCCCATGACTATGCCAAGAGTTGTGTGATTTGTCAAAAGCTTGGACAGCCCGATAATTCAGATAGGATATCAGATCATCCTATTTTGCCTTTGGAACCATTTCAGAAGTGGGGAATTGATTTTGTGGGACCTGTCAAGCCAACAACTACAAGAGGTAGCAGGTATATCCTTGTTGCTACTGATTATTGTACAAAATGGGCTGAGGCTGTAGCTCTGAAGGATAACAAGGCTGCAAGTGTTGCCAAGTTCTTGTATCACAACATCATGACCAGGTTTGGGTGTCCGGTAGAATTGGTCAGTGATAGGGGAACTCACTTTCTGAATGATGTAATTTCTGAACTAACAAGAACTCATATGATTATGCACAAAAAGTCTACAGCTTATCATCCCCAGGCCAATGGACAAGCTGAGAGTACCAACAAGACATTGGTAAGGATCCTCAAGAAGATTGTGCAGGATAACCAGAAAGATTGGGACTTGAAGCTGGACTCTGCTTTGTGGTCTTATAGAACAGCTTTTAAGGTTACAACAGGGATGACACCATTCAGGTTGGTGTATGGATTAGAAGCAGTTGTGCCTATGGAATTTGTGGTACCAAGTTTAAGAGTAACTGCTGAGAAAATGTCTCCAAGTTTGTCAGTGAAGTACAGGAGCAGGTATTTGATGCAGTTGGAAGAGGACAGATTAGTTAGTTCTTACATCACTGAGGTGATTCAAAGAAGAAGACAGGCTTGGGTGAGTATGAATGTCAAATTTAAGGTGTTTCAGGTTGGTGATTGGGTGATGGTGTACAATTCTAGGTTGGGACCTCATCCTGGTAAGCTCACACTGAGATACAAAGGGCCTTATCAAATTGTTGAAGATCTGGGACAAGGAACCTTTATTGTGGCTGATGTTTTTGGAACTAGGGTTGAGAAACCAATTAATGGATTCAGGTTGAAAAAGTTTCAAGGAACACCACCACATTTGGATTGGGCAAGTTCAGCATTGATACAGGTGGACCAGGTGAAAATGGATCCAGAAGAAAGTCCGACAATACAGGGATATGGGTCTGCATCGGATTCGGACTCAGTCGGATTTTGCTGGGTCGGATCTCACATAGTCGGAGTTTTTGAAAATTTTCACAATTTTGCATGGTGCCTTGATTTGAGGGGTGAGTGGACACTTAAGGAGAGTATCATTTCGAGGCAGCCAGAGTTTGATCGCACTTTTCGCGCGTACCAGCGTGTGCGAGTTCCTTTCTCTTCAGCGTCCATGCAAGACCACTCGCGCATTTTCTCTGCATTTTCCTTGCCCTCGCCTTTCACCATGCCGAAGGCTAAGAGTTCTGCAGGCATGCAACCACCAGCGGCGGAGGACGAGCAGCGGGATGCTCTGAAGAAGAGGCTTCGTAGGAAGGGAGCACCGATGAGAGTTGAGGTTAGCAGCTCTGAGGAAGAGGAGCGTGCGGCTGAGGAAGACGACGAGGTTCCTACACCGTTGTCTACTGGCAAACTAACACAGTCGCTGATGGATCCCTACACCGATTTCAAAGTAGAGCTGGACAAGACAGCACCCGGGAATGCAACATGGTTGAAGCAGGTCGGTTTGCGGGAGTTTGCAGGCTTGCCGTGGGATGACTGGAGGAATAACTTCTATGCCAAAAGCCAGGTGGAGATACTCCGAAAAACAAAAGGCGCAATTTCTTCCAAGGTGAGTATTACTGTGGAAATGGTTGCAGAAGTATTTCAATTACCCTATGTTTCGGATGCTGTGATCCCTAAATGTCTTGATGAAGCCTTGAAGAAGGAGTTTGGTCCCAGAGAAGGGGGTAGACAGTATTATATGTTAAGGAATGTTAACTATGCTAGGAGGGAACAGCTCAAATGGTATCTTGAAAGAATGTGCTCTATTATAAAATTTGATTACATGTCGAAGGAAAATTATGCACCATTGTCTTGGGCAGAAAAAGGAGAGGAGGTTAGTTGGGCACATTGGTTATTTGACAAGATTCATGGAGAAATCTTTGGGTCGGACAAAAGAAAGACACAGTCCAATAGTAGGTTGAGTGCTTATTTAGCTGCTATGTTTCAGTATGCACAGAAAGTGGAAGTGGGGGAGATTATGTTGCCCGATAAAGAAAAATACAGCAAAGTAGAGAAAGAACAGCAGTCTGAGAAGGTTGTAGAGCAGAGGTCGGAATGTGATGAGTTGGAGCCTGACAAGAAGGAGTTGTATCAGAGTATGCTTACAGTTGGGTACAGTCCAACGGAGGCCTTCAAGGTGATATATGGAGCTCAGAAAAAACCGTATGTTGAGGATGTCGAAGTGCAGCCTTTGATTGATGCATCAGGTTCACAAACACCCAAGATGTTGGGGAGGAGTTTTACATTGTCCAAGAAGAGGAAACTTGAATTGGGGGGAAGCAAGTTAGTTGCAAAACTTGACTTTGGAGCACAGGTGGTGAATCAACCAGGGTCTGTGGTGAAGGATGTGAGTACTGCTCAGCAGTATCTGAAGGCACTTCAGTCTTTCATAGAGAGTCAGCAGGAGAAGATTGAGCAGCAGCATCTTCTGAATGAGATAGTAACTTCAGAGGATTACCAGGATAAAAGTGCACAGATGAAGCAGCTTGAGGAGGAATTGAAGCAGACAAAGCTGACGCATATTGCTGAAAAGGCTCAGTTATTGGAACAACATGCGTTGGAGATAGCTAAGGTTAAGATGTCTTTAGGAATCTTCAAGGAATGGACAGCAAAAATGGATGAAAGGGTTACATCCGAGTTGGATAAATTGGCTAAAGATAATGCAGAAATGAAGGTTGATAATGAAATAATGCAATTGAGACTTCAACCTTTACAAGTGCTGGAAAAACAGATGTTGATGAATGAAGAGTTGGATGTAAATGGAGTGCTGATGGCACAAGGGGATGTACAGATTCTGAAGCAACAAATGCATAGCACTATGCAGGATTCTTGGGGAATGATCAAGGAGAGGATGTCAACCATGATAAATTATCCTTATGATGTTATGAAAACAGGGTTTGTAACTCAGCATGAGGCAAGTTTGGTAGAAGAGGTTGGACAGTTGAAGAAAGAACGTGAGTATTGGATTCAGCAGGTACAGGAACTGAAAGAGATGCAGAGTGTGAAGATTCAAAGTGATAGGACTGTGGAGGAAATGTTTCAGGACCTAGAAGTTCAGGTGGAAGTACCTATTATTAATTTAAGTGTACACACAGCAAGTCAGAGTGAGCAGCCAGTGGAGACTTCAGTGGAAGATAAATCCGCAGAGATGACTGAGGAAGTTCCAGTTGTTGAAGGGATGCAGGCTGAGCAGCCAAGTGATGTAGTACCTGAAATTTGAAGAAGCAGCATTTTGTCATGTGGCCGGTCTTTTCTGATCAAGGGATTGTGAATTCAAGTCCGATTTCTTTGAAATCAACCACCGGGCTGTGCCATGTGTTGAACTACAGATAGAATACCTAATAGTTACTTAATAGTTGCTTAGTCGGATTTATGTATCTTTGCTCAGTCGGATTGTTGCTCAGTCGGAATTCTACTCAGTCGGATTATTGATCAGTCGGAGTTTGTTATGATCTGGCTAAGTCGGATATTATCTGTTAGTGTCTTGTGACATTCCAGTTACAACTGTCTAAAACTGTCTGAAGTCGCCTATTTATAGGGGCTTTGTAGTCGTCTTTTACAACAACAAGAAGAAGGGTAGAAGGAGAAAGCAAAGTATGATTCATATTGATCAATCAAACATGGTATTTCAGTTCTGTTCTGTTATTCTCTATCTTGTTTAGCAAATCTCTACTCAATCTGTGTTTTCTATGCTCTGTTTGTGTTTAGCCTGATGTGGGAATTGAAGTTAGTGTTACCTAATGGGATGGTCTTTGCTGTGTCAGTAGTAGTTAGTTGTGTTGTGTTTGAGAACCCGAAACACACATCCAAACCTTGGGTGTTGTCCTATCTCGCTCACTTTCTTGAAGTAAAGGAGCATGACGCAAGTGAAGTTTAGCAGGCTGTTTCCCTACTGCACTACTTCTACCCTAAAAATAGCTTTGGCCATTCTTATGGCATCACGAGTGATAGCATATAACGGTTGGTAATGGAAAAGCAAAGTAAAGATTATAGAGACAAGTTCATCATCCAGTGAGTCTCTTCCTTTGATCCCTGAGGATGACTTGTGGTTTATGAAAAGATCAATGGAGAATAGCTTTGAGGTTGACCCTCAAAAGATTTCTAAGAAGCTTGAGCAATACCCGAATCCTATTAAGGAAAAAGAACAAATTACTGAAGCCATTGAGATGGTTCAAAAGACTCAGCAAGAGTTGGAAAACATTTATGGACCAATCAGGGCTCCAAAACCAATTCCTCCACCTCTACTATCTGTCTCATTCCAAAGTTAAGAAGTGAAGTCTTGCATAAGGATGATGAGGACTATGCAACATTGATAGTTCAAAACTTTGAGGAGTTAAACCTCTTTGAATTACCCATAATAATGAGGGAAATGCCGAAGAAATGCCATTGGGAAATACACAAGGACAAGTTGAAAACTTGATAAACAGTAGTTCCAATCATCAAGATCAGCTAGTCTCATGATTTTTGGTTGAATTTTAGAATTATATCTCCTCCAAGATCTAGAGTTCCCTCTATCATCAATGCCATTGAACTTCTCGAAGAAGGGTCATTATTCCTATGCTTCCTAATTACCTGGAGAGTGGTGAGAACTCTAAGGATAGGTGTGGAAAAGGCAGAGGATTTCCACCAATGATGGCGAGATCTATGAGATTTCCAAGGCTTGCTAGTAGAAAGGTGAGAAACACAAAACAGCCTAGGACATCTAACATGTTGCAATCCCTCTTGTTAACACCTATCAAGATGACATTGGGGGGATTTTTACAAGGCAATCCTACCTTGTGGAGGTCTGTACAACATTGGTTAAAGAATAAATTCCCAATTGAGTCCTTGGACATGGAGTCTAAGGGAGAATTTAATATGGATAGGTATGATCATTCCAACTCTCGATGACCAGAGTATTCTTCTTGAGGTACCCATCAACAAACTTGGGTAGTATCAATACTAAAAAGGAGAGGATAATAATGCAACCATTCATATTTCCTACAGAGGAATTCAAGTGTTAGTATCGCAACTAAAGCCAGTTAGATGAGATGGGGTGAACATCCTTTTGAACATATAGCAGGTGTATCAGTCAAGATGGCTTATGGCTCTATTGATGAACAAGCATTTTGGTAAGATCAATCGACTATGGATACCTATGGTATGTTCTTTTCTCATATATTTGTAATTAGGGATTTAATTATGAATGATACATGACTGGGGTATGAACCATGTTTACCTCCGAAAGAATGAACAAATCATTAGGGTAGATTTGGTGAGTCATAAAGCCCATCTAGTGAGTTGAACTTCTTTGGAGCTAGATTCAGATATTGCATGTCATACTAAAAAGTCTACAGAAAGAAGCATATGTATGGTGTACAAGCATAAGGCTACAAAACTAGAAAGCATAATCTTTGGAAAAAAGAAAAAGCTCATCAATGAGGGAATAGACATTGGTATAAGGAAAGTTAAAGCAAGAGTTTCTAAATAACAGAAATATATTTCTTCTATTCTAGATCCCACTTGTTGTGAGACCTAGAAGCAATTGTTGGCTATAATAGACATAGTTCCTAACAAGATGGGAACAAAATTCATGAATGCCAATAATGATGAGATATCTCTTTACATGATGACTGCTTCTTTGCAAGATGGTGATCCTACTACTTTTTACCATGTTGGGACAAGTTCAAATGAGGAAATTTCTAAGTGTATTCATAAAGCCAAGACAAAGCTTAGAAAAATATGAAAAAAGGCCAATCACTATCAACCCTATACCCCATCCAGAGCTAGAAAATGAAAAGCATTTCCTTCAGTATGTTGGGGCCATGGTATCCTTTGATGAATTGACTAAAATCTTAGGTGATGACATGAACCAAGTTGTTCCATTGCATAAAATGGAAGTGGCACCTCTTAATCAGACAGCTAGTTTTGAGTCTGAAGACCAAAATTCACTTTCCAAGTCTACTAGAAAGAGAAGGAATAGACTTCTCAAGGAAGATGAAATAGAAACAAAACAAAAGGCCCAAGAAGAAGAACAATTGGAAGAAGATGCTTCCAAGATTCCTAATTATTTTAGGAATTTTAATTTGGATGTGCTTAGTGCAATGTGAGGAAGCTCGACGAACAAAAGGTGAGGGCTCTGAACCATCATTTGAAGGCCTTGCTGAGGTTAAGAAAGTGGACATCACGGACCTTGGTGAAGATCCCAAACCAGTCTACATCGCCATAGACTTGATTGAATAAGAAGAGAAGGATTTCATCAATCTTCTCAAGGAATTCAAAGATGTTTTTGCTTGGAATACTCAGACATAAAAGGGGTTCCTCTTGAAGTTTGCAAAAAATACTATTCCAATCATGGATGATGCACGACCAGTGTGGAAAAGATCTCATCCTATGAATCCAAATCATGCTAAATTGGTTAGTGAGGAGATTGATAAATTAATCAATGTGGGTTTTCATATAACACACTGAGTGTGTTTATCCTATTGTGGTTGTACCTAAAAAGAATGAAAAACTTCGAGTGTGTGTTGACATAAAAATGGTCAATGCTGCAAACGGTTAAGGATCATTATCCTTTACCATTTACTAAACAAGTATTAGAACAAGTGGTAAGAAAATAAGCCTATAGCTTCTTGGATGGTTTCTTAGGCTATAACTAGGTACAAATAGATTTTGGCAATCACCATAAGAAAACATTTATCACCCAATGGGGAACTTATGCCTATAGGGTCATGCCTTTTGGTTTGACCAATGCTCTAGCAACATTCTAAAGACTTATGTGTATGGCTTTTAAGGACTACTTATAGGAATTTTTTGAAATCTTTATGGATGATCTTGGGGTGCACTCATCTTGGAAGGAGCATTTGAATTGTTTACGCAAAGTTTTCCTAAGGTATAGATTTTATCGAATCTCTCTCAATCGTGTGAAAAGTGTTAGTTTATGGTTAAACATGGCGTAATCCTTGGACATATTGTGTCCAAGAGAGGGATCTCAATTTACCTTAGCAAGATCAAAGTATTTCTACCTCCTACAAATGCCAAAGGAGTGTAAAGGTTTATGGGTCATGTTGGCTATTACCGACAATTTATCTTCATGTATGTGATATAACTTGACCATTGTACAAACTATTGATAGTTTTTGTCTGGACCAATGAATACCAAGAATCCTATGAAAAATTGAAGATGGCACTTGCATCAGCCCCTATTCTTTGGACTCCTTGTTGGGATGTGATTTTTCATGTCCACATTGATGCCTCAGCCTACGCTATCAGATGTATATTTGCCTAGCCTGAGAACAAAATGAATTTTCCTATAATCTTTGCAAGTAAACAGTTGAATGAGGCTGAGAAAAACTATACGACCACATAAAGGGAAGGTTTAGCTATGGTTTATGTAGTTAAGAAGTTTAGACACTATTTGTTGGCGAATAAATTTGTGTTCTTTGTAGACCATCAAGACCTTCTCTATTTGGTTAACAAACCTTGCACCACTCTCTGGAAGGATCACTAGGTGGCTATCGATCCTTATGGAATTTGACTTCTCTATCATTGTGAGGAAAGGATGATCACATGTGCTTCTAGATCATATATCCAAAGTAACCAATGGTGAACCTCCTGTAAGTGTTGACGATGACTTGTGTGATGCATGTCTATTTCAAATAGGCATAGTTCCTGAATGGAGCTTTGACATTGTGAATTTTTTAACGAATGGACTACCAATGAACCCTAGATTGTCTAAAGAAAAACCAAGATGATTGATAAAGTTGGTAGCACTGTATCAAAACTAATTGTCGGACAATTATATCGGTTAGGCAAGGATAGAGTTATTCATAAATGCGTGCGCTGCTGGAGTCTAACTATGTAGCTGTCCTTGAGGAAGTTCATAATGGACTAGGTGGTGGAAATTTTGCCACACAAACTACTGCATGAAAAGTGCTTCAATCACGCCTATGGTAGCCAACCCTATTTGGTGATGCCTCAGAATTTGTCAAGAGGTGTGAAGAATGCCAAATATTTTCCATTACTCATGGCAAGGATCGTATGCCCTTGATTGTAGTCTACTCTCTACAAGTCTTCCAAAAGTGGGGAATGGATTTTGTTTGACCTATCAGTCATGTAGCTAAGTCAACTTGAGCAAGGTACATTATAGTAGCTACATGCTATTGTTCAAAATGGGAAGAGGCCTGAGTCATTGTAAAAGCTAATTCTCAAAGTACTACCAAGTTCTTGTACAAGAATATCATAACAAGATATGGTTGTCCCACTAGAGCTTGTAAGTGATAGAGGAACTCGTTTCATCAATGAGGTGATCACCTTTCTCCTGGTTGAGTTCATGGTTGTTCATAGAAAATCTTCACCATACTATCCTCAAGCCAATGGGCAAGTAGAAAGTACAAACAAAACTCTATGCACCATATTGACCAAAACAGTAAATCAATGTAGAAATGATTTGGAACAAAAGCTTCCAGCTGCTATTTGGGCCTATCGAATGGCCTATAAGACTGCTACTAGAATGACTCCCTTCCTTTTAGTGTATGGGTTTGAAGTTGTCACGCCTATGGAATATATTGTGCCCTCTTTAAGAGTGGAAATATCTGAAAAACTTGATGCAATGAGATATCTGAAAGGTTGTTCTAACTAGAACGCCATGATGAGACTAGACTTTGTGCAACCTATGGGTTGTATGTTGAAAAGCTTAGAAGGAAGAAATGGTTTGACACTTGGGAAAAAAAGAATTCAAAGAAGGTGACTTGGTACTAACGTACGCTATCAACAACGAAACAAAAGGAAACTCAAGATGTTGGGCATGGGTCCATTTAGAATTTGTGAGCTTTGAAATAAAATTAAATCCTTTATGCATCTTTCTATGCATAAAAATCAAATTTAATGAGAATAACACTTTTGAAATTAAAAAAATCCTTTATGCATCTTTCTATGCATAAAAATCAAATTTAATGAGTAACACTTTTGAAATAAAAATAAATCCTTTATGCATCTTTCTATGTATAAAAATCAAATTAATAATTAATATCAATGATATCCATGCATATTCATAGGTGAATATGTACATGGAGTAATTAGAATATTTCTTTTAGATGCAAAAATGGTGGGAATTACTCTTTTGGAATAACTTAAAAACAAACTTTCTTTTCCACAAAATTTTAGAAAATTTTACCATAACCTCCTTTGTATGGTTGACCATTTCTCATTTTTATCATTCTTTATTTAACTTAAATTAACCCAAATTAGATTTATAGAACTCTAATCTACATAATTTTCTAAATTCAAGAGAGTAAACAATAAAAAGAGTTTAATGAATCCTTTAGTTAATCTTTCTAGGATTAAGAAAGGCTTGAATGTAAAGAAGAGAAGGGGTGGCCTTTTCCTCAAAGGCATAGCATTTGAATTTAATTCAATCAGCTGTAAAACATGAAAATCAAGAAAACCATAGATTTAAAATTAAACAAGTAAGAACATTAACTTACATAGAGCTTGTAAGCTCTCCTTTGGTTTGAGGGATTGAGGGTTCTACTCTTGTTTGAAGCAAGAGTGGCTCCACCAATTCACTTTGGAGAGGATTAGGCCAAAAACAATTGAATTATTAAGAAATTCAATTTAGATGGCTCAAGATAAGAGCAGAGTAATAGTGCATAAACACCATTAAGCATAATCTCACCAACCATGCTAGCGGTGTATATGGCTATCACCCAGGTGGGTAATCAATGTCCACCATAGCACTAGTTGAGCCGGAAATTCAGAATTTTGGAGGACCCAACATCAACTACAAAGGTTTAGCACTATAGGATGTAAAGGGTAAAAGAAGATGTCTTGTGGATTAGTTAATACTATGTCTCCCCATAAAACTCACATTATTATTGTAGGGTCAGCATCTCTTTCAGCATTTTGTTTAATTAGGGTTAGTTCACCTAGGCCTATGTCTTCAAATAGATTTATATCATACTAAAGTAAAGAGAGTGTTAGCGTAGACAAAAATGAGGAGGGGCCCGAGGGGTTACTGGCAAACTGACCCAACTCTAAGGCACCCTCAAGGAGGAGACGGAGGTCATTGTTAGGCCTCCAGCCACCGCTGACTTCTATCTTGGGTCGCCAACCAACGTTCTAACTCTTGTAAGCAAGAATCACTGTTGTTGCTGAGGAGGTTTGAAATTGCAGTTTTTCAAACCATCAATGCACCATCTAACTCCTCGAATCTTCTGGTTGCTTCCTCTTGGGCATGCCTGGCCCCGTTGCTTCTCTTTCTTGAGCTTCAGTAATTTGTTGGAGCCTTTGGACAGCCAGCCTCTGAAGGTTGTGTAGTTGCTATGTAAGATGTGCCATTGCTTCTTGGTGGACCAATTCTTTCCTTTGCACTTTGACCTGTCTTGCTCTTATTGTGTCGTTAAGTGTTCTTATGTATTCTGCATGGGCCTTGTTTATTTGTTCTCTCTCTTGTTGTAAGTGAGTCGCCCTCTCCTTCGCTGCCTTTAGATGTGAGGTTAGCTGACTGCTGGATCTAGCTTTGCAATTCTTCTTCTTTGGCCCTGGCATTGGTTTGGAGCTCCTGTACTTGGTGGGCATGAAGTGTAGTGAGCTCATTAGTGTGGGTGACCTCTTTCTAAAGCTGCTCCTTAGATTGTTCTAATTTTGCCTTGAGGTCCACATTTTCCATGATTCTTTGTACAATTATTTGGTTGAGGACCATGTTATTGCTTTCCAAGGCTTTATACCTGTTCTCTTGGTAGCTTCAGCTGTTGCCAAGTGGTCTTTTAAGGTTTGCACTTGTGTGCATGCATTGTTAAACTGCTTCCAAAGGGTGGCGTTACGGTCGTGGAGCATGTGCGTTGTGAGGAGGTGGCACTGCCAAACCTTTTGTTCCTACTCCCAGATTGCACTTGTGCTTGCACCTTCTTTGAGCCTAGCCTATGGTTGGTTTAGCAGCTCATCCAGCCCTTCCATGGTCTCTTGCAAGAATTGTTGATAGTCCATTTTCTGTAGGGAGGCTAGCAGGGGTATTCTTTCCTCATCTTCCAACCGCCTTCTTCTGCTTGGGCTTGAGGGCTCTGCACTTCTTTGTCTTTTGCTTGCTTCATTGGGGGCCTGTGTTTCATGTACTTGAGCTGTGGCCGCCTCAATGCCTTGTGTTTCCTCACCCTATACTGGTGCTTCTTATTCGTGTGCTATCTCTGTTGGCGTGTCTGCCAAAGCTGAATCCTTGAGTGGAGATAGATCCGTGAATATCATTTGAGCCGTGTCGAAGGAGTAACTTGTTGCAAGGGCTCCTTTGTGGCTTGGTTGATGGTGGTCTCTTGCAATGCTTCTTGATATGTTCAGATTTCTTGGGCCACTTTTGCCTCTAATCTTTGTGATTTGGCAAGCTATATCTGGAATTACTCCCCTCATCTTCTTCTCTATCTTCTTCTTTCTCCCCTTATTGATTTCCTTCATTATTCTGGGTGTTAAGATAGCATGTCCCTCTTGCATATCTTCAGCTTTTAGTGTTAGTTGTTTTGGTAGTGGTGCCAGCTACAAGTGCTCCACCAATTCAGGCTCTAGGAGAGGCCTTTTTGCTACGTGATTAAGAACTTGGGTGAGCAGGTATGGGTTACAAATCTTGGATTGGTGAGCATTCAAGTAGTTCTCCATATCTCTATGGACATAGTAGGATCAGTTCTCCTCTTCTCCTCATGTATCTTAGCAATTCTGTTTAAAGGCACCCTATTATATTTGTCGACGGACTTGACCCGCATCATCAATGACATGGCCTTGCAAGATTTTTTTGTAACCTCATCATGGATGTTCTCGTACTACTCGGCACCATTAGAGTTGTAAGAACTTTTCTTGAGCATTGTGTCTAGAGGCATTTTGTCGAATGCATGGGTGTGGACCTTGTTGTTGCAGAGCATCCCGTATGAGCTCTTTTGTGATGAGGAGTTGCTCTGTAGTGCCGTTAGCCTTGGTGATGGTTCCCCTTTTGGTGCCCTTGTGTAGGCCTTGATGTATTCGGCCGCACAGATTTCTATGTCGATACTTCTTGGGAGTATTTGTGCCATTTTCCCCAAGCCAACCTTGTCCAGCTTCACTTTGTGACTTCAGCCTTTTCCAGAATTTGGAGGCATCACAACAGTGTCGAAAAATTAGATCTGTTTGTCCTAGATGACATTCCTGAGACACTGGCCAACTATGAGGTAGTAGCACATAGTTACCAATGGATTATAAGTCATGGGTGGCTCGAAGTATATAATACTCACCAGCATCTAAACTTATGTGAGTCTACTTTATATCATCCTTTTGGCATTCTAGAGCTATAATCTAATATCTACAAGCACTTAGAAGCCATGTTAACAAGTGTATAGTACAATTTTGATGCTACCCACATTGAATTCTTTTCTTTAATAAAAATATCCATTATTTCAAATATGCCAAGAACTCCACTTTTACCATTTAAATGATTGAATTCCAATTGTCATGGGAATTCTCCTTTTATCATTTAAATTTTCTCATGCATAAAATAAATTTATCTAAAATTTCTCTTTAAATTAAATATTTATTATTTTAATATACCAAAATTTTTCTTTTTCAATTTAATTACATGGATCTCCATTATCATGGGAATTCCTCTTTTTGCATAAAAATAAAAATACCAAAAATTTCTCTTTTCTTTAATTAATTATTTATGCATAAATACGAAAAAATTAGTTTCCCATGAATTTGATGAAAATCATTCTTTTAGCATAGGATGTCCAATCCTAGAATATGGTAGGAAGTCTTCTTTTCACATTATGCATAAAAATGAGTTCTGTATTAATTTCTAAAAATTTTACCATAGCTTCGCTGCTATTACTGATAATTTTTAATATTTCTAGAAAGAATAAGACTTTGTAATATAATTATGATAGAATAATATCCTTAGACTTAAATCCAATTTATGGAAATAAATCATAATTTTATCATAATTTTATTAGTATAAAAGCATAAAAAAGCCATTTTCTTAACCTCTAGCTTAACAAGCTTAGAGATTGATTTTGAATTAAGAATTTATCAATGAGAAGCGTTCATTTGCTAAAGAATTAGTCATAGGAATGGCTATTCTTTTTGGGAGAGAGAGATATACATAAAGCAACAACTGGCAGCCATTGGTAGTAAGAAGGTAGAGGATAATGAGGCACTAGCAGTGCTTCTGAAGAGTGTGGATAAAGGGGAATATGAAAACATTGCGGCAACCTTAAAGAATGTACCTGAATTGAAGTTACATGAGATAGAAGGAGCTCTACTAGAGCAAGAGACCAAGGTCAAAGAGAAGAAAGGGGTGGACCCAACAACTGGAGAGGAAAAAGCATTCTTCACTCGAGGAGGATTCTCACACGAGGACAAGGACGAGGAAGAGGCAGGGGAGGAGGAAGGACCTTCACTTGCCACAACTATGGGAAGCCAAGACACATGGCAAGATACTACAGCAAACCTAGTGAAGAAGGAACGACATTGGCAAACTTCATGGAGACTCCTAAGGAAGTGGAGTCAGATCATCTTTTCTGAGAGAGAAAGAGAGAGAAACCCCACAACCCAATGTAACCTGCCCTAAT
Source organism: Cibotium barometz (assembly GCF_041138505.1). Lineage (NCBI taxonomy): Eukaryota > Viridiplantae > Streptophyta > Polypodiopsida > Cyatheales > Cibotiaceae > Cibotium > Cibotium barometz. Next base: position 3,856,190 of record NC_141051.1, on the reverse strand, counting down.
AGAGTAAAACCACCTCTGAGAGCCACCGATGATGTAGGCCATGTGGTAGATGTATGTGTGAGCACTTTAGTCAAGGTCACGAGCACTTGTAGTAGCCTTGGACACATAGAGAGAGACTGTCAAGGACTATGAGTTAGGGACTTGAGGCACTGGTTGCGGGCTACCAAGTAAGAGGGAAACTTGGTATAGGGTCAAGGTGTGCTAGGATTATTCACTTGAGGGGAGGTGTTGAAATATACAAGTGAATGGGTGTGTGTGCAGGAACAAGCCCTTAGCAAGAGTCTGTAAATGAGTGAGTAGCAGTGAAAAGGTGAGAGGTATCTACTCGGAGAGAATAAAGGGTATCATGAGAAGTTCTAGGATGTGTGGAGATATTCTGGGAAAAGTGAAGAGGTGGAGAGAATCAAGCAAAAGAGGTGGAGTGAATCAAGGAGAGATCAGTGGGATTAGATGCTTGGCATCTTGTGGATGTAAACACTATAAATTGAGGCATTGGCCTAATGAGTATTTGCTAGTTTTTGAGTATCCATGCCTACATTAAGCTATCAATTAATTGCTCACTAATCTTATCTTAATCACCATCTAATCACTTTGCTAATGATGTTGATTCTTGCATTTGATCCACCATAGCTCATCACTTTGCTTGCATTTTAACAACCTGCACACAAAATCTGAGTGTGCATCACTCTCATAACTTGCTGACTTCATCGTGTATACTTCTTCTTGCAAATCACCATGCAAGAAGGCATTCTTTACATTCATCTGATGTAAAGACCAACCCTTTGTTGTAGCCATAGCAAACGATATCTCTCACGATTTTCATTATTGCAACCAGGCTGGATGTCCTCATAGTTAATGCCATAAGTCTGCACATAGCCATTGTCAACCAATCTTGCCTTATACCTACTCACTAAACCATCAATGTTATGCTTGATCTTATACACCCACTTACATCTAATTGCCTTCTTTTCCTTAGGCAAAGGTACTAACTCCCATATTGCATTTGCATCCAATGCTTCCATCTCCTCATTCATGGAATCTTCCCATTTCTTATTTCCAAGTGCCTGCCTATATTACTTTAACTATGTAAGAATAATGATGGACTGTATATCCATCATATCTCAACCTATCAGGGCACCTAACCCTCGTAGAGCTGCGTACATCTAGATCACTAAAACAGGTGTCTTCAAAATAGCCCTGGTTCTCGCTACACCTATATTACTTTAACTATGTAAGAATAATGATGGACTGTATATCCATCATATCTCAACCTGTCAGGGCACCTAACCCTCGTAGAGTTGCGTACACCTAGATCACTAAAACAGGTGTCTTCAAAATTGCCCTAGGAGTAACCACACAAAAGGAATGCCAAGCTCTTCATCAAGGCTCTGCTCAGAGGCATTAGAGTCACCATCCACATATAAGTGAATTGCTAATAGATCAGGCACAAAAGGTTGATCTACCTTTTCCTTCCCTTTACATGATACATGTGTACCTACATCTATCCTCATACTGCCTAACCATGGACTAACATTGGATCCACTACTAGAGGACTCTCCATGTCCACTAAGCACATGTGATTGCTACCCTACATGTGGTGCAACATTAGCACTTCTTACATTGTCATCTTCTATTGTCTTCACTGTTGGTACATATACTAGCTACTCATCTCGTCAAAGACAACATCACTATCTTCTATTTCCTTCACTACTGTTGGTGTATACCAGTTACTCATCTCGTCAAAGACAACATCTCTCCTTACATGAGTGGTAGGGTCATAACATTTATAACCTTTCTGATCCAAATCATAACCAATAAAGATGCATTTCTCTGCCTTTAGATCCAACTTTGTTCTTACTTCATCCTCAGGAAGATGCACATATGCAATACACCCAAACACTTTAAAGTGAGACAAATTCAGTTTTATGCTTGTAAACTTATGTTCATGTGTCATACCATGAACAATTGCAGTGGGTGTCCTATTCATAATGTACACAGCATTCGCTACTACTTTTGCCCAAAAATAATGTGGCATATTCTTTTCAGCCCATCAAGGCATGTGCCATTCTGCAATGTGACTATTTTTTTTTCTACAACACCATTTTGTTGTGGAGTGTACCGGCATGTAAACTGTCTCTTGATTCCCTGCTTTCTCAAGAAATTGCTAAACTCATTGTAGAAATACTCTCCCCCAATATCTTATCTCAGGCATTTTATTTACATGCCTTTTTCCTTCTTAGCCAAGACCTTAAATTTTCGAAATTGAGCAAACACCTCACTTTTCTCCCCACACTTTCCTAGTGTGGTCATCAATGAATGTAACATAATACCTGCAACTTGCAATTGTTACAGTCTTGGTCGGTCCCCATATATCTGAACATATAACATTTAATGTACTTGCATTGACATGCTTTTCATGTGGGAAAGCATGTTTGGCCTACTTACCAAGCTGGCATGCTTCACATACTTTATGCATACCATCAACCTTAAACTTTGGCAAATCTGCAACAATATTTTGGGACTACATAGATTTCAGCGTTGTATATTCACATGACCAATGCACTTGTGCCATATGTCAATATTTGCATAATGACACCTATTCCAATGCAAACATGGCTGCCTTTACCTTAGGCATGTTCATATCCAAAGTAAATAACCTACCATTTTTGTTACCCTTTGCAACCAAGCAGCACTGATTTTTGAAGTCTTTCACAAAATATCCTTGAGGATTTATCCTCACTTGTAGACCCTGCTCAACCATCTTTCCAATATAATCAAGGTTCTTTGTAATATTTGTAACATGAAGTACATCTACCAAGCACTTCATTTTACCATCCTGCATAGACAATGGAACTTTACTAACATGCACAATCGGATGCGTAGTATCATCACCTATTTCTACATAACTTGGTTTTTCCATTTTCTGCATGTCTCTAAACCACTCACCATGACTTGTCATGTGGTTAGAGGCACCAGAATCCATATACCAAATATTTTGAGATCTTGACACATCTCTTGTTGTGGAATTGAGCATGTGATGCATCACAAAAAACAGCTGCTTACTTCTATCATCACCACCCTGTTTACTGGATAATGTATAGTTTCCTTGCTCTGTAACTTTTCACTTTTAATGTCATTCTACTTTTTAAAGCAGTCCTTTGCCATGTGCCTTGGTTTTCCACAATAATAATAGCACTCTATACTATTTGCACTTTGATTTCTTTGCTAACCACCTCGGCCTCTTTGGCTCCCCCTGCCTCCAGACTGGATCGACCTCTTTAGCTCCACTTGTGTATGATTGTTGCTATTGCAAAACCATTGGATTCTCGTTGTCCATAATTCTGGTTTCCTTGTCAGCCCACCGCCACCTTGGCCTTGACCCACGACCTCTACCTCTTCCTTTACCTGAATTAGAGTAGAAGGCATGTTTTGATGTGTTCTTTCATTGTGAAGAAGAGTCCTCACCAAAAGAATTTTTTTCTATGATTAGCATAGACACCAAGTCTCGAAAGTTGGAAACATTCTCTCTGATTACAATGGAGGTATTGAATGGCTTGTACTCTTTGCCAAGGCCCATTTAAACAGACACTCACTAAATCATCATCTTCCCGATACATTGATAGACCTAAGGAATTTAACAATGCCCTTGATCTTTAAAGCATACTTATTGATAGATATGCTTTTATTTTCTACAGTATGCAGCTCTTGTTTTAGCTACAGTTTCCTTGCCTTTGTATTGGTTTGGAACATCTGCACCAGGTTCTACCATGAAATGTGTCCTATCATTGTGTCTATGACACTGATCGAAAGCCAATACATGACTTTCCTTGTACCTTGATTCCAATCCTTGAATATTTGCTAGAGTGGCATTCTCTTCAAATAACTCTGGAGGCTCCTCATTATCTCCTTTGACATAGTCCCAAAATCCTTTACCCACCATTAGGAAATTGGTCATTCTAAACTTCTAGGCATGGAAGTTGTTCTTGTCTAGCTTTATGGGTGAATGATAAAGGACTACTAAGACAAAAAGGGTCATGCTGTTAAAGACTGCAAGAAGAAGTAGGCTGGCAAGCAACAACCACTTGAAGTCTTCATGGAAGGAAAAAGAATCACCCAACAACGTCAAAGTAGAGCTTGATCTTTTCATATTAATTAAAGAGGTATATTCAATAGCCCAAGCCTAAGTTGATAATTCATGGATTCTACATCCCAATAGTTAACCAGTGAGAAAGACCGGGATAGCTCGTGAAAGCCTTTAGACGAACCCATCGGTGCGATTGTTGGAAATAATACTAAATATCCACCCGAAGGGTCTGGAACCATCTCTTTTGTGGAAACTAGTGAATAGAAGAAGCTATCCCCACTCATGTACCTCAAATAAAGAGAAATCTATTATTGGTGTGGTGGTGGCTACGCGGTAAACAGATCATAAGCTTGAAGTACACTTCAAGAAAATGGAAGAAAAAAATCTGAAATGATGTTGGTTCAACAGTTGGCAAATGTGCTTTGCACAACATTTGTATGCGCTAAGCGCTCATACAGAAACTATGGACAAGGGCACAAGCAAACTTTAGCATGAGCGGTTTGGCCACATTGGATTTGCCGTGCTAGAGGAATTGCAAAAAATAGGGATGGTGGCTCATTTTCCTACATTTTTAGAATTGCAACAAGAACCATGTGAGGCATACATGGTAGGCACTTAACAAAGAAAGGCATTGAGAGAAGCAATTGATCAAAATCTCCTTTAAAGCTAGTACATGGTGATCTTTGTGGTAAGATGTCTACTATTTCTTTGGATTAATATTCCTATTTTCATTTTTGGGGTTTTTTGTCAAATGATCTCAAAAAAAACTAGGCATAAAGATTAATAATTGATTAAGTCAAAATCAATATCTTATTTGTCTGAAGGTGGGATAAATTTCCCAATATATCACCAACCAAAATGAAAAATATTTTCAACTGAAATTTAGGACTTGCCAAATGAAAACTATCTTCCAATTTGTTTTTGGATGGAGCTGACAAAACAAATAGGCCAAGAACATTGGGGGTAATCTATTACTTCTACTCATATACTATCCCTATGGTGTGTGTTACATGCTCGTAACGCTGCTCTACGGGCGTTACCACAAGAGGGGACGGCCTCTGGCTCACCACCCAGCCATAGAGGAAGAATGAGGATTGCCCCTCATCCCCCAGGCTATATAGTGTGTGGCCTGCCGTCCACACTAGCCTGACCGTCCATGACTCCGCATGGGCGTCCTCTCCCACTGAACCCCGGACATGGCCATCCGGTCTGCCGCCGTCGGTCACACAGGCATTACAGCCTACGTGACAACAATGGTCGGTCCATAGCGTGAACTTGTCTATATAAGCTAGCGCTATAACTATGCCATAACTCTAGTACTCCAAAGTGGCACACAACCAATAATCCACTAGCAACATATCAATCATAATCTCACCAACCATGCAAATGGCATAAGTGTGGAAGCTATCACCCAAGAAGGTCATTAATTTTCACAACACTAGTTGAGCTCGACATTTCAACAACATGCAAACTTTAGCAGTCAATCTCTAATCTATAAGAACATTTGCTTAATAGTTTTTTTACAGGAAGGATGATGTCGATGGGAGAGGAGCAAATAAGCAAAGTCAGAGAATCAACAATTCTTGATGCTATACAAGGTAATTAATATCAACAAGTAATATCTTGATAGTTTATATTTTCTGTCTAGATTTCATATATGATGTCTAATATATACTATACATTCCAAGTATCCCAACCTCTCATCTACAAAATATACCCACCGAGAATATTTGATGTATAATGGATTCATATATTTTATAGGAAATCCACCCAAATTTAATTGCTCATATGCCAACATACACTATATATTGGTAATGAAATTGTTGCTAGGATGGCACAAAAACATCCATCTCTTAATCCATCCAGCAACAATCAATTACAAAGTGGTTTTTATTTACTTCAGGAATATGGACATAGGGAAAAATAAATACTTTGGTCCTCAACAACCCTGTGAAAATGGGATGGGCCATTAGAAATACGAAAGTAAATGAAGAATATATTAACCTCCATAAAGCCCTTTAAGGTAATGCTGCTATCACGAACACATTTAGAATTCAAAGAATTGATTCAAACATATGCTACCACACAATGATTGTGAAGATATCAATGTTTGGTATTGATATAGATGCAACCCTTAAAGATAATAGATTGCATCGGAAGAGTATTTCAGTATACAAGTGTTTACAAAGAAAATTGAAGAGGAAGAGTATTTCACTATACAAGTGTTTAAAAATTAAATTGCAGAGGGAGACGAGTAATATTTATTTGACCTTGCATCCACTATGCTTGATGATAATGGTGCACTTATTATCATTGGGTTAATGTATAAAGTGACAAACATGCGCTCCCGGCAGATGTAAAAGGTGAGTGCTTTTAAAGATAATAAATTGCATCATAAGAGTATTTCACTATACTTAACAAGTGTTTACAAACTACATTGTGTTAGCATAGGCTTACTAACATGGTGGAAAACACATGCTTCTACACACATAGCCATGGAGTACACATGTACACATAAGCAGGAGTAAGAGACATGGATCAATAACAAGATAAAGACACAAGCAAAACATCACAGTGTATTCCCCCTCAATTTACGTACAAGAGGGGCTTTATATAGACATCCAACCATGTGACTCTTAGGACACCCATGTGACTATTGGGCTCCCATAACCTCCACAAGATCCTAGCTTCCCACTAGCCCTCTTGTAACCACTTCTTGATATGACATCTTTTAATGATCAAATCCCACAACTCATTAGCCTAAACTAATGCTAGTAATACTAGGGGGTGTTCACACCCAAGCTAATGCCAAAATGGTAGGGGGTGTTCACACCTATTAACACCTCTCTTCCCCTTTGTTTAATTGGGGGTGTACTATCTCCTATCAATGCCAAGTACATCATGAAAATGTGTGAATAAGTGGTTGCTAGAAGGTATAATGCAAGCCATCTCAAGTCATATAATATAATCATGTAGAACCACATAAAACTGATGGTAGTCCAAGGAGACGGTGGGAAAATGATCTCCACCAATCCGATGAAGAATCTCGTCCATGGGCACTCAAGTTTGCTACCATCTATGTCGGTGAAGTGTGTCAGCCTAAGCCACCAACTTCGGCCTCCTCTTCCTCTTTGTGGATGTGGATATAGTCATCCACATCAACCAACTTTGTAGGTGATTCGATGTGACCACCTGATGCACATGTTTTCTTGAGGCTATGCCACAATGAGATGATGTGGCTAATGCAAAATTTGCTACATACAAATGGTGCTTTCTAGAACCTCCTAAGTTGTTCGCATGTTTTGCTCACGACATTAAAATGAAAGTTAAATGTTAAAGTGAGGTTTGGAGCTAAGCTACCTATGAATCCAAGAAGGCATGGAGCTAGCTACCTATAAATCTAGTAAAGTTTGAAGCCAGAGGAGAGGCCCAAGAGGTCCTACCGAGCTACCTATAAATCCATTGAGGTTTGGAGCTAAGCTACCTGTAAATCCAAGAAGGTATGGAGCTAGCTTCCTATAAAAACCCAAAGAGGTGTTAAATCACATGATAAGTGTTTAAAAAGTTGAGGATCCCATTGACATGGATCTAAAAATAATTTGTGATTATGTTATTACACATGGTAATATGATTTGTTGATAATACTCATGATGTGAGGATTCCTCATAAGGTCCATGTGTCGTGTAATGATGATGCCCATGGGGTTATGATATCTTAAATGATGCTGCTCATAATGATGCTTTGTTTAAAGTCATGTGTCGTGTAATGATGATGCCCATGAGGTTATGATATCTTAAATGATGCTGCTCATAATGATGCTTTGTTTAAAGTCATGCCATAGGCAAATGGTCTTTTCGTGTGATGACACCACCTAGTTTGACTTTTGGGCTCTAACTTCTCTCTTGAGAGGTCACTTCTTCATGTTCATGATCCACATATTGTGGATAGGGATCTTCTCCGACATGTTAGCTTTGATAATCCAACTCATCTATGCCTACTACATGGATTACATGAAAGGCATCCTTCACCTCCAAACTTGGGGTGGATAACCCAATGGACATAGATGGTAAGTAATTGGCCAATTCCAAATACATCATTTGTTGTATGTTTCCTTGAAAGATTATTTTTACCAAGAAAAATTTACTGGAGGAGAGGCCCAATGAGGTCCCTACTGAGTCGCTTTACTGAGTCGCTTGTAAGTCTAAGAATAAGGCATGAGGGATAGAGGAGAGGCCCGATGAGGTCCCTACCGAGTCGTATGTAAGTCCAAGAATACGACATGAGGGCCAGAGGAGAGGCCCAAAGAGGTCCCTACCAAGTTGCTTGTAAGTCCAAGAATCTGGCATGAGGGCCGAGGAGAGGCCCAATGAGGTCCCTATCAAGTCACCTGTAAGTCCAAGAGGCATGAGGGCCAGAGGAGAGGTCTAGAGAGGTCCTTACTGAGTTGCCTGTAAGTCTAAGAATACGGCATCAGGGCGGCCAGAGGAGAGGCCCAGAGAGGTCTCTACTACCGAGTCACTTGTACGTCCAAGAATAAGACATGATGGCCAAAGAAGAGGCCCAATAAGGTCCCTACCAAGTTGCTTTGTAAGCCCAAGGCATGAGGGACATAGGAGAGAACCAAAGAGGTCCCTATCGAGTTTCCTGTAAGTCCAAGAAAACCACAAAGAAAACCAAAATGAAAATGTTGAAAGCATAAGAAAATTATAGAGGAAAATTATATGCTTGACATTTGTAATCACTAGAATCATGTCACTTGAGAAGGTCTATAATCTCATGTGTGTCCATTTTATAAGCCTCATAGAGGAGAGCATGAATTTGAGCATCCCAAGCTAGTTTTGTGTATAGTTAATATATGAAAGGGTTTTGCGAGGTACGACTTAAAGGAATTAAAAAGTACCCACTATAGGAATGTATTATTTGATGGCATTACATTCATTTGATGGCACTACACTAACATGATGGTGATGATATTTGTAGGAAGGATGCAATGAGGTAGAGAGCTATGGACATGGATTTTACACACCTTCGTAAGAGGATTTAGTGCTTAGCCTATATGTGGTGGTGGAGATTTTGCACAAGAGGCTCGTTCAAGAGGATTGTGTGTAGTTTGTGTAGATCTAGATGAAGTAGTTGAATTTTCTCTGGATAAATTGAGTTTCTAATATAGATCTACATGCTGGTGGTGGAGATTTTGCATAAGAGGCTCGTTCAAAATGATTGTATGTAGTTTGCATAGATTTAGATGAAGAAGTAGTTAAATTTGCTATAGATAGATTCAGTTCATAAGGTAGTTTTTACTTAATTAAAATTTGGTAGCATTCAAAAGTTTCATGTTTTTAATTACATAAGTGAAATTCCTTTTCTTCATCTTGATATCTTTCAAAATTCAATGATATCATAGAACACTAGAAAGATAACATGAGAGAGAGAGAGAGAGAGAGAGAGAGAGAGAGAGAGAGAGAGAGAGAGAGAGAGAGAGAGAGAGAGAGGAGGTGGAGAGAAGAGAGTGTGGTAGAAGAGAGAGGGAGAGAGAGAGAGAGGAGGTGGAGAGAAGAGAGTGTGGTAGAAGAGAGAGGGAGAGAGAAAGAGGAGCTAGGTGGGAGGGGAGGAGCTAGGCTAGGCTGTGCTGGGCTGGGAGGGGAGGAGCTAGGCTAGAGGGGAGGTGCTAGGTGGGAGGGGAGGAGCTAGGCTAGAGGGGAGGAGCTAGGCTAGGCTGTGCTGGGCTGGGAGGTGATGGGGAGTTAGAGAGAGAGTGTTCAAAGTAGCGAGAGAGAGGTAGCAAAGAAAAGCTCCCTCATTGGACAACCCCCCTCTTGCTTTGCAACATAAGCCCATATTTTCTTTGGTTGCTTGTTTTCCTTCTTCTTATGACATCCATGTCTTGGGGTAGCATTGGTCACATGGGTGGTATATGCTAGATTTTTCTTTCTTTCTTTATTTCTTTTAAAAAAAAATAGAGTGGCTACAAGCATCCCTTAGCTTATATGCCCCCTTTCTTGGCATATGGTGCATCTTTGAAACTGAGCAACTTATTCTTCTATTGAGAGTTGCCCTTGCCTCCTTGCACTCCTTAAGAAGTCAAAGCTAATGACATTATGAAAGTGTAAGAATCACATCTCACAATGAAGGAGACTAGGTGACTTTTCCCTTGTTGATGTAGCAAAGAAGCATGTGTTGTTAACGATAACCATTTGAAGACACCTCCATGAAAACTTGTCTCGGCGACAAACGAAACCATTGTTAAGCTATCGGGGTGAGGTGCTCTCTAATCCGGTCATTCGCAGGTCGATGGAATACCCATAGGAGGTGCTCAAAATCTTCTCTCTCACCTAAGCCCTCAAATAAAGAATCAAGAATAAAGAATGTGCTTATCTCCATTGTTATCTAGATGAATGGATAAAGAATAACCTAATCTTAGGGAATAAGATAACAAGAGGAATGAACCTAAGTAAGGCAATGGAAAGCAACTCAACACTCTCACTACATTACCATTCTCACCACACTCTCACTCTATGCTCACATCTCACTCACAAACCCACACACGAGCTCTCAACCACAAGACAAGAGTGCAAAAAATAACACAAGCTCTCAACCATAAGCCATGCCCAAAATAACACTCCCTAAATCTTTAATGAGTAAAGAAGAAGAACTCACTCAACCTAAAGCCAACCCTTAAAGGAGATACCTTAACCTCTAAGATAAGAGAGGGGAGCATAAGACTTAATCCTACTCAAAGGGAAAGAATAGAAGATGGATTCCAGAACTTGGGGAAGTGAGATCTCTCTCATCCATGCTCTCTATAAATAGTAAAATGTAGGGTGATCCCATATGAACAAGTGCCACACCCATGCCACATGGCAAGCATAGGTGAGCCCACAATAGATATACAATGAAGCTCAATGTTACCCAAATATCTTATGGAAAAATATAGAATATGTGCACCAAAGTGATATGCATGTGCGTGTGCACCATCATGTGCAGAAGGTATGTAGTGCTAAGCTATAGTGTATGAAAAATGGTTAACAAGGACTTATTCATACAGTCCCCCTTAATGACATCACAAGGCTCTAAACTAAGCTGAGGGAAATTTCCAAAGAAACATCTAAGGTAACAAAGAAGCAAAAATCTCAAGCTTTGACCTCGAATTTAGCAAGAGCTAGAGGTGAAAACCCCAAAGCTTGCAGAGAAGTCCCTAAAAAGACTAATGAACCAAAACCAGAGGTCCAAAAGAAGGACTTCAAAGAGCTTGTGGAAACGCAATGTATGATCAGTTGTTGTCAGGGGTAATGATGTCATGACCGTTAAAACCCATCCCATAGCTAATCATAGAAATAAGAAGGGAAGCATGCCAAAGTCCTTTACTGAAACTATAATCATTCTTAAGAGGTCATAAAAAGAGCCAATTCTAAAGTCTCTACCTCTAGAACCAATCCGACTAGATTTCGCATTACTAGAGCACTAAAGGAGAACTTGGTAGGAGGTGAAAGTTAGCCTTCCATGGGTCAGCATAGTCACACCATAATGTTTTCTCTAATATGTGATAGGTGATGACTTCATTTTAATCCCATTTTAGGGAAGGATCAGTGCACATCCCCTACACATTAGTAGGTCCAAGCCCACCTCTGAGTGAGTATGAGATAAGTGAGCATAAATATTGCACGAAGGGCATATAGAGCCTCACAAACTTCTTATACTCAGAAGTCTGAGCCCCAATAAGTTCTCTTTTACAAGGAAATTCTCAAATTTGGAGAGACTTATCAGACTGGATGAATGGGAATTTAAGAGCCCACATAGCTAAACCTGAACTTGAAGAGGATGAGGAAAAGGCATGCCATAGTGAACGCTCTCCTTCTATAAGCAAGACAAAATGATAGCCAAAAGTTCCCATGAACAAGCTAGGGCACTACTTTGAAAGCATTGAAATGAAACACTATGTTACCTATCATGTATAAAGAAATGACGATCTTTGTAATCTTGAATGGTGGTGCTAGTGTCGGTATAATCACCAAGGATTGCTAGGAGGCCTGGGGAAGCCCACCACTCATAGAGGCACAAGCACGAGCCTACAACTCGATTAAGCGTATCAGAAATGCTAGCCACCAAAATGATGGCATCTAGGCTTTTGTCATGGATGGTGGGCAAGTAACTCTCCGCCTTTACTCAATGAGGCCACAGTGTGAGACCCTTGCCCCCTCCGCACACCAGAAGCTATCAGTGGAAGTAGCAACCTCACACGCGCGGGACAAGGTTTCCCACTCGGGGCCTTGCCCACGGATGTCCGGACAAGAGACTAATCCCTCGGTTTGCCCAAAACCGAACCTGGAAAAAAAACTTCCCTCGCCCAGAAAGCATAGGCGATTCCTCCAGGAGAATTTTATTCTAACGTGGTCAAGAGCCTTAATTTACCCTTTTTCATTCTGACTGAACCCGCAGGTCACATGGCCGGATCAAGGGAAGAACTTGCACTTAGAGACCAACGCTTTTTTCCCCGTTAAGAGGCACAGCGTTGATTCTTTTCCATAGAACAAGGATTATCCATGATTTACTTCAACTATCATAACTTGAACATAATTGAATTTTAATTATAGGGATCCATCAGTCCAGCCTAACCCCATCCCATGGGTTAGCCAGCCGCCCAACCACTATATTGATAGGATCCATTATGAAAATTTGGTTACGTTTTGTCCCGGGTACCAGGGAAAAGAGTTCCCAGGCCCCCTAGCTGGCACTCATGCAAAATACAATTTAGACACACCACTTCCGCACCCAATATGAAATTGCCTTTTACAGATTCAGCTATCTAAAGAAAACTTGAAATGAAACCATAGTATTACTGATCATAATCCTCCAAAATATCTAGATCCAATTTCCAACTTTTCCACTTTCCAATAAAAAAAATCCAATTTCAGTCATTCCTTCCTCGGCATACCTATGGCATCATTAGCAACCAGAACGCTCACCCTCTACTCACTCAGGGGCCTTTTCGATAGTTCCTAGCCCATAGTACCCAGGAGTATAATCAAGTATTCCTCTTCCCTTTCTCAGTGTACCTATGGCATCATTGGCAACCAGAACGCTCATCACCTGTTCACTCAGGGGCCTTTTCAATAGTTCCTGGCCCGTAGTATCTAGGAATATAATCACATAAAAATCATATGGACTCTCAGTTGAAGATCAGTAAGATCAACCAATAAGATCCATGTAAAAGAGCCATGAACTAATCCTTGAAGACCAGCAAGGTCAATCAACCAGATCCATGCCTGTGTTCAGAAAACAATTCCAGCTCATTTTCTTCCTCGACACACACGTGGGTATCCTGGGTGGCCCAGAGCCCGAGCACCGTATGGTCAGCACCCTCTAGGTTCCTTCGTCTCGCAAGTGACCTAGCGCTTCACTCATAGGCCGCTTCCTTGGTCACTCATCCACCGTATCGGAAGCTCACCATTTAAATCGAACCGAGGCTAGTCAAGACCTCGGTCGACCTTGCCACGCGAGACGTCCTTCATTGACTCTGTGTCAGCTGTTTCGTAACTTTTTCACTTAGGTCCCCACGATCTCATTCATAAGATGGTCAAAATGCTTCCCCAACATTCTTGACATAAAACAATCTTTTAAAAACAGGTTTCATATACAAATATAGTTCCAAACAAAATTCCCATCTTTCCTCATCACTCCAGATCCTTTCACATTATTCCTCATCATTCCATATCCTTTCACATCATTCCTCATTATTTCTCATCTTCCCACATTTTTCTACATCAATCCATATCACATCACATCATTCCCACATCAACTCACATCCAATCACATTATTTCCACATCAACTCACATCCAATCCAATCACATTATTTCCACATCAACTCACTTTCAATCACATTATTTCCACATCAACTCACATCCAATCACATTATCCCACATCCATCCCACATCCATTCACATCCATTCACATCCAATCACATCCATTCACATCCAATCACATTATTTCCACATCAACTCACATCCAATCATATTATCCCACATCCATTCACATCCATTCACATCATTTCACATCCATTCACATCCATTCATATCATTTCACTTCCATTCACATCCATTCGCATCCATTCATATCCATTCCCATCCATTCACATCATTTCACATCCATTCACATCCATTCACATCATTTCACATCCATTCACATCCATTCACATCCATTCACATCCATTCATATCATTTCACTTCCATTCACATCCATTCCCATCCATTCGCATCCATTCACATCCATTCACATCCGTTCACATCCGTGCACATCCATTCACATCCGTTCACATCCACTCAAATCCATTCACATCCAATCAATGATTCTATAAAATTTGTGCATAACCTTCTTTATTTTTCTGACTATTGAATAATGTTCAAAACTCCTCTTTTAACATAAAATTTATTTTGCATAGATTCATTCTCTAATAATATAAATTTTACCATAACTTTCCCATATTTTCTATGAAATGATAATGATTAAAATTCCACTTTTAGTATAAAAATTATTATGCATAAATTCATTTTCTAAGGCTATAAATTTTTCCATAGCTTCCCCACATTTTCTATGAAATGATAATACTCAAAGTTCCTCTTTTAGAATAAAATTATTTATGTATAAACCTTCATTTTCTAATAAGAAAATTTTGCCATAACTTCTCCGTAATTTCTATGAATTTAGAATGGTTAAAAGCACACTTTTAACCTAAGAATTAGTTTATGTATAAATCTAACCTTAAACATAAACATTCATTCATCTCATAATCAAGAAAAGCATGGTTTTAAGAGAAAAACTACAAAATAAAATGCTTCCCAAGCATGAGGGAGGTTGGGAAGAAGAATAACATTAAAAAGAGATCATAAATAACATTGTGTAGGCTTACCCTTGGTTTGCTTGATTCTTTACCTTGCAAAAATGGTGCAGCCCTCATGGAAAAGGCTTGGCCACCAAGGGAAAAGGGTAATCTTCAAGAAAGAAGAGGTTTAATGAAGCCCCAAGTAAGTCCTTGTCCACCAAGAGAGAGAGAGAGTAATCTCCAAGAGAGGTTGGAGGAGAGAGAAGCTCCAAAGCTCTCAAGAGAAGAGGGAAATTAGAGAGATAATAGAAATAAGCTAATTTAGAGAAAATACTAGCATGGTAATGCTCTAATATGAAAATACAAAGGAATGAGGGTCTATTTATAGGTGAGGGAGGCCACCAACCAAGTCCAACTGGGTTCTAGAGGTTTTCAGTTTCAGTTTGACCCAATTTGGACAAGATTTGGATCAGTTTGGCTCCCTTTTTGATCCAATTTGCTCCAAGAGAGAGGAGAGATGAAATATCTTGATTTTTTTGAATTAAAAAAGCCAAACAATCATGATAAAAAAAGGCGTCTACCTCAAGTGTCTTCCTCTCCTTACCAAGGTGTAAAAAATGCATCATTTCATCTAAATATCTCATGTTTTAACTAATATACCTTAGTTTTTAATTAATAAACCATGTACTCAGTCAACTCTTCATCTTATGTGAGCATTTACTCATTTTTGGGCCGATTTCTTTCATTTATTGTATTTATCTCATCCCAACACTTGGATTAATCCTATTGGCCCTTTGGAACCTTATTTAGACCTTAATCTAAAAATTTCTGAAAATGTGGACCCTTAGGCTAAGGTCACTTATTCACATATTCAATTAATTCCTAATGCACATTGGAAAGTTTATTTCGAACTTTTATTTCAGGGGAATTCATCTTAGACATCAGGAGAATTTTTGTATCCAAAAATATCTCAATTTTAAATTACCTCTCTCTAGACATTTTCTCTCTCAAGGCCAAAATAGGGTAAAACAAGATCTTTTTACATTTCTGAGGGGGAGATGATTACAAGAGACTGAAGGGGAGGTTCTCACACCTTTACATCTCAAAAGCTGGGTACACACAGAGTAAGCCAAAACCTTAAAACCTAGTTGTACATATGTAATGTAGCACTTCCTATTAATTGTACATACACATAAACTCGGGAATGATAAAAAAACTTGAAACCCAAAATAAAACAAAAAAATGACCAAAAACTAAAAACACTCACATGCACCTACGAGCACATAGCACACATGCACACTCAATCCTCCCTCTATAGACTACCCTTCCTTAGGCCTTTTAAAAATTTATCCCCCTTAGATCCTCTAAATTTAACCCCCTAAAGTTTTGAAATAGCGCCCTTTCCCTAAAAGAAAATTTTCACACACACACACACACACACACACACACACACACACACACACACACACACAAATACACAAACATAAAGCCAAAAAAAAAGGAAACTTGGAAAAAAAATTCTCATGTCGTCGTCATGTTATCACGTTGGCTCATGTTGCCATGTCATAACGTGGGCTCACATTGCCATGTCATTACCCAAGGGGGAAGGGAAAAACTTTCTTGAAAAAAATGGCTCATGTTTCCATATCATCACATACGCTCACGTTACCTTCGTAGCTTGAAGGTCTACCATTGCTTCCTTGAAGGCTTTTCATGGTGCTGGTGTCCAAAGGATTGAAGGACAAAGTGTCAGCATAGGAAAGTGTAAGCGCTGGGTGCCTTGTCTTGCATTCTTAAAAGGAGAGACCATCGCTTGTGATGCGAGTGCTGTCTCACTCAGGCCTTTGCATGATGATGAGTCCCCCTGCATCGAATTCTCTGCATGCACAGTGGCGTGGTGTCCGGCTCTCTGCTCCAACTCTAACTCCAATGCAATGTTGGTGGCTAGGGGCTACATCTAACCCTGTCGGGAGGCATGCGCCATTAGGCGACGGCACTAGAGACGATAGACAGTGACTCATCTAACCCTAATCAATATTCTCAACTAGCTCTCAACCAGAATTCCGTTAATCCGTTCTAACACATGCACGAGCCATACACCAAGCTCTCCTTGTAAAATTTCATTTATGAGAGCGAGAGAGAGAGGGGGAAGAGTTTAAATGTGACTTTTTAAAAACTAGAACGATTTCTGAGTGAAACGGTCAGCAGGCCTCAGATGGCTGCTTCTTCTCGAAGCTCCCACAGCTATGGTGACCTTCCATGCTTTCTGCATCCTTTGCCCCATCCCAGCCCTTCCCTTTTTGCCATAGTTCGCCGTAGATGTAGTGCCCCTGCTTCGACCTGTCTTTGAAGATGCGGCCGCGATGGCGCTTGCCTCAGAAGAGAAGGTCCCCAGCCTCCTGGGACGAGGCATGAACGGGACACCAAAAATTCAGCTGGACCTCAATCGCATCAGCAGGTTGCCCTTTCTAGGTACGGACATGGCGCTACTGAACTTCTCCATTCTGAGTCTGTCTATTAGGGTCAGGGTAAAGGATTTCCATAAGATGCACGACCAGGTTTTGAGGCCCCTTCTTTCCTCCGTGTTTTCTCGTTTAGGGTTTGTATTTGAATGAGATGCTTTTGTGACATGTCATGATTATTCGGTTATTTGAACGCCTGCTATTACTAGGTTTAGGGTTTGGATTTGAGAAAATACGCTACCAACACCTGCCTTTTTAACGAAATGAAAGTAATCATCATTGTTTATCTCTTTCAGGTTTATCGAGGTTATAATTAAGTTTTTTAATTTGAATTGAAATGCATCATCAATATCTGTAGATGTTAGGGTTGGCAGAATTAGTATCTGTAGATGTTCGTATTAGGGTTTGAATTTTATATGAAATGCATCATCAATGTATGTGGAATCAAGTGTAACATCAATATACAGGGTTGCCACGACGAGTTCCATGGAATGACCATGGCCAAGGCAGCAGTCCTGTAGAAGATACAAATAGCAGGAGTGATTCTCCCCCCTCTATAGAAGAGGCAGCAACAAGGGGCCAGGATTTGGTTGTTGCAGTAAAGAATACCCTGTCCTCAGTGGATTCTATAGAAGCTAGAAAGAGGAAAGCCGACAGGGATGCTCCAAGTTGTCGGGAAGACACTCAAGCAAGGCAGGCAGAAGGGCGACCTCACCCTCGTATACGAAGCAACCTAGATCTAGGTGCAGATGTGAGAAACAGGAAGGCAATTGACTCAGCTAAGGAGCTTCTGGGTGTTCAGGACAAGGAAAACATCAATCCACATTGTGATTATCACAGGCGAGAACCCAGGAAGCAGGCATCTGACAGGAGTGCGGAGAAGCGGCGACTGCAAGTATCTAATAAGCTGCAAAATGTGCCGGGTAGTAGAAAAGTTGGTTCTCTGCTAGTAAAGCAGTCTGTTAAACCTAGAATTTGTTCACTTCCAGGTGATATACCTGAGCCCTCTCTGCTTTCTCTGGATGGTTGCATGGCAAAAAAGCACTCTCAGAAAGTTGGCGGTACTGACTGCATGGCATCTTCTAGAGCAGAACCCATGAACTGTGTGCGGGCTGACCACCATGCAGATAGTGAGGTGTCTACCCCGACTGACTTTATGAGCATTTCACAATCTCTGCAGCTTGTTCCGCTATCGAGATGTTACAGTGACCGTGCTCCATCTGTACACCGAAACAGAGAAAGAGAAGAAAGTTCTCCTGAGATGCTGAAGCAGGCCGCTTCTAAACCATCTGAGTCGGTGGCTAATTATTCGGACTTGCAAGATCTGAGGGCAAGTTCTATTTCGGTTGAGGGCAACCAAAGGGGGGTTGTGTCAGCATCCATCAAAGAGCTGTCGTTCTCTATGATCAGTCTTGCTATAGCTGATAGCCACTGCCATGATGATTTGCAACCACCTTCTGTACCAGAGAAAGCTGGGTTGTTAAAGAGGGAAATTGCACAGTTAAATAAAAGCGTTCATGGATCCGTTATTTCAGATGCAAAGCAGTATGTACCTAATGTCCAAGTTGGTGCATCGGCTGCATGTCCATCTCTACCTGCAACATCTGTTCCGTCTGCCACTGCCTGTTCTATTACCATAAGGACGGGTTCAGCACCTTTAGCAACTTCCTTTACAGAGGAACCTTCAAGTCCACAAAACATGCAGCTTTTGAGCGAACTTAGCCCTATTTTAGCCGATGGCATCTTGAAGACATCTCAAGGTAATCATATTTCTCTAGCATCCACAGAGCAAGCAAGCTTAGTGAAATGGCAAGAAAGAAACTCTCATGTCAAAGCAGCTTTGGTGGAAAATGGGGTGATGAAAGCAGGGCAACAGAGAGCATCTCGAGAGGACATTCCCATGTCTGATGTAGGGGCTGGTAAGCTGATACAGCATCTGCATTTGCCAGAGAAGAAGGCCATCAATGCTGGAGATGCCAATTTGCAGCCAAAAAAGCAGGGAGAAAATGACTACTGTGTCTGGGTGAATGGCAGAAGGTATCAGAAATTGAAGAAAATTGGAAGAGGTGGAAGCAGCGAAGTGTTTAAGGTGATAGATCGAGACGGTAACATTTATGCGCTCAAGCGTATCAAACTGAAGGGCCGTGACTATGCTACTGCTCGCGGATTTTATCAGGAAATAGAGCTGCTCACTAGGTTGCATGGGAAAAGCTATATTATACGGCTGATTGATCATGAGGTATATACTATAGTGAAGCACGCCAGTTTGTCTGCTGTTTTTGGGAGTTGCCGTGCTCATACGGCTAACTCTTATCTTCTATGCCTGGGTTTGCATGTCAGGTTACAGATACGAAGCTATTTTTTGATGAAACAGAAGATTCTCAAATCATCAGGCATGATGCACACATCTACATGGTGCTGGAGTATGGGGAAGTTGACTTGGCAAGTATGCTCCAGGATAAGTTGAAAGAAAGATCACAAGGGGACAACAACATAGACGAAACGTGGTTGCGATTTTACTGGCGGGTGAGCAACAGATTAGTAGCACTCTACTAATCATTCTAAGCATTATCGGCTGAGAAAAATGCTTGTGTAAGGTGGACTTATTGTGTGGCTCTTTTTTTTTTGAATCATCACAAGTCAGCAGTGCATCTCTGAACCACATTTGAGTTCTACCATGTGTAAATGAATAATTGAACTGGGATATTACACTTTTTTTTTTTTGGAGTGATGGACTGTAAAGAAGTTAGTCCTGCAGGATGGCATTGATTTTCTTAGATTTTCTGTTTCGGTTGACCCTCCTTGTTTGCAGCAAATACTCGAGGCAGTAAACACTGTCCACGAGGAGCGTATAATACATGCAGATTTGAAGCCTGCTAATTTCCTTCTTGTGAAGGGAGTGCTGAAATTGATTGACTTTGGGATTGCCAAATCTATTCTGGGTGATACTACGAACATTGAGAGGGATGCGCATGTAAGCTGGAATACTGTCTAGTTTGTAGACTCTCGCTACTTGGGGTTCACTATGATTAGCTTTATTGTGTGGATTGTTTTTGCAGGTGGGTACTCTCAATTACATGTCTCCGGAGGCCTTCTTGATGAATGAGAAAGACGAACATGGCAACCTTATCAAATGTGGCCGCCCATCTGACATTTGGGCCCTTGGGTGCATCTTGTATCAAATGGTGTATGGGATAACACCCTTTGCCCATATCACGACGCTGCATGCAAAAATCCAGGAGGTTGCCAATCCAAACCACAAGATAAACTTTCCACCAGTGTCAAACCCTCATCTTCTTGACATCATGAAGAAATGCCTTGCGTATAATCGTGAGGATCGGCTGCGGATTCCAGAGCTTGTGAATCATCCATTTCTTCAGCCCCAGTTGGCACAGCCTGTGTACAGCAAGAAGGTGGAAGAAGAAATCCTCCTACAGATTCAAGTGGAAGAGGAACGAGGTAGAGATGTAACGGCTCTGACAAGGCTTCTAGAGAGGGTGAGGCTATTGGATAATTCCGTGGATGTGTGATCTGTTCCTCTTGGGAGAAAGATAAGTTTTTTGCAAGCTATATAATTCATGGAGGGATAAAATAATGCAACCCTAATCCATTCTGAGTTATGCCTGCTCAGCATAGACATATTGCCATGAAAAGTTCAACATAGACACATTGCAATGGAAGCTTTGAAACCCTACATTCGTTTTGAGGCTCTTTGTACATTACACAGTGCGTCCTTCTATTCAAATGTATTTGTCATGTCTATTACTTATAGAAATATTTTCTAACTCGGGGTTTTTGGGTTTTGAGAGAGAAGCTGAACTTTTTGTCTAATGTTGTGAGGGAGTGCTTCCTGTGCTGGCTTGATTGTTGGCAACGTAAGACCCAGGTTTTTTGGGTTTTGAGAGGAGAAGCTGAACTTTTTGTCCAATGTTGTGACGGAGTGCTCTCTGTGCTGGCTTGATCGTTGGCAATGTAAGTCGTGTGTCTTGTAAGTTTTCATTATGCAAACATGATGCCTTTCATGTAGATTAATTTAAACATGATAGTCTCACCTCAATATGATGCTTTAGGAAAACAATGTTAAGGCTTTGAAGTGATCATATATAATATGCCTTGTGCACTGTAGTGTAGCCATTTATATGGGCTAATAATGGGCTGGGTATTTTTTCTCTTTAGGAGGTTTTTTTTCTTGGAGTGTATATATACACTCTTATGAGTGTGTAAGTGGCCCTATAATGTCACTTCACTTGTACTTATACTTATTCTCATCAATCTACTTTGAGTATTGTGCTTCTCTTTCTCTCTCCTTGCTTGTTGCATGTGTGTGTGTTGTTACCTTCGTTTCAACAGTTGGTATTAGAGTCGATTCTCTTGGCCCTCACTCTCTTGTCATATTCTCGTTGAGTTGTTCTTTTGATTGTCTTAGATTGAGCTATCCTCTTAGGTGGAAAAGGTATATCTTATAGTGTGTGGTTAACTACAACATTTTTGCATATTTTGGGGTATTTCAGGCGTGTTTTGGGACTATTTCATATATTGTAAGGTTTTTGCAGACATCTTAGGGGAGTGTCAGTTCGAATTGTCGTCATCCGATTTTGGGTTTTTTGCATTACAATAATATTTGGTTTGTAGATGGATAGGATCATTGTTGTCTTCGAGCTCATTATCAATAGCTTTGATTGCATCAGTATCATTATCATTGATTTTTGCATTCTTACTAGTAACATTTTTACACTTCACATTGTCATTTTTTACACACTTCACAGGTTTTCTTTGTCATCAATAATTTATTGGTAGTCATCTTGGTTGCTTTTTAGTGGGCATTGACAGTACTTGTAGGTAGTTGAGATATTTGCATTTTGTGTCAAAGATTTATTAAGCTTCGATCACATCAATATTATTATTATTGATTTTTTGCATTCTTGCTACTAGTAACATTTTTACACTCTACACTGTCATTTTTCGTACACTTTATAGGTTTCCTTCGTTATCAGTGATCTACTGGTAGCCATCTCGGTCATATTCACAATGAGCATTGATAGTACTTGTAAGAAGTTGAGATATTTGCATTTTGTGTGAGAGATTCGTTGTTTGCACGTTGAAATGATAGGCAATGATGTATTTGGGATGCTTTTTGTTGAGAATAAGCTTGATGGGACTAACTACTCGTGGTCTTACATGATGCGTCACGTATTAGTTGTCAAAGGGTTTTGGAATGCCGTTATTAACATTGAGACATGTCTTATCGCATCGGCACAAGATAATACATACACTTTTGATGGTGCACTAGTTCATATGCAATTGTGGCATTTGTCTCCATATCTCTCACAACAGAATAAGCTAGGTGGAATGGTAGGGATGTACATTCACTTGTATTGGTGGTATTTGTTTTTGTAAAAAGGAGCATTATTTCTCATATTCGCATCATGTAAAATTGCCAAGTAAGCTTGGGATGTGCTTTATTAGGTGTATAACAAGGCACTAGTGGTGTACTTTGCGGAATTCCGCAAAGTATAGTCCGAGCATATGAATGATAGATTTAATGGATAAGTTTCTCACAAGAATTTCTTGCTTGTTTGTATGTTTTTGAATTTATGCTTGCTAGATGAACCTATGCTTGAATAGGTTTATTTGTAGGTCCCTCTTTGATTAGCTTCTTCTTCCTCTGTTTTTTGTGAGAGAGAACCACCATCTCTTCTTACCTCTATCTAGACATTGAGAGCTCTGCTTAATTCAACCCTAAATCCTCAAACCTTAAATCTTATCCCAAATGAACTCTCTTAACAATCTTCGAAATAGTAGTCGAGGCTTAGATTTCATTGCTTTGATCCAAGGATAAGCTTAGCAATTGTGATTAGGAGTAGGATTCACTTTGAGAGCTCCATTAGGTTGAATTAGAGTGGGATTGTTCATGCATTTTATATTTTTTCATAATTTGTTTTACATTGTTGGAATTGGTAGATTGAAACATGTTAAACCATTAAAAAAATAAAAATATGCTTTATTAGTTGCATTACAACCATTAACGAGGATAATCTCATCCCATCAAGTTTCAAAAATCACAAAATAACAAAAAACCAGGCTAAACCAGCTCTCGAATAAGGGACGTGAGCCCACGATCTCGCATATAAAGATAAGAGTTTGGACACATAAGCTGTGAGTCTGGACACATGAGTCGGGAGCCTCGATATGTGAACCTATAAACGTGAGCTTGGAGATGTGAGCTGGAGGTAGGTATACCTAATATAGTACATACCAATTATAAAGACTTATATGTACACATTTATCTAAGCCCGTGGAAGATTTTCTTATCATACAATCTGGACTAGGTACAAGTGTTAAGGAAAATTCTTACTCTTCGTAATTATTAGAGAATTAAAGTACAATTAATATTTAATAAGTGCAAACCATAGGCTCAGGTTCCTAGTTTGTATCTTAGGTTGTCATTTCATACAAGGAAAGTACGTGAGTTGAGTTCATACAAAAAAAATGTGAGTCTAGAGTCATGAGCCTGCAGATGTGAGCTTGGAGATGTGAGTCTAGAGGTGTGAACTTTGGATACATGAGCCAAGAGACATGAGACTAGACATGTAAACCTGTAGATGTGAGTCTAGAGGCGTGAACCTAGAGATGTAAACCTGGACACATGAGCCTAGTAACATCACCAAGAAAAAAATCAACTTTGGGAAAAAAAGTTTTTCTAAAACTATTTTAAGACCAGTACCAGAAACACCAAGGCCCTTTAATGCAAACTTGATTAGGACGACTAATTGTTGAAAACAATAATATAGTCAATTGCAGCACGTCAAACCACACCTCAAACCCACCAAGCTTTCGATCTTAGCACTAGCACCCAAAAGAGTGCTTCCTCAGGAAGGCTAGACTCATTTGAATCCACCTCAAGTGAGGCGCTTTAGGAGGAAATAAGCCAGCGAAACATAGACATGAATGGAGAAAACAGGAGCACCACGATCCACCGAGAGTAGCCATTGTGGTGAGCACCTGGGTACTCTGGTTTCAAGTTCAGACACTGGATGGTAGCCAAGTGTGCCTAGATAGTTAGGAGATAGCTTACGTAGAGTTGGCACTCTGCCAACTAGGATGTATGCTTGTGCGGGCTATGTGATTGCATTAGTGAGTGTTGGACAATAAATCGAGGATACACTATTCTCGTTCGTGTTGTTATACTACTACGAGGCAGCCTGTGTGAGGGTCTTGAGGGTCTAGATGGCCATGGAAGCCACGCAAATTCCCTACGTGGCTTAGTTATAGTCTATTTTGGTCCCTATCGGATGATGTGGTTAGTTGGTCATTAGACCAAGTCATGGGTTGACCGACATGGCCAACCCACATCCCTGCCGACCCGGGGTACTATATATAGACTCATTTAGTAGCCTTAGTTCATCATCGAGTTCATTGTGCTCAAGTACTCTTGTAAGAAAGATATCGAGTCTGTCTAGATTACCATCAACGCTCCTTACTCGGAGCACACGGGTGGGCGGACGACATCAGTTTGTAATCAAGTTTTTACAAGTAGTAATATTGTTTACTCTCCACTTCTTTCTACAATTCAATTCTTTGTATTGTGTTGATCCAACTTCCGCTATTGTATATTCTTACATGGTATCAAAGCATAGGCTCTAGGCAAGCTTGTTTTTTGGCAGTTTGCTATTTGAAGGAAGATTTGGAGAGATGGCCCAACCTGTAAATAATGAAATTTCCTATTTGAAGGCAGACTTGGAGAGGTGGCCTAACCTGCAAATACCACAACCGCTTGTGTCCACCCTCCATGTTTTGGTGATGGGAAGTTAGATGAAAAAATTATAGATTAGCCCCATTCTTGATTCAAATGAGTTGTGGGAAACCACAAAAAGGGTTGATGGAAAGATGGATCCTACCTCGGATCCAACAGATCCACTACCACATTATATCACCATATCTTGTTCTCGTTTTGGCATGGAGGCCAAGGAATGCAAATATACTATGTGCCATTGTCACCAGCATATGGCAACCATGAGAGCTATCATTGCTATGGTTGCAGCAAAGGGTTGGTCTTTACATCAAATGGATGTAAAGAATGCCTTCTTACATGGTGATTTGTAAGAAGAAGTTTACATGATGTAGCACCAGGTTATGAGAGTGATGTACACCCAGATTTTGTGTGTAAATTATGCAAAGCCTTGTATGGCTTAAAGTAGGCACCTAGAGCATGATTAAATAGGATCGGGGATTATCTTGTTACCATTGGGGTACGTAAAGTCCACAGTTGATTATGGACTTCTCTATGAGGCTCATATAGAGATATAGCCACATGGATACACAGATGCCGATTGGGCTAGTACAAACAGGAAATCTACCACCAGTGGTTTTATGTTCTCATTTGGGAGTGCTGATGTGAGTTGGAGTAGTAAGAAGTAGCCAACAATCGCCTTGTCGACGGGTGTTGCTATGGCAGCCTGTGAGGTAGCTTGGTTCAAAAGCTACTTTGGTGATATGGGTGAGCCCGTGGATAGGGTAGTTGTCATTTATTGTGACAACATGAGTAGCATACAATTGGCTAGTAGCCTAGTATACTATGCTAGAACGAAGCACATTGAGGTGCATTATCACTTTATGAGGGAGAAGGTTCTAGCAGGTGATGTAGATCTGGTATATGTCAGCACAATGGATCAGGTGGCTGACATCTTTACAAAGGCATTGGGCATAGAGAAGCTCCATAGGTTTAGGAGCTTACTTGGAGTGCAGTGTGTAGAGTTGAGCTTGAGGGGGAGTGTTGGGATATCGAGCTCTTACCTAGTGCTATGCTGGGCATTGATGACCCGCTTGGGTGATAGCTTCTGCACTTATGTCACTAGCATGGTTGGTGCAATTATGGTTGATATGCCGCTAGTAGATGACAGGCTGTGTGATAGCCACTTTGGAGCACTAGAGTTATGGCATAGTTTTAGAGCCAGCTCATATAGTCGGATTCACACTATAGACTGACCACTTTGTATGTTGAAGGAAAGTACTTTCCCTTTATGTATGTACTCTTACCTTTTAGTTATATGGTTGTATAGAAGAGAAGATGATAGAAGAAAATTCAGCCATCCATCCTTCTCTTGTGTCTTGAACTCTCTCGTGTGTGTGTGTGTGTGTGTGGTTGTTTACAAGGAACTCAAGCTCTCTCTGTCCCCCACATTCTCTTTTTAATCTCTCTATACATGCATGTTGGGATTAAGAACTTGATAACCCCCTTTGATTTCTATCAAAGTCTCCAACTGTATATCATGATTGCAATCGAGGAGATCTAGAGTTGATTTTTGGTGAATTCTCCTCTGACATTGTAGTGGAGGGTTGTTCCATAAATAAGATTCCATATTGGAATAAATTTGATGATAATGTATATGCCTCGGCTTTTAAATTTGTTGATTTTTATCTCTCGTAATGCTGGCTTCTTTCTTTCTATCCTTAATAATGTTAATTTGTAGTGGTTGTATATATAAGGATACCTTCACCATGTCAATTTTTAAAATTCTTGTTCATTTAGTCTTGTTCATTACAATGAAGTCTTAAATTGAAGAGTGCATCCTACTCTAAGGGGACTCTCAATATACAATCTCTTATACCATTGTTTTTAATTGGGGGTCTAGGTTGACAAATGGTAGAATCTCATTTGGGTTCTTATGGACTGTAGAATGGCCAAGTGGTGGATCTAAAAATCCTCTTCAATTGTAAAATATACAAGTGGTGGATCTGAAAAATCTTGAAACCTTTCTATTTCTAAGATCAAGCTAGGTTCGATCTAGCATCACTTGATAAAGCAAACCATTTTTAAATTTTTTATACTAGGTTGAAGAAGGTAGATTCTAGATTAAATGCATTAAATTTTTCAATGTGGGAATGGGATTTTTCCCACTTTACCTAATACGGTCTTTATGGCATCTATATGGATTTGTTATACAAACATTTCTTTGAGGGTACTTTTATTTTGAAAGTGTCACATGAAGGACATTATAATGGTAGAACCCATCATTTGAATTTTATGTGATGGGCATACCTACCCGTCCAAAATCAAGCCTGGTGGGGCCATTGAGCCATTAGCAGTAGTGTTCGAAAAAAACCCGGGTATAGTGTAATTTGCACCTGCAGATATTTTTAAAATTACCTTCAAATTTGAAACTTAAGGGTATAAAAACTTACAGATTTTGAGGGGTTATAGAACAAAAACCTTCAAAATTTGAAAACTTTCTTTATAAAGAATTTCAGAATTTTTAGATGAAGGTTTTTTACTTTTTGGGAAAATAGTTTTTTTCGAACACTGATTAGCAGCCCCTTGTTGGTGTGCACAACACGTTAAAAATGACAAGATGCCCACAAATGTTGAAACAAGATTCAAGCCTGAATCTTGTCACAAAAAAACCATAAAATTATGGCTCAATTTGGGAAAAATTGGTTGTAATTTTTTTCAACCTTGAATTTAAAGATTCAAATTTTTGAGGCTTTAGTTATAAAACCCATTAATCTATGCATTTTTTTAAATAAAAACCGGTTGGGCTTCCTTTTTTTCCCCCCTCACTGCTGGTAAGAAAAAAGAGGTTTATTTCTGACACTTTAATTTTAGGGTATCATTGGTTGGCCATAGAGGGGTCCAAAATCAAGCCTACTACCCAAAGCCCATGGCTGCAGGCACAGTGCAGTGCACTAGATTGGCTAGTGTAATTGCCCTTGGGATGACATGTAACCACCTGGGTTCAAGTCTCTCCGTTGATTGGTCTCTATAGATCAATAAGTCGACGTTAAGCAACTCTCATCTCCTATGGGTGTGTGGATAAAAGAGGACAATTTGCACTGCCTTTCTATCACCCAACTGTGGTAGATTGGCTAGTGTAATTGCCCTTGGGATGACATGTGCCCACCTGGGTTCAAGTCTCTCCGTCGATTGGTCTCTCTAGATCAATCGACGGAGAGACTTGTCGGGTAGATCAATTTGGTCTCTTGGGATAGTTTCCTACGACGTTAAAAAGTTCTCCTCTCTTCTTCTTCCTCATCTAGATCAATAAGTCGACGCTAAACAACTCTCGTCGTCTCTCTGGTCAATGTCGTCACTCGTGTTTGAACTTTGAACCTGAATCAAAATCATGCAGGCTTGCGATGGAATCCCCAGGAACCCGGTCCAGAGTGTTTTTGGAAAATGAGAATTGACGCGTGGGGAGTTCGGAAAGCGGGAGAGAGAGAGAGATAGGGTCTGTGGATCATCTCGAGATCCTCACTTATAGGGAGTCGGACGACGAGTCTCGGAGACTGAGTCCTGGTGGGGGGCGTGTGAATATGTGTGAAGAGGGTGTGTGAGAGCATATTCAGACACACACACACACACAGAGAGAGAGAGAGAGCGCGCGCGCGAGAGAGACAGACAGTGGTTCGTTGCAACTTGCACCCACGGTCCGCGTCGGGAAGGCAGTCATGATGAGGATCCGCCCCCTTCATGATGCTGCTGCTGGCCAGTTGCGCACCCGACAGGTTCTGCTGCACCCTGGCGTCCACTTTTATTCTCTGCCGGCGCAGCCGCCCTTGCAAGTGGCGGCTGTTCCCAACTCCAGTTTGTTATTAGCTGCCAATCCCCAAGCACTCTGCCGACTCTTTATTTCTCATTTTATTCTATAGGTGACCTAAAGCCTAAAGGATAACAGAGAAGCGCACCCAATTTTTGTATATTTTTAGGATTTGTTGTTTTACAGGTTTTTTTTTCCTAAAAAAAACTAAAACGACTTTCAAACCAGCAACTTTCAAATTTTGAAACTCAAAATTTGGACTTTTTTTTTTGACTCTAGAGGGTCCAATGGCACTATATTCTCACAACATAATTTTTGTTTTGTTTTTTTTTTCTACTCTAGAAGGTCCAATGGCAGAGCAATCGGGAAAGTATTTTAACATACAGATTTCCTCTTCACCTTAGAAGCTTGATGGTTCTCACTACGGAGAAAGAAGTATTGTAAAACCTTCACCTCAAATTTAATCATCCAAACACACTCGATGTGTCCAATGGGCTCTTGCTCTAGTGGCTCAGCTCATAACAACCCACCCTAACCAAGAGGTCGTGGGTTCGAGCTTTGACACCATAGGGCCGTGTGTGTGAGTGGTGTAGCTTCAAGCTCGGCTACATCCCCTCAAAAGGGGGCATTCAAAAAAAAACACACAATGTCAATGTATAATGTCACTTTTATTCTTGAAATATTTTCCCATAGCTACTAATAGAGTCTTTATGTTTTGGTTAGAATCAATTAACAAATGAGCTATGGGAGACACAGATTTCTTCAACAAGGCTATTTTGATGAGCTATGATTTAGAGTCTACTAAATATTGTTATGGTGGTTCAAAGTTTGCAAGCTATGCATATTCACAATTTGGTAAATGAGCATTATTTACTCCTATTTGCCTGCAAGCAATCTACGATAAATTGTCGAAGTGTATCAATAGGGTCTCGCCCACCATTCTTCTTAGTTGGTTCCCATAACTTTTTAGAGAATGGTGGGCCTAGTTACCATCATAGTTCTCAAGAGAAGCGAAAATTCTCACTTGAACATATTTCTGTAGTCATCCTAATTATGCTAAACTGTCAATCTACATTATGAACTTCTTCCTAGTAGCACCTAACATCCTAAAAAATACATGCTGAACAATAATATAATTTCTCCATCCAAAGAATACATCTCTTAATGCTTATTGAATTGAGATCTCCAATCTTGAACGTGAATATTGCCTAGGCAAAAACATAAAATTCAACTAAAATATCAAGGGGGTTGACTCTATAGAAAATCTATATGTCATGTGCATTCAAGGGGTTATTTGTGAATTTTGAGTACTTAAGAAGATTCATTTTTCTTTTCAAAATCCATTTTAAAACCTCTCATAAAAATATAATTATGTAAATTATCCTAAAATTTTCAATTAAGAAACTCCTTTTGGTGAACTCACATAATACATTTACATATTTATAGTGAACCCCTCGAGACTAAAAATCCATAACCTTAGTTACTCTAACTTTTATCGTGGGTCAAGAACTCATCTAAGTATAGAGATGATAAAAGTTTATGTGGATAGATGTAATGCTTAAAAATATCAAAAGAAGCAGAAAACTTACTAAAGAAGGGAGGCTTATATAGGATTAATTATGGGCCATCCCTCCTTAGATTTCCCTTAGATAGTACGTATACTTCCCCTCATACATTTCCACTCTTGGAAATGAATCCAATAAAAATTCTAGCCACATTGGACAAGTGACTCCAAAGTCAAGTTTACACACTCTAATCTTTCCACAATTAAATGTATTAGTGGAACCACCTAATCACAATTACATGTATTAGTGGAACCACCTAATCACAAGCCAATGTTCCAAAGCCAAGCTTACACACATCTAATCTTTCCATAGTTACATGTATTGGAACCAACTTAATTGCAAGACATTATTCTTATAACACTATCTCAATGGAATAAAAGGTAGAACCAGAACCAATCAAGGTAGTGAGGAACACAAAAAAACTCATCAATCTAACTTGTAGCCTAAAATCTCATAGGCGTGTGTCATAGTCACATCACACTACCTATCCTCATTAGGATTGGGAAATTTTCCATACCTAGGGATACTGAAAATTCTTCCTTATCAGAGAATCATAGAACTACCACAGGTGTCTTGGCACTCTCAACATGAATAACCTTAGATAATGCATACGTTGAAAATGGGACACCTCTGATGATAAGATCCATCAGGACCATGTTTAGATAAGACCCTCTAGTGCAGTCCTCATGTACCATAAAATCTGGTAATGCACAATCATGCTACATCTATACAATATGTCAACCCTTTCTTGGGCTACTTGCATCTAGATCTATACCTTCAAGCTATAAAATCTTAGGGAAATCCGGATTAATAACCATGCTAAACATAACCTAGCTAGCGAGGGTAATCATCATGAGCAAGAACTTAACTAATTCAATCACTGTTCTTGACAAATTAAGGATAATGCTTTCTATGCACCTAATAAATTAAGGATAATCATCATGAGCAAGAACTTAACTAAGTCAATCACGAACTAGTTGAAGTGTCCAAAAACTTTGAGTTCCTCTCAATCACTATGCAAGGGTAATCATTGTGCTATAAACATCATCCAATGTTCTATTTGAACCGAGTAGATGGAGAATAACCCCATGAGTCAACACATTACCACATAGTCTTGAACATCTACCACATCGAAGGCTACATCATCCACCTTATCTCAAGGGCAAGTACAACCACACATGTGGTAGATCTTAGCATCCCATTCCACCAAGATATTCTCCATATACATTTTTACAAATCACTTACTCGAATGTTCCTCAAGGTATCTCAAAAGTTTCATGCGGTTTCTAAAACAATAAATGATATCCTCTCAAAACAATAAATCAATCAGAGGGATCAACTAATCTCATTATTAACGATACATACTGTGAGTATGTATCTCTATAAAGTATATGATATACATGCACGCCAAGATCCAATTGGTAATCGAACCAATTTCCTTATCAATTTTCCACACAGCATCACTCATAAGTGGCAAAACATAAGAGCTTCACCCTATCAATGTTGAAACATAACCGTTTCACCACATCAATGACAAATCCATTAATTATCATAATCAACTCTAATCATTAGCATGCTAGATATTTGGTAATACTACATGTCAGGTGTAAGATTCCTCCCCAGCCCCTCAAGATGTCCAGTATCTTCCCCCTCTAATCAATCCCCTCTTTAGAATAATAAAAGATCTTGTTTCTACCTATTTTGGCTTAGAGAGAGAAAATATTCTAGAGAGAGATTATTCAAATTTTAGATATTTTTGGATGAAAAAATATCTCTTCTTATTAAAATAAATTTCCCCGAAACTAAAGTTCAAAAAAAGATTTTCAGAAGGTGCATTAGAAATAAATTATAATCTGTTCAAAAGGCCTTATCCTAAGGGTCCAAATTTTCTGAAAATTTTAAATTAAGGTTCTGAGGGGCCAATCACATTAATCCAAATGTAGGGAGGATATAAATTGAAGAAATAAAGAAAATCCCCCCCAAAAATGAGTAAATACTCACATAAGATCAAGAGTGGACTAAGGACCAAAGGAGATACTAAAAAATGAATTTTTGACACCTCAGAGTGGGGATTATCCCTCATGAAGGAGGCGCCTATTTCACATGTGTGGTGGAGTTTTAAATTCTCAAATATTGAGATATTTCATGTTTCCTCTCTCCTAATTCAAGGCTAGCTCCAAAAAGTAAGCTAAACTAACCCACAAAAATGGTCAAAAATTGACCAAACTAATCTGGAAAATTCTAGAATCAGTTTGCTTGGTTAGAAGCTCACTTTTTCCTATAAATAGAAGCTTCCCCCTTTGTAGAAGCTTAATAGTGTTTTATGCATTGTTACTCTACTCCACCCCAGAGACAAAAACATTGAATTTATTGATAATTAATTAGTTTTTGACCTTTTCCTCTTCAAAAGAATTGGTGGCCACTCTTGTTGCAAATAAGAGTAGATCCCTCAAACCATCAAGCCAAAGGAAAGCTCACAGAAATTCATGTAAGCTAGAAATCTTACTTTTTCTTTATTCCTTTTAATGGTTTTCTGATTTTTGTTTTCTTTAAAATGAAAAAAATTGATGTTACGCCTTGTTGGAAAGGCTTTCCCCCTCTCTTCATTCTTAAATTCAGCCTTTCTTTATCCTAGATAAGTAATCAAATTGTTAGAATTAAACTTTTCATATTGTTTCTCTTTTAAAAGTGGAAATTGACTAGTTTAGAATGCTTTAAACCATTTGGGATAATTTTTAAGTAACTTGAGGATAGAAAAAATTAAAAAATGGTCAGCCATACAAAGGAGGTTATGGCAAAATTTTCTTAAATTTTGTGAAATAGGTTTTATCTTTTATTATTCAAAAAGAGTAATCCCCACCGTTTGTGTATTCTAAAAGTGTTATTTTCATTCTAGGCATAGAAAAATGCATAGTAGAAATATTTTTATTATAAAAGTGTTATTTCTATTAAAATTAAATTCTATGCATAGAAAGATACATATTGGAGAATTTCTTTTTATTATAAAAGAGTGATTTTCATTAGAATTAAATTCTATGCATAGAAAGATGCATATTGGATATTTCTTTTTATTATAAAAGAGTGATTTTCATTAGAATTAAATTCTATGCATAGAAAGATGCATATTGGATATTTTTATTATTATAAAAGTGTGATTTTCATTAGATTTAAATTCTATGCATAGAAAGATGCATATTGGATATTTTTTTATTATAAAAGTGTGATTTTCATTAGATTTGAATTCTATGCATAGAAAGATGCATATTGGAAATAATTTTTTATTATAAAAGTGTTACTTTCATCAATATTGATTTTTATGCATAAAAGATTTTTTTTAAATTATAAAAGTGTTACTTTCACCAATATTGATTTTTATGCATAAAAGAATTTTTTTATTATAAAAGTGTTACTTTCATCAATATTGATTTTTATGCATAAAATGATGCATAAAAGATTTTTTTTAAATTATAAAAGTGTTACTTTCACCAATATTGATTTTTATGCATAAAATGATGCATAAAAGAATTTTTTATTATAAAGTGTTACTTTCATCAAAATTGATTTTTATGCATAAAAGGATTTTCTTTTATATATTGTTATTTTCCATAGAAGTTGGATTTTATGCATAAATAGATGCATACAAAATTTTTATATCAAAATAAGAGTTCTCTTTAATCCTATGTTTAAATCCCATGAATATTGGTAAATGAATAAGTAAATACTCTCTGAGAGAAAATTCAACCGTTTCATATTCTCTAGGATGGTAATAAGAAAATTCAGAAAAACTATCGAAGTCGGAATTTTAGATAAATGATTAATTTATTCCTCATAGGAATTCGTGATTAGTTTTGAATTCAGTTAAGCAAAATACTCAATGAATGAAATTCAATAAAGTAATAATTGAAATATTACCCTTCGAGAAAGATAGTTCAAGGAGAACCTTTCCAGACTCAAACCGTGAATCAGACTATGACCAAGACATAACTCCTTCGTCGGTTTCAAGAAAAGACGATGTGACCAGTTCAGGAAAATTCACTCAAATCACCCACCGAATCTGAAATCAAGTTAAGACCCTTGATTCTGATGTGAGGATCAAGGTTACAGAATTCGAGAAATTCTGTTGGAATTTTAGACCTGCGATCTAGAAGTATTGGGATATGGATTTAAGATATACCCGCCCCCGTTGTATTCAAAAGAAAATCAAAACTGAAAACTTACATAGAAACCCTGTTTTCTTAAAGGACTGTCTTACGCCAGAATGCTGGAAGGAGCATTTGGTATATGTGTTTTTCTAAGGGAAGTTCGGTTGCAGCAAAGCTGGCGGGGAGTGTTCGGTTGCAGTTAGCTGGTGGGGAGTGTTTAAAGGACGGCTCACGCGGCAAAACCTGCCCAGATCTTGACCAGCTTGGGTATGGTGAAAAATGGTGTGCTTCCAGTACGATGCGGTCCCTAAGTGAAGTGCGAGGACACCTAAGGAGGATCTTGGAGGGTTCTGACCAGGCGATGCACGGGCTCGCGGTGCTTAGGACACCCATGCGTATGTCGTGGAAGATATATATATGTATGATGAGGAGAAAATTATTGTAATCTGTTATTGGATCTCATTGCTGACCTGCTGGTCTCAACGGAGAGTCCAGAGTGATACTGTTTTGTGAGAAACAAGGATTGAATGGAAATTTTGAGTTATGACATCTGTAACCAATAATTGTTTGTCAATGGATTGTTTTAAAAGTTAAAGTTTAAAGAGGAGTGTGTGCGTATCTGTATTCTAAAGCAAAAGTTAAGAAAGGCATTCAATTATGGGTGAGTGAGTACTTGTCTGGTTCTACCAATTCCAGTGGTTGGGCGGTGGACCCATGGGCCGGATGGCCCGGGCATTCGAGGGGACAAGGCCTGGAGTGAGAAACCCGGCCCCGCAACAGAGGAAGCTACTTCCGCTGCTCTGCTACCATCCGGGAATCCGGTGCACAGAGGGGGCAGTGGGATTTCACAGTTGGTATGAGAGCGCTATTGTAAATTTACGTAACAGCAATAGAAATTGCTTAAAATTTTAAAGTAAATCTGGGAAATAATGTTTTCGCTTGTTAATATTATGTTGAATGAACTTCAAAAATTGAAAACTCATAAATTGAATTGGAAATTTATAGATGGATACCCCGAATCTATCTGGCATTCCTGAACTCTCCCAGAGTCAAGATATGATAGCCTTTGCATTCGAGCACCTCATCAACTCTTCTATGACCCGAGTAAGTAGAGTGAGACTCGCTCGTCATTTTGAGAGTCTTTACTTTCCTGATCCTATTGAGCGACATCGGTATATGTGGTTCTTTGGAGGACGATGTATTAATATCAGTACCAGTCAGCGTCAGAGGCTCAGGCAAAATATTTCCTTAGCCATGATTCTGATAAGGCTAGGGCTTGTTCAGCATGTACAACTCTTTGATCATTCACCCAGGAACTTTCGAATTTCATGCCGAGTTTTTAGGCTTCTTAGCCGCTTTATCCCTAGAAGTAGAATTACAGCACCTCTTTCTGTAATGAATCGTGTGTACCATGGTATGTCTCCTTCGCAGTTTCGCTTCTTTATGCGTACGCGATTGAGGCTGATGCTCTATGTATACATAGAGCCGTGATGCTCTATGTATATATGGAAAACTTTTGATAATAAATGAGGTTTTGCAAATTGCTTTCATGATTGTGAATATGGTTAATTTTGTTCAAGAAGTATGATGAAATAATTATTTGTTTAAAGATAAATCTCAAAAAATTAAATAATCATAAATCTGTTGTCAAGGTTAAGTTGACGAAAATCTCGTTTTGTGAGAGTCATGAGGCGCGCGGCCCGTGCAGGGCAACCGGATCCTCTAACCGATGATGAAGAGTTAGATCCAAATATTCAAAAATCCCTGGCACAGATCCCAACCTGGTCCCTTCAAGGGTGAAGGGGAGTAGTTAGGTGAAGTAGTGGAAAAGTGGATTGAGGCTATGGAAGAATACTTTGATGTAACTGGCTACTACAATGAGAGAAGCAAGATGGCTCTCGCCAAGTTAAAGATTGTGGAAACGGCCAGGGTCGCTTGGAGGAATCACTGCGAGACTAATCGTCTCGTCGACTGGAATACCCAGAGACCTAGACCAATCTTAAATCTTACCTCAGAAAGAGGTTTTGTCCTCCAGGCTTCCTTGAAACTAAAACGAATGAGTTCTTGGAAACTAAAGCAGGATAGCCGGACAATTGAAGAGTACCATCAAGCTTTTTCCCTTCTCCTCAAATATTCCTCGCAATTGGATGAAGAGAAATTGATGGCCAAGTTCATTCGAGGAATGAACGAGCCATTAGACACCTTAGTAAAGAATGCCAAACCTGTCTCAATGGCTAAAGCAGTAAGAATGGCAAAAGACTTTGCCAAAGCCTTTGTTGTTAAGGTCCCCCCCCAGAGCCTGCACCCTCTAACTTTAAAAGATTCCAAACCCCGAGAAGTACTTCAAACTTTCCTCCCCCAAAGAGGCAACAAGGCCCAAATCAGAATCAGGATACTGGGAGATTCAGAAGTGAAGGAAGACCCTTCCCACAGAACACTTTCTCTCAAGAGCCCCACCTCTTTCAAGGATTCAGAGGGATGAGCTTAGAAGTGAGAACCATTGTTTTGGATGTCAGGATTTTGGTCACCAGCTGAAAGACTGCCCGACTCTTGCCATGTCAAGGGGATAGGGAAGTCAAGGACCTAGAGTGCAGAGACCAGCCCCTTCCTATCAGTCAAATCAGGATCCATCTCGTCAAAATCTCAGGGCAATCCCAGGAGAACTCCAGCTCAGCCATCTGCCTTTGTCCACCAGAGTAGCCTCAAAATTCCTTCCCAGAACTGGGGCAACCAAAGAGAAAGAGTTCCGCCTCAAACTGCAGCAGCCAGAGCAGTCACAATAGCAAAAGTAGTGGAAGAGGAAAGAGGACAGATTTATGCAGCAATTGAAAACCAAGGTCCAAACCGTCAATTCTCCGTCATTCATACTCCAGCTGAGTATCAGGGTAAGCCTTTAAAGGTTTTGATTGATTTAGGCAGTACTCATTCATTTATTTCCCCTGGATGCTTGCGTAAGCTAGTCTTAGATCAGAAATCAGGGAAACTTATGCAAGTTGAATTGGCCAGTGGGAAGATTCTTTTCACTCACCTTGAAAGACAGATCGTATTCAGTTCAATCTAGATAGGAATTTAACTGACTGTCAGTTCAGTTATACCTTTGGTAGTTTTCGACGGGATCCTTGGAATGGATTGGCTCCATAAAAATCAAGCTGACATTCACTGTCATAATGGAACCATTTCCTTCCGTGACCTTCACGGAAATAAAGTTCAAGGAACTAGAATTTCAAAATCCCCAAGTTTGCAGTTAGTAAAAGCTTCTAAGTTACTAAAAGGACTTAGAAAGAAGTAGCTCATTTATGTTGTCAAAATGAATCCGGTAGACACAAAGTTAAAAGCTAAAGAACCTGAATGGTTAAGTGAATATGATGATTTATTCCTAGCAGAATAAACAGAGATGCCTCCAATTCGGGAAGTAGATCATGTGATAGAATTGACCCCCGGTTAGCTAGTAGCCCTGTGCACGTACAAAATGCCAGTTCTTGAAGCCATCGAACTCAAGGAACAGCTTAGACAGCTGTTCCTTGAGTTCTAACAACTTAGACAGCTGTTAGAACAAGGGTTTGTAAGACCCAGTGTTTCACCTTGGGGTGCACTAGTTCTCTTTCAGAAAAAGAAAGATGAAATGCTAAGACTCTGTGTGGACTACAGAGGTCTCAATCAGCTGACAGTTAAGAATAAGTATCCTATCCCCAGAATTGATGAGCTTCTGGACAGGCTAAGTGGAGCCCAGATCTTCACAAAGATAGATCTCAACTCAGGGTATTATCAGATCAGGATTAAAGAGCAAGATATCCCGAAGACAGCCATCAATACTTGGTATGGGCATTATGAATTCACTATCATGCCGTTTGGATTGACAAATTTCCCATCTACATTCAATCGCCTAATGCAGGACATTCTCAGAGAATACTTGGATCCTTTTAATGGTTTTCTGATTTTTGTTTTCTTTAAAATGAAAAAATGATGTTATGCCTTGTTGGAAAGGCTTTCCCCCTCTCTTCATTCTTAAATTCAGCCTTTCTTTATCCTAGATAAGTAATCAAATTGTTAGAATTAAACTTTTCATATTGTTTCTCTTTTAAAAGTGGAAATTGACTAGTTTAGAATGCTTTAAACCATTTGGGATAATTTTAAAGTAACTTGAGGATAGAAAAATTTGAAAAATGGTCAGCCATACAAAGGAGGTTATGGCAAAATTTTCTTAAATTTTGTGAAATAGGTTTTATCTTTTATTATTCAAAAAGAGTAATCCCCACCGTTTGTGTATTCTAAAAGTGTTATTTTCATTCTAGGCATAGAAAAATGCATAGTAGAAATATTTTTATTATAAAAGTGTTATTTTCATTAAAATTAAATTCTATGCATAGAAAGATGCATATTGGATAATTTCTTTTTATTATAAAAGAGTGATTTTCATTAGAATTAAATTCTATGCATAGAAAGATGCATATTGGATATTTCTTTTTATTATAAAAGAGTGATTTTCATTAGAATTAAATTCTATGCATAGAAAGATGCATATTGGATATTTTTATTATTATAAAAGTGTGATTTTCATTAGATTTAAATTCTATGCATAGAAAGATGCATATTGGATATTTTTTTATTATAAAAGTGTGATTTTCATTAGATTTAAATTCTATGCATAGAAAGATGTATATTGGAAATAAATTTTTTATTATAAAAGTGTTACTTTCATCAATATTGATTTTTATGCATAAAATGATGCATAAAAGAATTTTTTTAATTATAAAAGTGTTACTTTCACCAATATTGATTTTTATGCATAAAATGATGCATAAAAGAATTTTTTTATTATAAAAGTGTTACTTTCATCAATATTGATTTTTATGCTTAAATTGTTGCATAAAAGATTTTTTTTAAATAAAAGTGTTACTTTCACCAATATTGATTTTTATGCATAAAATGACGCATAAAAGAAATTTTTTTATTATAAAAGTGTTACTTTCATCAAAATTGATTTTTATGCATAAATAGATGCATAAAAGGATTTTCTTTTATATAAAAGTGTTATGTCCATAGAAGTTGGATTTTATGCATAAATAGATGCATACATAATTTTTATATCAAAATAAGAGTTCTCTTTAATCCTATGTTTAAATCCCATGAATATTGGTAAATGAATAAGTAAATACTCTCTGAGAGAAAATTCTACCGTTTCATATTCTCTAGGATGGTAATGAGAAAATTCAAAAAAACTATCAAAGTCAGAATTTTAGATAAATGATTAATTTATTCCTCATAAGAATTCGTGATTAGTTTTGAATTCAGTTAAGCAAAATACTCAATGAATGAAATTCAGTAAAGTAGTAATTGAAATATTACCCTTCGAGAAAGATAGTTCAAGGAGAACCTTTCCAGACTCAAACCCTGAATCAGACTATGACCAAGACATAACTCCTTCGTCAATTTCAAGAAAAGACGATGTGACCAGTTCAAGAAAATTCACTCAAATCACCCACCGAATCTGAAATCAAGTTAAGACCCTTGATTCTGATTTGAGGATCAAGGTTATAGAATTCAGGAAATTCTATTGGAATTTTAGACCTGCGATCTAGAAGTATTGGGATACGGATTTAAGATATACCCATTGTATTCAAAAGAAAATCGAAATTGAAAACTTGCATAGAAACCCTCTTTTCTTAAAGGACTGTCTTACACCAGAATGTTGGAGGGAGCATTTGGTATATGTGTTTTTCTAAGGGAAGTTTGGTTGCAGCAGCAGCAGCTGGCGGGGAGTGTTTAAAGGACGGCTCACGCAGCAAAAACCTACCCAGGTCTTGACCAGCCTGGGTATGGTGAAAAATGGTGTGCTTCCGGTATGATGGGCGAGGGCCGACGAAGCGGTCCCTGAGTGAAGTGCGAGGACACCTAAGGAGGATCCTGGAGGGTTCTGACCAGGCGATGCACGGGCTCGCAGTGCTTAGGATACCCATGCGTATGTCGTGGAAGATATATATATGTATGATGAGGAGAAAATTATTGTAATCTGTTACTGGATCTCGTTTTTGCTGACCTGCTGGTCTCAACGGAGACGAGTCGTTAAGATACCAATTAACTAACTGGGACGCTACTATGAAAGTGACGACACGAACGCTACCATTCCAATTCATCATAACGGATACTAGGCATTGGCTATCCTGGATGGTGGGGCAGGGGTTAGCGTCATTACCAAACGCTGTTGGGAAAACTAGGGAAAACCTGATTTAAAAAAGGCAGATCTAATCATCAAAATGGCTGATGGAACATCTTTGAGACCCATTGGGCTCTTGGAGAATGTTAAATTCAGACTTTTTACATTTCGGTGTCGTCATACATTTGTGGTCATGGACTTCCTACGCCAACGTGATACATATGACATAATATTGGGGACGACCTTTCATGAGAGAATCCAAATTGGTGCATGATTGGGCTTTGGATCACGTGTATGTACGCAGGGACTCACAAATCTTGAAGATTGATCTAAGAGCATGGAAAGCACACCCCATGGAAGGGCAATTGTTTGGTAATGATTCGGTCACAACGGAGCAAACCACATCCATACAGATATGATAACCTACAAAGGGGGAAACCAAGGATGAGGAGGAAACGAGAATGTATGCATCACTATACCTCCCCCAGACTTCAGTGAAAATTGGATGCATGTGTTGGCTACCATTGATGTAATGCAACCCAAGGGAACCCAATATTTGGAATTTGGGACCGTCCCCCCACAACTTCTATTTTCATGGTTAATTGGCAAACCATGGATGAGGAATCAGGGGGGAAAACATCAAGTATAGAAGATACTGTGGCACGAAGCCCTACCAGTGCTCAATGCCTCAGACGATGGCAGAGATAGAAATGGTACCTAGCCTGACGAAACGCCCTGCTGGGTGGTGGAGCAGACCTACGGATGCCCAATGGTTGAGATACTTTGAGGGTACAAAGGTACATGATGAATTCTCAAAGGACTGGGACGAGGAGTTGAGCAAAATATCATTGGAAGGGAGGCACTAAGAGAAAATCACCCTTCAAGAAACCGATACACCCAAGCTTACAAAAGTTGGATGCCGAAAACGTAACAAGGCCTTAGCAAAGGCAGAGCGTGAGGCCAAGAAGATCATGGCAAAAGCCAAAAAGGACAATGAGGACAAACCAGACTTGCTTTCAATACTACCCAACCATTTCAAGAACTATACGATAGATGATTGGAGAGTGGTTCGGCTGACAGCTACAAGGGTAAAAGAGGAGGGGCTGTCGGCATCATACGATGGCCCGACAGAAGTCAAGGAGGATATTGCGGGACCAAGGGAAGAAGCACGGCCCGTATACATTGCTAAAGATTTGACTTTTGCAGAGGAAGAAGAACTCATTGCTCTCCTCAAGGAATATAAGGATTGTTTCACCTGGAATTACAAGGAAATGAAAGCGGTACCGCTGGAGGTGGTACAACATACGATTCCAATCATGGAAGGCTCGAGACTAGACAAGCCGAAACCATACCAAATGAATCCAAAGTATGCAGCAATTGTAAAGGAGGAAAGTGATAAGCTCATTTTGCTGCAGACTTTATCGATGAGATCAAACATACGGATTGGTTGTCACCTATTGATAGTGCCCAAAAAGAATGGGAAACTGAGAGTATGTGTCGATCTTAAAAAAGTAAATACGGCCACTTGGAAGAAGGACCATTACCCATTACCTTATACTGAACATGTCTTGGAAAGAGTGGCTGGGAGGGAAGCACACAGCTTCTTGGATGGGTTTTTCGGGTAAAATCAGGTGTTCATAGCACCAGAAGACCAACATAAGACAGCCTTTAACACAATGTGGAAGACATTTGCTTTTACAAGGTTATGCCATTCGGTCTCACAAATGCCCCGGCAACCTTTCAACGATTGATGTGCACAGCTTTTAAGGACTACTTACAAAAGTGGTTGGATGTGTTTATTGATGATATATGTGCACATTATCGATGGGAAGATCATTTGACCTGCTTAGGAAGGTGTTTGAACATTGCCGATTATATCGGATATCATTAAACCCCTTGAAGTGCCAATTCAGGGTCAAGCATGGTGTGATACTGGGACACATAGTCTCAAAAAATGGTATATCCATTGATGATAGCAAGGTCAAACTGATCTTGGAGCTACCACCGCCTACCAACTACAAAAGAGTGCAAAGGTTTATGGGTCATGTGGGGTATTATCAACACTTCATCATATTTTATGCTGAGATAGCTAGACCCTTGTACAAACTTCTCATTGTCTTTGAGTGGACCAAGGAGTGTCAAGAGGCTTATGATCGTCTGAAGCAAGCCTTGGCAAGCGCACCTATTTTGCGGCCCCCCAATTGGGATCTCATATTTCACGTACACATCAATGCATTAAATTTTGTTATTGGTTGCGTGCTAGCCCACAACCTGGTGAGTTCAAATTGGACTATCCAGTTTGCTTCGCTAGTCGTCAGTTGAATGATGCAAAGGTGAACTACACCACTACAGAGAGAGGAGGATTGGCCATGGTCTACGTAGTCAAGAAATATTGACATTATCTCTTGGCCAAAAAATTCATATTTTTTGTAAACCATCAAGCCTTGTTATATCTAGTGAATAAACCTTGCACTACTACAGGAAGAATCACCCGTTGGCTGCTATTGTTGTTGGAATTTGACTTTATCATCTCACAGTAAGGAAGGGAACACAGCATGTGTTGGCCGACCACCTGTCTAGAATTCCAAATGGAGAACCAGCAACTTGTGTCAATGATGACCTTCCTGATGCTTATTTATTCAAGTTGGATATGGTACATGAGTGGAGCGAAGAGATCTCGGTGTATCTAGCTTATGGTTTTCCGTAGGACATACCCTTGAACAAGGATAAGATGCAGTGGCTTATCAAGCTTGCGGCACTATATCAATTGATTGTCGGAGAACTATATAGGCTAGGCAAAGACAATGTGCTCAGACGATGCATAAGAGAGGATGAA
Source organism: Cibotium barometz (assembly GCF_041138505.1). NCBI lineage: Eukaryota > Viridiplantae > Streptophyta > Polypodiopsida > Cyatheales > Cibotiaceae > Cibotium > Cibotium barometz. Next base: position 3,812,596 of record NC_141051.1, on the reverse strand, counting down.
TTCGTGACCGTACTAGAAGAATCTCATTCAGGGATAGCAGGCATGCATTTTGCTGGAGAAATTACAGCTCATAAAGTGCTTCAAGATGGACTCTGGTGGCCTACGTTATTCGGGGACACCGTAGAGTTCGTCAAAAGATGCGAGGAATGCCAAAGTTTTGCTGTTCCACAACAAAGAGACGAGATGCCACTAACCCCCATCATCATAAGGCAACCATTTGAGAAATGGGGAATAGATTTTGTGGGGCTGATTAGTTCTAGCGGAACATCCATCCCAAGCCCGCTACATAATCGTGGCCCCACGAACTATTTCACAAAGTGGGAGGAAGCCAGAGCTTCAAAGAAAGCTGATGTGCGAACAACTGCAAAATTTATATATGAGCAAATCATATCAAGGTTTGGCTGCCCATTAGAATTAGTGAGTGATCACAGCTCACATTTCATCAATGAGGTGATTAATCATTTGCTTGTATGATTCTCAGTGATCCATCAAAAATCATCACCTTACTACCCACAAGCCAATGGTCAAGCAGAAAGTACCAACAAGATTTTGTGTACCATCTTGACAAAAACATTGGAAGCAAATCGAACAGATTGGGAGCATAAGCTGACGGCAGCTCTTTGGGCCTATCACACATCATATAAGGTAGCGATAGGATATACTCCTTTTCGTCTAGCTTATGATGTTGAAGCAGTTCCCATGGAATACCTGGTCCCAAGCTTAAGGATTGCTGTACAGGAGCGTCTAATTGAGAATGCATTAGCTGAAAGGCTAATTGACTTGGAAAAACTGGATGAGAGCTGGTTGATAAAGTTATGTAGGAAACACTGGTTTGATAGAAACCTCAAGCCAAAAGAACTAAAAATAGGGGACCTTGTCTTCATGTATGGTGTGGGAAATGCCATGAAAAAGAAACTTAAATACCGAGGCCTAGGACCATTCTGAGTATCGAAAATCACACCTCAAGGGTCTGTTCCAAATAGAAACAATTGACAGCATCCAAATGGAGGGCTATGTCAATGGGAGTAAATTGAAAAAATATTTTGGACCATTAACCCAAGAGATGCTCTTGCAAGAACAACAGAAATAGATGGCAAAAGAAAAAATTATGCAAGCGCAGGCAAGTCAAAGCTAAAATGCAAAAAGGCCTGATTCATGTCAACATGGCGTCCATAACCCTTGTGGGACGAAGGGGATCTAAACATTGAGCTAGCATGACTCAAGTTGGGACACAACAGCTAAGGGTGTTGCAACAATTATTGCATTAATAGATACATGGTCCAGCCAGCCACCATAACTTGATCTCATATGATACTTGGGTAGCCTTAGAAAAACCACACCTTGAACCCACAGATGCACAAGTTCATAGTGTGCACCTAACAACCACAAAGGCCAAGGGGTATTTAAATGTTAATATTTCCATCAGTAATAATTCCTTGGTCAGAAAGGTGTTTGTGATGCTTGCAAGTGCAATGGACGAAGAGACGATCCTAGGACGATCCTGGATCGGTGCCAACAAGTGCAATATCCAATGGGAAGCAAGAACAGCATCACTGAGCATCGGTGAGAAGGTCATGTCCATACCATTATGGAACTTGGCAAATCAAGGGAAACAAATCACTACAGAGGAAATACCTCGAAAAACAGAATCTGCACACATTGTGTTGAATTTGCCTACACAATACTCAACGTTACAAGGGCACACATAAATGGGTGCTCAAGGATCAACCAGAGAGGAAGGAGACAATGTGTAATGAACGTATTCAGGGACAAAAACAATTCAAAAGTTGGCCATTTCCAGTACCTACCAAGTGGCAGAACTCCAAGCACTTGCAAAGGCCTCATGACTATCGTCAGCAATGGGTCCGAAAGGACCTACTGCCCAAACCAAAGCCCATGGCCAAAACCACAATAGGTTCGAATCAATATACAAAGGAATGTGAGGGCTTGCAGCATCAACTTCCCAACAGAGCCAACACCACACCTGCTCTTGTGTGGAGGATAAAGAAAATTCAGCCAACTGAGTTGAAAATGACCAAGGAAACAACCATACCTACTCTGAATACAGAATGGAACAAGACATGTGAAGGTAGAGGGGAAAAGGTGTTCCAAATGGAAGCCATACACAACCAGACACAGCAACAAAAATATTTAGTTTTGGAAGTAACAATAAGAAGCTCCCAAATAGAATTAAAAAGGCTACATTAGCAAAATCCCAAAAGTGTCGAGGTGAACCCCTGATTTTCATGGTAAAATTAAAGGGACAAGGTAAGCAATGCATCATCATATGCATATGTGAGTGTTTGAGCACGAGACATAAAAATTCGATCTTATAAACTCCACGTGAAACTGTAAAAAAATGGTTCACGCCGTGAACCACCCTATAGTCATTCACGTCATGAACCATTGTTTGGTGTTTCACACCGTGAAAGAGTGCAAAGAGTTTCACGCCGTGAAACGATAAGAACTACGCAAATAATTATAAAATGACACGTGGCTCCTTATACTTGACGTGTTTCAAATAAAATGAAAAAACTCCATAACCCATGACTGCAGATTTACGTCCTTGCAGTCTCACATCTGCTCTTTCACGTCTTCACAATTCACGTCATATGTTTCATGTCTTGGTCCCTCACGTCTTATACACATCTGATAATTCACGTCTGCTCGCTCACATCTTGGACTTTCACGTCTGCTCTTTCACATCTTCATCTTTCATGTCATGACGATTCACGTCCTGTTCATTCACGTCTTAGACTTTCACGTCATATGTTTCACGTCTTGGTCCTTCACGTCTGCTCACTCACGTCTTTCACGTCTGCTGTTTCACGTCTTCATTTTTCATGTCATGACAATTCACATCTTGGTCCTTCACGTCTTAGTCCTTCACGTCTTGGTCCTTCATGTCTTAGTCCTTCACGTCTGATAATTCATGTCTGCTCACTCACGTCTTAGACTTTCACATCTACTCTTTCACGTCTTCATCATTCATGTCATGAAAATTCATGTCCTGTTCATTCACGTCTTGGACTTTCACGTCATATATTTCATGTCTTGGTCCTTCACGTCTTAGTCCTTCACATTTGCTCACTCACGTCTTGGACTTTCACGTCTTCTCTTTCATGTCTTCATTATTCACATCATGACAATTCACGTCATGGTCTTTTACGTCTTGGTGTCTCACGTCTGCTCATTCACGTCATGATGGCTCACGTCCTGACCATTCACGTCTGCTCATTCACGTCCTGACCATTCACATCCTGACCATTCATGTCTGGTCTTTCACGTCTTATAAATTCACGTCATTTTCATGCCTAGTAACTCATCACTAACATACTATACACTCACAGATTAACATACTAACACTAAATTAACAACAACAAAAAAAAAAGAAGAAGAGGAGAGAAAAAAAGAAAAAGTAACTTCCCACCAATCATTCGACTGACTGTATATGATGGTACAGATGTTGGTTTCAGAATTCGAAGCACGTGAGCAACCATTAACAATGCAAGCAAGCAATGCTATGGGGTCCCCAACCAGTCATAACCGACTACAAAGTGCAAGCAAATTAAAGACCAACTTCTTGGGCCCTTATGCCCAATCATTCCAGGGAACCCTCATCAGAAAGGAAGTCACCACACACCATGGGAAGGTGACTCTCCAATGCCACAGCCCATAGTGCCTCCATCTATTAGAGGATGCTAAAGTCAAAGCTAAGCTCGACAAAGTCAGCCTCGGCAAAATGGCAAAGGTACTACCCCGCGTAGTTGACACCGACCTCTGCGCCGAGTACCTAAAAACATACAACAAGCAGACAAAGAGAAAGGATTACAAAGGCGGATGGCACCACAAAAGAGCTACTCATCATAGAAGATTTAATCAGAGAATCTTTACAACTCCCAGCTACAGTGAAGGCCCACAGGCACAACATTGATACAATGCCGATCAACGAAATGCTAAAGAGAAATTATTGCAACTCAAATAGAACAGAATACGAAAACATCAGAGATGAAGCCATCGAAAAAGCATACAGAGCAATATCACTTATGATGCAAATAAAGCCGGGTTGATAGGTACAACAGGGTGGGCTTGAACAGGATAGCTAAAGTTTGAGGAGAAGGAGGAGGACTGGCTCTTTTATATGCATAAGGAGATGGAGAATCACCCTAAAAGCCCATCAATCAAAGATCAACAATCCTTACCTCCTAACTCAGGTACTTGACCATGTGGCAAAGAAGCCTTTAAAAGAGCCTGAACTAGAGGAGAACATGCAGCTAGCTATGATCCCCCACCAACCTAAAGAAGCTACTGGAAGGATAGAAGAGGGGCAGGCAGTGTTAATAGAAACACAAGAGCTCATCAAGACAATCAAAAAGGACTGACGAAAGAAAACAGAGAAAAAGAAGAGAGGGATACTTGTAGATGTCACAGCAGAATCACGAGACAACTGGAAGAGGCAATGGCAAAGTGAAATCCGAACATACCAAGAGGCCCTGCAAGAAAAGCTACTTAGCCCCATTGTGCAAGAACAACAACAACAGCTCACCCGTCCAGTGAGCCTTACACAACTCATCTTCAAAGACCTCTCTCCTCTCAAGGATTCATGCCTAACAGATACACCAACAAAGGCAGTTGAGAAACAAGCACAAAAGGACCAAGTTGTGGAGGGACAAGTAGTCGAAGAAGTACCACTCATAACACAAGAAATGGAGGCTCCCCTAGAGTCTAGTAAGAGACAACGGTCGCCAAATCCTTCGAGTCCAAGCAAAAGGAGAAGGTTGGATGATACAGAGCAACTGCCGACAGCTCGAATCCTTCAAAAGCATGGATTCTCAACGCTTCATCTAGGAAACAGTGGAAGGCCTAGAGGCACTCCTACACGATCCACTTACAGAAAAGGATGCTAAGACTAGTACACACTGGGAACAGGAGAAAAAGGTGTGGCATTGCCACCTATTAGCAACGCACATGTTACATGACAGAAACATCAACCTCTGGAAGCAGCTGAAAGATGCCAATGCACAAGTACAAAGCGTAAAAACAACTCTTTGCAGCGGCAGCAGAGTCAACTCACAACAAAGAAGTGATCATAAAGAGCTTAAAGGCTACAGAACAACATGAAAACAAATACAATGCCTTGGAAAGTAATAATCTCGTTTTAAGTCAGACAATTGTACAAAAGATCAATGAAAATGCTGACTTAAACGTAACGCTGGAGCAGGCAAAAGAGCAACTTCAAAAAGAGATAGCCTACACATAGAGCCTCACAACTATGCATGCCAGGAAAATAAAGGAGTTCCAAGACACTGCAAAGACTAACGAAGATATGATTCAACAACAAATAGAGCTACTAACAGCCCAACTCAAAGCAGAACAAGAAAGAGTGCGATATGCAACAAGAAAGAGAATAGGCAAAAAAAGTACATGCAAAAAAGATCAAGGTCCTCAATGAAACCATTAGCACTAACCAAGGAGAGGTGCAAAGGAATCAAGAGACCATATCACAAATGACAGTACAATTACAAGACACACAAAGATTGGCAGCACAAAGGCTCAATCAGATTACTAAAGCACAACAAAGGGAAGCCACTGTCAGGAGAGTACAAGAAGATGCAACAAGAAGAATTGAGGAGATGGATGCTAAAAGAATGATCCGGGAAACAATCATCTCCACCCAACTCAGCAATGCCGATGCTCCATGCAGGATCTAGCTCGCCACCTAGCGGCACAAGAAAGGAGTCTATGCCCAAGAAAGGAGTCTATGCCCAAAATCGACAAATGATCTGCATATCCTCCTTGAGCATGCCTCAAAGTTGGGACAGTTGCCAGTAACTCCTCATGCCCCTCCTCACACTCTTACTTTGTTCTTATCTACACTAACACTCTCATTACTTCAGTATGATATCAACTTAGCTGAAGATATAGGCCTAGGTAAATTAACCCTAATTAAACAAAATACTGAAAGGGATGCTGACCCAACAATCATCATGGGCATTTTGAGAGGGGACCTTGTATAAACTAACTCTCAAGACATCTTCTTCTATCCCTTATATCCTATAGTGCTAAACCTTCGTAGTTGGTTTCGCGTGCTCCAAAATTCCGACATCCTAGACAATAGTGTCGACAAACTCAATCTGTTTGTTCCAGATGGCTACCAGAGACGCCAACCAACTACGAGGTGGTTGCAAATACTTATCAATGGGTAATTAGTCATGGGTGGCTAGAAGTATACATTACTCACCAACATTTGAATCTTTGTGAGTCCACATTATATCACCCTGTCGGAATCCTTAAACTCTCTACTAATATCCACAAGCATTTAGAGGCTATGCTCACCAATGTCAGATATAATTTTGATGCCACTCACATAAATTACCCAGATATTGATAATGAAGAAATTCCTGAAATTCAAAACTATTTTAAAGCTCATAAGCCTAACCACCCACCCCCTAGCACTGGTCAAGGTGAAGAAGAAGGTCCCTCTGAGGTTTCTAAAAACACTTACCCTGTCTATTCTAATATTGCTAGTGAGCTTCTCAATCCTTATCCTAGCGCACCACCTACTACATCTTCCCAAGCTGACTGTATCTACTCTTCCTTCTCTCTGCCAAAATGAGATTTTTCCACTAACACTCTCGCCCCCAAGGAGGTATTGGCACCTAACCCATATCCTCAATGGCAACCTCAGGAGGTACGTGATCTGACTCCACATGATAATATTATGCCTTTCACTAAAAGAAATGTCTTGGATTCTTTGACAGCTGCAAAGTACGAGGAGTTTATTCAAGCAGGTAATCCACTTTTAAAGCTGAAGCTCATGTTCCAAGTCCTGATGCAAATTACTCCATTCAATCCTACCCGACAGATCTCATGCCAGAAGCATACTTTGCAGTCACACCCACAAGGCAACATTATGTTCCATACCCTCTCCGTGCCCCACAGGAGAAGGAACATTGTGGGCAAATGTCTCAAAACACTCAAGGCTCACCAACCCTCATTTAGCTGACTTGCTAGAAATTTGACTTGTCACGTTCATGATGATCAGCTAGAAGATGGAGAAAGTGACATCCTATGCACACAAGAGGTGGATACACCACCATCCACACAAATGAAGAAGAGCCACAACTGATAGATTTTGGAATCCAACCCACATGGAGGCAGGAGTTTCTAAACAGTTCCAGAATACAGCAGAGTATACATGAGTGCGCCACCAACACTGCGGGTAGATCCATTGTACATGCCTATCAAAGAGAAGGTGGACGTCGCTAGAATTCCAAGAGGCCAAAAATAGGGACTCCCATGTTTGTTATAACTTTCCCATCTTCACACCAGCAACATTTGGCCATATTCAAGAACAAAGATAGCAACTACTGACCTGGATGATCAGAGCATAGCGTAGAAAACCGGATCTTGCCATTGTGGCCAGTGTTAGGTTTATGAAATTATTGGTGATACTAATAGATCAACCTAAAGAAACCTATGATGGCTTTGAAGCACAGCACCTGTAGTTCGAGCCTTCAGACATAGGAATGATGCTGTATTACCACCGCTTACGATGTCTTCCAGCCTATATGCATCTTACATTTGAAGACATGATAGAAACTAGATTTTGGAAGTCACACTCAACATTCCGTCGCACTCTCGGAAGCTCCAGTCTAGATGCAACTTCTACCGACATGAGTTCGGTGACCAGGTCTTCCAACCTCAGTATAACAGGTTTTGAGGACACATAACCTACATCAAGAAAGGGGGAATGTTAATCCCATTCAGATTAACATGTTGTTAATCCTATTTAGATTAACAACATGATCCTCAATTGAGGGCATTAATAAGTGTCATGCAAAGGCACTATAAAGGTTATCCATTATGATATATTGGCCACCCAAGGCCTAGTTAGTAAGTTTTGGGCACCCAAGTATGAATAAGGGCCAATGTATATAAGGCATTTTCTCATAATAAAAAGGACACAATCCCCTTTGTGCTAGTGATAGCTCTCCCCTTGTGACTTGAGAGAGAGTGAGGAGTGAGAGCATTCTAGCATTGTGCCTCTTTCATGCTTGTGTGTCTATTCTTGTATGAGAGAGTGTGATTGGTCTATGTGATGGTGTGAGCGATTCCACGGTGATAGTGTGGAGGTGGAGCTTGGAGTTTGGAGCTTGACAAGTGAGCTTGGAGACCTCAAGGGACTCGAGATCAAAGCATTGGTAAGTACCCCACAAAGGTTGTGTTCTATTGCTCATCCATTAGGTGAATGTGTAGAGTTCCCTCTTGGAGGTGTGGAAGTCCATAACAATAAGCAACCTCATCCTCAATTGAGGGTTGCTGTTCATTTTCTACTTCATTGTGCCTTGAGCTTGCTCTTAGTGAACTAGCCTTCTACACACACTCTCTCTCCCTTGTGTTCTCTTTGATATGTGAAGATTGAGTGAGTGACTGTTTGTAGCTTTGCTTTCATCAAAGCTAACAATGATATCAAGGAAAGGTTCTGGCATTTTTCTCTACACTGTCCAAGTTGTCCGTTTCTTGGTTTTCTAGTGTTCAAGCTTCAGATTTTTATTCAAGTTCTAAAAGCTATCCATAGCTTCCAAAACAGTGGGGGTTTCATCTTCTGTAAGCTTTTATTACAAGTGGCTTTCTTGCCTACTATAACAGTTCTATGCTTTGTGGAGTTTTCACACCTTGTGTGCAAACAACTCATATAGCCGGCTCTAGTTGTACTAATAGCGAGCTATAGGTTAGATCACATAGTCAGCCAGCTGCAATTCTGTTGATACAGCATCAAAATTTTCATCAATTTATTAATGGCTATTAATTTTCGTCCTCGATGAGACTAGATCCATCAAAATTTCTCTATCAAAAACCACACCGCTTCTCTTCACGAGCTTCTGACGCATAGCAGATAACCTATCACATGGCGGATAAAATTGTATAATCGAGAATTTGAGCAATCTTTAGACTATGTAATCACGTGATTCTCTAATTGTCTGGTTCTTCAATCAACTGTCTCTCCAATTACCTCCATTGGTGGTATAAACGTAGGTTTTTATAATTGTGGGATTGTTCGCTATTCTGTAATCACTCTACTTTCTAATCGTGTGTAGGTTTTTTCAACTATCTGTAAGTTTTTGCCAAACATCTGATTACCCTAATTTATCAATTGCTAGCTTCTTCAATCGATGCACACAAAGCAATCGTTATGATTTTTTGATTGCAGCTTCTTCAATCGCCCAATTGTACTTTTTAATGGACAATTATACTTTCCCAATCATCTGATTTAACTTTTCCAATTGTCCAATTCAACTTTTCTAATCAGTGATTATACCTTTCCGATCGTGCGATTCCTCTTTTCCAATCGATGTTTTCAAGCGTTCGATCAATGTTCTTCAATCAACCAATCAGTCGAGTCTAATCATCTGATCATACCTCTCCAATCATCAATTTCTCCAATCATTCAATCATATTTCTTCGATTGTCTATTTATGTAATCGTCTGATTGTCCATTTGTAAAATTGTCTATTTCACCTTCTCTAAGACGATTTCTCATACAGTCTAATCAGTGATTCTTTATCTCTAACACTCTAATTCTTCTTCTCCAATTGCTCTAATCGTTTGATCAAAGACTCCAATCGGTAGTTTAACTGATAATTTATAGTAGGTTTTTAGAGAGTTCAATGTCAGTTGCTACTAACATTGGTTCGAGCTTTCTTTTCACATCTTTGCTTCTGAAATTATCCTATCAGTTTGGTATGGCCAACAACTCTGCAAACGATTTGTTTGGTATTATTTCCAAAGAGGATAAATTAGATGGGTCAAATTACTCCCTATGGTGTTTTAAACTTTTATGGTTAGAAATGTCCTTGTTGCCAAGGATTTATGGGGTCATGTCAGTGGTGATGACCTCTGCCCTGGCATAATTCTCTTGCTACTTCTCAAAGGGGTTAGGTCTAATAGACCCAACAACAACAAGCTTTTCAATTTTTTGCTGACCAAAGACAATGGGATTCACATGATGCTCAAGCTCTAGCATTGATTACTTTATCAGTTTAAATGTCTATTGTTTCAGACATTCTCTCTTGTAAAACATCCATGCTTGCTTGAAAAGGCAAGGATTGCCTTTTTCATAAGGCAATCCTTGCATCATTTGATGCAAGGATTGCCTTTCTTTGAAGGCAACTCGATAATGAAAATGTGCAAGAAAAGGGGTCCATGAATGGACATTTAACAATATTACAGGTCTTGAGAGAACAACTTCTCAATATTGATGAAGTCATTCTTGAAAAGAATATGATTAACATCACCCTTAACTCTTTTCTTGAATCTTATCTGGGTTTTAATCCTTCCTTTTATCTTTCTTTGAGAGGAGACAATACAGTCCCTCTTGCCTATCAAAAGCTTGCTAGCTTACTATTGAAGGAGGAAGAGTCTAGAAAGAATGTTTCTGAGAGTAATAGCAATGATTAAGCTCTAGCAACGTAGCCAAGGATAAGGGCAAGATGTTTGAGTGAAAGACCAATTCCCAAAATACTTTTGAGGCTAAGGGTGGTTCCAAAAATCCAAACAAGGTTACTTGTCAGTATTACAAAAAAGACTGGCCATGCAATTGAAATTTGCTTAAAACTTCAAAATAAGGAAAAGAAGAAAAAGGAATCCAATTAGGATTCTAGTAGTTCTACCTCTGATAATCATAGTTCCAAGAAAGAGAACTCTACTAATGTTGTTATCCATCAAGACTCCTCACTAAAATTATATTTATAGTTATAATCCAGAACAAGCTACATGTCTCAATGTAATTGTCTCAGTGATAGTTGGTTTATTATTGACAATGGTACTTCTAAGCACATAACTTCTCAACAAATTTTAATCAAATATATGGAGATTGCACAAAATGTTCACACTATTATGTGTGCCAATAATACATTATACCCTGTCAAAGGTATTGGTGTGATAGTTCTCACTACTGTAAGTAGTGAGAATATTTATCTTAAAGATATACTTTTTGTTCTACGCATTAAAAAGAATATATTTTTTTGTGCCCACTCTAGGAAGGAGGGGTCTTAATGTTGAATTTACAAATGATAAATGCATTTTTGGTGACAGACAATGCATAACAGCACAAAGTGGATCTTTAACCACCAGTGGGTTGTAGATATTGGACATGTATGACAAGTGTGATGAACTGCTTGTCTGGCAAACACTTCTAATGCAATGAAAGATGCCCAAATGTTGTATGCTAGGTTTGGCCACACTTTTTTTGGTGGTTTGAGACTTTTGCAAAAACATGGGATAAAGAAGCTTCCCCAACTTGATCCACCACCAAGATATGTTTGTGAAGGTTGCATCCTTGGAAAACTTTCTCACTAACCTTTCCCAAAGAATGGAGCTGATTACAAATTGCAACTCATATATAGTGATGTGTGTGGTCCAATGCAAACTACCTCTTTGGGAGAAAACTTATATTTTGTTATATTTATTGATGATTACAACAACAAGTATGATTGGTCTTGCCCTATGAAGAAAAAATCAGAGGTATTTTCTCATTTTCAACACCTTTTTTACTATGGTTGAAAATGAAATTAGCTTTAAAAATTAAAACTCTCCATTCAAAGAGGGGGGGGAATATATGTCCAATACATTCAAAGATTTTTTACCACAAAAAATCATTAAGTATCAGTGTACAACTCCTTATACACCACAACTCTCATAGAGATGGTTAGATGCATGGTTAAAGGTTAGTAGCTTCCACATAAGTTTTGCTACTTATGTGCTAAACAAGTGCACACAAATGTTGAGATAGAGGAGCACTACATATGTTGTTGCCCAGTATACTATGAGATCCATGAGGTTCATTATTAGTTCCATGAGGGATTTGGTCCACTCTCCAGGATCATTAACTTCTTGGACCAGCGTTGCTTAAGGCTCTTCGTGCTTGAGCTCTGAAGACACAAGGATAGTTTCTTAAGAGATCTTTAGCCCTAGCCATCCCAACCCTCCCTTGTCAACTAACAATCGCCAGCTTCTTCCAAATCAAGGAGGAGGAGGAGGAGGAGACCCATATAGTGGATCTCGTGGACCCACCTCAAACTTCTCTCTGGACCTACCTCGGTCGAGAGAGGAGTTACCTCAAACTGGGTCTCTGCATTCCAGCATGCGCAACATCCCTAGCCCTTTAGACATTGGCCACAGTCCCCTCAAATCTAGGACATGCTTCACCGCCATCAAGCTACCTTTCCATGTAATATAGTTGAGGGAGACCTCTTGGCCATAATCATTAGCCCCATGCTAAATGTTGAAAGATCAACAATCAATGAATCTAGGGTTGTTCCTAGATGGGTTATAAGCACCTTACAAGATAGAAAATTTTATGCTCCTTTGCAAAGTAGAACCAGATCTGGTGCTCGAACCACTTCTTCGATATTGCCGAGTTTGCATTTCTTAGTTCTCTACATGATGTAGGTGAACCTAAGTCTTTTGAAGAGGCTCAAGAGGATCCAAGAAAGCCATGCGAGATGAAATTTACTCCATTCAAAAAAATGATACTCGGGATTTATTGGATCTACCCATTGGCAAGAAAGCTATTGGTACTAAGTGGGTTTTCAAAGTCATCAGAAGGCAGATGGATTAGTTGTTGATAGATTTAAGGCCAGACTTGTTGCAAAATTTTATGCCCATTATAGAGGGATTGATTATGATAAAAAAATTATCCCACTTCTCATATGACCATCATCCAATTTGTTATTACTTTGGCATCCCATCATGGATGAAAAGTGCACCAATTGGACATCAAAGCAATGTTTTTGAATGGTGACTTGCACGAAGAAGTTTATGTGAGTCAACAAGCTAGATTTTCCAAACTTGGTCAAGAACAGAAGGTATGCAAGCTTAATAGAGCTTTATATGGTTTAAGATAAACTCCTAGAGCTTGGTACCAGAAGATTTATGCCTACTTGATTGGACATATATTTCAAAATAGTCCTACAAAAAGCACTTTATACATGAAAAAAAGACAATCAAGATTTTCTTTTTGTCATCCTCTATGTAGATGACATGCTTGATAGGCACCAATGGACAATTCCATTATAGTTTTCAAGGTTGACCCTGCCTCAAATTTTGAGATTTCAGATCTTGGTCTTTTGCACTATTATTTGGGTATAAAACTTATGCAGCAAGATGATGGTATAGTGTTTAATAAGCAAGCAAAGTACACTTACTCTCAAGAGGTTCAACATGGAAATTATAAACTAGTTCTACACTAATGGAAAGTGATAAACTAGTCTCTACACTAATGGAACCTGGTGTAAAACGTGCTCTGTAGGATGTCGGTGAACCATTCAACATAACCTCTTTTCCCCTTTATTTAGTTGGGAGTGTACTATCTCCTATCAATTCCAAGTACATCATGAAAATTTATGAATAAGTGGCTGTCAGAAGGTATAATGCAAGCCATTTCAATATATCATGTAGAACCACAAAAACTGATGGGGTAGACCAAGGAGATGGTGGGAAGATGATTTCCACCAATTTGATGAAGAGTCCACAAGTATATATTGATGAAGAATCTTGTCCATGGGCACTCAAGTGTGCTATATTTTGTGTCGATGTAGCCACCTGCTTCTGCTCCATGTGTCTGAGAAGTCAGCTTTATTTCAGGAAGTCCACAAAGTGAGTCCTCCCTTGGGTCCTTAAATTACAGCACCCAACAAGTAACTACATTCTAGAAATCATTACATCATTTTCCTCTATAATTTTCTTATGCTTTTAATGACTTAGTAGGGATCTTTAATTGGGATTCCTCCAAGCCTCATGCCTTCTCATCACTGGTCTTACAGGCATCTCAGTATCCTCAGTGCAAGGATATTCCTCTGGCCTTCATGCCTCCTTTTAGGACTTACAGCAAGTGATGCGCTCGCATGGGCTTCCTCTAGACCTCATTCCTTATCATTGGGTCTTACTACAAGAACCTCGGTAGTATCCTCATCTAAATGTCTACTTTGGCCCTCTCATGCCTCATTCTTTCAATATTAATATCATGGTCGGGACCTCATTAGGGCTTCCTCTGGAAGAAGCCACAGTTTTTAATAAATGAAGACGAGAGCAAAAGGGTGCAAGAAGAGATGAGATTGGCAGCTAGGACTTCAGACAGTCAAAGTAGTGCTTTCCTACTTTTTTCTTCTTCTTTGCATAAGCTCTCTCCAAGACCAAGGGAAAACCTTCTCCTTTCTCTACTCTCCCTGCATAGGCAGCCAAGGTAGTGAAGGCAAGCATCTCCTTTACATAGGCTCTCTCTAGGACCAAGGGCCCAACCTTCTCCTTTCTCTACTAGGCAGCTAAGTTAAGCACCTCCTCTGCTCCTTTGCAAAGGCACCAAGGCAAGACACACAACTGCCATGGCTGGATCCCATGCTTCTGCAGAGAGATCCATCTTGTGAGAAGAGAGGCAAGTGAACTTGGGCATGCTTTCTTATAGAGACGAAGACACAAAGATACTAATTTGAGATTCCTTTTCACCAAACATTACTTCCATTTTCATGAATTATGTGTAATTTACTACCCAATTGCTTGCTTAGCTAGGAAAGACAGCGATAAATTTGACCTCATGTTTACTTTTGTGTAGATAAATGAACGATTCCATTTTTCTGAGAATCATAGCTAGGAGATTAAGGTTTCTTTCTTGACAATAGCTGTGTTCTCTGATTATGAGCCTTGCTTTCTAGCTTGAGAATGATCTACATGCAGTCAGGAGGATTAAGTACTTACGACCGTTATATTATGGATTGCTTTAAAGCTCACCTGAGGCTAAGGAGCTTGCCAAACGTGCTTTTGCAGATGCAAGGCCTAGGTATCATCCCATTGTCTAATCTGTTGTACAGGGATTAATCCAAAAGTTTTATTAGTAAGGCAATTATCAAAACTTTTAGTAGATTGAAACAACCCCCTCGTGGTCCCTCCATGCATTAGTGACCACATTCCACACTTGGAGCATGTGAACTTTGGTGAATTCCCTATGGTACATGCTGGTGGCCATGTCTATAAAGGCCATACATAGCAAGCCAGGTGCACTGGAGATTAATAAAGAAAGGGGAAGAGAGAAAAGATAAGCATTATGGGTAATCTATAATCTCGGGGGGGATTCATTATTAGAAAACTTATGATATCACGTGAGTGTACAAGAGGGGGGTTTTTTGAAATGAGGCATAAGCTTATAAGGTAGGGGTAAGGCCATTTATTTAAGTGAATACTAAATCTTAAATTTAAGTTAGGGGGAGGGGGCCTCAGGGGGGGGATATGTTTCTATATACTTTGAAAATTTCTTGGGAAGATGTTTTGCACACCATGTGTATACTGTGTCTTGGTTTCACATCACTTTCATGGTGCATGTATGGTAATGATCTAATGATATCAAGAAATGATCACAATATGCTTCAATAATGATTCAAGTAGGTTGTGGTGATTATAGTTATGATTTCATAGTACTTAACATCTATTTCTTAGTAGAATGAATGAAGCACTTATGTTCACTCAATAAGGTTTAAAGTATCATACTTTAATACAAGGGGAGGGGGTGTGAAATGCTAGAGAAAAACATAGATATAAGGAAGGGGTGACTTATAGTCATTTTTTAAGGTATCTTTATAAGCTTAAATAGAGGGGTGTTAACATCTTATGAGCATCATATATAGAGGTTTTTCTTGAGGTTCATACACATAGGTGACGTCCCCCTTTATTTTGTGAGTGAATCCCCTAGGTCTATAATCAAAAAAATCAAGAAAGAATCATGCATGCTACTAATCTCTCTTTCGGTAAGAAATGCTTAAGGATTATGCATTTGACTTCTAATCAAGAGCTTGTGGGCAAGGAGAAGATTGAAGCTTCTCATCCCATCATGATGGCCAAGTGTTAGAATCCACTTGCTAACATGGGGAAAAACACATGCTCCTACACACATAGCCATGGAGTACACATGTACACATGAACATGATGTAGGAGACATGGATCAAGAACAAGATAAATGATACAACATAAAGATACAAGAAAAACATCATAGTGTATTCCATATCCATCATCTTATGTATCCAAGAATAATCTATATCACATATTTTGTGTCCAACAATCATGTCCAATTTGCATACAAAAGGGGATTTATATAGCCATTCAACCATGTGACTCTTGGGATACCCATGTGACTATTGGGTTACCCATGTGACTATTGGGCTCCCATATCATCCACAAGATCCTAACTCCCCACTAGCCCTCTTGTAACCACTTCTTTATATAACATCTTTTAATAACCAACAAATCTCACAACTCATTAGCCTAATCTAATGCTACTAATTCTAGGGGGGATGTTCACACCCAAGCTAATTCTACAAAGGCTAAGGGGTGTTCACGCTTGTCAACACCAAGTGAGAGCTTCCTAGTCCTAATCTAGATATAACCAAACTCTTTATGCTTGAATGTTGGTCAACTTTCATATTAGACACCAAATCAATCTACCCTAAAAATTATTCCTTGCTAAGTCTTTCTCCTTCAATCATTGGGCTATAATAAATGCATATCACTCAAAATCAACGAGCTATGCTAGCCCTAAATGACATTGTGCTTATAACTACTCATTGGCATGAATCGTAACCATAAATGGTTAGACAATCTTGGAGTACTACCACAACATCTAATTCCTATAAAGGAATCTCATGAAAAGCATAATCAACTCATCATTCCAATCAAAGGACCCTTCGACATCAGCCCAAATCTCTAGGGAAAATTCCTAGGAAATGCAAATATTAGCCAGATTGTTTCCCATCAAAAACAATAAACCCCAACATAACAAAGTTTAAAATCATGCCGGAACCTCCCTCCTTTGTGTCTACCCACCCCAATGTACATGCCCCATCCAAGAGATACAAATTCCCTTGATGACCAAATCCTATCAAAGAACCACTTCTTAGTGTCTCTAATCCAAAAACAAAAAGATAAGGCAAAGGTACATTAAAAATGTGCCTAAAGAAACTTGTATTGAAGAATATTATGTGAGCATACAATGGCAATGTACTGATCTCAACATGTGAAATATCATCCCCAAAACATATGGTGTAATCTAGGCCAAAACATATTTGTAAGCCAAAGGTATCGTGGAAATCAAGTACTATTTATTTATTGTATTATACATTGTTAAAAAGACATAGTAGGTTGTCAAACTTGGTAAGACAAACCCCAACACAACTTTATCTTTTGGCATCAAATCTAAGAAAGGGATACCTATTCCAACGAGACTTTAACTTGCACATTTGAGAACTACTAGTAAAACTAGGCGGCATCTCATATGACCCATACTCAACATGCTAATATAACTGTAAAGTTATCACATGTGGTCATAGAGAAATCACATCACTATATCGAATCACATCAGTGAATCAATCTTGATGGTAGTAGCCAAGACTAATATTTCCTGTGGGTTGGACTCAATGGAGTCACGAAAAAATTAATCATGCAAGTGAAGCCACGCTAAAGCTATAAAACTATGCTAGGATATGTCCTAAGATCTATGCACTTTAACAAAAAATTTCCCAATTATCTCCATGCTCTTATTGTACACAACAACAAACAAGATCATGGAAACTAGATTATGGATTTTGTGCAAATCCGGGCCTCCACACGCTAGCCTTCGGTTGGGGGCCTAACAGGCCACCCCAATTTTTTTTGGGTGTCCCTCAGGCCTAGATCTATGCACACATACACTTTCATTCAATTTAGAAAACTTTAAAATTTTAAGTAAATTCAAAAATTATTTTTCATTCATGGCTCGCATAAAGCAAACCCTACGCAGGGTATGGCCCACCAAAGAGAGAAGGCCTGTGCAATCACCACAATACTCTGACACAGAAGCCAAAACCTCCTCTCACTAGGCCCTGACTCATCCTTTATACCTCACCCAAGCCCCACACCAGCCCATGGATAAGCCCTAGCCCTAGCCTCAACCTCAGCCCCACCCACAGTCAGCACAGCCCACAACCCCGCCGATTGTAGCCAAGACACCACAAACGGGGATGGAGGCCAGGTATTGTGGCCTTGCACAGGAAATCAGGCACTATCAAAAGATAGTGCACAACTTAATTCCTAAGGCAACCTTCATGAGAGTCATATGAGAAATTCATGAACGACTTAATGTTGAGGGGCAACCGCAGATTTTGGGCTTAGCAAAAGCAGATTGCCATATAGATGGACCGCACAAGCAATGAATGCTTTGTAGGTGGCTGCGGAGGCTTACCTAGTTGAAGATGGAGAAATACTCCTGGAGATGATAGCTATTTATAAATATACTAGTCTTTTGTAATTGTATAACTATGTAGTAACCATCAATATATAATTAGATAACTTTGATGAATATCAAGAACTTTTCTCTGCTCCTTGTGTTGTGCTTTTGTTCATTTCCTATCTTGTTCATTTAATGTCTTGTTGTAAGTTTATTGTTCTTTAATTGTGTGCAATTAATTTTACTTTGTCAACCACAAATTATCTACCATATCAAGTTTAATTTTTAAACACTTAGATATAGAATCAAACAATTAAAATTTGATTAAATCAAATGATCAAATTATGCAAAGATAAAAAAGAAACCCAATTTGTATTACTAGAAAGAGTACAAGAAATCCATGATTGTATCACAAAATAGAGGCTATGTTCTCTGCCTCCTCTTGCTACTTGGCTCACCAAAAGATGAAAGAGGGGCTTTGATAGCTGGGAGAAAAACTGCCTCCCTTGCAAGCTCCCTTTGGAATGCTAAGGGATCATGTATCCTTGCAATGTGGCCAATTGCCACAAGGGCTTGTAGTGCTCCCCCCTGCTACTCTCAGTATTAGAAAAATCAACTTGGAGTGTCACAAGAGCACGACTTTCTCCAAGCTAGAAATTGTAGGGATAGTTTTGAAAGCAGAAACTTTAGTTAATGCTTTCAACTGCAAAAAACTATTTGAGCCAGCCGGGGAGAATTTCTTGTGGGGAAGATGATGATGTCGTTCACCATCCGGCCAATATATTCTTTCAAGGTTGAGTCTTGGACTCTTCCTTGCCTTCCGTATTTGTCGGCCTGCCTCGATGAGAACTCATCAATGTACAAGACATACTGCAAACCAAAAGTGAAAAATTATATCAATATACAAGTGCCTACATATGCCAGAATAATGTTTGTACAGCCAACCAAGTCCAAAAAAAAACATGTCTTACTCCAAACTTCACCTGCATGCTCCCTTGAGCCAGTAGAGGCCCCGGATGAAACCCTAGGCTGATTAGAGGAAGGCGGGGCACTTACAGGGCTCTGATCATCCCAAGGTTTCATATGGGGCATGTACAGGGATCTGGTTAGCGTAGGGTTTCATCCGGGGCCCCGGCGGATGAAACCCTGAGCAGAGGAGGGCTGGGGCACTTATAGGGCTCTGATCACCCAAGGTTTCATCCGCCGGGGCACTTATAGGGCTAGGGAACTTATAGGGCTCTGATCACCCAAGGTTTCATCCGCCGGGGCACTTATAGGGCTAGGGAACTTATAGGGCTCTGATCACCCAAGGTTTCATCCGGGGCCTCTACCAGCCCGAGGGAGCATGCATGTGAAGTTTGGAGTGAAACAGGGGGAAACAAATTCTTAGATTCTTTCCAGAATTGACCTGCTCAACTTCATCTTGCTCCTTCTCCAACAGTGCCTCAAGGTCGTTGCCTAGAATAGGCCTCCCTTCTTCACTTCCCCCACCACTGGTATCTTGTGTTGTTGTCGGGGATTGAACATCTCCTCTTGCATCCTTTCAAAATATACATCCAAAATATCATATTCGGGAGCAGCTACTTCAATTGATTCTTGGACTTGGATGATGGCTAATACATCATCCAAGTTGTTAGCAACGTAGCAATTAACTTCATTGACAACATGTGGAGCATCCTGTATGCTAAAGCCATTGAAGTCGTCTCCAGCATCCTGTATGTTGAAGCCAATGAAGTCTCTCCAGCATCTCGAACAAGTGTACAATACAAATCATCTTCCCTCATGTTTAGGAGCTCCAAGACATCATGCATTAGCAGACTCACCCTCTATGATGGTGGGTGTCAAGGATTCAAGGAGTGGGCCTTTAAATTCTGTATGTTCAGGCTCTTGGATGCCTATGTGTGATATTTCTAGACTTCTCTCAGCCTCTACTTGAGGATTAAGAGTCGTCTCTCTACTAGCTCTTGATCAAGGAATTTCAAGCATGGGAGGTCAATGGAAGGGTCAACATCTTCAGGCTCTGCCTCAATATCTATTGATAGAATGTAAATTGTAAGAGAAATATCCCATTCAATCATATTGATTGGAATATGCTCTTTGAAGGAGGTAGGAATGTAGGTTGTGAGGAGGTCTGGGGAGACATGTGCTAAGGCTTTCTTATTACTTTCTTGTGGCTATCTCTGCTCTTCATGGAGAAGAGGAATTCCACAGGGATCGACCTAGAAACAGAGTTAGAAATGGAGAAGGCAATTTCATCACATCCCAAGTAAAACTCTACCAAGACAGAGTTGTTAGGTTCTAGGCTAGACAACAACCTCTCAAGCTCTATGTTCTTACAAAATATAACATAAATTGAGTCTACAGGGTGAGCGTAGCGAGTGTGACTAATCCACTCATCAAAGGCTACTCGAGGAACAGCCATGATGATATCGAAATATGCGAGAAAAAGTGAGAAATCGCACGTGAGGAAGGTTAGAGAGTGAAGGTATAATGAAATAAATGAACTTACTTATACTTATACTCACTTATATGCATATTAAAAACTTACATCAATATTTAGATTTATAATTAAACTTACATTTATACTAATACTTATGTACAAAGTGCTTTACATCAATTGTAGATTTGCATTTTACATCAAGCGCAAATTTAATTTATACTTTTACTTATTTTTCAAGAACTTAAAAATTGCTTGAAATGAACAAAATTTTTGAAAAAGCCAAAAATTTATGTCATTAATTTGAGATGGGGAATGCTACAACTACTCCACAATCTCAAGGATATGAGGGGAAATACATTGCTTTCATGTAATAGACTTTTCATGTCTACTCCTAACCTTTCTACCATCTAGCTTGAAATAGAAGTTTGTAGGAGGATCATTTAACATCAACAATATCTTTTGTCTAAGAAAGGCTAGAGGCCAATTACTCTCCACGTTGGATGAAATTGTATCGTGGCCCTCACAAAGAACAGCCACATCCACCGCAGTAGAGTGTGTGGGATCCCGTAAATCTTGATCTAAGCTGAGCCAATCACCTCTTAAGAGTCTCCATCTTCTATACTTGAAACACAAATAACGTTTGTCGAGCAATGAAGTACCTATTCATCAAAACAAACAACATTAGTAAAAACTATATTTTTAGCAATCACGTTCATTCTAGTTATATTCATTGTAACTCACCTGAAGGTGACATCCGCCTTTGTGACCCTGCACTCAATTGTATCATCGTCAGACAAGTTCTCTTTGTATTCAATCGACCACCCAAGAAATGTGTCATCCATCCATCAGTTGGACTTTTCAAGCATAGGTGATTTTAGTTTTCTTTAGTTCTTCACAAGATGCAAAAAAATAGGCAAAGCAATCGAAAGGAAAAAATCAGCTCAATTGGACATCTTTTGAGCCTGTGGTGGATGGTTTCATTGCAGCGTGCATATTATTTGAGAGCTTTAGCTTGCAAGCTTGAATATGGTCTACATTCAAGATTAGACAAGGAAGAAAGTGGTATATTCTACAAAGAGCCAAAATTATCTCCTCCCGTAGGCAGAATGTACAATGAGTCATAAAAATATATTTGTTTGGCATCCAAACAACTTGCTTTTTTGTTTTTGTACATAAATGTACCAATCTCAGCATGGAAAATAATGATTTTTCTACGTAGACACTCTAGAGACTGCCACTCTTCCAAAGTGGAAGGATACAAAGCTGGAAAACATTATGTACTTTAGAATAAGAAAATAAAAACAACTATATTGATTAAAAAAATACCTTATACTCACTGTTTGGCTTGTGCCTTGGAATTTGGTTATCTAGATGCAAGCAAATTTGATTGGGCCAATATACATGCTGAATAAGAACTTATGTTCTCATAGTTTCACCATCCATTCATCTTCTAAACTCTAATATTCTACCTTTCCAATGTTTTGATAAATCACTTGTTTCTCTTAGCTTCACTTTGAAAGAGCCTCACGTGCTTGGGACCTCGCATTAAGACCCAAGTAAATTTACTGTATTGTTCATGAATCCATTTTCCCTCCTGACCTATATGATTAAAAAGCTCCATAGTGTGTATATTACTTATACTCTTCCTTCTTTGAGACATCTGCACAGTAAGGAAATAAATTTATAAAATAGATATATATTAATAAAATGATACCTCAATGTAAGCCATTGTATTAACCAATATGTCAAAATTAATAATTTTGCACTCATAAACTAAACTAGCAAGAGACTGAACTTGATTATTACCTTTTAGCCAAAGTCCCAAGCAATCTCCAAACTAACAAAACTGAGAGGTTCAAAACGTGCAAATAGCAAAGGGATAAAATTTAGATATTATCGATATATTACATTATCAAGATTACCAATAAAATAGAAAATCAAAAACTTACCATTTAAAGATTAGCAAACTTTGAATAAAAAGAGAAAGAAAACTTCTTATTACCTTTTCCTTTCCCAAACTTAAAAAATTGTAGACCAACACCAAAGTTTTAAAAACTGCACACCAAAGATTTTGAATTAGTCTCCATAGCAGAAGAACAACATACGAGAGAGGATGCAACCTGTAAATTTTTGCCCAAAAAACAAGAGAAGAAGGACTAACTTTATGAATACCATGAGAAATTAGCATTTTCTCATTGAGCTTCGATTCAAAGGAGAAAAAAGTTTACCAGAACTTGAACATACTAAAGAGAAACCTATCTCTAATTGTTTTCCTAAAAGTATAAAGAAGAAAGACTACCTTGAAGAATGCAATGAGAAATTAGCAATATCTCAAAGAGATTATGTCCAAATGAGAAATTAGCAATATCTCAAAGAGATTATGTCCAAATGAGATAAAAATTTACCATAAGATAGACGTATTAGAGAGGATGCTTACAATAATTTTTTATGAGAAACAAAGCAAGGAAGCGTGAAATATGATAAAATTGAATTTTGCAGAGAAGAAAAGGAAGGAAAGTGAAAAGGGGGGAAAATCAAAGCATGAAAAGTGAAAGAGGGAAAAAAACTTGTGATTGGACGGGACATTCACTATTCTGACACTATAATATTTTATTTTAAGGACCACAAGGCACAACTGAATTTTCTTTAGTTTTTTCATGTTTGGTCCCAATATTATATTCCACTAGCTTGATCTTGTAAGATTTGGTGGCAAAAGATTCAAAAAGATCCATGTTACATGGATCTAGAATCCCAGCTTTCTCATTGGTTAGCCCATTCTTTTTTTAATATTTTCTTAGAGGGCCCTTTTGTGAGTCCAAATTTTGCCTAATGGATGTCCCCCAAAGTATGAATCTTATAGGTCCCTTTTTGTAATGCTCCATCGTTACCTTTTTGTGATGCTCCATCATTAACACTACTTAGAGAAAGGGAGGGTCATCTTTATGAACTGATGTACGCTATCTTTGTCACTGGAGGCCGGACATGACCTCTACGTCTTTCACACTACTTAGAGAAAGGGAGGGTCATCTTGATGAACTGATGTACGCTATCTTTGTCTCTCGAGGCTGGACATGACCTCTAAGTGTTTTACACTAAGCCATGCTTTATGAGCTTCTCAGCCATTCTTTTATGCCTTTATGCCACACGTATGAGCCACAGAGCTAGTTCTAGGGACCATGTCTTGTTTTGTTGTTAGTGTTTGAGTATAGAGACTATTGAAGGTTTTGTCAAGCATTACCTCCATACTTTGAAGGGAGGTTTGTTGGGTATTTTGGAGTTATTTGGTGTGAACACACTCTTTGGTGTGCACAATCCTTATTAAAGTCTAAGTCAAAAGATGAGGCTTGATGCCTATCAAAGAAATGTACATGGTGGAAATAGTATCATATTTCATTCATCATTGTGTTGTGCAACCTCCCTCTATTACGGTCCCTATCTCTCTTTCTCTCTCTCCATCTCTCACTCTCTGAAGCACCATGTAATTTGAAAAAAAAATAGTCAACTTCAATGAAAACTAACCTTGTAGTCTTAAATTATTTAGTCACAGCAATGAAATTTGAGCTCTTCATAGAAAATGGCTTGCTATTTTGTTAATCTCTACATGAGTGGTACATCGGCTAACTAAATAGATCACATACATGTATGATCTTGACGACCTTAACCTAGAGACTACTATTGATGTGTGGAACTTGCAAACACAATCACCTCACGTAGGCTAAACCCAAAACATTCTAGCTAAGTTTACTTGAGGAGGCAATCCAAGTTATTTTCAGTGAGGCTAAATGCTATCCAAGCTATTCATATTGGTTAAGGAAAAAAACTTTAGGGATGTCATATGGAGCAACACTAAAGGCTAGCATTCGTCTTTCCCCCGCATTGCTACCTATATAAAAATGCCTACATAAAGAAGAGGGTTAACTACAATTAAAACCTTACAATCTAAGGTTAAAATTAATCTTAATCAAGATTTCTCTTTCATTTTTAAGTTTTACTCATATGGAAGAAAAGTGTGGTAATTTCAAAAATCCAAGTAAATTTTAGACCATCAACAACATTGCATTCCAAAGTAAAGGCCCTTTCTATTATGTGAAGGGCGTGTTTCCACATCATCAAGAAGTAAGAAAAATAGGTGAATGGTGAAAGAGGATGAGGAATAAACTTAAATCTGCATCAAAGAGAGAAAAAATATGAACTCTTACTCATTGAAAGATCCCTACCCCCTCCGTGCAACGAATTCGGGGGTGCTAGCAGCGGCGGAAGTAGCACTTTTTGCACAAGGCAGAGCCTCTCACTCAGGGCCTCGCCCCCCACGGATATCTAGACAAGAGACTAATCCCTCGGTTCTTCCAAAACCAAACCCGAAAAAACTTCCCCCGCCTAGAAAGCACAGGCAATTCCTCCACAGAATATTTTTATTCTAACGTAGTCAAGAGCCTTAACTAACCGAACTGATCCAACCAAACCCGTAAGTCACATGGTCAGATCAAGGAAAAGACTTGCACTTGGATCATAGAGACCAACGCTTTTTTCCTCATCGCGAGAGGCACAGCCGTTGATTCTTTTCTATAGAACAAGGACTGTCCGGGATTTACTTCATCTATCGTACCATAACAGAATTGAGTCTCATTTTAGGGATCCATCAGTCCAGCCTAACCCCATCCCAGTCCCATGGGTTAGTAGCAAACCACCCAACCATTGTAGTGATGGGATCCAATTAGGAATTTGGTTATGTTTTGTTCTAGGTACCAGGGAAAAGGGTTCTTAGGGCCCCTAGTCGGCGCTTCATGCAAACTTCAAGATAGTCACACCACTTACACACCCAATATGAAATTGTCTGTTTCACAGATTCAGCTGACTTTAAAACAATCTTTTAATGAAACCATAGTATCACTCATCGTAATCCTCCAAAATATTCGGTTGAATTCTCATTTCCAATCATTTCTTCATCGGTGTACCTATGGCATCATTGGCAACCAGAACGCTCACCACCTGTCCACTCAGGGGCCTTCTCAATAGTTCCTAGCTCATAGTACCTGGAATTATATTCACTTATAAAAATCCAGATGGACTCCCCGTTGCAGATCAGCAAGATCAACCACCAACAGATCCATATAAAAGAGCCATGGACTCATCTGTTGAGAACCAGCAAGGTCAATCAACCAGATCCCAGCCCGAATTCAGAAAACAACTCTTACTCCTTGTTCCAATATCTTCCTCGACGCACGCGTGGGTATCTTTGGCGACCTAGAGCCTAAGCATCGTATGGTTAGCACCCTCTAGGATCCTTCGCAGGTCACCTAGCACTTCACTCATAGGCCGCTTCCTTGGTCCCTCATCCACCATACCGGAAGCTCACCATTTAAATCGAACCGAGGCTGGTCAAGACCTTGGCCAACCGTGCTACGCGAGACGTCCTCCATCAGCTGTTGCAACTTTATCACTTAGGTCTCCATGACCTCATTCACAAGACAGTCAAAATGCTTCCCCAGCATTCTTGACATAAAACAGTCATTTAAAAACAGGTCATAGATACAATTTCTATAACGAACTCTCGTCTTTCCACATCAATCCACATTACTTAATCCAAGTCTAATCATGTGTATTCCCATCGTCCTTCATCCATTCTCATCCAATCACATCATTTTCCATCTCATCACATCTTTTCACATTTATACTCATCACATCTCATCCACTCGCATCTACCCATATCCACATCTCATCACATCACATTCATTCACATCTCATCCATTCATATCTACCCCAATCCACATCACATCACATCCATTTCACATCACATCTCATTCATTCACATCTATCCCAATTCACATCCCATTACATCACATCACATCTCATTCATTCACATCTATCCCAATTCACATCACATCCATTCACATCACATATCATCCATTCACATCTATCCCAATTTACATCATATCACATCACATCCATTTCACATCACATCTCACCCATTCACACTTATCCCCACTCACATCACATCACATCCATTCACATTCATTGTATCCCCATTCCATCACATACATTCTATCCACATTACATCATGTCCACATCTATCCACACCATATCTCATTCATTCCATCCACTTTACATCACATCCACATCATATCTCACTCATACACATCCCATCTCATTCATCCACATCCATCTAATCATTCACATGCACGACTATCCACATCTATCCATACATTCACATCTATCACTTCACATCCACATATATTCACATCACATCACATTTCATCCACATCTCTTTACATCACATCACATCTCATCCACATCCACATCACATTCACATCCACATCTCTTTACATTACATTACATCACATCTCATCCACATCCACATCACATTCATATCCACATCTCTTTACATTACATCACATCTCATCCACATCCACATCACATTCACATCCACATCTCCCTTACATCACATCACATCTCATCCACATCGACATCACATTCACATCCACATCTCTTTTGAGCACATCACATCTCATCCACATCCACATCACTTTTACATCCACATCCATTTACATCACATTCTTTCACATACACATCCACACCCATTTACTTTCCATCTCACCCTTTCGCATATCCACTCATCTCATTCTCATCTCATCATTCACATCCACATCCATTTTCATCACACCACATCCTATCACATCCCATTCACATTTTATCACATCCTATCACGCATTCACATCCCATTCACATTTTATCACATCCTATCGCATCCCATTTACATCTATTCACATCTTATCACATCCCATTTACATCTTATCACATCTATTCACATCCTATCACATCCCATTCATATCTTATCTTATCCCATTTTCATCTTATCACATCTATTCACATCCTATCACATCCCATTCACATCTTATCGCATCCCATTTTCATCTTATCACATCTATTCACATCCTATCACATCCCATTCGCATCTTCTCGCATCCCATTTACATCTTATCACATCTATTCACATCCCATTTACATCCATTCACATCCTATCGCATCCCATTCACATCTTATTCCCATTTAGTAGCTTTTCCTACTTCGATACCGATAATGGGACTTTTTCTAAATTTCTACCAATTGTTTGGCTTAGATAAAGGTTCTTTTTCAACAACTATTTCCATATTCTTTCTCAATTTCTCAAATGAATTATATTCAATATTCCTCTTTTGAATAAAAGAATTCATGGGATTTACAAAAATCAATTCTACCCATATTTTCACTTTTGATAAATATTCAAAAATTGAATTTTACTAAAGATTCCTCTTTTTCCCATTTAATTTCTTGGATCTCAAATATCATAGGACCTCCACTTTTTACATTTAATTGCTTGAATTCTAAATGTCATGGAAATTCCTCTTTTATCATCAAATAAATTTATCTAAAATTCCTCTTTTCTTTAATAAAAATATCCATTAATTCAATATGCCAAGAATTTCACTTTTGCTATTTAGATGATTGAATTCCAAATGTCATAAGAATTCCTCTTTTATCATTTAAATATTTCTCATAAAATAAATTTATCTAAAATAAAATATCCATTAATTCCAATATGCTAAGAATTTCACTTTTACTATTTAAATTATTGAATTCCAAATGTCATGGGAATTTATCTTTTATCATTTAAATAAAATTACCATAATTTTCTCTTTTATTAATTATTTAATTATACATAAACCTTAAAAATTAGCTTTCCATTGAATGTGATGAAAATCATTCTTTTAGCCTAGGATATTCAATCCTAGAATATGGTAGGAAGTCCTCTTTTCACGTTATGCATAAGAATGAATTATGTATCAATTTTTTAAAATTTTTGCCATAGCTCCGCTGCTATTATTGATAATTTTTAATATTTTTGAAAAGAATAAGACTTAGTAATGTAATTATGATAGTATAACTATCTTTTATTCTTAAATTCAATTTATGGACTTAACTCATAAGATTACCATAATTTACTAGCATATAAGTATAAAAAACCATTTTCTTAACCTCTAGCTTCACAAGCCTAGAGTTTGATTTGTGAATTGAGAATTTCTCCATGAGAAGCATTAATTGAATAGAGAATTGGTCATAGGAATGACCATTCTTTGGGGGAGAGAGAGATAAACATAAAAATATCCTAATTAAGCATAAATGTAAACTTTTCTTAATTATTTATTACAGCTCTTAAGAAAAGCTTGATTTGCATTATCAACACTTAATTTAGAAACTTCTCAAGCTTGAGAGGGGTTGAGAAGTGAAAACATTAAGAATAGTAGAGAAAAACCATAAAATTACACTTTACCTCTTGTTTTTGCTTGCTTCTCTATCTTAGAAGAAGCCCCCAACCAATCAATTGGTTAGTGTGTTGAAAGGAAAGCTCCAAGGATGGTTGAAGGAGAGAGAGGCTCCACTCTCTCCAAAAGTAGAGGATTTTTAAGGGATAATAAAAAATATCATTATTTTAATATAATACTGGCATGGTATAGTTCAAATATTTTTTTACAAAAGACTAAGGATCTACTTATAGGTGAGGAAGGCCTCTAACCAAGTCCAACTAGGTTCTAGAATTTTCCAGGTTCAGTTTGGCTGAACCTGGATAAGATTTGGACCTAGTTCGTTTGGACCTAGTTCGGCTCCCTTTTGATTTGGTTTAATGCACGAGAGAGGAGAGATAAAAATATCACAATTTTTTTGAGTTAAAAACTCCACCACTTGTGTGAAATAGGCGCCTCCTTGAAGTCTCCCCCCTCCTTACCAAGGTGTCAAAAATGTATCATTATACCAAAATTTATCTCATTTTTTAGTAATATCTCATAGTTTTTAACTAATAAGCCTTGTACTCAGTCAACTCTTCATCTTATGTGGGCATTTACTCATTTTTGGGTATTTTCTTTTATTCATTGGATTTATCTCCTCCCCACACTTGGATTGATCCTATTGGCCCCCTTAGAAACCTTAATTGGACCATAATCCAAATTTTTTTGAAAATCTAGACCCTTAGGATAAGGTCCTTTATACACATTTTCAATTAATTCCAATTGCACATTGGAAAGTTCTTTTTGAATTTCTATTTCAAGGGAAACCATTTTAGACACTAGGAGGATTTTTATATCCAAAAATATCTCAATTTTGGATTATCTCTCTCTAGATATTTTCGCTCTCTAGGTCAAAACAGGGTAAAATAGGATCCTTCATCCATTCTCATCCAATCACATAATTTTCCATCTCATCACATCTTTCCACATTTATACTCATCACATCTCATCCACTCGCATCCACCCATATCCACATCTCATCACATCACATTCATTCACATCTCATCTACCCCAATCCACATCACATCACATCCATTTCACCTCACATCTCATTCATTCACATCTATCCCGATTCACATCCCATCACATCTCATTCATTCACATCTATCCCGATTCACATAACATCCATTTACATCACATATCATCCATTCACATCTATCCCAATTTACATCATATCACATCACATCCATTTCACATCACATCTCACCCATTCACACTTATCCCCACTCACATCACATCACATCCATTCACATTCATCACATTCATTGTATCCCCATTCTATCACATACATTCTATCCACATTACATCACGTCCACATCTATCCACATTATATCTCATTCATTCCATCCACTTTACATCATATCCACATCATATCTCATTCATACACATCTCATCTCATTCATCCACATCCATCCAATCATTCACATGCACGACTATCCACATCTATCCATACATTCACATCTATCACTTCACATCCACATATATTCACATCACATCACATTTCATCCACATCTCTTTACATCACATCACATCTCATCCACATCCACATCACATTCACATCCACATCTCTTTACATCACATCACATCTCATCCACATCCACATCACATTCATATCCACATCTCTTTACATCACATCACATCTCATCCACATCCACATCTCTTTTCAGCACATCACATCTCTTTTCAGCACATCACAT
This sequence comes from Cibotium barometz, assembly GCF_041138505.1. Lineage (NCBI taxonomy): Eukaryota > Viridiplantae > Streptophyta > Polypodiopsida > Cyatheales > Cibotiaceae > Cibotium > Cibotium barometz. The sequence goes on along the minus strand of NC_141051.1, from coordinate 3,781,891 downwards.
CTCATCCATATCCACATCACATTCACATCCACATCTCTTTTCAGCACATCACATCTCATCCACATCCACATCACTTTCACATCCACATCCCTTTACATTACATTCTTTCACATACACATCCACATCCATTTACTTCCCATCTCACCCTTTCGCATATCCACTCATCTCATTCTCATCTCATCATTCACATCCACATCCATTTACATCACATCTCATCTACATTCATTTTCATCACACCACATCCTATCACATTCCATTCACATCTATTCACATCCATTCACATCCTATCGCATCCCATTTACATCTTATCACATCTATTCACATCTATTCACATCCTATCACATCCCATCGCATCCCATCGCATCCCATTTTTATCTTATCACATCTATTCACATCCTATCACATCCCATTCACATCTTATCGCATCCCATTTTCATCTTATCACATCTATTCACATCCCATTTTCATCTTATCACATCTATTCACATCCCATTCAAATCTTATCGCATCCCATTTACATCCTATCACATCTATTCACATCTTATCACATCCCATTTATATCATATCACAACCATTCACATCTTCTCGCATCGCATTCACATCTTATTCCCATTTAGTAGCTTTTCCTACTTCGATACTGATAATGGAACTTTTTCTGTCAATTGTTTGGCTTAGATAAAGGTTCTTTTTCTCAACGACTATTTTCATATTCTTTCTCAATTTCTCAAATGAATTATATTAAATATTCCTCTTTTGAATAAAAGAATTCAAGGGATTTACAAAAATCGATTCATATTTTCACTTTTGATAAATATTCATAAATTAAATTATACTAAAAATTCCTCTTTTTCCCATTTAATTTCTTGGATCTCAAATATCATGGGAATTCCTCTTTTTACATTTAATTGCTGGAATTCTAAATGTCATGGGGATTCCTCTTTTATCATCAAATAAATTTATCTAAAATTTCTCTTTTTTTGATAAAAATATCCATTAATTCAATATGCCAAGAATTTTACTTTTACTATTTAAATGATTGAATTCCAAATGTCATGGTAATTCCTCTTTTATCATTTAAATATTTCTCATAAAATAAATTTATCTAAAATAAAATATCCATTAATTCTAATATGCTAAGAATTTCACTTTTACTATTTAAATGATTGAATTCCAAATGTCATGGAAATTTATCTTTTATCATTTAAATAAAATTATCATAATTTTCTCTTTTCTTAATTATTTAATTATACATAAACCTTAAAAATTAGTTTTCCATTGAATGTGATGAAAATCATTCTTTTAGCCTAGGATATTCAATCCTAGAATATGGTAGGAAGTCCTCTTTTCATGTTATGCATAAGAATGAATTATGTATCAATTTCTTAAAATTTTTACCATAGCTCCGCTGTTATTACTGACAATTTTTAATATTTTTGAAAAGAATAAGACTTAGTAATGTAATTATGATAGTATAACTATCTTTTAACCTTAAATCTAATTTATGGATTTAACTCATAAGATTACCATAATTTACTAGCATATAAGTATAAAAACCCATTTTCTTAACCTCTAGCTTCACAAGCCTAGAGTTAGATTTGTGAATTGAGAATTTCTCCATGAGAAGCATCAATTGAATAGAGAATTGGTCACAGGAATGACCATTCTTTGGGGGGGAGAGAGATAAACATAAAAAGCATCCTAATTAAGCATAAATGTAAACTTTGGGGGAGAGAGAGATAAACATAAAAAGCATCCTAATTAAGCATAAATGTAAACTTTTCTTAATTATTCATTTACAACTCTTAAGAAAAGCTTGATTTGCATTATAAACACTTAATTTAGAAACTTCTCCAACTTGAGAGTGGTTAAGAAGTGAAAACATTGAGAATAGTAGAGAAAAACCATAAAATTACACTTTATCTCTTGTTTTTGTTTGCTTCTCTATCTTAGAAGAAGCCCCCAACCAATCAATTGGTTAGTGTGTTGAAAGGAAAGCTCCAAGGATGGTTGAAGAGAGAGAGAGAGAGAGAGAGAGAGAGAGAGAGAGAGAGAGAGAGAGAGAGAGAGAGAGGCTCCACTCTCTCCAAAAATAGAGGATTTTTAAGGGATGATAAAAAATATCATTATTTTAATGTAAAACTGGCATGGTATAGTTCACAAATTATTTTATAAAAGACTAAGGTTCTATTCAAATAGGTGATGAGGGAGGCCTCTAACCAAGTCCAACTAGGTTCTAGAATTTTCCAGGTTCAATTTGGCTGAATTTGGACAAGATTTGGTGGACCTAGTTTGGCTCCCTTTTGATTTGGACCTAGTTTGGCTCCCTTTTGATTTGGTTTGATCCATGAGAGAGGAGAGATAAAAATATCACAATTTTTTTGAGTTAAAAACTCCACCACTTGTGTGAAATAGGTGCCTCCTTGAAGTCTCCCCCCCTCCTTACCAAGGTGTCAAAAATGTATCATTATACCAAAATATCTCATTTTTTTAGTAATATCTCATAGTTTTTAACTAATACACCTTGTACTCAATCAACTGTTCATCTTATGTGGGCATTTACTCATTTTTGGGTATTTTCTTTTATTCATTGGATTTATCTCCTCCCCACACTTGGATTGATCCTACTGGCCGACAGGAACCTTAATTGGACCATAATCCAAAAATTTCTGAAAATCTAGACCCTTAGGCTAAGGTCCTTTATATACATTTTCAATTAATTTCAATTGCACATTGGAAAGTTCTTTTTGAATTTATGTTTCAGGGATGGTGAGTGGTTCCCTAGGTGCCAAAGGTTTATAATAATATTTTAGTACTAACCTTGACACTTTCCTTGTTGCATAACCAAGAACAACCCCTTAGTTAGCTACTACCCCCCTTCCCCTACAACAACACACACCCGTAGAACATATACTACAAATAGAGAGATCAGTTGAGCAAGGAATGGGAGAGCGATACTCTAAAGGCAAATCACCTACATCATGTTGTGGTGGCAGTCTCTAGAGGTAGGCGGAGTAGCACTCCATGGCTTCGTTCCATTGGAGGATCAAAGACATGTAACATCTACTTATCATCCCCAATTATACATCTACCCCTCAACAAAGTCTTCAATCCACTCACAAGGATGAGATTGATATGTTAACCCATTTTAGAGTTAATAAGGTTTGCCACACCCAAATATATGCCAATGAGGAGTAAGATACATCAAATGTCAAGGATGGACACACCAAACTCATGTACAAATTAGCCATGAAGCAATGGTGTCCAAATCACAAACTTGGATGGGCACTCGTAAAGGTCCAACAACTAAGTAATGGTGTTTTGCTCCAAGTGCATGTGGTAGCTATGAGCTAGGATGTATTAATGTATTATGAGATGAAGAAATGTACAAGAAATAGGCCAAATAGAAGCTTTGGTTGCCTACCCAGCCACTACCACAGTTTAAGTGTGTATGAACACACTTATGGCCATGTATATAAGGCAACTTCTCTCATAATGCAAGTACACTCTCCTGCATGCAATCATGCTTTTCTTCTTGCTAAAACTCTCTCTAATCTTATATATAATTCATGCTAGAGTAAGTGTGTGTGTGACTTGATGTGAGAGGAGGGAGTAGTAGTGCAACGTGAGAGTGTGACTACGCTTGCAAGAGAATGTGAATAGTAAGCTACCCATGGTAGTATTGAGCTTGGAAACATCAAAGGGGGTTACAAGCTTGACCGTCAAAAAGTGTTATAGGACCATGGTACATGGAGTTTAAATTATTCCACAAATTCAATAATAATAAAATAAATTAAACCATAACATCATAGCATGAATCAAAAGCATGAAAGATCAAGAACACAAGACTGGGTGCAATCTCCCCCCCCCAATGTGAGTGGCTTCTTCTCGCGTGGGTATTTGTGATATATTCCAAAAGTAGGCCTTGAGCCAAAAATAGAGTACACATCCATATTTAGACTTTGCCATTTAATTAGCCTTTGTCCTCAATCCTTCTAAGGTTTGCACAATTTTCTAATACAATAATCTAACTTGTGCACATATGCACATTATAAAATAAATCAACTAGTGCTCGCATGCACACTGTACAATAAATTGACGCGTGCGCACATGCACATCACAATGATGTCAAAATAATATCAAACGCCATCATACGGCCATAAAATATTATGAATATAATAATGAGATCTGTCCACACGCACGGCACAATCCACCATCCGTGTGACACCTAAATCGGTACCCTCGCATTGTACAACACCTAAGTTGGTACCCTCGCACACCTCATCACCTAAACTCATAAACATAAACCACGTCAGTAACAATCAATTGACATCGCATCAATCAATCCTAATGCGTTCATGAGAAATAGGCATCATCATAAAAAAATATAAACCAAATACCAAAATGTCACCAAATACACGTGGGAGTCCACCCACACACTGGAAATCCATCCATTATTGACTAGTAAAAATACTCGGGCATCCTCGTCAAATAATAAATGAGCATGACTATCGTCCATCAAATAGCATGGATCATAATAGTCCCCCCTGTTGGGAAGCAACTGTCCTCAGTTGCGCAATCAATGAGTGGATGGCAGGGATTTCATTAACGTCTTCACAATTTCGTGATCACGTTAACAAAACCTATTGTTAACATATTAAAACTTGTGATCACATTGTATATTCACATGACCTGAGCAATGACCTGCCAGAACCCACTAGTCTCGTAACACCTCCGGGCTTTTGGTTTTCCCGGCGGGCCCGCCAGGAAAAGCAAAGAATACCGGCGGGGTTCTATTCTGTATATAAACACTGCCCGACACCCATCGTGGAACTTTTGGGGAGATAGTCCTTGTTTTGGGGGCGTGATATCTCTCCTCAAAGTACTTGTAGAGCTCTCGAGTTGCTAGAAGTGTCCTCTTGGGAAGAACGTCCTTATCTTAGGGACTGTCGTCTTTCCTTGTAGGCACTCCTAAGGCTATTGAGCCACTCGTCCTTAGTTCTTTGAATTGGGGGCAGGGTGTGGTTCGTAGCTAATACTTGCGGAGATTTAGGGACAAATTTGGAGTCATTCAGCTTTGCATTTGAGCCACGTACGTAATCTACCTCATTCTGCTTTATGAATGGTTTGATGGAGCCAAGAGTCCTGCTTAGGGGCTTGTATTGGTTCTTGATACTTGATATAGTTTAGAGTAGACAAGGGTCTATTGTCCTATACTAGAGTATTGGGCAAGCATAGATCTTTGATTGTGTAAAGTATCCTTAATTGGGTACAAAAGGCATCCTTCATTGGGGGTGCAATGTGCATGATAGTTTCGAAGTAGTTTTGTAGTAAGACCTTGCAAGATAGTTTGAAGTAGTTTTGTGTTATGTGATGATCTTTTGTATTTGTCAAGATAGTTTCGAAGTACTTTGTCTGCTAATGTATGTTTTGTACATGAGTGACTTTGTTGTTTTTTCATTTGTGTATTCATTGTTATATGCTTGGTTGAATAGGTTATTTGTTGAGATGGAGGATAATGTTGGATCCAGTGATACCTCCAATAGAGTCCAAATTTCAAATAGCAGGAAAAAAAAGGCACCTGGGATAGAGTGGAAATATGCAATTAACGTTGGTGATCGATTCATAGATTGGGAGTGTAAGCTATGCCATGCAGTAAAATCAGGTGGGGCGTCTCGACTAAGAGAACACTTTTTAGGCGGACGACCGAAGAAAAAGTCATGTACCCACCCCTCTGCACCTATAGTGGCCAAACAAGGCACAAGGTAAAGAATATAGATATATATCTTGAGCCCTTGATTGATGAGCTTGAGCAATCATGGAGAAGCATAAAGTGCATGATGTTTCTTATCTGATTTCATGTCATAATGCGATGCTCAAGGGTATCTTAATGTGGACAATGCATGATTATCCACACTACACGGAGTTCTCAGCTATGCCACTAACTTAAACAATGCTCTTCGTGCATAACTCCTTTAAATAACTTATAATCTCAAAGGTCTTGACATTTCGAGTATCTACACAACTTTTGGTATCCCCTTTCCAATATAATAATCACCATATATGAACCTTAGTCAATTAGAATGTCAAAGGTCTTGATCTGTGGAGTATCTACATGACTCTTCATATCCCCTTTCCAACATAATAATAACCATATATGAAGCTTATGTTGGAATAATCGAGTCTTAGTGTCGTGAAGGTTATTAAGTCTCAGTGTGAACACATTAGGTGTGAGCCACCTCTTATTAAGAGATTAAAGATCAACGCACCCTAGTGCTTATAAAAGCAAGGTCTTGGGATGTATTTCATTCTACCCAAAGTAATGAGTATCACTTGAGTTCTTGCAATCTTACTTCCTTGTGTCGTGTATAGCTCTCTCTCTCTCTCTCTCTCTCTCTCTCTTCCATATCCATGTCTATGCTTCCACACACCATGGCTTGAACTTTCCAACTCTTCTTCCACTCACTCACTCCCTCTTAGACTTGGCCATGTTTCCAACATGGTATTAGAGCTAGGCTCCATTCCATTGCTATGTTTCACCTTCACCCCTTCTTCTGTGTTTTAGGGTTTACATTTTTTAGGGGTTGTGTATTTTTAGGATTTCTGCATTTTCAGCCTTTGTGTGTCTTTCTCTTCATCAGCCATCCCCTTCATATGCTGCATTTTTTCTCTCTTCACATGCTATGTTTTCTCACCCATATAGGCAGCTCTTCTTAGCCACCTATCATCCCATGCAACCACTTTCTCATGCTCATGTATCTGCCTTAGATCCGCCTCTTGCCAGCCATATGTGGTGCCTTTTTTTCATATACTATGGTGCCTATAATTAGCATTCTTTCCTCATATAATAGCTCTCTAATCTAAGTTTTCTTCCCATGAAGTGTCCCATACTATGACCAGTATACAGTCAATGTTTTTCTCATCATAAAGTATCCACTACCATGCTTACACAAGATGGCATTAAACTGTAGCCATAATAATCATTTAATCATGTGTTTTTTACACATGGATGCCTTCTAAAGTCATCATTAACAAGGGGTCTCTACACTAATCTACATCATCAAGGCATATAAAGGCAACATGTGTGGTTTTATCAGCAATTACTTCAGCAACTTCATCAACATGTGCGTTAACTGTTCGATGACTCTCTGGTAAGATGTTCAATGTATCAATCTTTCTTTCTAAATTTTGCTTCCTTCAAGGAGGAGGCATGAGCTGCACCAAAATAGGTGCTTCAACCTATGATGCTGAGACTACCATAAGGTCTAAATCCTATTCTTCTTTCATGGAGCTATGGATCTTTCAGCATTGATGTGTGCCTCAAGGCATATGTGTTTGACATTGACACTCGCTTCTTAATCCAACACATCAACTTTCAAAAACTTTGCCCCTGCCCATGAGCCTAAAAGAATGACCTAAGCATCCATTGCTTGGAAACGAGACTGCAAAAGGACCTTCTTGGCATGGAGGGGGGATTCTTCCTCAACTTCTAGATCTTATCTATGTATGAGTCAAAGGTTCTCTGCCCGGGTTGTCCGCCAAAATTTGAAAATTATAGATATTTTTTGGAGTTGTAATGCCTTGATGCGATAAAAGGCTAATATGTATTCTTATCTAGAGTTGAGAGTGTAGGAGGGAGAAAGAGGGGGGAGGGGGGTGACTAAGCATTGATCTCATCTTCGGTCACATAAGCCGATTGAGGGAATAACATGGCATGGGAGGTGTGCATGGCTAGGTCTCTTCTCCGCGGTGATGTGATGGAATTGGAGGTTGGGTGCTTCTTTTGTGTTCGATACTCACCACCTTCGCTCCGAGAGGGTTTATGGAATAATCATAGTCTTAGTAGTGTGAAAGGTTATTAAGTCTTGGTGTGAACACATTAGGTGTGAACCACCTCTTACTGAGAAATTAAAGATAAGGGCACCCTACTGCCTATAAAAGCAAGGGCTTGGGCTGTATTTCATTCTAGCCAAAGTAATGAGTATTTCTTGAGTTCTTGCAATCTTGCATCCTTGTGTCTATTGCATCTCTCTCTCTCTCTCTCTCTCTCTCTCTCTCTCTCTCTCTCTCTCTCTCATATATATATATATATACTTTTCTTATATATTTATTTTTATATATTAATGATTTCAGCAATCTACACGGTGTCTTTTTATCTCATTTCAGCACCTTATTATCATTTTTAAAAATAAATAAAAAACTATATGGTCCTTAACTTCCATTTAACTTCCAACTTCCATCATGCGCTTACAATGTTCCAACTCAACTTTCATGCGCTTGCAATGTGCCAACTCAACTTCCATGCGCTTGCAGTGTGCCAACTCAACTTCCTCCACAACCTTCTCTAGTAGCAAGCGCCCCTTCTTCTCTATTTAGTAGCCGTTTTTTTCATGGCCGTCGTGTGCTATATTGTTTTTTTTATAGTTTTTCAAGATATATGAATCCTTTATTGTCTAACTCCTTTACACACGTTACTTACTTTGCCCATAATCTCACACTCCCATGCACACAATATTTTACCTAGACCCTTTTAACCTTATGATCATATATATGGCCTAACATCTCACACTTTTACTTCTCACTCACATATAAGAATCCACACATGCATACTTAATATATAGGCACCCAAAATCCCTTTTTGGGATTAATTAATTTGTATCATGCTAAAAATAAATCAAAGCACTAAGGTTGCACCAAGCTTTTAGACCTTGAAAACATAGGATTTGGGAGTTTTTTGGTCATGATAACGATGTGAAATATTGCATGTGTTTTTGACACCTCGTGACCAATCTCATTAACTTGTCTCTCAAGGTTCTCTCTCTCTCTCTCTCTCTCTCTCTCTCTCTCTCTCTCTCTCTCTCTCTCTCTGTGTGTGTAATGAAGGGGGCTTGGAATTAGACTCAAAGGGAGCCCATGGGCATCGATATGCCCGGGCAAGTATGGAGGCCCAACATTAATGAGTGTGAAAAGGTGGGCAAGTATATAAGTGAATGTTGTAACTAGGGACATTAATCACTTTTTGACTAATAAAATCCTACTTCTTGGAGCTCCATGCTTCTATGGCTATGGTGGTACTCCCTTGAGTGCATGTGGATAAGTGCAATCTCTTTATTTCTTTATCTCTCCATCATTACAGTGGTATTAGAGCCTTGTCTTTAATCCAAGTTTTTTGAAAGTTTTTAAAATTTTTGGAATTTTTTGGAGTTACTAGGAAATTTTCTTGATTTTGATTGATTTCTTGATCAAGAAATGGGGCATGGGGAGTGTGGAATTCTGGAATTCTCTTGGATTTTTGAATTAATTAATGTTTTGGGGGGCTACGGGTCACTGTGGACCAAAAATTAGGACAGCTGCTCCAAAATTTGAGGGACGACCAAATTTGGGAAAATTTTAAATTAATCATGATTAGTGACCTTAATCCAAAACATTTATGCCTCTTTCTTCTTCTCCACATGCTTGATTCTGAGGAAAAATAGGGTTTCATCTTCTTGCCATTGAGCAACATTGTTTTAGGGTTTTGAGGGAGCATTTCATGAGCTTTCAATTGATCCTATCAATTCTTTGATTCAAGTTTTCTTCCATGGAGAAGACATGCCGATTCGCTTGCTATTTCTGAGGGTCTTTGGCGGCCGTTTTGCTGTGATTCAAGTTCCAGATAGCAAGAGCATTTAAGCTTAGCCTAAGCTTAGGCAAGCTTAATCTTGGCAACAAGGAGTCAAAAGGGCTGCAATTTTACTGGACAAACGTTGTCGTGAGGAGGTACACCATTCAAGATGCGATTTAGCATGCTTATGATCATCTCCTTCAAGTCTTCAACACTCAACAACTATGCAAGGAGTAAGGATTTTGTTAATGCCTTTGAATACCATTGATGAAAGCATTGTATGATGGCATTTTCAGCTCTTTGAGCACTATGGTTTCAAGCCTTTTGAAAACTTTTCTTTAAGCTATTTGAACACCATAGATTGAAGTCTTTGATTGCCAATGCTTCAAATACTTGCATGCTATATGAAATGGTGGAGTGCTCATGACATGTGGAAGCTTTTGCATGGCCATTATATCCACCATTGAGGGGATTTTGGAATGCATCACATGAACTCTTTGCTTTGCTTAAGCATTAAGTAAGCATCACTCTTTTGGTGTTCATTGAATCATTGGAGTTCTACTTGCCATTTTGTTGATTGTCTTGTTCATTGGTGAGGGCTATGGAGTAAAGGCAAAGGGCTGAAGTGATGCAAATCAATGAGGTGTGGTTCCATAATGTTGCCAAATACTAGCCTAATGCAAGCACATGCATGTGTCTACATGGGCCAATGATTACATTGATCTTGGGAATTCCAACTTGAAGCTAATCCTTGCAATTCATTTATCTTGTGATTCACATGATGTGTTGGATGCTATGTGGATGTTGTTTTTGTGGTGATTGGTATAACGAAGCTACTTTGGATGATTGGGGGAAAGCATGAGTACATGCTCTTTGTAATGATGAAATGAAAATAGCATGAGTCATGCTAAACACATTGTAAGTGTTCCTACCTTATCTTTTTGAAGCTACATCCACATACACCTCACTTGTACTCTCACTTCAATTCATAGTATCTAGTATACTTGTGAGGGTGCCTCGGGCATTGGTGGAGGAGAGGCCCGGGGGGAGCATGGCATGAACTCTCCTTGTTGTGAGTGCTTTTGGTAAAGCATCAAGGAGAGGGATTAGGTACTTGGATGTGAAGACTTGGCCCCAACTTATGCCTAGAATCGGACTAGGTACGAGGGTGGGAAGGCTTGGCTAGGAGATCGGTAAGCATAAAGCACTCCTTCGACACACACTCAACTATATTGCAAGCATGCCGAGGCTATGGAAGCCAATTGTCACTTGATTGGGCATGCCATGGATACTTGATAATGGCCAAAGCATAAGAGTTGCATGAGCAAGTATATGCTTTTGATAGTGATCACTCGGGGCATTATATCATGATTGGATATTGGGAAAGTGCTTATGGATTTTGATTGAGATTTGGGCCAAATTACGGGGAGACTATGGCAAAACATTTGTGATTTTCCTACACTCTACATTGGGCACAGAAGTGAAATTCAGTCCCAATCCATTCAAGATCTCTCAAGGCTCTTTGAAATCCTTAAAAGGGCATCTTAAGGTGAACCTAACTAGCCATCAAGTGGTTGATTTGGACACCATCTTAGGGTACAAAGGGGACAGTTCTGTCAGGCTGAAAACCCTAATTCAGTCAAAAACAGTGCGGATTGAATTGAATTGAAGGTGTTTACATAGCTTAAGAACACTACCTATAAGAGCTTCCAAATGAGCCAACAAGTTCCCAATTCCATTACCGTTTGGATGGTCAACCCCTCATAGTTGACTTTCAGCTAAAAGTCAAAACATAAAGGTGCTCAAAGTGGTGATCCAAGGTGATAGAAGTGTTCCTCTCATTGAGACAAACGTGACAAGCCTTTGATCATTCAATTATTTCTTCATTTATCTCCTCCATACATTTGGATGAATCTGATTGGCCCCTCAGAACCTTAATTTAAAATTTTTCGAAAATCTGGACCCCCAGAAAAAGGCCTTTTGAACATATTATAATTGATTTCTAATGCACCTTCTGAAAATCTTTTTGAACTTCTGTTTTGGGAAAATTTATTTTAATAAGAAGAGATATTTTTCCATCCAAAAATATCCAAAATCTGAATAACCTCTCTCTAGAACATTTTCTATCTCTAAGCCAAAACAGGTAAAAACAAGATCTTTCTTTTCTGAAGAGGGATTTGATTATAGGGGAAGATACTGGACATCCTGAGAGACTGGGGAGGAATCTTACACACTTGCTACTTTTAGCCGCATGATGAATCGTATTTTTTTTGAAATATCAACACTTTGTTATTGTTTTCTTTGATGATATCCTTGTTTTTAGTAGAGATGAAGTAGAGCATAAAGAGCATTTAGCTACTATTTTTAAACTCTTGAAAGAAAATCAATTGTATGCTAATCCTAAGAAGAGTTCTTTATTCCAAAAAGAGATTGAGTATTTAGGTCACAAAGTATCTACCGAAGGTACTAGAGCTAACCCTAAGAAGATTCAGACCATTTAGACTTGGCCAATCCCTAAGAATGTTAGTGAAGTTCGTTGCCTTTGTAGTTACTATAGAAAATTTGTTCGTAATTTTTCTTTAATTGCAATGCCTTTGGCCCTGCTTCTTCGTATGCAGATTGTTTTCCATTGGGGTGAAAGCCAACAAAAGTCCTTCGATATGTTGAAGCATATTTTAACTCATGCCCCAGCTCTTAAGTTATCTGATTTTTCTCGTCCTTTCTTCCTTGTAGTTATTGATGCCATTGGATCAGGCATTAGTTTAGTTCTTATGCAAGATGGACACCCCTTGCATATGAGAGGTGTAAGCTCAAGCCCTCTGAGACTAAGTATATCACATACGACAAAGAACTTCTTGTCGTTGTTCATGCACTTCGTATGTGGGAACATTATCTTATGGGTTCTGAGTTTATGAGATTAAGACTGACCACAACAGAGTATTAGACATTAACTTACTCAACCTTTGATTTCAGACCGTCATATTCAATGGCCTTCTTTTATTCAGAGTTTTCATCCTCTTATTCAGTATCAACCTGGCAAAGAAAATGTCACTAGTGCATTAAGTAGATGTTCATCAATTGCTAATATTTATATTCTTGACTTTCATACTTTTGATGCTATGCGTGACACATATAACAATGATCCACCATGGTTGAAAGTCAAAGCTAATAATTATATGCCTATTGATAGCAATTCTTATAATGATGGTTTTCTCTTTTTCGAATAGAATTTGTGTGTTACTCTTCCTTTTAGACAAACTCTTTTAGAAGAAGTACACAATCCTCCTTATATGGGTCATCGAGGTTTACTTCCTACCTTGAAAGCACTCATTAACGATTTTTATTGGCCTACTCTCAAGAATGATGTTGCTACTTTTGTTTCTGAATCTCTTGTATGCCAAAGAGTCAAGCGGCGACATCATGGGAAGCAGCATGGCTTACTTATGCCATTGCCTATTCCTAATCACCCTTGGGAAGAAATTTCCATGGAATTTATTACTGGATTGCCTGTTTACTACTGCACGTAATGATATGCTTTGGACCATCATAGTAGATAGATTTAGTAAGCAAGCATATTTCATTGCATGTAAAAAAACATTGTCTACATATCAAGAGCTATTCATATTTTTATAAGGAATGTTTCCACACATCATGGATTGCCAAAGGTGATTGTTTCTGATAGAGATTCTAGATTTTGTAATCGTTTTTTGGTTTGCCTTATTTTCTAACCTTGGTTCTAAAATTGATTTTACTTCTGCTTTTCATCCTGAAAGTAATGGTCAAACTGAAGCTACAAATAGTATAATTTTAGTTTGCTTAGATCTTATGCTATGTCTAGACCAAGTACTTAGGATCAGCACCTACATTTACTCCATTTTGCTTATAACAACACACCACACTCAGCTACTGGAAAAGCTCCCTTTCAAATAGTGTATGGTACAAAATTACCAACACCAGTTTCTCGACTTTCACACAATGTTCTAGCAGCCGATGACTTTATTAGAGACCATACCCGCATTCTTAGAGAAGTGCATGTGAGGCCATAGCTAAATATCAAGAACAATATGCGAAACAAGCCAATAAGAGATGACAAAAAGTCACTTTCAACATAGGTGATTACGTTTAGCTTTGTATAGAAAAGCGTAGACTTAAGAGTGTTGAGAAACACTCTGCATTTAAACTAGCGCCTCATTTTTTGGACCTTTTAAAATTCTTGCAAAGATTAATGAGAATTATTTTCGCCTGGATGTTCCATCTCATTGACGTATCCATAACTCATTTCACATTAGTATTTTGCGTCCTTTTAGAGGTACTCTACTTGCTCACCCAGTTTATGATGACCCCCCATTGTTATAAGAAGACTCCGAGATTCTAGAACCTGAGATTATTCTCGACCATGACCAAACTTCTACATGCGAAGGAAATGTTTATCATCGATATTTAGTCAAATATAAAGGCCACCCCATAGAAGAGGCGCAATGGATTCCTGATCATGCCCTCGCCCTCCCCTGTCCTTCCTTAATCGCATCTTACCACGGACACTAGCCCATGATTTTAATTCTGTGAGACAACTGAGCTCAATTGATGCTCACCCCCAAGGCATGTTATGTTGGGGGCGAATAAGTTTGGGAGGCCTCCCTTATTTCGTCCGCAATTGCAAGCTTACCATGCGTATGTGGGTGATTTCGTACGTGTGTATGAGTACGGGATGCATCGCCATGATATTTTTATTGTTATTGATATGGTTATTTTATATTTGTCAATTAATGTATTAATTGACGACGTAGTTGTTGTAAAGTGCAGATTATTGAACAAGATAATGGAGGTAAGTTGGTCGAGGTCCGAAAATATTTATTATGACTCGACTATGGTTTGGGTAGCCATTATTTGATTTTTGAGCAACGTGCACCACTTATTTCATTTTGGGCGATGTCTACATTTTCTAGAGCGTGTGAATGCTCTCTTATGATTTATTATTTTTGGACACAATTGTGATACAATTGTAAGGTTATAGTTTCACTTTATTTTTGTGTGCATGTGTGTGTGTTCGTGCGTGCGCGTGTGTGTGTTAAAATGAAATTTGGCAAAATACCTTTGAAAATTGATACCATAGGCCTGTGCAAAATTCAAATCAAGCCTCTCGATTGGATTGGCTTAGTTAACCCTTATAATTCGGACTTTTCACATCATGTGCAGGAGGATTTGCAAATCCTTTGCTGTCTCTTGGCCCTAAGGTTAAATTAAATGATAACATCAATATATATGGCACCGTTAAGAAATGAGCTGTCGTGACCACACGGTCCGTCGATGCGAATAAATGAATTGCAAATGCGCAATGGGGGGGCACCTTATTATATAACATGGATCATAATTAAATAGCGTTGGCAACCGTATATCCACACGCGCGCGCACACACACACAGACCTTTATTTAAAAGCATTTAACAAATTGACTCTGGATGGCAAAAAGAGAGAGGGGTTGTTGAACTTTGTTTACACTCGGATGCTTTTTCTTCACGTCTTTTCTGGTGCGAAAAGCGCACCCTGCTCACATGCAGGCTCGCCACCTCAGTGGGCAACAAGACAAGGACCCTTGATTTGAAGTCCAGGCTCACCTTCTGCTGCTGCCGCTACAACAGTAGTCACACGCGCGCGCGCCCGCACACACACCCCGCATTACTCAGTCCTCGATTTAAATGCTAAGTAACATTTTAACTAATTACTACCACCTGTAGCCATCTGCAAATGACGTGCAGGCTCGGCGCAGCAGCAGCCGCCTCGATTTAACTTCATAATAGCCTGTCAAGATTCTATTAAAAGAAGATTATTACGCAATTGCAATTGTTTAGCCGCTGGCGTAGGAGTCTAATAGATATCCAGGACCAGGTCAGTGTCTACTTTTGAAGGTTGCGGAGCCCTTCTAAGGGCAATTTGACCTGCTAAAGAAGTATGAAAGAGAATCGAGTACTGCTAAAAAATTTGCCCTTCACATGGAAGGGTGAAAAAAATTGAACCTTGTACATGAAGGGCATGTAGGTATTAGTTTGTTGCTTCTTTAGATACACATTACACAATACTAGTTAATAGCTTATTACGAAAACTGATGAAGCTTTATAACAGAACCATGGTGATCAAGAAAAAAACAAACTTTATAACCAAAGAGATTGTAGTACAGTGGGTCAATGGATATATTGTTACCATAATGAGTCAATGACTTAACAATTTCATTTCATTTGTAAATGTTTTAGAAAAGAACTTTAAAGATAACCTTTATGTTGGCCGTGTTTTGAAGGGCAAAGGAAGAAATATGCCCTTCACATTGAAAGACAAATTTGAAAGAGGCCTTCTTAAGAAAAAGCATACCCTACTTGCAAAAAAAAACACTGATATCCTGTCTCTTGAATCAGTAGATCAGAAAGCACATTAGTTAGTACCACACAGTAATATCTTGCAGTCACTTCAGTAGATCAGAAAGCACATTAATTAGTACCACACAGTAATATCTTGCAGTCACTTCACTTAATTAATCAACCAGAGGTTTCTACCAGATCACAAGATTCAGCTACAGCAGCTTTGCATCAGGGATCAATAGAGACAAACACACACGCCAGAAATGTAAACAAAAGTAGCATCTCCAAAAATACAAGCTTGAGCTGCAGCTGCCCCATTACATGAAGATGACGCAGAAAATCAAGACCTTTGATCCACATCTTCAAATTTGAGTATAATAAAAGTTACATGAAAGGCAAGCTTAAGCTTGATGATTTCATCCTCTATTAATGGAGCTCAAAATTCTCAAAAGTCCCGGACTTCAAAGTGCTCTCTATTCTTGAGCACGATATCATACATGTGCATTGTTTTGAACTTCCTGAAGTCGGTGGGTAGAGAGATGAGAAGAGAGCTGGAGTAGCATCTGTGGAACTGGAGCTTGTCCGGGTCATCGTTGGGGTACCTTTGCCATCCCAGGTGGATTAATTTCTCCTCCAAATCAGCATAGGAAGAGATCACATGCTTTGTGGGAAGGTAGACCAAAGCCTTGCGCCTGCCATGTTGAATGTCAAGCCCATCAATGGATTCGATGAGGGGGTTCTGCACAAGCTTTGCTACACCATTTCTGAACACCCAAACACCTGCCATGCTAAGATTTCTGTGCTGGAGAGTCTTGTGTGTGTGTGTGTGTGTGTGTATGTGTGAGAATTTGAGAGGATAAGGCACGAAACAAGAGATTTCTATACCAAAAGGAAGAAGAGACAATTATGCTTTGAATCTTGACATGAAACCTGAGGAAGGTGAATCTTAATTAGTATGTGGAGAAAGTCATGCGAAAAGGCAGGTTGATGGCTGCAATAACACGAGGAAGAGGCTTGTCTTCAGGGGTGAGCTGGTTATATGTGCTAGAATATTCATCAAAAACAAAAACAGGAGGGGGAGAGAGAGAGAGAGAGAGAGACACACACAGAGAGAGAGCACAGGAGCTGAAGCTGAAAAAGAGGTGATCTAGTTGTGAAGAACTACAATATAAATGAGGGCCGGAGGGGCTTGGGAGAAATTAACGTGAGTAGCTCGCAAAGTTGATGAGGTTTATATCTAGATGAGCCTACAAGGGCCTGCATAGCTGCTGCCAACAAGGTTGTAGTGATGAGTGATGGGAAATGCCGGTGGGATTGATTGCCCAAGAGAAAAATAGAGAGATTTTGTTCTTTTTTTTCTTTCCCTCTCCCCCCCTCTCTCTCTCTCTCTCTCTCTCTCAAAAAAGAAAATTAAAGATCATAACAACAGCCGAGAGGAATTTTGTGGGATTTGAGAATTTAGGTGTCCTCCCTCTCTCTCTCTCTCTCTCACACACACACACACTCTGTTCTCTCTCTCACTCTCTCTCTCTCTCTCTCTCACTCACACGCACGCACGAAAGAGGGGGACTCTCTCTCTCTCACACGCACGCACGAAAGAGGGGGAGGGTTATGAGTACCCCCTTTGCTCTGGTCGTATCATATCACAGTGAGATTCCAAGTTGCCATACGTGAAAATGAGTAGCGGGGTTCACGAGGCATTTCTTTTTCTCTCTCTCACACATACTCTCTCTCTCACTCACTCACTCAGAGTCTCTCCTCCCTCTCTAGTCTCTCTCAAAAAGCGCAAGCGCGCGCGCACACCATATTAGTCTCTCTCAAAAAGCGCAAGCGCCCATATTGATGACGAACAACTAGAGACCCACCTCGTTACAAAAGTTGTCCTCGTTGAGTGCAACTTGAAAGCCGCTTTGGTGCTGGATAAACCGAGGCTGATATGAAAGAAGAAAGAAAGGAGATTTAGAGTGACAAAGGGAGTTCCAATGGATGGAGGACACACCTAGGAAGCTAAAGAAAGGAGGTATATGGAGATCCCAATGCTAAGGAATGTTCTTTCTTCACAACGAAGATGATAGTTTTGGGTATAATATTTGCCCTTACCTAGCATGCTAGTCTCTGGGACGGAGAGACAACTTTTGAAGAAACCTTAGAAGATGAAGAGTGGGTTTTTCATACCGGTGCAACATGAGGCAAACGGTAATAAATTGTGCTCATGTTCAAGGACATCTATAGAATGCAAGGAATATCAAGATCTACAACAAGTTGCACTAGCAACTCTTGGGAAGTAGAAGTTGTTCTCACACACACAGACACAACATTGGTGGTGCCATGCTAGAAATTCCACAACTCAAATGGGCATCCAACCCCCTTAGCCACTATAGTGCCTAAAAATTTGAAAATACATCAATAAATAATGAAACTAAACCAATCACCTTGAAATCTACTCCACTAACTTTAAAAATGGCCTATAAGAATTCAAAAACCACCATGAAGGGTAATGTGATGGCATTTCCTTCAAGTTTGCCTCCATATTATATTTTTCCATGCGAATTGTCTCATGGTAGGTGGACGAAAAAAAATGTAGCATATGAACACTTGTGTAGGAAATAAAGATGGTACACTTTTCCTATGGTGGAGTTAACTAGGTAGTGACAAAACACATTAGTAATTCCATGTGAAAAAATTTACATATTCACGTGTCATGCTTACAAAAAGGCATAGTTCTAAGAGCAACTCCTTACCGCGCCAAAATAAACACAATTATGAAAAGGTGAATCTTAGAGCCCCATGCTACATCATGATAATGGGTGCAATGGGACAATATCAAGGGCTGGATAAGGATTTTGGTAAATTTGGTGTCCCACACTCAATTTATAAATCTTCGCAGACTAAGATGTTGAATTGGTGGCTCAAACTTTGAGAGAATGGCTTTTCCTCCACTAATTGCAATAGAGCTAACAAAAGATAAGCTTCTAGAAAAATAGCTTAGCACCATGAAATTAGAGAAAGCTCATCTCAACTTACAAAATGCATGGAACACCTTTTTTGAATAGCATTTGCAATGCTACTTTTGTACCATTAATACCACGGGGGACATGCCCCTTGACATGCTTTGTATGCATGGCATGTCTCTCAAAGAACCAAAGTAAATATGTGAACACCACAAGGGAATTATATCGCATCATCTATGTGCCATGTGAACACCACAAGGAAATTATATCGCATCATCTCTATTTGTGAATTTCTAATCCACTCATCCTTCACTTGCATAAAACATTAGGCAAATTTTGGCCTAAAAATGGGCCTCTAAGAAATGACATGTCAACTTTTTCTTAAAAAATGGGTTGATGGTGCAAATCAAATCAAAATTTATCGGAGATTGTAGATTGGTAATCTACTCTTCGAGATCCTTCCAATCATATATAGCATGATGGGAATTTTTGCATGTTCAAGAAGTTCCCAAATGGGTGATGATGTGGCATGGTTAATTTTTTACAAACTAAATCAAAATTTATCCAGATTATAGATTGGAATCTACTCTTTGAGATCTTTCCAATGATACATCGCATGATGGGAAATTATGCATATTCAAGAAGTTTCCAAATTGGTGATGTGCCAATTTGGGAACTTCTTGAGTATGGAAAATTGCCCATCATGCTATATATCATTGGAAAGATCTCGAAGAGTAGATTCCAATCTATAATCTGGATAAATTTTGATTTAGTTTGTAAAACATTAACCATGCCCAATCTACAATCTCCAACAAATTTTCATTTGATTTGCAAAAATTTAACCCTCATCCCATTTTTTAAAAAAGAAAAAATTGACATGGTATTTCTTAGAGGGCCCTTTTGTAGTCTAAATTTTGCCTAATGCTACTTATGGCATGTTCTCTATGTGACTTTTCATCTTTACATAGATGACTCAGAGTCCATACCATGATGACAATTCGTCATCAATCAACAGATCTCAACTTACGAAATGCATGGAACACCTTTTTTAATAGCATTTCCAGTGCTACTTTTTTTGCCATGAGTACCATGAGGGACCATACATGCGATTTGGCCATGGGAAAACCGTTCAATTTATAAAGAAATTAGAACTAGCAAATCCAAAATCCACACCAGTTACACACCTAGATTCCACATTAAAGTAACTC
This sequence comes from Cibotium barometz, assembly GCF_041138505.1. Classification (NCBI taxonomy): domain Eukaryota; kingdom Viridiplantae; phylum Streptophyta; class Polypodiopsida; order Cyatheales; family Cibotiaceae; genus Cibotium; species Cibotium barometz. The sequence goes on along the minus strand of NC_141051.1, from coordinate 3,761,782 downwards.
TGTACATTGTATGTTTCACTCATTTATTTATTTAAAATGGAGTGTTGGAGAGGCTGAGAGGCTAATCCTTACTAAACTATCTTTGTTAAAGGTTATTTCACACACATTATGAATAGAACATTAACGTATTCATGTAAGGTTGTACATCTTCCTATCACTTCACTAAACTGGACCATCTCATGTGGAATATAAAACCAAAAGAATTAAAGGCCGTTCGCACTTTGAAAAAGTCCAAAGATAAAAAGTTTGTTGTTACCATGTCTAAAAAGCACAGTTACATGCACACATCTAGATGTCGCTTTTTATATGAATCGAGGTAAGGTTAAATTAAACCTTTGGAAGTGATATGTCAAAACTCCGTAGCATTAAAGTGCTAATCTAAAAGGTCCTTCGCTCGGTTGAGTTAATGCTTAAGTTTCTTTTCAAAACTTTGACCATAAACTTATACAACTAACATATAAGAGATTTGATTATATCCCACTCGATTTCTTTTTTTTTTAAAGAGCATCTACAAAGGCTTTTATTCTTGGATTTGGTATTCTAACATATTTTAAACTTGGGTATGTACAAACATACATTCTACATTTTAAAGCTATTCTTGGATTTGGTATTCTAACATATTTTAAACTTGGGTATTTATGTTTAAGTCTACCAAACATACATTCTAATATTATATACCTATGTATAAATATCTCCACAAAGTTCTTTCTTAAGGGGGAATGTATGTGTTGTTGTGTGTGTGTGTGAGAGAGACAGAGATAGAGACAGAGACAGAGACAAAGACAGACAGATCGTAGAACCCATATATATCATGTGGATTCAAGGGTATTTAAAAAAACTCCTTATCTATGACTTATGTTTTTAATACCCATTTTCTAAAGTTAAGGGTAATGAATAGCACCACTATTTTCTTGCTTTATTAGCCTTGGTAAAAACTTGCACCACTCTATTCTTGCTCTTTAGCAACCTTGGCAAAAAATTAACCTATACAAAAAAAAAAACTTGATTGCATAATCCAGTGGACTTGTCTATCTTAACCATGAGTTTAGATACGTAGGAATCTAGGATCTAAAGTTTTACTCTTTACTCTACCCTTTTACCTTCTTCTCTTCACCATCTACAAATCAATCAAATCACTTGATGCATGTACTTTAACTTTTGCCTATATTTACCATCAATTAAGTCACTACATACATGTGTACTTTAACTTTTTCCGATATTTACCTTTTAAATATGTACTACCTACCCATTATTATAACTTTAAGTACTAAATTCAGCCAACAACTTGCCCATAGTAAAAAAGAGGATGTAAAATCAAGTGTTTTAATAGTTAGAAAGGATGCACCCTATATTATTACAACAAGAAAAAAAAATACCTCATGGTAATATAGATGTTTCTAGATGCATTGCTAGGTGAACTTCAAAGTAGGGCCTTAACACTAGTTTGGTAATAGGAAAGAAAAGGGTCCGTGGACATATTTATGTCATGTTTTACTGACCAACTTTATGGAATTATTTAGAACACATGGATAGTGAAAATCAAAGGTTTCTTTTTCTTATATCATCAGGTACATAGTGAAGGAAATTTGTAATTTTTTGGGATCGCATTGGTTATCTCTAGGCTTTCAATCTCATAAGAATTCATAGGCCAAATTACAGTCATAATGTAGAGCTGTTTGGACTATATTTGGATCAAAGGCTTTAATTAGCCAATTTCTCATAAACAAAAATATGGTCTAATACAATCTATCTTAGGCTCAAAAATCAACTAGAACTCCAAAATTTAGGTCTTAATGAAAATTCTAATGTATTCAGCTATCTCAAAAAATAAATTTAAGGACTTTTATAGATAATCAAACAAGCATAGACTAGGACCAAATCTTGCGCACATGTTCTGTACAATGTTGTGCTTTACTGGTGCATTTTGTGAGAGTCAATCACATATACACATATCCTTTTAGACACTTTATTTTAGACGAAAGTTTCTAATTTTTGAACCATATTTATTACTATATAATGAGACTACTTCACACATTTTTAAACATCTCGTAAGGCTTTAACTAGTTATTTTATATAACAATAAACACTATTTTTATAAGTTTCTCACTGGATGATCCAAATATAAGCAAGGGTTTGTATACGTTGTTTTGTTATCAATGCAGTTTTGAAAGTTAAGACCATCACCTTATCTTCTAACTTAATTGAAATATTTAGATATGTATTCTTGATCGATTACTTTAGTGGAGACATTTATTTATTAGTATAACTAAAGTAAATCATCATATATGCTCACACTATTATCATATTTTAGGTCTTAAAGACTCAACAACTAAAAAGAGATTCTAAGAAGTAGATCTAATTGAATTAATTATTAATGTAACAATTTTTTAATCATGAAAAATCTATCTCTCGTCTCTTAAATATTATGTAAGGTTTAGGAGAAATTTATAATGAGTCGATATCATTTTTTTCTTGCATGTAGGAACCTATTTGGTAATTTGAAACCTGTTTGGATTATAATGCTAGATATATCTCTACTTATGGTGATTTCTCAATTATATTTAAGGTTATTTTTATCATTTTAATACTTTTCTAAGGTTTGCCACATTCATGAAGATATGCCTTAGAAGAGAAATGCTAAAATACTACTCCTATTCACAAGATATGATTTTTTTAGCAAACCCCTCAAAAGACATATTTATGTCGCGTTGAGCTACCAAACTAGTGTTAATTAACAAAAAATCCCCAGTATATCCTCCAACACATTCTCCATTCCCTCTCTCCATCAATGTCATTACAACTTCTTGCACAAATGTGTGTGTGTGTGTGTGTGTGTGTGTGTGTGTGTGCACGCACATGTTTACACATGTGGATAAGTGTGCATAAGATATTTGAAAAATAAAGAAAGATGAATACCTTTATTATAGGATTTGTAGAAAAAAAATTGATATGGGTCATGCATTTGGAAACAATGGTGTAGAGATTGCTTGTGTTCCTTCATCATATCCATACAAATTAGGTGTGGATCAAGGGTATAAAGCTTTAAGGAAAAAATTCAACATAGGAAAGGTAATTTGAGAGCATTCCACTTGGGTTGATACTTGTTAAGGTGGACTCAAAAGTATTATCCCAAATATTGGTAATGTGTTACACTCAAAGTTTGCTCGAATTCAAATTTTCAAGTTCCTAAAATATATAAAAGAAATAACGAAAAATATTGTAAGGAACCCACCACTCTCTTCAAGTAACTGATCTAGCTCACCCTCTCTCTTTCTTTTGGGGGGACAATATTACACAATACTTTTACTTGGACCTCAAACCCATCCCTCTATCTCCCTTTTCTTGGTGGCTGTTCTAGACTACCCATTTTAGAGTTGTGGAGTACATGTTTTGACTCTCTCTCACTCTCGTTCTCTCTCTCTCTCTCTCTCTCTCTCTCTCTCTCTCTCTCTCTCTCTCTCTCTCTCTCTCTCTCTCTCTCTCTCTCTCTCTCTCTCTCTCTCTCTTACCGGCCAATCAGCCCGTGTGGCCACTGCCTAGATTGACCATTGTGCAACAAACCGAGTCTTCCTTGTTTTGTAACAAACTCGTAACATCTTCTTGAAGAATGGGTAGTACCCATGTAGTTGGATAGGAAAAGGGGAATTAGTCGGATAAGGGGATATAGGGGTTAGGGAAGACTTGGTCTACCTGACTGAGATTGTAGGGAAGGAGTGCATTACTATTTGGATAATCCAAGAATCATGGCAGGTCTACTTGGGCCCAAAGGAGAGGAACAGTACTGAATAGGAAGACAGCAGAGTTGAGAGAGCAGTTCATGAGTAGAGTTCTTGCTAAGGCATTGTACTATATTGCTATTACTCAAGAATGCCACATGGGTTGATCCTCGTCTTATTGGTCTTTGTCTTACTTCTGTTCATTCTACATATCTCTATCTATTCAATATTCAATCATGTTAAGTGTAGTCATGTCTGGATGCATATCACAATCCAAATTCAGGATAGACTTAGGAAGTAACCTTCTTTGCAGTCATCATGATCAATCTCCCCATGTTTAGGTAAACAGGAAGCTCAACATCCTAGTGTTGGCTTATTGGGCATAGCTGCATTAGTCGTTTCTCCTCCAAAGCTGACTAGGTGGTCTGAAACCACATAAGTGCTAGGTCTAGACCAGATTCTGAAAATTTTGGCGATCCTTGTTGGGACCTGGTACACCAGGTAGGGGAGTAGGAAGATAGAGTCTAGTTCTAGGTTAGTCGTGCATAATGAGTCAGTAGAGTAAAGCCAGTGGAAATAGATTTAGAAAAGAAGTGCATACACAGTCGTGTGAGGAATGTTCATAGAGTCACAAGAGTATAATGAAGTATGCTTGGATAATGAAGGGAGCTCAAATAAAGAGACTCCTAGAAGAGATTCCGCACCAACTAGAATGGCAGATTCAGGAACCACTAAGAAATCAAGAAGGAGATCACTAAAATAAGAGCCATAAAACAGGAGGCAGGAAGCTCAAGAAGAAGAAGAACCCGCAAATGTGGGAAGGATATCTCTCAAATACCCTTAGTTCAAGGGCAAGGGCAACGAGAATGGGTGCCAAGGCCACTAGCCAGCTAGTATGCACAATATGATTTGGAGTACTTCCAAACATTTGAAGATTTGAAGAAAAAGCACCCTTCCAAAAAAAATTCAAGAAATACAAGACCATAACAAAAGTATTAAAAAGGTACATAGGCTAACTTAGAAGAAGAGGTCAATAGAGGACTATGCGACTGAATTTTAAGCACTGCTAGTGTGTCTGGATCAGCCCAATAGACCTGCTCCAGCCACACTGAGCCAGTGGTTCTCATGAGAGGACTGAGGGAAAAGCTCCAAACAGCAGTCGCCTCATATAACTTGGATTCCCTCACCTTCAAACAAGTGGTGGCAGGGCAACTAGAGCTAAGGGGATCTTGAAGTAAACAAGCAAAGATCCTAATAAGAAGAAGAAGGATAAAAGGAAGGAGGAAGAAACTTCCGAATTAGATTCCAAAAGAGAAGACACCTCGGAATCACAGTCCAGCCAGGAGTCGAATACTGAAGAGAGAAAGCCCATGAAAAAGAAAGGCAGAAAGCAGGTAGTAAATGTTCAAGAAGAACTAAAGGCTACTCTAGCCAAGATTTCCACAGAGGACACGCAGGATCTGGACTCAGATTGGTCGTCTGGTGCACAAGGTGTAACAATCAGAGTCACATGAAGGAGGAGTGCTAATTGAAGAACACGTAGCAGATATGCACTATCTATAGAAGGAACGATCACACCGTAGCAGATATGCACTATCTATAGAAGGAACAATCACACTGCAGAGCAGAGACGTGTTTCTACAATACTCGGTATAGGAATCCGAGAGTGATGGAAAGGCAGCAGCAAAGCAAGACCCATCCGTCAACCAAGTCGCCACAGAACCTCAAATCAATAGACTGTATGGAAGAGGAGGTAGAAGGTTTGAGCCACCAAGGGGAACTTGATTCTACAGCAATGGTCTAGGGCATAGACAAAATAACTGCACCATATTTCAGCACCATCACCAAGAACTACACAAGAGGCAAGGATGAAAAGGGAGGCAAACCCAACAAGAGATAATGCAGTTATAAACGTGGTAAAGGTGGACCATGGGGCAGGTAAAGAATAAGAAAAGCCACCAGAGGTGATGGTTGTGATCACAAGGGCTTCTCAAGACGTTGACAGGTAGGAATTTTGAGCCAAAACAAAAACAGAAGCCAGAACAGTGGGCAAGGCAGTAGAGAGTCCATGAGCAAATCACCCATTTGGTGCAGAGTATACAAGGGATGGTGCAAACAATGCAGGAAAGCCCTCTCCTAGGAGAGAATTCTGAGGAGAATCCGGATATAGCAAGATTGGTCAAGAAAAGGGAAGAAATTACAACACAAAAAAAGCTGGTGTGCAATGGTAGAGCAACCGAAGAAAGGGTACTAAAGTGCCAACTGGACCCAATTACAACCTAGAGCAACGGAAGTGTCGCGAGAAAGAAAATGAAAGGAAATTTGGAAGGAATCTGGATAGGAAAACTTACAAGGGAAAGTTAGGAAAAGGAAAGGAAGCAAAGAAGGAAGAAGGAAGAATGTACAGAGACCAAGGTGTGCCCACTGACAAGGAGAAAAACAGTAACTCCATGAAGGAATATGACCTTTGGGAGGATCTTAGCAAGATGAAACTGAACATCACATTGGATCAAATGCTAAACCTAGTTCCCAATTACAAGAAAAATATGCTTCAGGACATAGTTCCAAAGAAGGAAGAAGGAAGAATGTACAGAGACCAAGGTGTGCCCACTGACAAGGAGAAAAGCAGTAACTCCATGAAGGAATATGACCTCTGGGAGGATCTTAGCAAGATGGAACTGAACATCACACTGGATCAAATGCTAAACCTAGTTCCCAATTACAAGAAAAATATGCTTCAGGACATAGTTCCAAATGAGAAACTGGCACGTAGATGCCTTGAACCAAAAAATCTAGTAGTAGAATGCAAGAATGGGGAAACAGTCCAAGACCATGACACATCCATTCCGAAAGTGGCCATTATGATCAGAGAGTAGACATTGGCGAGGGTCATGTTGTATGGAGGATGTTGTATGGAGGATCAAGAGTGAAAATAATATTAGATAGCTTGGCCAAAAAGCTAGGTATCATGGACATGCACCAGCTCCGTTCCAAATCCGCATATGGATAACCAGAGAGGAGTCCAACCAGTTGGAATAATTAGGGGAAAACAAATAGAAGTGGTAGGATGCATGTTCGCCTACCGTGTTCGTAGTCCTCAAAATGACTATGAACAAATAGAAGTGGCAGGATGCATGTTCACTACCATGTTCATAGTCCTCAAAATGATTGCGATAGCAGATGCATATCCCATGTTGTTGGGAAGACTATGGCTCGGAAGCGGAAGGGTCAAGCACAACTGGGATATAGACAAAAAAGAATGTTTTCATCTCGGTCTCACAGAGGAAAAGACAAGCTGAATTTGGCCAGTCAACCACTACATGCAGGTCTAAATTATCTGGATGGGGTAGAAGACAACAAACAAAAGCACACCATGAAAAAAATCTAGATCTGTTGTCACTATTTGAGGTGGATATAGAAAGGATTGTACAGAAATACAATCCAAAAGTCTTGGTGGCTCACCCTAAAGTGCTACTAAATGAAGACAATGCAAAGAAAGATAAGAAAGGCACTCAGGATAGTGTGGTAGAACTGTAGGAGGCTGAGTAGGAAAAGGCTATGATGGCTCTCAAGCAAGAGGAAGCCCAGCTCAAGAAGGAGGCCCAGCTATGATGGCTCTCAAGCAGGAGGAAGCCTAGCTCATGGTGGAACATCAAAGTCCAGGAAGATGATCTCAAAGAAGTAAACCTGGGGGATGACCATAAGCCCAAAACAATTAGACTTAGTGCTAAACTAAATCAGGAATTCAAAGGAAGACTCCTAGAACTGTTGAAATCATACAAAGATGTGTTCGCCCCTCGAACTACTCCGACATGAAGGGGATTGATCCTAGATTCTACCAACACAAGATAAACCTAAAAGAGGATACAATTCCTATCAAACATTGTCCCGAAGAAGAATGGGAAGCTAAGGGTCTGCATTGACTACCACAAGCTGAATGCTTCCACCATATCGGATCTGTTCCCACTACCCTTCATAGATTCCCTGCTGGATGCGATAGCTAGGCATGAGACAGATTCCTTCTTGGATGGGTTTAGTGCGTACAACCAAGTACGGATGGCCCTAGAGGATAAAGAAAAAATAGGCTTTGTGACAAAATGGGGGGAATTTTCCTCCAATGTAATGACTTTTGGCTGAAGAATACTCCAACCACATTCCAAAGGATGGTATTCTACGAATATTTAACGACCTTCATGAGGGTCTTTGTGGATGATTTCACTGTGTTCAAAAAGAAATAAGACCACATGACACACCTCATGATGTGCCTAGAGAATTGCAGGAAAGCCAAACTGAGCCTTAATCCAGCCAAGTGCATCTTTGCTATAACAAGTGGATCCCTCTTAGGGCACATAGTTTCTGCAGAAGGGCTAGAAGTAGATCCAGCCAAAGGTCGCAACTATTGTAAAGCTACCCAAGAATGCCAAAGAACTTTCCAGATTCCTAGGACTATAATCAAGTGGAATAGCAGATTCATGAGGTTCCTAACAAATGTGGCAGTATCCTATACAGTTTGACGGTGAAACATACAGAATATGTCTAGTCAGGATCCTGTCTCAGGAGGCAATTTGGAATCTCAAGCGAATACTATCTCATCAACACCCATTCTCCAATAGCCGAACTATGATCTGGTATTTCACGTATTTGTTGATGCCTTTGATTTCACCCATTGGAAGTGCTCTGATGCAGGAATCACAAGAAAGTTGGTTCAAAGCAGTTTACTACACATGCAGGAGGATATCCAAGCCAAAAAAGAACTACTCCATAACAGAGAAGGAGTCATTAGGGATGATCTACTTGATCAAGATGTTCAGGAACTATCTGTTGGGAAAGGTTTTTGAATTTCATGTAGATCACAAAGCACTCTTGTACTTGGTAAACAAACCAAACCTAGTAGGAAAATTAGCCAGATGGATGCTTTTGTTACAAGAGTTGGAGTTCACTCTATAAGGCACATCCCCAGAAACAAGCATGTAGTAGTGGCAGATTTCTTATCAAGACTAGAGTCAAGAGAACATCCAGAGGGGGTGGAAGATGATTTCTCGGATGCCCAGCTCTTCCTCATAGATGGAGAAATACCCAGTTGTGGTATGATGAGATGCTACAATTCCTGTCAGACTTGTCCTTTCTAGAGTACATGTCTAGAGATCACTAATCAGAGGAAAAAGCTGACTCTCTAAAAAGCAAGTCATTTATGGTGGTAACATGACAACTCTACAAGTACTGAGAGGATGTGTCCCCAAACATGAACAATAGACTGTGCTAGTAGAGCACACCAAGGAATAAGTGGAGGTCACTTTTTCGGAGAAGTCATGGGGCAAAAAATGTTCTAGGCAAGATTGTGGTGGCTGACTGCAAAAAGACGCACACAAGTTGCAAAAGAGTGAGATATGTGCCAGAGGCTGGGGCAACCAAATGATGCAGACATAATGCCTCACAACCCAATATTCCCCCTAGAGCTGTTCTAGAAGTGGGGTCTAGACTTTGTCAGCCCATTCAAGCCAACAACTCAATGAATAGGAAATAAATACATTCTAATGGGCTATGTATCACTACACAAAATGGGTATCATGAGTAGCAAAGTTTCTTTATGAAGCTATCATGACAAGATCAGATGAGATAGAGATAGTTAGCGAGACCAAGGGAGCCACGTCCTCAATGAAGTGATCAAGAAGCTGATAGAGCAACATATGATAATACATAAAAAGTCAACAGTCTACTACCTGCTTGCTGCCCCTGCAGGCAAATGGGCAAGCAAAGATGCATAAAGGATTTAATTTTATTTCAAAAGTATTATTTTCGTTAAATTTGAATCTTTATATAAAAAATTAGAAGTCTTCTATTGATTATTAAATTGAAGACTTTTTGACTTTGAAAGTGTGATGAGATAATAGCCAAGTCTAAGTGGCATGTAGGTGGAGATCCCACTTACACATGGCGGAATTCTCCTCTTCCATGTAGGCATTCTAGAAGAATCTTTCCCAATTATGCACCTACACACACTCCACATGCCTTCCACACTCCCCAACTTGTAGCCTTATGGTGAATACCATATTAATAATACAATAAAAATCCATGTGAGCATGAAGGCCCACTTTTATTTTCCACATCACTAGCCTATCTACCATACCAAAGTATTTATCAAGCATACTTGTGGCATTTACAATGTGTGCACCCTAAATCAAGTAAAACCATTATATTTGAAGAAAGAATGCTGTTATCAGGGTAGCTGCCAAGCCGCCGTATCACCACGCCGTTATTCCATTGTGGGCGCTGCAATCTTCTTGGACAAGCTTCCACCTTATTACCATTGAGAAACCATCAAAATATGCATAGAACTAAAAATGAAAGATATCAATTTTTCATGTCACATCTTCCCCCCCCCCCCCCCCAGCAGACCCTCCATGCTTGTCTTGGGGATCTACTGGCCATGGTGCTCGAGGGTAAAATATCTTTAGCTGCTGGTACTCATTGGCACGTCCGGGAACTTCCTGGCCACTTGCATCCTCTAGAAGATAGGTGTTATTTTTGAACTTTTGCTTTATCCTGAAGGGGCCTTCCCAGCGTCGAAGAAGCTTCTTATCTAGCCGTTTCTCCACACGGCCATCATACCTCATGACTAAGCTTCCTTGCTTGAGTTCTGGCTTCTTCTTCTTCTTCGTGAGAGTGTCATGCCTTGCACCGTTGTTGTGCAGTCTCCAAATTTTGAAGTGCCTAAAGTCGCCTCTCATCCAAGGTCTCTAGTTTTACTAGGCGTTGGTCATGTATTTCTTCTTCATTATTCAAGTGTGCAAAAGATGTGCGAAGGCTTGTGATTTCCAATTCTATTGGCAAAATAGTCTCCATTCCATAAACTAACTGAAAAGGTGTGAAACCAAGAGAGAGTTTGTGAGTTGTTCTATAGGCCCATAGGACCTCTGGCAAATGCACATCCCACTTTCTCTTCATAGTATCCACTAGCTTAGACAAAGATCCACAAAGCAATCCATTAGTTTTTTCTACTAAACCATTACGTTGGGGATAATAGGGAGTTGACATAGCATGCTTTATTTTTAATTTTTGCACCAAAGCTTCAATCAAGTCATTCCTGAAAGACCTCCCCCCATCCGTAAGGATTTCTAATGGACACCCAAATCAGGCACATATGTATTCCCTGAGAAAGGATGCCACAGCCACTGCTTTATTATTGACCATGGCCTTTGCCTCTGCCCACCTTGTTGCGTAATCTGTGGCCACCAATATGTAATACTTCCCATGTGAGGAACGAGGAAGTGGGCCCACAAAATGTAGTCCCCACCTTTCAAATGGACCATATGCTGGGATAGGGTTTAAGGGTCCGGGAACCAATTGCTTATGCCGATATGCCTGGCATACTTCACAGATTCTGCACCACTCATAGACATCTTTGCTGAGTCGAGGCCAATAATACCGTGTGTTAAGGATCCTTCGAGTTGTGCTGGCTGAGGCAAAGTGACTTGAACATTCATGACATAATTCCATAATCCTTTTAGATTCTTCCAGGCTCACTACCCTCCTAAGGATCTTATCCTTACCTTGCTTGTAAAGAACATCCCCTAGAATTGTGTAAGGATGAGCTTTCCTGACAAGCCTTTGCTTCTATTGAGGATTCAATCCAGGAGGGAAGTATCCTGTATCTAAATAGTGTTGAACATCTTGGAGCTCAGGCTAACCTGCATCCATTAATGCAAGAGTAGCTACTTTGAAAGAAGCCAAGGTTTTAGTAGCCAATTCATCAGCCTTTTGACTATCCTTCCTGTTAACATGCACAAATTTACAAAACTCAAAAGCTTCTTTCAACTCCATTGCCCTTTTATACAATTCTTGGAGATTAGGATTCCTTGCCTTATATTCTCCTTTCATTTGTCGGATGACCAATTGCGAATCCCCTTTAACCTCTACCTCTTTGATTTCATCTTTTATGCAATCTTCTAATCCCCAAATTAATGCATTGTACTCAGCCACATTATTTGATATAGCCTTTGGAAATTCCCTACCCTTGGCCCATACCTCTTTTCCTTCTGGATCAAATAAAACTATCCCCCCAGCCCCACATTGCCTGGAAGGGCTAAAGGCTCCATCAAAATGCATAGTGAAAGCAGTTGGTGGTGTCTCCAAATCTTCATATACTTCTTCCTTTGTTCCTGTTCCTTCTTCCTCTTCCTTCCTTGTAAGCAAATCTACAAGAGAGGCCCTAGTGGTGTTTTCTGTAATAAAAGTGAAAGAGAATTCTTGAAGCTCACAAATCCACTTTGCAAACTTCCCTCTTGCAGGATTGGGTTTGCGGACCAAGAATTGTAAAGAAGGTTGAGATGTGAGGAAGAAAAAGGGCGAGGTAACAAGTATGACCTGAACTTCTTTACTACAAAAACAAGAGACAAACCACCTTTCTCCATTTCACCATACCTCTCCTCGGCATCAGTGAGTTGTCGGCTTACATAATACACTGGTTGCATATGCCCTTGCTCTCCCTTTTGCAAGAGTATAGCACCCACTGAATGTGATGAGACGCTTGGGTTCACATAAAAGTCCTCCCTCCACCTAGGAGGCTGCACAATAGGACTTTGACTCATGCATTCCTTGAGCAAACAAAACGATTGAATTTGATCGGGCCCCCATTGTGGAAAGAAACATTCTTCTTTGTTAACAGATTTATAGGATACATCTTCTCAGAGAACATGTCAACAAAGCGTTGGTAATACTTTGTTTTACCCAAAATCCTCCTTACCTCCCTTACATTGGTAGGTGGTGGGAGGGCCACAATTGCCTGCACCTTCTCAGGATCCATCTCTATGCCTTCTTCTGAGATAACATGTCCCAAGAGAATCACCTTCCTTTGTGCCAAGCGGCATTTTCCAGGATTAAGACACCCTTTTGCATCATCAATACTTTGCAAGGCCAACCTCAACTTTTCCAAGTGATCCATGCGGCGGCTTGAATAAATGCAAAAATCATCCAGAAAGACCCTTATAAACTTTCCCAAGTAAGGTGCAAATACCTGACTCATGAAGCATTGAAAAGTTGTTGGTGCATTGGTCAAGCCCCCAAATGGCATCACCCTATAGGCATACACTCCCCAAGGGGTGATAAATGAGGTTTTCCTTTGATCTTCTTCACAAATCCGGATTTGAAAGTATCCAGAGTATCCATCACACACTGAATACAACTCATGACCTGTAACTTGATCCAAAATCTCATCCTGAAAGAGTAGAGGATAATAATCCCTCTTTGTGCATGCATTCAGAGGGCGAAAGTCCACACACACATGCCATTTTCCACCCTTTTTGGGAGTGACTACAACTGGGAAAATCCACTCTAAATTCTCTACTGGAAAAATAAATCCAGCTTCAAGCAAATTAGTTACCTCCTTCTTAAGCACCTCTGCTTTTGCACTACTCCCAAACGCCTTAGCCGCTGTACCACTGGCTTACTTTGGGGCTTGAGATCAATCTTGTGCTCTACTAGGGCAACTTGGCGTACTTGTGAGTAGCTGTTTGCAAAAAGGTTAGGAAATCCATCCAATATTTTTAATAATTCTCCCTTTCAGTACCTGCTATGGACTCATCAAGAAGAAGTTCATTTTGTTGGTTTATGACTTGAATTAATCCAATTTGAATTCTAATTCTCTGATCTACTCCGTTTTCCAAAAATCAAGAGAGTAAATAATGAAAAGAGTTTAATCAATCTTTTAATTAAACTTTCTAGGATTAAGAAGGGTTGAATTGTAAAGAACAGAAGGGGGTGGCCTTTCCATTAAGGCATAGCATCAGATTTTAATTCAAACATTTACAAAGAATAAATTTTAAGAAAGCCATAGATTTAAAATTCACAATAAGTAAGAATTAAGCTTACATGGAGTTTGTAAGCTTTCCTTTGGCTTGAGGGTTCTAATCTTATTTGTAGCAAGAGTGACCAGGATTTAGTCAAAAACAATTGAATTATCAAGTGAATTCAATGTATTTGACTCGGGGGAGAAGTAGAGTAACAGTGCATAAACACTATTAACCTTTTACAAGGGGGGAGGCTTCTATTTATAGGAAAAAGTGAGACTCTAACCAATAAACTGATTCTAGAATTTGCCAGATCAATTTGGACACTTTTTGACCATTTTTAGGTCAGTTTAGCTTACTTTTTGGATCTAGTTGAAACAAGAGAGAGGAGAGATAAAAATATCTCATTATTTGTGAGTTTGAAACTCATCCACACATGTGAAATAGGCACCTCCTTCATGAGGGGAATTTCGTACATTGAGGTGTCAAAAATGCATCATTTCCTCTAAATATCTCTTCTTTTTTAACTAATAAACCTTGTCCTTAGTCAACTCTTTATCTTATGTGAGTATTTACTCATTTTTGGGGGATTTTATTTTATTCTTCAATTTATCTCCTCCCTACATTTGGATTAATCTTATTGGTCCATAGGAACCTTAATCCAAAATTTTCATAAAATCTGGACTCTCAGGCTAAGGTCCTTTTTACCTATTTTCAATTTATTCCAATTACACACTAGAAAGTTCTTTTTGAATTTCTGTTTCAGGGGAAATCATTTTAATAAGAAGGGATATTTTTCCATCCAAAGATATCTAGAAGCTGAATTATCTCTCTCTAGAATATTTTCTCTCTCTAGGTCAAAACAGATAGAAACAAGATCTGTTATTATTCTAAAAAGGGGATTGATTAATAGGGGGAGAAACTGGACATCTTGAGGGGCTGGGAGAGGAATCTTACAAATTTGGTGATTTTTCCTCTAAAATTTACCCCAAAATGCTACCTTGTGCCAATATATTAAAAAAGTCACCATTTTTTGGGTCTAAAATAGCCCATGACTTTTGGAAGACCCTTGAAAATTAGCCTTTGGGATAAATTTTACCCCTAATTTTTTTCTTGAATGGGAAATCCAGTTTCCTGATTATGAGGGTGATTAATGAGCAAATACAAGAAATTATCTTTATAGTAGGAGACTTAATAACATATTAAAGTTTCTATCATTTATAAATGTTGTTTAACCATGTGATTTTTCATATTATGTAATTTATGAAATTGTCTTTATAGTAGGAGACTCAATAACATATTATGTAATTTATGAAATTGTCTTTATAGTAGGAACCTCTAAGAAATCAGGAGGCAAAGGAAGAGCAACAAGAGATTCAAAACAAGAGGGTAGTGTTAACCCATTCCTAGGGATAACAAGAGCTACCACCATTATCTTACATCAAGAAGTCCAGGTAGATACACCAAAGGGTCATACATTCAAGATATGAAGCAAGGGTGTCCAAAGCTACAACTTAGATGGGCACCCGTAATGGTGTGACGGAGTATTTATGGCGATTCCCGGTTCAAGAACATATGGTAGCAAGTTAGAATGAAGTCCTAAGTGATGTACTTCATGGATATATTATGAGAGTAGTCATTGTAATAGCATTAGGCCTCTTATGAGCCTAAAGTGCCCTTCTGTCGATCACAGTTTAAGTAAGTGTGAACATTTATGGCCATGTATATAAGTGAGTATCTCTCATAATACAACACACTCTCCCATTGTGCAATAGAGTATTGCTCTTGCTAATCTCTCTCCCTAATGCATGATAGTGAGTGTGTGTGAGTGAAGTGAGGTGAGAGGAAGGATGAGTACCCCTAGTGCAACATGGTGGTGTAACAATGCTCGCGGTGTGGTGTAATTGCTTCTCAAGGAGTTATAGATTTTGGAGACCTCAAGGGTTACAAGCTCGACCATTAGAAAGATCCTCTCACAACAATTGTGGTTCACCAGGTAATCTCTTATTGGATGCAAGGGAGGTTCGAGTGAGCCATAACATTTTTGGCACCATTATCGGGAGCCATCCCTTGGCTTTTTCCATTGTTTTTTCTCTGATCTACGCATGACCTATTGCCCATTATCTTGATTAATGGTTTCCCATGAAAAAGATGTGGATTTAATGGTGATTTGGTGTAAAATAGCTCTCTTTTTTTTTTTTTTTGTAAAGAATGCTTTTTTGCTTAATTTATTGTTTTTGTTGTTGATAATATGGTTTTTCATGTTCTTAGGACTTGCACATAGAGTGTATTAGGCTTAGTTGGCATCCATTACATCAAACAATGCATTAGGATGCAGTTTTTAGTGAATGTTAGCTCTCTTCAGTGTTAAACATAGAACTAAAACCATTAATTTTAGCTTAATTTATGTGTTTTTTGTTGGAATTATGTGCATTATAGTGTTGGTAACCATTAGGAGTAGCTTAATCGTTGAAAATTTTTCTCAAAATCATTAAAAAAACTCTTGAATTTGATTAATTTCTCTTAATGGACTGGTTTTTGTCATTAAGGGTGATTAATCTTATTTAAGTGATAAAAAATTTAGAAAATATGTTAATTGGGGTTCAAATTGATCATGTAAGTAATTGAAATTAGTGTTTTTAAGTGTTTTAAGAGCATCTACATGCTTCAAAACACCTAATTACATCAATTTCTTCATCAATTGGAGGAATTTGACTCTCTTTTACTTAATTTTGCCTTAAAAGAAGAGATCAAAATTAAGAGTCTAATTAATTTTCTATTTAAGATTAATTTACATATTTGTTGATGCACATAGCTTAGCATTCCCTTGCTCTATCCAATGATGTATTCAATTGTGTGAATTAATTAGAGATTAGTGTGGTTAGTTAGAGTCATTGATTAGTGTAAAAGAGAGAAAGATTAGTAAAAGAATTAATCTTTGATTAATTCTTAATCACTTTTTTACATAACTCATTAAGGTTAATGACCATGAGTTGTCAAATTATCCATTTTGGACGTCTTTTATGAAGGGTGTAAGGGGGTGTCACAAAAAGGTTGAATTTTTTATTCCCACTTACCTTTTTAGGAAGGGTGTAAGGGTGTAAGGGGGCGTCATTTATGAAGGGTGTAAGGGGGTGTCATAAAAAGGTTGAATTTTTTATTCCCACTTACCTTTTTAGGAAAATGCCCATATCTCCTTAATTTAAAATTCAAAAAATATCCCCCCCAAACAAGGAAATTTGAATTTCCCACTAGACTCCCAAAAAAAAATCAAAAAAATGGTTCAATCATGAATTATTTTCTACACTCACCTTAAGGGTTCATGCCCAAAAAAAATTCAAAAATCAAAAATTGGTTCACGTCCTAAGTGGTCCACGGCGTGAACCAAGTGTTTCACATCGTGAAACAATCCCCACATGTACCAAAAAAAATCAAATTTAATTTTTCCATGAAGTCTGTCCCTAAGCATTCCACGGCGTGAAACACTAAATATCTCACAGTGTGAAACAGTCTCCAAAAAAAAAATCAAATTTGATAAAATTTGTAAAGTCCACTTCACACCGTGAACTGCACCTTGCTAGTTCACAACGTGAAAGGGGGTCCATGGGCAAAAACAAAACACCCCTGTTTGGATACTCATATCTCCTAAACCGTGAATCTGATGAAGGCGCTCTAGTGCTCATCAAAAAGCTGACATCGAGCTCTTTAAATTTGGTGTTAGTCCAAAGTCATTAAAAAAAAGCAGCACCAAAACGACTTCAAACCTTTTGAGGCTACCTTTTGAGGCTCTAAACGACAAAATCACGAACGACTCAGAGAGAGACAAAGTTGTAGTACTCCAAAAATACTACAACTCTCTCATATATAGTTTTTCTGAATTCCTTTGGGAATACCCTCAAAAATGTGCTGCAAAATAGGAAAAAAGTTCAATGAAAATTTTTCATCTTGAGACAGTGATGGAAAATAGGTTTTAGGACCTCCTCTTCCATCTAGGAAGTTACTAGCATGCACTTTTTCTGGAAAAATATCCCTAAGGTCATTCACGTGCATGTAGCATCTAAGCTAATTAGGGCAAACAGACACTCGTTTGACCCAATGAAGAGTATGCCAGGCCTCTTGAGGTTGTAATGGGTTGTGAGAAAATATAAGAAGAAAAAAAAAAACACACGTGTGCTTGCTCATTAAGGAGAAATTCTGTAATCAGACATGGCAACGATAGAGGAACTATGTGGGCCGACACCCTCACTGAACCCAATGGCTGACATCTTCGAGCCATTGGGATCTATGTCCCAAATGCACCCCCCAATACCATTTTCCATGCCAACAACAAGAGTGTCATCGGGTTTTACACCCCTTGTCACTTCAATCCCATCGGGCAAGTTAGTCCTTTACCTAACATTTCCACAAATCCTATAGGTACCGACCCTTTCCAACCCCTAGATGCCCACACCTTAGACACACTGACTACTCTAAGAAGGGGGGTAGCCCAAGGACTCAGTGAGTCCCTACCACATCAAGAGCACTCACATACGGCCTCAGTGACTCATACAAAAATACGACCGTACAGATTTCCAAAATTATGGGCAAATACAACAGAATAACTGATCCTATTCAATTCATTCAAATGTTTAAACAGATATGTAAAGCCTTTGGAAATCCAAACTACCCCACCAAGGTACATGCGTTGAACCTATACTTAGACGGAAAAGCTAGTCGATGGTTCATCACATTGATGCCGGCAACCAAGACCAACTTTAGAACCTTAAAGTTAGTCTTTATCCATGGCTTTTCAAGAAGATAATCGGTGGAGTGCAGCAAAAGAACTCTATTCAATTGAGCGTAAACCAAACAAAAACATTAGAGACTTTATCCTTCGGATAAAACTCTTAGATTCACGATGTGAGTCATGGAAAAAATTAAATGATTCTCAATTAAAGAGATGTTTCATGATGGGCTTAAAGAATAACAATTTACATAACTTGATCATTGTATCCAACCCGAAAACATTCCATCAATGTTGTAAAGAAGCAGTACGTTTAGATGACAACATGCTAGAAGATGATCATGCTACGAAATGTTCCTCATCTAAACCAAGTGAAGCAATGGCAAAAGAAAGATCAATCTCGGAATTTTCATTCCCCAAATTCTATGCAGCCTTGCTTAAAAGCTTTCAATCGACATCTCTAAGAGAGGATGAAATCCTTCAAAGCCAAACATCCTTAATGCCTCTACAAGTAAGGAGCAAAATGCCTTGTGTTATGTGCAATCACTATGACAATCCAAATCCCCATTGTGGATACAAGGTACCTATCTTTCTGTACTGCATATATTGTAAATCCTTTGGTCATGATACTACAACGTGCCCAATTCATCAACAATTGACTCAAAACCCCCATCTCCTGTGCACCAAACAGAAATAATCAAAAGAGTAGAAACCGCTCACAAGAAGTAATTAATCAAACACTTTAGTGTTTCTATTGTCGTGGACCTCACAAAGTGGCAAACTGCACAGTTTAGAATACTTCCATGCCCATAGTCATCACTGACACTTTACAACCTATGTGTGAACGATGTGGCATTGACCACATGTTCCAAGATTGCCCAAGACAAGTTGCTTCAATGCAACTTGTCTCACAAAATACAACTCTAAACATCTTAAGTGTACAAAACATGTAATTTTCCACGGTACCCTTGAATGTGCTTACATGCTTATAATCCAAGGCATGAGAGACAGTAAAAAAGAATGCAAAAGATAATACTTCGAAATGGGTAGAAGAACATGTCTTAAAGCAGAAACCAAAAGAGAAAACAAAACCTTCTAAACCAAAGAAAAACAAGGGGGGGGGTATCAAACTATCCAAACCAAAGATGAATTAAAGGACAGGGAAAAGGAGAATGTGGAGGACAAAAACCCAAAAGGGGAAATAAACCCAAAAGATCTAAAAGATACACATGATGCAGAAGCATCCACCACACAAACCACAAAACCCATATGTGCAACACAAGATACAAAAGCCCAAAAGAAAATTCAATCTCGGCGCAAGGGCAAACATAATGAAAACCTGACGATCCAAAGAAAATCATAAGATGAAACATGTTCTAGTACGTCGCTAAGTGAGGATGAAACAAGCTCTGACTCTTCACTCAGTGGACTTCCCAGACCAATCCAGAAACTACAACCCACCCAACCACCCCACATTGAAAATCCTGATCATATGACATATGCAGAACGCAAAAAGCAAGCTCAGAAGTGCATGCTTAGCATGGTTGAGTGTCTTATAGGATCATCGATTGTGATTGAACCTCATAATACCAATCCTAAAAAAGAAACCAACATACGAAATACAGAGGAGTACCGCTTCCCCTTTCAAGAGGAAGACATACTCTCTACAGAAGAGTCATTAGAGACAGATTGCATGAATTATGCGATTGAGAAAGCATGTGAGGAATTTGATGAATCCCTTATGAAATTAAAGCAGTCTCTCAAAACCTCATTTGGAAGAATGCTCTTCTCTCATGGTGAAGCCAACATAGCATCAGCACTTGCACCTTAAAGGGCTCAACATGAGTTATACCAAGACATAAAGAGCTCCATAGAACAGGACTGTAAGGATTCACAAGTTTCCATTTAGAATTATCAGAGAACTAAGTGTGCTAATGTACACATTGGGCACTCTTGAAAAAGCTAAGAGCTAAAAAGAGGATGAAAGTGAATGGGAATATGAAACAAAAACAGGATCTGAAGCTAAAATACCAACTGAAACACCCATGGTTCCTCTTTAAGATTCTATCATGGTATAGTTAGATTTTCCTACAAGCAATGATGTTAAACGGCATTAGCCCTCGATCTAGTCATAACAGCATGACAATAGACACTTGGGTGTCATTGGGACAACCTAAACTCATCCCTACAGACAATGGTTTTACAAGAGTAGCCTATGTTACCCTAGATTCCCTTGAGTATGATGTCATCCTTGGTGGAACTTGGAAACGTGACTTGTATTCAATTGATGAATCCATGCAAACAGTCACCTTGAACACTCCTGCAAGCATTATACGATTGCTATTATTACAAGAGAAAGAGACCTCCGAGGAGCTAGAACTTTCAACATATCTTACTGAAAAGATCCCTAGGATTCTAGTTAGATTGGAACTTTCCAATAAAATCACCGTAGCTCAAGCACAGCTTTATCTAACACGAAAACACAATCTCATGATCCTCGAGTTATGGGATTTGTTAGGTCAACCAACACTCACAACTCATCCTAGAAGAATTCCCTTTACACAAGACTTAAACATGCCATGTTTGGGATACTTTGAACATAAAATGTATATTGAAACTAACCTCCTTACTTGCAAGTTTTTGGTGATTGAGTATGTGTTAGAAGCAGATTTGATCTTGGGGCGTAAATGGACTATTGCTACCCAAGCACCACTGTGCTTTGCCAGGCGAAAGGGTCATCACATGATGGTTAACAACACAAAGTTAATAATACCATACTTCAAGGAGGAGGATCTAACCTTAATGGATTTCTATGATGGTGAATGTAAAAGGTTATAAGCCTCTTCCATAGAAGCCCCTCTACACAATGACTTATCATCATCTGCCTCAAACAATGACAGACTCCAATAAAGCATCTACTCCTTCAACCCCATCCTCGCCAACAAAGTTCGTTGCGCCAAAACCTCGCAAATCAACAGCTATTCCTGAAGAAGTTCCCCCCACGCAACCATTTATCTCTAACAAGGAACTCAAAGGAAAAGCCCCGGAGCCTCTTCATCAATAAACCTCACCAAAGGAGACAACCACATGCTCGAAGGCCTCATCATCTCAACAGCCACTCCACAAGAGACTCTAGTCTCATCATCATCAAAAATACTCATGAGTCTCAAACCTGCGGGCGGCCTCAGTGCTAACTAATGTGAAGGAGGTCCCAAAACCTTCCACTTCCACCAAAAAGAAAACTCCACCAAGACAGCAAAAATCAAGGTATCTTAATGGTATCAAAATGTGGGGTAGAGAAGTACCTACTTGTTGCTCAAGGCTACTACAAAGGTGCCAATCAAATTTGGGTGCCTCGACAGTCAAAGCCTCTTCCTCAACGCAGCACTTAGGGGCCAAGGAAAATAAAAGTACTCCAAAACACCGTCCACAAAATCCTATGCAAGTTCCTCAAAGAACTCCACCAAGTCAACAAGTGTGGGTACCAAAAAGATTGTTGCAAGCACAAGGGTACTACCAAGATAATATCGAAGCTTGGATTCCCAAGTGCATCAAAAAGTCCCCTAAGCCTATTCAAAGAAACAAACCTCATCACCAAAGGCATCAGCCCCAGTTTATAATGTACATCAAAGATAGGTGCCTGTGCATGTGCTTCAACAACAAGGATACAATGATGGTAATTCCATCATATGGTTGCCAAAATCGAACAACGTGAAGAAATCCTCACCACCACCAACTTCAACCCCAATAGCTTCACCTAAAGTTCGACAAGAATGGCAACCCAAGAAACACCGAGCAAGTCACTCAACCACTCTCATGCATTCAGCACCTACACATGAGCTTGTGTGTTCAAGTAACCCCAATGGTAACCAACCAGTAGCCTTACCTACTACCTCGACAACATTCGAGCCAAAAATTCGAGAAACAAATCCCACGTCTACAAACGGAGACTTGTGAGTGCATCAAAGACGAACTTACAATGCTCATTCACCCCTCTGAATGTGAAGCATAAGTGTAAAAGCTACGTAGCAGACATAAGAACCTATTCTCTCAAAAAGGAGAGTAGCCACAAGAACCTGTTGCTCGCAAGGTGGTAACCAAAAAAAAAAACAAGAGAGTCATACATATGGCAACTTTCAAGGATCTTCAATAGCCATTATATCTTGTTAAGTTTATAGCTGACTATTCTTTTGGCTATGTTAATGTAGCAGCTTCTCCATGTGTACATATTGATACTCATGCACTGGAGAACATTTGCACCAAAACCTCACCCCATCAACATCTTCCAAGTACATCTCTGGATGGGGAGGCCATGGTGGGCAAAAGCGTGGTCAATGGTACAACCCATCACCTGGAATTTTCCTTCAAATTACAAACCTCTCCAAATGACACTACCATCTTCACAGATCAAAGATCTCCAATCCTTAGTGAAGATGTCTATATTAGCCTCACAAGTCGACGTAATTCTTTCAATCCTCGCAAACAAGTGGCAACTTCAATAAGAGTCTATATGACTCACTTCTCATACTTCATGTATATATGCTTCATAAGAGCGCTTAAATATACATAAAAACATAAAAAGCACATAAGAAGAAGCATGCGGGAATAGGTCCTACTCAACAACATTTGACAAGAATCCTGGCACATAAAGGGACATCATCGAAGGCCAATTCCTTTAAATGATGAATGTCGCTTCAATGAATCAAATGAGAAACTAAGAATTACCATCTCGTTTTCTAATGATAATGTCTATGTTTCTCTGAATCCTTCCCTCTCTTCTCCCCCATTATTAACATCTCTTAGCATCCCCACTAACATAAATCACATGTAACCTTGCTTATGATTGCACCAAAAACAAAGTGAGCAAAAAACCCCTTAAAAAAAGCTTACACAAATATAAAAATGCAATCATTCGCAAGAAACCCCATCACCCCGAACCCGTTAGGAATTCCCAATAAACCACTACCCTTTTCAGTTACTAACTAGACATTCTTATTCCTTCCGGAGGAATAACGACCATTGAATGTCAATCAACATCAAAGCCATCTACAAGCCTATAAATTCTCCCCACACAAAGGTCTTCAACGCGATCATGTGAGGAGCCATCACACGAAGGGGGGAATGTTAACCCATTCCTAGGGTTAACAAGAACTACAACCATTATCTTACATCAAGGAGTCAAGGTAGATACACCAAAGGGTCATACATTCAAGATATGAAGCAATGGTGTCCAAAGCTACAACTTGGATGCGACGGGCGCCCGTAATTGTTCAAGGACATGAGTGAGGAGGATCCAGATGCTCACTTCTTTGCCTTCGAGACCACCTTCTTGGCCACCCGAGCTCCATTTCCACAAAAAGACGAGTACTTTAAAACAGCTCTGGATGGCAAGGCCACAACTGGTACACTTAATATGGTCTGGAGCACTTCTAGACGTTTGAGGAATTGAAGAAGGATTTTCTAAAAAGATTTCGAAGAGAGAAGACCATCATAGAAGTATTGGAAAAGTTGCAAAGGCTGACTCAGAAGCAAAGGCCAACAGAAGATTATGCGAAAAAATATAGAGCAGTGTTAATGCGTCTGAATCAACCCAACAAACCTTCCCTGGCCACACTGAGTCAGTGGTTCGTGAGAGGACTGAGGGAAAATCTCTTGACTGTGGTATCCTCGTATGATTTAGAGACCCTTACCTTTGAACAAGTGGTGGCCAGGAGCAATAAGAGCCAAGGGGATCATGAAGCAAGCAAAGACCCCAAGAAGAAAAATAATGACAAAAGGAAAAATAAGGAAGAAGAAACTTTTGAGTCGAATTCTGATGAGACACCTGAGAATCAAATTCTAGTCGAATGCCGAAGAGCGAAAGCCCTAGAAAATGAAAGGCAAGAAGCTGGCAGTAGCTATTCAAGAAGAACTGAAGACTAGCCTAGCCAAGCTTATTGGAAGACACGCAGGATCCAGACTGAGACCAAACATCTGGTGCACAAAATGTAACAACCAGGGTCATACGAAGGAAGAATGCCAAATGAAAAGCATGCACCAACCATGTGCTATCTAGGAAAGAGTACCCACACCACTAACGCGTGTTTTTAAAACACTCGAGAATAAGAATCTGAGAGTGGTGGAAAGGCACATCTTATAGCTATCATCACCCTTATGTGCCAACATCCACTTATTTCTCATCGTTTCTTGACTTCATTGACAGTAGTGGTGAGCATCTGCACCTTCCTGATACTTAGTGACTAGTCATTTGTGTTTTTGATAGTAATGTTTAGGATTCTTATGTTTTCTGATTGCTATGGTTTTAGTGCTAGTTTTGGATATGTATTCTTATGTTTTTATTTTCTATGGTTTTGGTTATGGATTTGAATGCTTTTTGGTTCATCAAATGGATAACATGGTTGTCTTCCTATAGTCTTGATGCTCATCAAATGGATAACATGGTTGTCTTACTATAGTCTTGATGCTCTTTTCATATAAATTGTGTCCGTATATGGATGCAAAAAGTTTGGAATTTTGTTGAATAAAAGAGACTCTGAATTTCTTTTAGGAAAACATTACACTCAAGCATAAAATGTTAGATTAAGAAAAGAGACTCTGAATTTCTTTTATGAAAACATTACACTCAAGCATAAAATGTTAGATTACTACTCACAAGGATTAATGTTAATTATGAATTCCTTTGTTTGATTGATATCAATTCCATGATTATGATAATGGTGATTATGTTGTTTATAATTATGATAATGGTGATTATGTTGTTTATAATTATGATAATTGTGAATACTTCTTTTTAGTTCCTAAATACCTTATTCTTCCATGTAAAGTCTAAGAGATGGCAAGATCCATGGCTGAAGATCTACAATTTGAGGTGGACCATGAGGAGCATCACCACTCATTTATTGATGATGAGTGTGGCTCCACATGATGGGTTAAGCTTCAAGGTATTATCTTCCCTGGTTTTTGGCACCTAATTTTGAGTTGTGGATCCATTTTGAGTTGCCAATTTTGCGTTGTGAAGGCCACTTGATTAGCAAATATTTGCACTACCTATGACTCTCTCTTCAAACTCACAATCAATATTGATGTCGTTTGGTGTCAACGTGCTTATCGAGTAAGCACTCATAAATGCGCTCATCCTTCTCTAACAATATCACATTGCGATTCATATACACTGCTACAAGTCCAAGTGTCCCACTCCTAGCAAGAGAACAAATCCACAATAGTATCTCTAGGCTTGCTGAACAATGAAACAATATACTTACATAACTTCAATCCTCTCTAGTAACCATCTCTCCAAGTAAAGCCCTTTTTTTAAACCAATTCTTCACAAGAGCTCTGATGATTCAAAAAAAAATTATTTGAAATGAAACTACATTACAAACATAAAGATAATGATAACCTAATGAATATAAAGTTAATTAAAAGTAAATACATACATATCATGAATGAGTTGATGCTCCACATCAAGTTTCTCTCTAAGGTTCAACTCTTTAACTTGATTGCTGTTGTGAATTGAGAATACATTTTTCAGTGAATAAAAGCATACAAATGTAGTTAGGATAAGACATGTCACTTATGTTACACATTTGTTAAGATAATGAAAGTAAAGTTTTATTACCATTATATGAGGTAATTTTTTTTATAAAAAGATTACCTTTGAAAATTAGTCTCTTTTTCCTTCCCACCGATGGTGTACACTCCACAACTTGGAAATGCACCACCAAAAAACCCTAAATTGAGGCATAATACTCAACCTTTATAGCCTCACATGACCTGGAAAAAAATGAGCATGCTTAATGATAAAGGTGGGCATGTGGGGGAAGGCATGTTACAACTACTCTTATGTAAAGATAGATTTTAAACAATTACAAAACAAATGTGACTATGCACGCTAACATTAAACTATATACTGTTCTAAAATGTTGACTTTAATTGCATTACAAAATGACCCAAGATGCAAAGACTCTTTCCATTTGATTCTAAAAAGACGCGACAAAATGTGCTAGCAGGTATCAGAATGTGGTGAAATTAGAATGCATTGATCTAGATCAACCACGTGGTAGAGCTAGAATGCACTGTTCTAGCTCAACCATGTGGTAGGGCTAGAATATTTTTAAATCTAGTTCTACCATGTGATAGAGCTATATCAAAGTATTCTAGCTCGATCCCATGGCAAAATTAGAAATAATATTTGAAGTCCAGCTCTAGCACGTGGTAGAGCTGTATCAATATATTTTAGCTAGACCCCATGGTAGAATTAGAATGGTTTGAAGTCCAACTCAACCATGTGGTGACGTGGAAGAGCTAGAATGCATTGATCTAGCTCTACCATATGGTAGAGCTAGAACGCTTTCAAGTCTAGCTCTACCATGTCGTGGAGCTAGAATGCTTTGAAGTCTAGCTCTACCATGAGGTGGAGCTAGAAGGCATTGATCTAGCTCTACCATAGTCCAAATATGTAGGACTTAAAATCATAAGACAAAGATCAAGCTTCCATACATTTTCAAATTAGGAGGCCCCTTATAGTAGAGTGCACTCCAACATTTATAAAATTATTTGAAGAGTAATACATTTGCCACTACTTTAAAAATAGGATAAAATTTCTTGTCAATTCATGATTACAAAAAGATAAAATTCCTCCAAAAAAAATACAATCCTTGGTGACAAATGGCTTCTTTAAGTGAATACTCCTTGGAACAATATCCTTGAAATAAATCTGTAAGAAACCATCATAAATTAATTTTCTTCATTGTGAATACACAATTGTTGTATAAAATCATGTATTTAGTTATAATTATCATTTATGTTGGGTAGTACCTTAGTTATTTCTATCCCGTTGGAGAAGATTGTACTCATTTAACACCTTGTCTATGAAAGCCCTTGCATTGGCTGCCTTCAACTGCGTTGTGGTAGAACCCAATTTTCTAGCTAGAGAAATCACTTGTGGTCCCCTCATGCTAGCAATACTGACTCGTTCTTTTGCCATAATTTCTATTATCTCTTCTCTTTTGTTTTCATATTGTCTCGCTAATACCTCTTGATTGTCGATATAATTTTGTATAATCTCTGATAGTGGTAGCCTATCAGTGCAGATTGTCTTCTGTGACCAATTTAAATTGCGCTTTCTCCAAAAATCTACCACACCTCTGTATTCATTTTCATTGGATACTAGAGGTTGTCCGTAGCGGTTAGAGCCAATGATCTCACGCACATCTTCACTCTCATCAAGCTGCAATAAGTAAGGGAGCAGCTCATCAATGAGAATATTGTCGACCATCTTTTCTTCATCAAACTTTGCAGGATATATACAATTATTATCAGGAGAAGCATATCCCTTGTATGGAGAGTCATCAATAAGAACCGTTCTACGAGCATCACAATCAAAACATGAAGCGATTTTTGATAATGGCTTGAACATTGCCTGAACTGTTGGATTATCAAGTCTAGCTATTTTACCACTTTTATCCTTCTCGCAAGCCTCTTGAGCGCAAACTACAAAAAAGGCAATATCTCTCCTGCTCTGTCTTGTAATATTCTCAATATTTGAAGAACATTACTCTCTATCGCTGTTGACCAGATCCCAACATTAATATTTTTTAATAAAATCTTCAAGAATTGGATACATCCTGGCCTTAGTACAATATATCGTTTTGAATCCATTTGAAGAATAGTTTCATGTATTGAAGATGGTTGTTGTTGACAACGTTTCAGTAGTAGACCATTCAGGTCCAACACAATTGTCAACAGTGATTTCTTGGAGATAGCAGTGTCGGTACTTCTTGGTACTTCTTCTTCTGGCTGGAAACTCTCACCCATTGCTTCATTTGTTGGAGATTTAGGTACCCCAATTTCATTGTCAGCATTTGTCTTTAAACCTTCTGGATGGACATCACTGAATGTGTGGGAGAAGCTCTCATCCACAGTTTGATTGTGGCATTCCGTAGCTACTTCACTTGGTGCTACTATCTCAATTTCGGGATCTAAAAGAAAAAAAAGTAACATTGACTCAACAATCTTTCAAACTAAAAAAATTTACAATTGTAACACTCACTCTTAACACATTTTTATTGGTGTAATCTAAAAGGAAATCATGTTTGGATATCAATTATCAATTCTACTTGCTCACTCTAGAATTGGAGGGTTTAAAATGGATTTCCAAATACACCCATTATTCTAGCTCTACCGTTTGGTAGAGCCAATTTGCAAGGGAGCTCTTGTTGGAAGTAGGCCTTGAGATCCACCCTTGATCTCCAAGAGTAGGTGGAGGTGAGAAACACAAAACCACTCAACTATATGGTAAAGCTAAAATTTTAGATGTTTTAGATTTTCCATATGGTAGAGCTAGAATTTATAAGTCTTGCTTTACCACGTGGTTGAGTTGGGGATCAAGATAGCTTCTTTATGGGTGGAGCCAGTAGACTTCCATAGGTTCTAGGTCTAGACTTTATGGGTGGAGCCAGTAGACTTCCATAGGTTCTAGGTCTAGACTTCAATGGGTTCTAGCTCATCGCACATGACAAGAACCAAGGAGCTAGAATTGCATTTGAACTAGCTCTACCATGTGGTGGAGCTAGAAATGCATTGGCCTAGCTCTACCATATGGTAGAGCTAGACTTAAATGGATGCTCTGCAAAAACTGTCTTTGGGGGGGTGCATTGGCCTAGCTCCACCACTTTGAAGAGGTAGCTAGACTTTAATGGATTCTTGGTCCACCACTTTGAAGAGGTAGCTAGCTCCACCAAATTGTAGACCTATTGAAATCTAGATCTACCATAGGGTAGGAAGTAAATGAGAGGATCTCTAGCTCTATCATCTTAGATTTATAAGCAAGATTTTCAGATTCACCAACTGGCCATTGTGCGACCACTAAGTAGGCTTTCCAAATTCACCAATTGGTTATGTAAAAAGTGAATTTGTCAATGAACATGTTAGGATCCATAACTTGGTGATTCTAGATTCTAAAGCCCAATTTGGAGAGAGCTACAAAAATAATAAAAGCATTGTATAAAATCAAAAGAACTAAATACTACTAAAAAATGAACCAAGGATATAACAAGTCAAAACATCACCAAATCAAAGTATTGAAGATACAAGGAAAGCCCATTAAGAAGTTACATACTGTCTTCAAAATCCAAAAAATCTCGAGCTAAACGAACTTCACCATGGCTCGATCTTTTCGTGGTATTCCTTGGATTGTTAGTAATAGGCGGTACTGGTTGCTCATTTCTTGACTTTGCAAAGTCAAGAAGCCTTGTTTCCATCTTTCTTTGATCTTCAATACTCTCCACTAGGCAAATCACTTCCTTATTTAGTGCTAGCCCTAGCTCGATGATGTAGCCATTACTGAAAAGATCAACAAGCTTGCAGCCTTCTCTGCAATACTTTCGAATACATTGCTTGATCAAAAGATTCTTCTTGATTCTTAGAAACTCAATGTCTGGGATAGTTTTAACATCTTCATTATCTATATCAAGAAGTCCAGTATCCAATATTGTCGCTTGTGTACCTGGATCAGGAACATCTGCTAGTCCTTGAAAGGCATCTCCCTTGCTGAAAAACACTAAGGATGTGAAGAACTCTATTGCACCAATGCATCGGTTGTCACGTCGAAAATGCAATGCCCCATTATACTGTTCCTTTGCTATGCCACTCAAATTTTTTAAAGAATTTTGCAAGTGAATAAAATCTGTAATATTTAGAAAGGTAAGCAACACATATTGGGATGGCAAAGATCTACCAGCTACTGTAATGATCATAATGCCGTTCAAAAGATTGCAAAATGATTCCACATCCCAATGCATATTTCTTTCCAAATCTTCAGTGTTATCCAGAACACATAACCCAATGGAAATTGGATTGTTGAGGTGGCACTTCAAGTAGTAACTCCCGTCGAGTGGAAGACTCACAACATAAATACACCAAGGAAGATCCAAGGACAAGGTTGAACTTTCTTTGCTAAGGCTGATATTCCACTCCACATATTGCCTTGCTTCTATGGAAAATCAATTTTCTTTGATCCAACCTGTAGCTTTGACTTTATATACACATCACATAACTTCAAAAGAACTGAGTATACAACCTCATTGATGCTATAGGTGATAGTTAATTCTGACCAATCTTGACATTGTTTGTCCTTGTTCAGAGTGTTGAACTCTACAAGCAATGCATCTTGAATAATTTTATCTTGCTTGAGCTGCTTGATACGCTCTGGCATGTCAATCACATCTACATCCTTAGTACCCTTTGAAAGAACAATTTTTCCAGACCTGATGATTTCTGATTGTATTTGTTTGACTTCTTTTTCATCTAGCCTAGCAAGACATCTGAAAACTGTGGCAGTTGGTTTCTTGTTTTGCTTCTCCATGATTTCAAGCCAGCCTTTGAAAGCTTCATCAGAGTAAATGACCATGTGAGACTGCTTTGAAATGAAGGATGCTCCCACCGTAATTCTAGCCATTCGTAAAAAATTTTGCAAAGAAATAAAAGAAAAAAAGATCAAAATCAAGTATTTTTTTCAAAACATATAATTATAAGAGAGCAAGGGATATGGACATACATCCCAGTCTACACGAGATGATGAGCCCTCTGTTACTCCAGATGCTGGCCTTGACGGAGAATTATTGAAGATCCACTGACTCCTCAAGTGCTGCAAGACATCATAGTATGGTTGTTTGACATATAATGATTGGGCCTCTTCATTAGATATAGCAGATATGGCCGTCGCAACTTGTGGCTTTGGATCTACAACAATTCGAGCCTTCCTTTTTTCATACACTTGTATCAAGTCTTGAGCACGACCATCTTTTTCCATTTCTTGATACCGTAAGAAATTTGCAGCATAGATGGAATGTTGGCCATCAATAATCCAATATGAATACTCAGTGAGTTTCTCCTCTGTTACCTCACTTAGTTTCATTGGAATTCCTTTCTTCTTGCCAGCATTCTTTATAGGCATCAAGTATGCACACGCTCTTGGCCTGTTTGCACTTGCACCAAAAAATAACACGCATTCATCCACACGGTGAGGTTCTATTTGACGGGAGTTATGGTAATCAGGAGCTAGCCACAGCATTGATCTACAGGGATCTCATACTCTTTGTACTTGAATGGAAAATACTTAGAGTATTTTTCCATACCCCCTGTATCACTCTTTAGTGCCTTTTGCACCTCATTTTCCAAAACTTTGGGATCCACAAATCTTATTTTTGTTGAATTTTCCAAGCTTGTTTTCTCTACTCTAGATTTAAGAACTGCTTCATCTACATCCATAATACCTGTACTGCTTTTTGCCTTTTTTTGAACTGGATTTTTAGAGGGCATTTTCTCTTTTTTTTGTTTGCCTTTCACACAATAAGCAATGGAAGCTTGCAACTCTTCAAGAGTTATTTCTTGACTTGCACAATCTAACTTCCACCCTGGAGAGAACATAGTATCTTGTTTATCTCTTACTATTCGTTCAATAATGAATGCCTTGGGATCTAGTTGATACTCATGGATCCCAGGTACCCCAATATTTATGCATTCAATATCGGGATGAGAATCAACTACATAAATATAAGATAGAGTCATTGTTCCTAGATCCTCAAAAGTATCCACGCCCACATCACTAGCAACAAATAGATGAATTTTGTTAAATTGTGAACCCTGAAGACCCCAAATATCTAAGTACCACTCTCGTCGTTGATCACAGCAGAGGCAAAGTTAACATTGTCCGGAACTTCCACCACTTTTCTTTTCTGAGACATCTTTCACCTGCAACAAAAACCACAATTGTTAATTATAGTTATTGTATTCTTACACTTTAAAAAAAACTTAAAATATCATATTCAAAAATCACAATATATATCCATGAAAACACTGTGGAGGAGATGAAGAGTATTTCCATCTTGGAGATCTCAATACATTTGTTAGTCTTGCTCTACCACATGGTAGAGCTAGATAAATGCATTCTAGCTGGACTTCAAAGTATTCTAGTGTTGGTTTTTCAATGGATATTATCTCTACCGGGTGGCAGAGCAAGATTAATAAATGTATTGACCAGAATGCTTTGAAATCTAGCTCTACCATGTGGTGGAGCTAGAATGCATTCTTCTAGCTCTACCATGTGGTAGAGCTAGACTTCAATGAATGTAACCGACTGAGGTTTTGAATGTAACTGTGGTGGTAAAGCTGCATTCTACCTAAACCACATTGTAGAGATAGAATGCTTTGAGGTCTAGCTCTACCATGTGGTGGAGCTAGAATCGCATTTGAGGTCTAGCTCTACCATGTGGTGGAGCTAGAATCGTAGAGGTAGAAAGCTTTGAGGTCTAGCTCTACCATGTGGTAGAGCAAGAATGCATCGATCTAGCTGTGTTCCATACACATCAACAAAACCAATTACTCCAAGAAGAGACCTACTTCTCATGACAAGAATCAAGGAGCTAGAATTGCATTTGATCTAGCTCTACCACGTGGTAGAGGTGTATTCTACCTAGACCACATCGTAGAGCTAGAATTCTTTGAGGTCCAGCTCCACCATGTGGTGGAGCTAGAATGCATTCTTCTAGCTCTACCATCCATGTGGTAGAGCAAGACTTCAATGAATGTAACCGGCTGAGGTTGAATGTAACTGTGGTGGTAGAGCAGTATTCTACCTAAACCACATTGTAGAGATAGAATGCTTTGAGGTCTAGCTCTACCATGTGGTGGAGCTAGAATTGCATTTGAGGTCTAGCTCTACCATGTGGTGGAGCTAGAATCGTAGAGGTAGAAAGCTTTGAGGTCTAGCTCTACCATGTGGTAGAGCAAGAATGCATCGATCTAGCTGTGTTTCATACACATCAACAAAACCAATTACTCCAAGAAGAGACCTACTTCACATGACAAGAACCAAGGAGCTAGAATTGCTTTTGAGGTCTAGCTCTACCACGTGGTAGAGCTGTATTCTACCTAGACCACATTGTAGAGCTAGAATGCTTTGAGGTCGTGGTGGAGCTAGAATTGCATTTGAGGTCTAGCTCTACCATGTGGTAGAGCTGTATTCTATCTAGACTACATCGTAGAGCTAGAATGCTTTGAGGTCCAGCTCTACCATGTGGTGGAGCTAGAATGCATTCTTCTAGCTCTACCATGTGGTAGATCTAGACTTCAATGAATGTAATCGGCTGAGGTTGAATGTAACTGTGGTAGAGCTAGACCTCAAAGCTTTCTACCTCTACGATTCTAGCTCCACCACATGGTAGAGCTAGACCTCAAATGTAATTCTAGCTCCACCACATGGTAAAGATAGACCTCAAAGCATTCTATCTCAATTACTCCATCTTGGAGCTCTCAATACATTTATTAGTCTTGCTCTACCACATGGTAGAGCTAGATAAATGCATTCTAGCTGGACTTCAAAGTATTCTAGTGCTGGTTTTTCAATGGATATTATCTCTACCAGGTGGCAGAGCAAGATTAATAAATGTATTGACCATAATGCTTTGAAATCTAGCTCTACCATGTGGTGGAGCTAGAATGCATTCTTCTAGCTCTACCATGTGGTAGAGCTAGACTTCAATGAATGTAACCGGCTGAGGTTGAATGTAACTGTGGTAGAGCTGTATTCTACCTAAACCACATTGTAGAGATAGAATGCTTTGAGGTCTAGCTCTACCATGTGGTGGAGCTAGAATTGCATTTCAAGTCTAGCTCTACCATGTGGTGGAGCTAAAGTCGTAGAGGTAGAAAGCTTTGAGGTCTAGCTCTACCATGTGGTAGAGCAAGAATCAATCGATCTAGCTGTGTTTCATACACATCAACAAAACCAATTACTCTAAGAAGAGACCTACTTCACATGACAATAACCAAGGAGCTAGAATTGCATTTGATCTAGCTCTACCACGTGGTAGAGCTGTATTCTACCTAGACCACATCGTAGGGCTAGAATGTTTTGAGGTCGAGCTCTACCATGTGGTGGAGCTAGAATTGCATTCTTCTACCTCTACCATGTGGTAGAGCTAGAATTGCATTTGATCTAGCTCTACCACGTGGTAGAGCTATATTCTACCTAGACCACATCATAGGGCTAGAATGTTTTGAGGTCGAGCTCTACCATGTGGTGGAGCTAGAATTCTTCTAGCTCTACTATATGTGGTAGAGCTAGACTTCAACGAATGTAACCGGCTGTGGTTGAATGTAACTGTGGTAGAGCTGTATTCTACCTAAACCACATTGTAGAGATAGAATGCTTTGAGGTCTAGCTCTACCATGTGGTGGAGCTAGAATTGCATTTGAGGTCTAGATCCACCATGTGGTGGAGCTAGAGTCGTAGAGGTAGAAAGCTTTGAGGTCTACCTCTACCATGTGGTAGAGCAAGAATGCATCGATCTAGCTGTGT
This sequence comes from Cibotium barometz, assembly GCF_041138505.1. Lineage (NCBI taxonomy): Eukaryota > Viridiplantae > Streptophyta > Polypodiopsida > Cyatheales > Cibotiaceae > Cibotium > Cibotium barometz. Next base: position 3,727,198 of record NC_141051.1, on the reverse strand, counting down.
TTCATACACATCAACAAAACCAATTACTCCAAGAAGAGACCTACTTCACATGACAAGAACCAAGGAGCTAGAATTGCATTTGAGGTCTAGCTCTACCACGTGGTAGAGCTGTATTCTACCTAGACCACATCGTAGAGCTAGAATGCTTTGAGGTCCAGCTCTACCATGTGGTGGAGCTAGAATTGCATTTGAGATCTAGCTCTACCATGTGGTAGAGCTAGACTTCAACGAATGTAACCGGCTGAGGTTGAATGTAACTGTGGTAGAGCTGTATTCTACCTAAACCACATTGTAAAAATAGAATGCTTTGAGGTCTAGCTCTACAATGTGGTGGAGTTAGAATTGCATTTGAGGTCTAGCTCTACCATAAGGTGGAGCTAGAATCGTAAAGGTAGAAAGCTTTGAGGTCTAGCTCTACCATGTGGTAGAGCTAGAATGCATCGATCTAACTATGTTCCATACACATCAACAAAACCAATCACTCCAAGAAGAGACCTACTTCACACAACAAGAACCGAGGAGCTAGAATTGCATTTGATCTAGCTCTACCACGTGGTAGAAATGTATTCTAACCTAGACCACATCGTAGAGCTAGAATGCTTTGAGGTCAAGCTCCACCATGTGGTGGAGCTAGAATGCATTCTTCTAGCTCTACCATGTGGTAGAGCTAGACTTCAACGAATGTAACCAGTTGAGGTTGAATGTAACTGTGGTAGAGCTATATTCTACCTAAACCACATTGTAGAGATAGAATGCTTTGAGGTCTAGCTCTACCATGTGGTGGAGCTAGAAGGTGGAGCTAGAATTGCATTTGAGGTCTAGCTCTACCATGTGGTGGAGCTAGAATTGCATTTGAGGTCTAAAGCTTTAAGGTCTAGCTCTACCATGTGGTAGAGCAACAATGCATCGATCTAGCTGTGTTCCATACATATCAACAAAACCAATTACTCCAAGAAGAGACCTACTTCACATGACAAGAACCAAGGAGCTAGAATTGCATTTGATCTAGCTCTACCACGTGGTAGAGGTGTATTCTACCTAGACCACATCGTAGAGCTAGAATGCTTTGAGGTCCAGCTCCACCATGTGGTGGAGCTAGAATTGCATTTGATCTAGCTCTACCACGTGGTAGAGGTGTATTCAACCTAGACCACATCGTAGAGCTAGAATGCTTTGAGGTCCAGCTCCACCATGTGGTGGAGCTAGAATGCATTCTTCTAGGTCTACCATGTGGTAGAGCTAGACTTCAATGAATGTAATCGACTGAGGTTGAATGTGACTGTGGTAGAGCTGTATTCTACCTAAACCACATTATAGAGATAGAATGCTTTGAGGTCTAGCTCTACCATGTGTGGTGGAGCTAGAATTGCATTTGAGGTCGAGCTCTACCATGTGGTGGAGCTAGAATCGTAGAGGTAGAAAGCTTTGAGGTCTAGCTCTACCATGTGGTAGAGCAAGAATGCATCGATCTAGCTGTGTTCCATACACATCAACAAAACCAATTACTCTAAGAAGAGACCTACTTCACATGACAAAACCAATTACTCCAAGAAGAGACCTACTTCACATGACAAGATCCAAGGAGCTAGAATTGCATTTGGTCTAGCTCTACCACGTGGTAGAGCTGTATTCTACCTAGACCACATCGTAGAACTGAATGCTTTGAGGTCCAGCTCTACCATGTGGTGGAGCTAGAATTGCATTTGAGGTCTAGCTCTACCATGTGGTAGAGCTGTATTCTATCTAGACTACATCGTAGAGCTAGAATGCTTTGAGGTCCAGCTCTACCATGTGGTGGAGCTAGAATGCATTCTTCTAGCTCTACCATGTGGTAGAGCTAGACTTCAATGAATGTAACCGGCTGAGGTTGAATGTAATTGTGGTAGAGCTAGACCTCAAAGCTTTCTACCTCTACGATTTTAGCTCCACCACATGGTAGAGCTAGACCTGAAATGCAATTCTAGCTCCACCACATGGTAAAGATAGACCTCAAAGCATCCTATCTCAATTACTCCATCTTGGAGCTCTCAATACATTTATTAGTCTTGCTCTACCACATGGTAGAGCTAGATAAATGCATTCTAGCTGGACTTCAAAGTATTCTAGTGCTAGTTTTTCAATGGATATTATCTCTACTAGGTGGCAGAGCAAGATTAATAAATGTATTGACCAGAATGCTTTGAAATCTAGCTCTACCATGTGGTGGAGCTAGAATGCATTCTTCTTGCTCTACCATGTGGTAGAGCTAGACTTCAATGAATGTAATTGGCTGAGGTTGAATGTAACTGTGGTAGAGCTGTATTCTACCTAAACCACATTGTAGAGATAGAATGCTTTGAGGTCTAGCTCTACCATGTGGTGGAGCTAGAATTGCATGTAACCGACTGAGGTTGAATGTAACTGTGGTAGACCTGTATTCCACCTAAACCACATTGTAGAGATAGAATGCTTTGAGGTCTAGCTCTACCATGTGGTGGAGCTAGAGTCGTAGAGGTAGAAAGCTTTGAGGTCTAGCTCTACCATGTGTGGTAGAGCAAGAATGCATCGATCTAGCTATGTTCCATACACATCAACAAAACCAATTACTCCAAGAAGAGACCTACTTCACATGACAATAACCAAGGAGCTAGAATTGCATTTGATCTAGCTCTACCACTCTAGGTCTACCACGTGGTAGAGCTGTATTCTACCTAGACCACATCGTAGAGCTAGAATGCTTTGAGGTCTAGCTCTACCATGTGGTCTATTATGGTGATTTTGCACTATCTTTGCCGGGACCCAACTTTGACGCGCTGGGAGAACTGATTGTTTGTGATGCCCAAATCCATGCACGGAGTGATGTGGACATAGAGAAACTTCCCTAGCACAAGTCCGTGTGGTCCGTGCTCTCATGGGGTCCTAGATCCTCAACTTCTAACTGTCCGAATCCAGGTTCTTGAAAAAGATGCACGAGCGAGCCAAATGGCGGAAATTTCCAACTGTGGCCCAAAAGGCACCGAAGAGGCATGAAATTCGAATCATGCATGGAAAAATGTGTGGCAACCAACCCGGATCTTTCTTGTTGCGTTCAGATGCGATTCGGACTCATTTCGGATCCGAAACTCTGTTATGGCATCTTCGCCGCCGGGACCCAACTTTGACGTGCTAGGAGAAGTGATTGCGATGCACAAATCTATGCACGGAGTGATGTGGACATAGAGCAACTTCCCTAGCACAAGTCCGTGTGGTCCGTTCTCTAATGGGGTCCTGGATTCTCAACTTCTAACTGTTCAAATCCGGGTTCTCGAAAAAGATGAACGAGCGTGTCAAATGGCAAAAATTTCCAACCGTGGCCCAAACGGCGCCGAAGAGGCATGAAATTCGAATCATGCATGGAAAAATGTGTGGCAAACCAACCCGGATCTTTCTTGTTGTGTTCAGATGCGATTTGGACTCATTTCGGATCCGAAACTCTGTTATGGCGATTTTGCACTATCTTCGCCGGGACCCAACTTTGACGCGCTGGGAGAAGTGATTGCGATGCACAAATCCATGCACGGAGTGATGGGGACATAGAGCAACTTCCCTAGCACAAGTCTGTGTGGTCTGTTCTCTAATGGGGTCCCGGATCCTGAACTTCTAACTGTTCGAATCCGGGTTCTTGAAAAAGATGAACGAGCATGCCAAATGGTGAAAATTTCCAACTGTGGCCCAACCGTGGCCCAAACGATGCCGAAGAGGCATGAAATTCGAATCATGCATAGAAAAATGTGTGGCAAGAAACCCAGATCTAGTTGTGTACCATGCAGATCAACAAAACCAATTACTTTAAGAAGCTCGACCTACTTCACATGACGAGAACCAAGGAGCTACAATTGCATCCGATCTAGCTCTACCATGTGGTGGAGCTAGAATGCATAAATCTAGCTGTGTACCATGCAGATCAACAAAATCAATTACTCCAAGATGAGATCTACTTCACATGACAAGAACCAAGAAGCTAGAATTGCATTTGATCTAGCTCTACCATGTGGTAGAGCTGTATCCAACCTAGACCACATCGTAGAGCTAGACTGCTTTGAGGTCTAGCTCTACCATGTGGTGGAGCTAGAATTGCATTTGAGGTCTAGCTCTACCATGTGGTAGAGCTAGAATGCATTGATCTAGCTGTGTACCATGCAAATCAACAAAACCAATTACTCCAAGAAGAGACCATGACGAGAACCAAGGAGATAAACAAGTGTGTTGAATGGCACTAGGACCCAACTTTGACGTGCTGGGAGAAGTGATTGCGATGCCCAAATCTGTGCACGGAGTGATGTGGACATAGAGCAACTTCCCTAGCACAAGTCCGTGTGGTCTGTTCTCTGATGGGGTCCCGGATCCTCAACTTCTAACTGTCCGAATCCGAGTTCTCGAAAAAGATGCACGAGCGTGCCAAATGGCAGAAATTTCCAACCGTGGCCCAAACGGCGCCGAAGAGGCATGAAAATCGAATCATGAGTGGACAAATGTGTGGCAACCAACCCGGATCTTTCTTGTTGTGTTCAGATGCGATTCGGACTCATTTCGGATCCGAAACTCTGTTATGGCGATTTTGCACTATCTTCGCCGCCGGGACCCAACTTTGACACACTGGGAGAAGTGATTACGATGCCCAAATCCGTGCACGGAGTGATGTGGACATAGAGCAACTTCCCTAGCACAAGTCCTTGTGGTCCGTTCTCTGATGGGGTCCCGGATCCTCAACTTCTAACTGTCTGAATCCGGGCTCTCGAAAAAGATGCACGAGCATGCCAAATGGCAGAAATTTCCAACAGGGGCCCAAATGGCGACGAAGAGGCATGAAAATCGAATCATGCATGGACAAATGTGTGGCAAGCAACCCGGATCTTTCTTGTATTTAGATGCGATTCAGACGCATTTCGGATCCGAAACTCTGTTATGGCGATTTTGCACTATCTTCGTCGGGACCCAACTTTGACGCACTGGGAGAAGTGACTGCGATGCCCAAATCCATGCACGGAGTGATGTGGACATAGAGCAACTTCCCTAGCACAAGTCCGTGTGGTCCGTTCTCTGATGGGGTCCCGGATCCTTAACTTCTAACTGTCTGAATCTGGGTTCTCGAAAAAGATGCACGAGCGTGCCAAATGGCAGAAATTTCCAACAGGGGCCCAAATGGCGACGAAGAGGCATGAAAATCGAATCATGCATGGACAAATGTGTGGCAAGCAACCCGGATCTTTCTTGTATTTAGATGTGATTCAGACTCATTTCGGATCCAAAACTCTGTTATGGCGATTTTGCACTATCTTGGCCGGGACCCAACTTTGACGCGCTGGGAGAACTAATTGCGATGCCCAAATCCATGCACGGAGTGATGTGGACATAGAGCAACTTCCCTAGCACAAGTCTGCGTGGTCCATTCTTTGATGGGGTCCGGGATCCTCAACTTCTAACTGTCCGAATCCGGGTTCTCGAAAAAGATACACGAGGGTGCCAAATGGTGGAAATTTCCAGCCGTGGCCCAAACGGCGCCGAGAGGCATGAAATTCAAATCATGCATGGACAAATGTGTGGCAAGCAACCCGGATCTTTCTTGTTGTGTTCAGATGCGATTTGGACTCATTTCGGACCCGAAACTCTGTTATGGCGATTTTGCACTATCTTCGCCGGGACCCAACTTTGACGCGCTGGGAGAACTGATTGCGATGCCCAAATCCATGCACGGAGTGATGTGGACATAGAGCTACTTCCCTAGCACAAGTCCGTGTGGTCCGTTCTCTGATGGGGTCCCAGATCCTCAACTTCTAACTGTCCGAATCCGGGTTCTCGAAAAAGATGCACGAGCGTTCCAAATCGCGAAAATTTCCAACCGTAGCCCAAACGACGCCGAAGAGGCATGAAAATCAAATCATGCATGGACAAATGTGTGGCAAGCAACCTGGATCTTTGTTGTTGTGTTCAGATGCGATTCGGACTCATTTCGGATCCGAAACTCTGTTATGGCGATTTTTCACTATCTTCGCCCCAGGACCCAACTTTGATGTGCTGGGAGAAGTGATTGCGATGCCCAAACCCATGTACGGAGTGATGTGGACATAGAGCAACTTCCCTAGCACAAGTCCGTGTGGTCCGTTCTCTGATGGGGTCCCAGATCCTCAACTTCTAACTGTTCGAATTTGGGTTCTCGAAAAAGATGAACGAGCATGCCAAATGGCGAAAATTTTCAACCGTGGCCCAAATGGCACCGAAGAGGCATGAAATTTGAATCATGCATGGAAAAATGTGTGGCAAGCAACCCGGAACTAAACCCGGAACTAGCTGTGTACCATGCAGATCAACAAAACCAATTACTCTAAGAAGAGACCTACTTCACATGACGAGAACCAAGGAGCTACAATTGCATCCGATCTAGCTCTACCATGTGGTGGAGCTAGAATGCATCGATCTAACTGTGTACCATGCAGATCAACAAAATCAATTACTCCAAGATGAGATCTACTTCACATGACAAGAACCAAGAAGCTAGAATTTTATTTGATCTAGCTCTACCACATGGTAGAGCTGTATCCAACCTAGACCACATCGTAGAGCTAGACTGCTTTGAGGTCTAGCTCTACCATGTGGTGGAGCTAGAATTGCATTTGAGGTCTAGCTCTACCATGTGGTAGAGCTAGAATGCATTGATCTAGCTGTGTACCATGCAAATCAACAAAACCTCCAAGAAGAGACCATGACGAGAACCAAGGAGATAAACAAGTGTGTTGAATGGCGTTGGGACCCAACTTCAACGCGCTGGGAGAAGTGATTGCGATGCCCAAATCCATGCACAGAGTGATGTGGACATAGAGCAACTTCCCTACAAGTCCGTGGGGTCCGTTCTCTGATGGGGTCCTGGATCCTCAACTTCTAACTGTCCGAATCCGAGCTCTCGAAAAAGATGCAAATGAGAGCTCTCATACAAAAAGAGCTCTTAATAATTGCGAGCTCTCATGGATAGAGAACTCACATGCATATAGAGATATCATGCAGCGCACGAGAGCTCGTACACTCAATGCAAATAAATGAAAATAAGAGATCTTATGCATAGAGATCTCTTGTAGCCATGAGATCTCATGAAAATAAGAGATCTTATGCATAGAGATCTCTTGTAGCCATGAGATCTCTAATGCTCTTATAAAAAACTCCCATAGCACCCTTATGGGTTGCAACATAAAAAAGAGAGCATTGGGTTTAGAGCTTACCACAACTCGGTAGGTGGTGAGGACCTAACACCAAAGCATGGTTAGGATGTGAGGTCAAGAGAATAACACAATAGAGAATTATTTACATACTTTTATTTACTATGATGCATGTGTTATCGATTATGCATAGAGGGCTCTCATGCATATAGATCTAGGATATATCTACGCAAGGTGTGAGAGCTCTCATGCATAGAGAGTTTTCATGCATTGTGAGAGATCTTACATAAAGCTCTCAAGCGTGGATCTCTTCCATGAGAGATCCATGCATATAGATCTCATAAATATAGAGCTAGCATTGTGTGTGATTCATTGTGAGAGCTGCCATGCATATAGATCGCAAATCTCATGCATAGAGAGCTCTCATGCATATAGATCAACTATTATCAAGTGTGAGTCATTGTGAGAGCTCCTATGCATAGAGGGCTGTCATGCATATATATCTCATGCATGAGAGCTCTTATGCATATCGATGAGCTCTCATGCATATAGAGTTATCATACATGAGATCTTATGCATGGAGCTCTCTTGTATTCTAAGAGGTCTCATGCATGAGATCCCTCTTGCATTGTAAGAGCTCTCATGCATTAATAGCTCTCATATGCATAGATCTCTCATATCATGCATGAGAGCTATAGAGATTTTGGTCTTGCACTAGAGCTCTTTGAGCTAGGTCTTACATTAAGAGCTCTCATACATAGAGCTCCCACATAGAGATTGCATGCATAGAGTTAGATCTTGCATTAATTATTATAAGAGCTCTCATACATAGAGCTATATCTTGCATTATTATAAAAGCTCCCATGGATAGATCTCATGTAAAAAGTGAAAGAGTTCTCATGCATAGAGCTAGGTCTTGCATTAGGAGCTACATCTTGCATTATTATGAGAGCTCTCTTGCATAGATCTCATGCTTAGAGTGTAAGAGCAGGAAAGTACAATTTCAAGCAAGGAGAGAGGGGAGAAGCTATGCTATGAATAGAGGTACGATACTAGATGGATGGTTTTTCATTTCAAGTAATCTTGCACTAGTTTAAGTCATTTCAACTCCAGCTCTACCATGTGGTAGAGCTAGAATGCATTTCTCCAGCTCTAGCATGTGGTAGAGCATTCAAATTATCCCGCCCAATTTTAAATTCAAATTATCCTGCCCTTTAAGAATTTAAAATGGTCTTGCTATTTTTCAAATTTTCCTTGACGTCCATGTCGCTTATGTAATACAAACCTACTTTCCCATCGTGTCATTGGACAACTAGCACTTGGACATCACCGCATCCATTATCAAATTCAACGATACAACAAGGTACACATATTTTTGTCTCATATTAAATCATTATCTATGATTAGATTTAAAGTTTTGAACATGTCAATTAAAATTCAGATCATACACATTGACATAGAGTAGAAAATAAAAGCATGCAAGAATTCAAAAAATCAGGAATGGTTGAAGAGAAAAAACCTGATACAGATTTGGGTTGCACTTCTTAGCAAATTGAACGGGGGAGAAGATTGGGTAGTGAAAAGCTAGTACGGGGTGCAAAGAAAAAGAAAAAGAACACTCGAAATTAGGATTTCCAGAAGCTAAAAATTAGGTTTTTAAGGAGTAGCTAAAAAAATTTAGGGTAAGCTCCGAAAGGCTGAACAAAACAACGATAAGGTGAGAGACTAATACCCAAGTTTATGTGGGTTGTAGAAACGATGCTATGTCTGCGCGCGGTGCTGTAGAAATAGTGGCCAGCAACTAAATCAAGAGAGTGGGCCTGCGTAGACAAGTTTATGCTGGCTGCTCTGTCTGCGGTGCTGTAAAAGATGTGGCCTGCAACTATGCAATGTCTTGTATATGCTGCGTAGGAGAGTGGGCCTGCTCAGAAATAAGAGACACCTAAAGAAAACCAAGCATGAGAGATGGCTCTTTGCCTGCAAGCAGAGAGCATATGCTGCATAGGAGAGCTGCGCCCCACAGAACCTGCAGAGAGAGAGCCGCCCACAGAACTTGCAGAGAGAGAGCCGCCCATGCAAGCAAGCAGGCCACGCAAGCCTACAATGGCCACGCAAACAAGTAGACCGAGGAGAGAAGAGTTGTAGCCGGTGTTGTGGGAGGCGAACGTGCGCCCCACAGAACCTACAGAGAGAGAGCCGCCCACGAATGTGTGCCCCACAAAACCTACAGAGAGAGAGAGAGCCGCCCACGAACGTGCGCCGGATAAGGTTGTGATAAGGTTGCAGCGATTCAGTTTAAAATTGAAACTTTAATTTTGTTAATTAGAGTTTCTAAAAGGTGATCCAAACCATTGGATCACCTTGCCTTAAGTGTCAATGTAAAGGGGGTTTCTAAAAGTCAAACAACTCTAAATGTTGAAATTTGTTTCTTGTTCCATCAAATTTGTTCATGAATGTGGCAATATGTGTTAGTTTTGCATGTGGGTTTCTAATTGTGTGGACTACCTACATGCCCAACCCCTTCCTATATGGGTTTAATATTTGAAGCATACCTTCAGTGTAATCCCCGAGAGGCGTTATATATGGGTGGAAAATTACCATGTCTCATGTGGTTGCATTAAGGGTGCTCGATTGTTTGTCATGGGTGACCTAGCAAACACAATTATGCTTGCACTACAAGTGTATCTGGGGGCATATAAGAATTCTATAATTGATTTAGTGAACCTGGAGCTTCGATTGAAACTAGATAAGTTTAAGAAGGCGAGGGTTAAGTTTTTTTTTGGGATTTATGCTCGTAGGCACTTATTCCAACTCACCGTGCCTATAGGCACTTATTCCAACTCACGGGTTGCAAAAAAGGGTTGTGATAACCCTTGTAAAGCATAGGAATAATTATAACAATAAGGTGAGGCTTGTGTCGAATATGATGTTTTTGAGGTCATGTGTTGGGCATGGGTCAAGTTTATACGTGGCCCCATCTCACCTTCTAAATCTAGAACCACTAACAAATTTATGCTTATGTGTGTATTAATTGATGATCAAGAGCCTCAGGTTAATAGTATTGAGACTGAACATTGCCCTAGTTTTGATCATTATTTGGTATAGATATTTATAACTTCTTCAACTTACCTTTTTCAAGCCTCGTTAGGTCTTTTTTTAATTGTAATGTGAAAAGACCCTAGTGTTTGTGGAAGTGACACATGGGAATGGCCCCTTGACTAGAGGGAGGGAAATTCAAATTTGAAATTTGAATGAAGGAGCCTAGCTATGGCGGTGGAAGATGGAGCAGAGAGAGAGAGAGATTGCCATGTGTGCGCACGGGGGCAGAATCGCGAGGGAGTGAGAGGTGAGCAGTGGGCATGGCTGGCCCAGCCCGCAAGCAGCCCTGATGGGAGAGAGAGGCGAGCGATGGGCTGTGAAGCGATGGGCCCGTGAAGCGATTATTTAAATAGGATTAAAGCTATATTTAAATAGGATTAAAGCTATATTTAAATATGTAGGTTAACTATAGTAACTTAAAGCATGTTTATAGTTTACAATTATACTTTACTTATTTATAGACTTTATATAGCTATATAAATCAAACCTATTTATATATAAACCCATATAATTTAAGTTTATAAATAACCTATAGTTTATAAATAAACCTTTATAAATAGGTAATATAAAGTTATAATCGATAGGCTTAAAGGTTTGATTATAAAAATATAGCTTTTATAGTTATATATATAGGCTTAAAGTTTATAATTAATAGGCTTATAGGTTTATTTATATAAATAGGCTTAAAGATATATATAAATAGGCTTATATGTTTAATAGGTTAACTATAGTAACTTAAAGATATATAAATAGGCTTATAGGTTTAGAAGATTAACTATATTAACTATAGGTTTGATTATATAAATAGACTTAAAGATATATATAAATTGGCTTATAGGTTTAATAAGTTCACTATAGTAACTTAAAGTCTATTTATAGTTTATAATTATACTTTATATATCTTATTTATAAACTTTCTATAGCTATATAAATCAAACCTATTTATATATAAACCTATTATAATATAATTTAAATTTTATAAATAACCTAGTATAGTGACTTAAATTATTTACATTAACCTATATATTAACCTACAACTATAACTATATAACTTATAGTAACTTAAATTATATTAATATTTATAACTATATAGCTTATTATAGTAACTTATAGTTAATAAAAGCTTATTTTAATGCTACTATATTATAGCTTATTTAATAAATATAATTGTAAGCTTATAAGTTTGATTATAGCTTTAAATTTGTTATAGGTTAAAGTATATGTATAAATTCAAGGGGATTTTGGTACAAAGATAGGGCAAGGAAATGTATCCATACTAGTGGAGGAATGTTTGAAAGATGTGGTCGGACTCCTACCTTTTCCTACAATGGATACTTCATCTCTCCAAGACTTATTATGGAGTGCCTTTCGATGGCCAAAGATTATTTTGCAATCTACTATCATGAATGGCAACTTAATTTACACGAACCATGATTACATAAACACTTCTATTGCATTGAATGAGAGACTACAAGTTTATATAGATTTTTAGGACTAATGGAGTCTGACCTTTTTTCTGGATCCTTGGTTCTCATCATGTGAAGTAGGTCTCTTCTTGGAGTAATTAGTTTTATTGATCTGCATTAGCTCCACCACATGGTAGAGCTAGACCTCAAATAATTCCAGCTCTACGATGTGGTCTAGGTAGAATACAGCTCTACCACATGGTAGAGCAAGATCAAATGCAATTCTAGCTCCTTGGTTCTTGTCATATGAAGTAGGTCTCTTCTTGGAGTAATTGGTTTTGTTGATGTGCATGGTACACAGTTAGATCGATGCATTCTAGCTCCACCACATGGTAGAGCTAGACCTTAAATGCAATTCTAGCTCCACCACATGGTAGAGCTAGACCTCAAAGTATTTGATCTAGCTCTACCACGTGGTAGAGCTGTATTCTACCTAGACCACATCGTAGAACTTTAAGGTCTAGCTCTACCATGTGGTGGAGTTAGAATGCATCAATCTAGCTGTACCATAAACCACATTGTAGACCTAGAATGCCTAGAGGTCTAGCTCTACCATGTGGTGGAGCTAGAATACATTGAACTAGCTCTACTATCTACTGGTAACTATATCATGTGGTGGAGCTAGAATGCATCAATGTAACTATATCATGTAACGGAGCTAGAGTTCATTGATCTAGCTCTACCATGTGGTAGAGCTATATCAAAATAATCTATCTAGACACCATGGTATTGCTAGAATGCTTTGAAGTCTAACTCCACCACATAGTAGAGATAGTCTTCAATGGGTTCTATCTCTACCATATGATAGAGCTAGTTCTAGCTCTAGTTCTAGCTCGGCCACATGGTAGAGCTATACTTCATGGTAGATTTTGATGTAGGTTCCAATCTAAAAAAAATTGCTTGCTAGATTTGATTACTAGTTTAACAAGTCCAACATGATTATGTGCAGGATGGATTTCCAATCTAGAGGGAGGGTCTACATGATGTTGAACAATGATTCTATTGGTATTGGCTGCGTGTGTAGAATTGATCCAAATTCCACTTGTAGTGGAACAAAGATTGGTCAAGGAAATGTGTCATTACTTGTGGAGGAATGCTTGAAGGATGTGGAACTACCATTCCCTACAATGGATACCATTTATCTAAAAAATGCATTATGGAGTAATGTTCGTCGGCCAAAAATGCTTTTAAGGCCTTTCATAAGGGAGCTGGAATTTGGAGAGTGGAGTGAAAGATGCAGTGATGCAGATCAAGAAGACCCTGTGGAACCTCCAATTATAGATGAAATACCGATAACATCTCCAGAACTTGACATGCAAATCCAACAATATTGGAAGAATGAGATGGTTCTTCTAAAGGATGAGAGCATGATGCAAACTATCAATCAAGGGACTATCTTATATGTGTTTCCATTTGAATGTGTCAACTTTCAACAACTTGGTGATGATTGTGTGGGTGTGGCTATTGAAAGTGCAAATGAATTTCAAACTATGCCGCAAGTGGATAGTATTAGCCTAGTTAAATGGCCTATTAAACAGCTGACAATGCTGGATGGGAGCCCATTGCAACGCTATGTTCTGCTTAATGGCATGCACGTTGAACATGCTGATGTATGTAATGAGGATAATGATGGAGATGTAACTAATGAGGTTATTGTTGCCCAAACCTCTGCAAAAAGACGCTACACTTTCATAAACAGGATTCCAAAGCAGAGACCACAACCAGCTTCTGCATTATATATGTCACGTGAATCAGTTCAAAGGATTTCATCCATTGATTGTTGTGCAAAAAAATGTTGTCAGCTAATCGATCGTGATGTACTAATGAGGATACGACAAGACTTTTGGGGACAATCTCAAGAGTCTCGTACAAATTATGTATATGATGTGCTTTCTACAGCTTGGCATCGTGATTCAGCTCAAAAAATTAAATATGAATTTAGGTTAAATGGGGTGATTGTTTGTTGCAGAGCATGGTATGAGATGCATGGTATACCAAAGACATTCTTTTACCGTTACAGGGAAAAGTTTGAGTCCGGTGTGTGTCAATATCTGCATGGAAACACAGGGGTATTGAGGAGAGGCCTACAACATGCTAGTGAGGCAAGAGCACTACTTGATGAATTTGTGAACATGGACTCCGAGCTTGCACCACACAAAAGTAGAACAATGCTAGATGGCTCAAGGGAAACCAGGTTGTCGATTCCATCAATATTCAAGCAAGTTGACATTTTAAATGAAATCAACGCAACACTTGAGCAGTTGGGACATGAGAAGAGGCTATCAAAGTCATCGTTTAGTAGAATTTGGAATAAAGAGTACCCACAAGTGTCCCTAACAAAGGCAAGTGAGTTTTCCAAGTGCACCTTGTGTAGTGGTCTCAAGGCAAAACTAGAAGCCAAACCTAGTCTAGAAGAAAGAGCAAGGCTCCTCAGTGAAAGAGATATTCACATGCGACAACAACAAAGTTGCAGGAGCTTATACTATGCATGGCGCATATTTTCGAAAACCCAACCACAAAAGTATGTATGCATCATCCATGACAAGATAGATCAAAAGAAAACAGCCATTCCCAGACTACGATCTTCCCAAGGGTGTGGATTTGGGATATAATTTACCAATTGCATTGATTGGTATGATCACTCATGGCCATGCAGAAGGTCATTATGGACACTTTATTTTGAATGGTTTATGGCCATCTGATCCCAATCTAACAATTGGCTCAATTGCAAGTTGTTTACATAACTTAGAGAGGATGGATTAGCATCCTCTTGGTGATCTAGTAACAAATGGGCTTCCAAGGAGCAATGTTTCACTTCTACAAGCTTTAAATTCAAGGATAGCTTTAGACCACCACAATATGAGTGATGGTAAAGATCCCATTGTTGAACCATGTATAAATCAGGGAGACACAATGAATTGGGTTTCCTTGTTTTGCAAGTTGCCAGAAAACTTGTTGCTACAACTAGATAATTGTGCTGGAGAAAATAAAAATCGGTACTTATTTGCCTATTTGTCATTGCTTGTTGCACGGGGTGCTTTCAAAACTATACAATTGGGATTTCTACTGGTCGGACATACACATGAGGATATAGATGCCATGTTTAGCAGGTTTTCAGAGAAATTAAGAGTGGGGCAGACCTTTACTTTACCACATTTGATGGATACTTTAAGAACCAGCTCAACTTCTTCTCCAGCTCCCTTCTTGCTTACAGAGGTCCCTGACTTTAAGGCATATTGTGATGGCTACATTTGTGATGGGCAAGAAGCACTTATAGGTCACTCCAAACCACTTCTATTCAGGTTCTTCATGGAAGGAGACACACCGATAATGCAATTTAAGGCACATGTAGCTATTCGTAATTGGAGTGGAAGTATTCGTCTTTGGAAGACAGACAGTGAAGGTAAACCAAGGTTACCAAAAGGAGATCCACCTCTACTACCAATGGCAGAGCATATAAAGATGCATGCAAAAGTAATATCAGGATTGAAGGGTCACATAAAATTTTGGCAGAATCTAAGTAATGGTTCATTTGTGCCAAGATATTATAGGCCCGTGATAGATTATTGGAGTAATGTAATCGAAGAGCTTGGAAAACCAATACAATCAGAGGTAAGAAAGTACACAGATTTTTGGCCAAAATCTGAAGGGTCCCATCAATTAGATGATATGAATGTTGAACAATTGTAGGCACAAAGATTCTTAGGTATTGAAGAACATAATGATCATTATTGTGGGCCTGCACGAGATAAACCAAGGGAGGCATTTAACCCTATGCTACATGTTCAGCAAGGACACTTTGTCATGCTGCACCCAGATGACACAAACATCTATCTAGTTTGGCTTGCTATGGCTGAATCGGATATTGATGATGAGCCTACATCACCAAATTATAAGAAACTCTTGATTCAATATTGGGGTGCAAGGAAGAAAGGTTTGACAGATACTCAAGCTTATGCTGATTGTTGGAAGGGATATTGGCAAATTAATGAGGCAGAACAACAAGTATGGGAAAATGCTGATGCAATTCTTTGGTCGTGGGGAGACCAAGGAATCCACCACCATACAAAAGAATCAAGATACCAGAAAAGGAAGCCTGTAAAGCAAAAGCATGCTTAGGCTTGGCTTGTGAGGATGAAGCTCATATTGATGGTTCCTTCAATGAGGAGTAGCATTTGTAGATGCAATATTGACAATGTGGATTTTTAGGTTATAACTCTAATATCCAAAAGAGATGTACTTTGGTACTATCTTCTTTATTTTTTATTTTCACTTATTGAATGAAATTTTTCTTTGTGCCTCCTACATTTTTTTGATATAATAATGTTTCTATCTTATTTGTTCAATTGTTTCATAAATTTTGTGCAGTGTACAACTCAATTAGTGCAGGTCCTTGCAAAGAAATAAATACCACTTTCTTATTAATGGTGTTTATCAACACCACCTTCCTACATGATTATCAAACTCCTTTCAAATATGTTTATGCACAAATACTAATTATACCACTTTTTTGGTTTGAACAGTGATTATCTCAACACTACCTTCCTCCATTCTATATTAAGAAATTCCACAATAACTTTTCCCACATTAAGTGGGAAATTCCCATAATACATGAAACCTCTTAATTTCAAAATTCCCATAATGCGGGATTTTTCCCATAATACCTAATACGATCTTCATATGTATGTAAAAACACAACTCAAATCTCTATAGATGATAAAGTTAAATTAGTATAAAACTTGGGCCAAAATTTTTTTTTTAATACATCTTCTATATATACAAACAAAGTTTAAACCTTGAGATCAAAATAAGATATAAAATTTACAAGTTACAATAGTTTGGGGCTAAGAAATAGATAGCATGGTGGAGTTTATATTGCATACATAGAATTTCACTCAAAAGTGGAAAAAGGCATATTAACACGAGTGACGAGTGACGAGAGAGAGAAAGAGAGAGAGAGAGAGAGAGAGAGAGAGAGAGAGAGAGAGAGAGAGAGAGAGAGATGGGCACTGCACTGTGCCTACAACCATGGGCTTGCTTTGGGTAGTAGGCTTGATTTTGGACCTCTCTATGGCCAACCAATCATCCTTGGAAAAGTTTAGGTATGCACTTTTTTCGTATACCCGAGCACCTGTTTGTAGTGAATTCACTATACAAGAATTGAATTTTCAAGGGTGTTGTACAAGCTGCACCAATGTGATCCCCACACGACCTAAAACGGGTTTAAGAGAACTTTTAGGTGTGCACTTTTCTAAAATTTTCCATACTCTATTTTAGCCTTCTACCACTTCCATTTTTCCTTTTACCTTTTCTCTTTAAAAATTTATTATAATTATTTTTTACTTTTCCTAATTTTCACTTTTTAACTTTTAACTTTTCGTACTTTTAACTTTTCTTACTTTTTACTTTTTGGGGGTGTTATGTTTACGGTTTTCTAGTTTCACCACAATTACCTGAAAAGGAGTGTTGTTAGGATTTCTGAATTGTTTCATTTTTTTGATGTCTCCTTTGACTTGTGGCCTGAAAGCCTACCCTCATTAAATGTAGCCAGCTTATCAAGGCTAATAGCTAGTGGCCCAAATTATAAGGGAGATTAAGCCCATTTATTATGTATTATTAACACTAATGCAAAAAACATAAAAAAGGGGATGACAAATGTAAAAATTAGCCTGGTTTGTAAATCCTCTCTAAATCATTATTTCCCCTCCAATTTCTCCGTATAAAGAGTCAAAATTAGGATAAATCCTATGCTCGAAACCCAATTTTGAGGTTTATTTACCCCAATTGATTCAATTTCTAGCCCAATTTACTATTTCTTTTCTTTTGTGTGAATGTATGAAATGAATAAAAAAATAGAAATATGTAGAAATTAAAATACACCCCAAATAAATAACATTCATTCCCTAAGCTAAATAGAAATTGCAACAAAAAATCGCAGAAAGTTGCCAAAATTAAATACACCCCAATTTAGAAGAAGAAAAGGCTAAACATTAATTTTCTAAGCTAATAAGAAATTACAATAGACATTAACAAGAATTTGTAACAAAATGTAATCACAATACAACAAAATATACCATTTGTTGGCGGTTTCCTTTCTACTTCATTCTTGAACCGAAAACAAAAATCTCATGAAAATAAATCATTCTCAAGCATTCAAAATGCACTGTGACTATGTAGTGGGGCTATTCCTCAGTAGCGCGGTCCCACTTATGGGTGGCCCTAGCACCATGGGAAGGGTGCAGGATGCAACCACATGTCATGGGGCTTTGCCCTTCCATACATGGGAGCGCTCAACCTAGAAACCAACAAGTCTTGGCATAATACACAAATGCATGGTTAGGGTGTGTCACTCACCTCATGAACGTAGGTCACGTGGGATTCTCGTAGGTAGAGTTGCCTACGTAGGAGTACCCGAGGGCTTCACTCCGTCACCGGCCGCACTCCAAAAGAAGCTCCTCTCTCTCTCTCTCACACACACACATAATGGAGAACACAAGAGATCAACACACAAAAGAGATAAGCAAGGGAGGAGAGGAAAAGAGCACTCACTTAGATTATGCATAAGAGAATGAGTGGTGAGAGTTACATTTTGCCTTTTATATGTGGCTTGTAGGGTTTACACTCTCGGGTGCCAAAGTTAACATTAGGTCGTAGGGCTCAGTCAACCACTCTAGCGTATGCAAACACCTAATCCATAACTAGTACTCTCCACCTAAGATCCCATGGTGCACCTTTAATAGACAAGCAGCAGCGGTGATCACACATGCAAAATAATACAATATAAGCACATTCCAATGAAATCTGGCATTTCCAGTGACTTCATCCAAAATCGTTAAAGATGGTAAGGTAGGCCAGCATCGACGTTGTGGGTGTCTATGGCAATGATTTAACACCAAGTTTTAGCATCTCAAAATTTACGATGAGGTTAGCCTTGAAAGCAATAAGCATGTCATCTACATAGAGAATGACAACAAGCAAACTTTCTGTAAAACAATTTTGAAATCCTTGTCCAGTTAAATAAGCATGAATCTTATGGTACCAAGCTTGGGGAGCTCTAGGAGCTTGTCTTAAACCATAAATAAAGCTTTATTAAGCTTGTATACCTTTTGTCCTTGACTAGGTTGGGCAAATCCAACTCGTTGACTTACATAAACTTCTTCATGTAAATCATGTTGAGATATCGAGCTCAACTAGTGCTACAGCGACATTGATGACCCGCCTGGGTGATAGCTTTCACATCTACACCACTGGCATGGTTGGTGAGATTATGGGTGATATGCAGCCAGTGGGATGATAGGCTATGTGACAGCCATTTTGGATTACTAGAGATTGGCATAGTTGTAGCGCCAGCAGCTCCTTTAGTCGGGTTCACATTATGGACCGACCCTTGTATATTGTAGTAGTTGAGTACTAACCCATATAGTGTGTACTCTTATCTTTATGTTAGGTTGGTTGAGTAGAGAAGAAGAAGATAGAAGAAAATTCAGCTATCCATCTCTCTCTTATATCTTGCTCTCTCTCTTGTGTGTGTGTGTGTGTGTGTGTGTGTGTGTGTGTGTGTTTGCTTGCTAGGGTTTGAAGCTCTCCCTCTCCCCCACATTCTCTTTATGGTATCAGAGCCTGGTTTGTGTGAGAGCTAAGGAGGAAAGCAAGAGGCAAGAACAAGCAAGGAAGGAAGCGGTACTACCCGGGTAAGAGCACCATCATCTCTTTCCCCTTCTTGGTTTAGGTACAACACCCCCTCGGTAGCTATGGAAGCTACACCTCTGATTGAGGAGCTGTCTTCATAGGAGCGGAGCTACAAGGTAGGTATACTATTCTATTGGAAAACCAAATTCCGGCCAGATTCACATTTTGGGTCGTTTCGTCACTGTAGGGTATTTTTGGTAGTTTTTTGGAAGTTCTGGTAGAGAACTGTTTCTGCTCGAAATCTGGTTATTGCAGTGCAGCAGTGCATTTTGGAAGTGCAGACAGGGTTTGCACATGTATTGTTGATACTGGGTGTATGTGCATGTACTCTGGTCACATTTTTTGACACACAGGCTGTGTTGAAGTACCGTTGCTACAGTAGTTACAGGAGATACTTTTGTATTATAGGTTGCATACAAAAGTTGTCTATTTGCAAGTTATTTGATTGCTATAGGAAAATATATCTGGCGGAATTGATTAGATTGTTAGTGAGAAGCTGGATAAGAATAACTTCCATGCCTGGAAGTTCAGAATGACCAATTTCCTAATGGGTAAAGGATTTTGGGATTATGTAGAAGGAGACAATGATGAGCCTCTAGAGTTATCTGAGGAGAATTCCACTCCTACAAATATAAAGGCATTCAAGGATTGGAATCAGGGTGCAAGAAAAGTCATGCACTGGCTTTTAATTAGTGTCACAAACACTATGATAGGACACATACAGGATGCAAACACTCCAGCAGTTGCATGATGGCAGAATTTGGTTCAGATGTTCCGGATTAACACAAAGGCAAGGAAGTTGCAGTTAAAGCAAGAGTTGCATACTGTGGAAAAGAAAAGCATGTCCATCAATGAATATTCCTTAAAGATCACGAGCATTGTTGAATCCCTTGGGTCTATCAATGTATCGATGGAGGATGATGATTTGGTGAGTGTCTGTCTGAATGGGCTTGGCAAAGAGTACAAGCCATTCAAGACCTCCATTGCAGTTAGGGAGAATATTCCCAACTTTTGAGACTTGATATCTATGCTGATCATAGAAGAAAAGGCTTTAGGTGAGGATTCTTCTTTCACAAAGTAAGAACACATCGAAAGAGGCCTTCTACTCTAGTTCAGGTAGAGACAGAGGTAGAAGCCATGGTCGAGGCCAAGGTGTGGTCGACAAGGAAATCAGAATTCTCGACAACAACAGTCCAATGATTCACAACAGCAGCAATCATACACAGGTGTAAGAGGCCAGTCTAGAGGCAAGGGGGGGAGGCAAAGAGGCCGAGGTGGTTGGCAAGGAAATCAAAATGCAAATAGCATAGAGTGCTATTACTGTAGCAAACCATGACACATGGCAAAGGACTGCTACAAAAAGCAGAATGACATTAAAAGTGGGAAGTTGCAGCAAGGCAACTTTGCATCATCTAGCAAACATGGAGGTGATGACAAAAGTGAGTAGCTATTTGTGATGCAGCACATGCTTAGTTCCATAACAAGGGATGTGTCAGAATCTCAAGATATATGGTATGTGGATTCTGGTGCCTCTAACCACATGACCAGTCATGCTGAGTGGTTTAGAGATATGCAAAAAATGGAAAAACCAGGTTATGTAGAAATAGGTGAGGATACTGCGCATCCCATTGTACATGTTGGTAAAGTGCCATTGTCTATGCAGGATGGAAAAATGAAGTACTTGGTTGATGTAATTCATGTTTCAAATATTACAAAGAACCTGGTTTTTCTGTTGGATAGATGGTTGAGTAGGGTCTACAAGTAAGGTTTAATCCTCAAGGATGTTTTGTGGAAGACTTCAAAAATAAGTGTCGATTGGTTACGAAGGGTAACAGAAATGGCAGGATATTTACTTTGGATGTGAACATGCCTAAGATAAAGGCAACCATGTTTGCACATGGAATAGGTGTCATTGCAGATATTGACATATGGCACAAGCGTATTGGTCATGTGAATGTACAATGACTGAAGTCTATGCAAGCCCAAAATATTGTTGTAGGTTTGCCAAAGTTTAAGGTTGACGGTATGCATAAGGTATGTGAAGCATGCCAACTTGGTAAGTAGGCCAAACATGCTTTCCCACATGAAAAGCATGTCAGTGCAAGGCCATTGGATGTCATACATTCAGATGTATGGGGACCGACCAAGACTGCAACACTATGTTACATTCATTGATGACCACACTAGGAAAGTGTGGGTTTATTTCATGAAGGAGAAAAGTGAGGTGTTTGCTCACTTTCAGGTATTTAAAGCCTTGTTCGCGCGAGAAGGAAAAAGGCATGCAAATAAAATGCCTAAGATCATATGGTGGGGGAGAATATTTCTCCAATGAGTTCAGCGATTTCCTGAACTCATTGTAGAAAGGAAAAACAGGCACATTGTAGAAGTGGCACATGCCTTGATGGTGGCTGAAAAGAATACACCACGTTACTTTTGCGCAGAAATAGTAGCAACTACTGTGTACATTATGAATAGGACACCCATTGCAGTTGTTCATGGTATGACTCCTGAACAGAAGTTTAAGACCGGATGGTCTCACTTGAAAGTGTTTGGGTGTATTGCATATGTACATGTTCCTGATGAAGTGAGAACAAAGTTGCAGAGAAATGCATCTTCATTGGTTATGCTATGGAGCAAAAAGGTTATAGATGCTATAACCCTACCACTCATGAGATGTGAGTAAGAAAAGATGTTTTCGATGAGATGAGTAGTTGGTATGCACCAGTAGTGAAGGCAACATAAGATGTAGATATAACAAGTGCTGATGTTGCACCACATGTAGAGCAGCAATCACAGGTGTGCTGAGTGGACGTGGGGAGTCCTGGAGCAGTGGATCTAATGTTAGCCCATGGTCAGGCAGGTTGAGGAATGATGCAGGTACACATGTATCACGGAAAGGGAAGGAAAAGGTAGATCAACCTTTTGTGCCTGATCTGTCAGCAGGTCACTTATGTGTGGATGGTGACCCTAGTGGCTCTGAGCAGAGCCTTGATGAGGAGCTTGGCATTCTGTATGTGGTTACTCTTGGTGTAAGGAGACCAGGGGTTTTTGAGGACACCTAGTAGTAGTGATCCAGGTGTATGCACGTTTACGAGGGTTAGATACTCTGTTGAGAGGTTGAGATATGATGGATATACATTCCATCATTATGCTTACATGGTAAAAGCAATACAGGAGGTTGAGCCCACTTGCTTTGAGCAAGCAATTGGAAATAAGAAATGGGAAGATTGCATGGCTGAGGAGATGGCAGTATTGGATGAAAATGCAACATGGGAGTTAGTGCCTTTGCCTAAGGAAAAGAAGGCAATTGGATGTAAGTGGGTGTACAAAGTCAAGCACAATGCTGATGGTTCAGTGAGCAGGTACAAGGCAAGATTGGTTGCCAAGGGCTATGCACAGACTTATGGCATAGGCTACGAGGAGACATTCAGCCCGGTTGCAACCGTGAGAGTTGTCATTGCTATGGTTGCAGCAGCGAAGGGTTGGTCTTTACATCAAATGGATGTAAAGAATGCTTTCTTGCATGGTGATTTGCAAGAAGAAGTATACATGATGCAGCCACCAGGTTATGAGAGTGATGCACATCCAAATTTTGTGTGCAGGTTACGCAAAGCCTTGTATGGCTTGAAGCAAGCACCCAAAACATGGTCAAACAAGATTGGGGAGTATCTTGTTACCATTGGATTTCAGATATCCAATTCAGATATTTCACTATATGTGAAAAAGGCAGATAGAGGGATCATGCTATTAGTCATATATGGATGACTTGATTATCACTGGTGATAGTGATGCAAACTTACATGATGTCAGGATGCTTTTGAAGAAGCAGAAGTTTGAGATGAAGAATTTGGGTGAGCTACGATATTTCTTGGGCATAGAGGTGGTGAGATCACCTCATCGCATTTTGCTATTGGAGAGGCAGTATGGCTTAGACATGTTGTCCAAGTATGGTATGACATGCTATAAAGCATGTTTTAGTGCCATTGGAGTAGAACACAAAGATTTCCGCAAATAGAGGTGAGCTTTTGGAGGACCCCACTACATACAGGTGAGCTTTTGGAGGACCCCACTACATACAGGCGCATAGTGGGTAGTTTGATTTGACCATTACAAAGCCAGACTTAAGCTATGTTGTTGGACTTGTGAGTCAGTTTATGCAGGCCCCTCTAGGAAGCCACACTTGGATGTGGCTAGATGGATCCTCAGGTACATAATGTCCATAATTGATTATGGACTTTTCTATGAGGCTGGTACAGAGATACAACTGCATGGTTACACAAATGCTGATTGGGCTGATAGTATTGCAGACAGGAGATCTACAATGGTTTTATGTTCTCATTTGGGAGTGCTGCTATGAGTTGGAGTAGTAAGAAGCAGCCAAACAGTTGCCTTGTCGCTTGACGAGTACAGAGGCAGAGTCTATGGGTGCTATTATGGTAGCATGTGAGGTAGCTTGGTTTCAGAAGCTACTTGGTGACATGGGAAAGCCCGTGGATAGTGTGAGATCCCAGCCCTCTCTGCGCATCGAACTCTAGAGAGCTAGAAATGAAAGTAGAAACCTCATGCGCAAGACAGAGCTTCCTACTCGGGGCCTCGCCCACGAATGTCTGGACAAGATACTAATCCCTCGGTTCATCCCGAAAAAAACTTCCCTCGCCCAGAAAGCATAGGCGATTCCTCTGGAAAATATTCTAACATAGTCAAGGGCCTTAACTATCCTTTGGATTCCAACCAAACCCGTCGGTCACATGGCCAAATCAAAGGAGGAACTTGCACTTGGTTCATAGAGACCCAACTCTTTTTTCCCCATCAAAAGAGGCACAACCGTTGATTCTTTTCCATAGAACAAGAATTATCCCGTGGCTTACTTCAACTATTGTGACTTGAACAAAATTGAATTTTATTATAGTAATCCATCGATCCAGCCTAACCCCATCCAATCCCATGGGTTAGCCAACCGCCCAATCACTGTATTGATGGGATCCAGGGAAAAGAGTTCCCAGGCCCCCTAGCCGGCGGCTCTCATGCAAAAATTTAATAGACACACCACTTACACACCCAATATGAAATTGCCTTTTCTTAGATTCAACTGTTTCCAACAAAATTGCAATAAAACCACGGTGTTTCCCTCATAATTCTCAGTATTCCAATTTCAGGGTCCAATTCCAACTTTTCCACTTTCCAACCATAAAATCCAAATTCCATTCATTCCTTCCTCGGTGTACCTATGGCATCATTGGCAACCAGAACACTCACCACGTGGTCAATCCCTCTAGGCTCACCTAGTGCTCCACTGAGGGGCCTTTTCAATAGTTCCTAGCTCATTCTCAAAAGGGGGGTGATATTTCAATCACTATTTTACTAGATTTCATTCATTGAATATTCACTTAATTGATTTCTAAACTAATCGTCGAATTCCTAGAGGAATAAATTAATCGATTTATCTAAATTTCCCACTTCGATAGATTTTTTGAATTTTCTCATTACCACCCGAGTGAATATGAAACGATAGAATTTTCTCTCACAGTGTATTTACTTATTCATTTATAGATTATTCATGGAAATTAACACATAAAATCAAAGAGAACTTTAGTTTTGATATAAAAATTCTTTATGCCTCTTTTTATGCATAAAATCCAACTTCAATGGAAATAACACTTTTATATAAAAGAAAATCCTTTTATGCATAGAAATTTAATCTAATGAAAATCACACTTTTATAATAAAAAAATATCCAATATGCATCTTTCTATGCATAGAATTTAAATCTAATGAAAATCACACTTTTATAATAAAAAAATATCCAATATGCATCTTTCTATGCATAGAGTTTACAAAGCAAAATTCCTATCTTTCCATATCGTTCCTCATCATTTCACATCATTCCTCATCATTTCTCATCACCCCTTATCTTTTGATATTATTCCACATCTTTCAACATCATTCCATATTAATTCACATCACCCCACATTATTTCACATCAATTCACATCATCCCACATCACTTCCACATTTATTCACATCATCCCACATCATTTCCACATTCATTCACATCATCCCACATTCATTCACATCATCCCACATCATTTTCACATGCATTCACATCATCCCACATCATTCCACATCAATCTGCATCACTTCACATCATTTCACACATCAATCCACATCAATTCACACATCAATCAACACACTCCGCACATTACTACACATCACCCCACATCACTCCACATCATTCCACACCTCAATCCAATTTCCACAAACAAGATGGTCTCTTTTCGCTTTGAGCAAATCAGGTTTGATTATCAACTTTCCTTGATCTAGTTATCAGAATTTTTGTTCCACAATCAACCAAATTAAATGTACAGCTACTCTACTTTTCATACTGACATAACTTTCTAAGTCTCGGCCATTACTTGGCTCAGTTAAAGGTAACTTTTTCTCGACTCAATTCAATTAAGTCTATATTTTTGTACTCTTTTGGATCCTTGATCCTTTCAAGAATTCCAAATTCCTTTCCCAGGGAATCTAGGAATAAATCAATCAAGTATTTACATTCATCCAACTAAGCATGTTTCTGGTCTTTTTTCTGGGAAATCTTATTCCCAGTTCTGAGTGTACTTAAGATTCTATTTCTCGAGAATCTAGATGTATAATTCATAATTTCAAAAGTTAATTATGTTTGTGATTCCTCTTTTTGATTAAAAATTTATCCATGTTTTCTTGATGCATTCCTATGAATATTTTCTTGATACATTCCTATGAATATTTTCACATTCTTTTCTCAAATTTTTCAAAATAAAATATTCTCAATATTCCTCTTTTTGAATAAAAGATTTATGCATACATCTTATGGGATTTACAAAATTAATTATACTCGTAATTCCTCTTTCAGCATTAAACATTTATGCACTCATACTAATTTATTTTTATCTAAATGAATTATATTCATAATCCTTTCCAAATTTCTTATAAATTGAATGAATCTAGAGAAATTTATCCATAACCTCCTTTATTTTTCTAGTAAATAAATAATGCTCAAAACTCCACTTTAAGTATAAAATTTATTATGCATAAATTTATTTTCTAATGATAAAATTTCTGCCATAGTTTCCCCGCATTTTCGATGAAATGAGAATGCTCAAAATTTCACTTTTAGCATAAAATTAACTATGCATAAAATTTATTTTCTAATAAAAATTCTACCATAGTTTCCCCACATTTTCTATGAAATGTGAATGCTTAAAATTCCACTTTTAGCATAAAATTAATTATGCATAAAACTCATTTTCTAATAAAAATTCTACCATAGTTTTTTCACATTTTCTATGAAATGTGAATGCTTAAAATTCCACTTTTAATATAAAAATTAGTTTATGCATAATCCTAAGCATAAACATAAACATTAGTTCATCTAAACCAAATTATAAATCAAGAAAGGCATGGTTTTAAGAGGAAAACCATGAAATAAAATGCTTTCCAAGCATGTAGAGAGGTTGGGAAGAAGATTAACATCTAAAGAGAGAATAAACTTCATTGTTTAGGCTTACCCTTGGTTTGCTTGATTCTTTACCTTCTTCCAAAAGATGTGTAGGATGTTGAGATTCAAGCTCGATGTCAGTGTGAGCCAGCTATGCTATGTGCTGGCAGATTAGGTAGGAACATGTGTGAGACATAAATGACCACCTGTCCAGCTGGTCATAGTGTGTGGACATTAGCTAGGGTTAGTAGAGTGTGGACACAACTCATTGTGTGTTGTGTGGATTATGGATTAGTGCATTATGCTTTGTGTGAGAGTGGACATGGCTTCCCTCTATGGTTAGGGTTTGCAATATACATTAGGGTTTGCTCCTGTGTGTGTGTCTCCTCCCCCTCTACCGTTATTTTAACATGGTATCAGAGCCTTGTGCTGTTTATTAGGGTTTATGAGTGAGTGAAGAGAAGAAGGAGAAGAAGCTGTGAAAAGAAGCTGTGAAGCTTGGCATTGGAGCTGTGAAGCTTGGAGCACACCAAATACTATCAGATCTGAGAGCTTTGGCCTACCGGGTAAGGTCTTCTAAACATCCTTGAGCGGATTGCAGGTGATACAGGCAAAAACAAAGCATTTTAGAGCAAATCAAAGCAAAGCAAAATTCTGGTTTTTGAAGCTTTCCATTAAAGCTTGAAAGCATTGATGTATGGTGGAAATACAAGTGATTCTGGCAAAAGACATATGTATTTGACAAAGAGGGATGTATTGGCAACCCATGTGCAAGCCTTGAACAAATTTTGGAGCATTTTGGAAGCATTTAAATGTATGGAAATCTCTGATTTTTGAGCTCTCACAAAACAGAGAAAGAGGAGTCAAAAATTGAAGCATTTGGAACACATTTTTGGTAAAAATCAAAGCATTGATGGGTCACACACATGCCTAGGTGTCTTGGGGACTTATAATCATCTTCAATTAGCATCACAACTCCTCCCAAATCCCCTAATTGTAGGCGGCGCAGCCCATACAGAGGAAACAGGGCAGAATTCTGGTTTTTTGCCTACGAGGAGATCAATTTCTCACTTGGTACTTGACATCTTCCACAACTTCTTTAGCAATTGGATGCTTTACACTTTGGAGAAGAGGGCTATGTGATTTGTTTGGTCAATGATGCCTAATTGAGCTGGGAATGAGCTGATTAAAACAGGCTATCCACTGGTTGCAGAGAAACAGAGCATTTTTAATTGAGCAATTAATCCTTGGTGTTTTACAATTGGACAAATTCCTCTTACATGGAGTTGATGGACACTAATGCTAAGCTAATGAATGTCTGGTTGCCCAATTTGGACAAATATTGAAGGAATAAGAGCAAATTTTCTACTGGTTTTTCTGGTTTTTCCAAAAACAAAGAAAGGGGTTTTCAAAAATTGATATGTACACATGTCAGATGGTGTTGATACTCAACATTGAGGTTCATTAGGTGTCAATGCAAGTTGCCTATACTTGATTGCACCATTACATTGTGATTTGGAAGGCATGTCAAAGCAGGGTATCCCGGACTGCGTGAGACAGTTCATCTTGGATGATTACAGGTTGATTTTATACATCAAATTTGGAGTTTGTTGGCTATCTTGGAGTATCTGGAACATTCATTGAAGTGTGGTTGAGCTGAGGAAGGCTCGGTTTCAGATTTGGACGAGTGCGGAAGGTGCACATTGAGCAGATATGTCGGACAATCCAGTTCAGATTGTTGGTGAAAAGCTGGATAGGAAGAACTTCCAGGCATGGAAGTACAGGATAAAGAGTTTCTTGAAAGGGAAAGGATTTTGGAATCTCATTATAGGCGCTGAGCCAAAGCCTGAGCTACCTCGGCAACCTACACAGTAGCAGCTTATTGCTCATAAGCAATGGTCAGAGAGAGCATTCAAAGTGCTGCATTATTTGTCTATATGCATTTCTGATGCTATGCTCATACACATTCAGGATGCTGAGAATCCCAAAGATGCATGGGATACTTTGGTCAAGATGTTTGATACAGATACAAGTGCTCGCAAGTCTCAATTGTGACAGCAGATACACAATGTGAAAAGGAATAAAAGGAGCATACATGATTATGTGCAAGAAATCAAGAAGTTTGCAGATGCATTGGCCACAATAAATGCCCCCATGCTTGATGATGATTTGGTGGATATTACCTTGCGTGGTCTTGGCAAGGAATACAAATCCTTTGATACATCTATCTCAGTGAGGAGTACAGGTCTACCCGACTTCGATGAGTTGGTTTCTCTCTTGTTGGTTGAGGAAATCAAGCTCAGTGATTCATTTCTGGATGCATCTACTAGCCATGATGATGGCAGAAATCAGGCTTTCTACTCGCAGAGAGGCTTTAGAGGCAGGGGGAGAGTTGCAGCACGTGGACGTGGTGGTAATGGTCGTGGATGGCAGGATAGGCCTCCACAACAGAATTTTCAGCCTTCATATGGTGCTCGAGGTGGTCGTGGATATGCACCTCAAAGAGGTCGTGGTAACCCCTATTGAAATTTGAGCATAATGATGAGCTATGGTGGATCATACACTAGAATCAACATCATTAACAAAGTGATTAGCAAATGATTAAGATGTAATTAGTGAATAATTAGCACATAGATTAATGTAGGCATGGATACTCAAAAACCAGCAAATTCTCATTAGGGCTATGCTTCAATTTATAGAGTTTACATCAAGCATCAAATCCCATTAATTTCTCCATGATTCACTCCACGAATATCTCCACCTCTTGCCTGATTCTCTCCACCTCTTCTCTTTTCCCTAAATATCTCCCAGAATATCTCGACACTCCTAAATTCCCTCATGCTACCCTTTATTCTCTCCTAGTAGATTCTTCTAACCTTTTCACAGGTTCTTTCACAATTACATCTCCTCTTTTACAGCCTCTATCCAAGAGCTTGTTCCCACACACATCCTATTCACTTGTATATTTCAACACCTCCCCTCAAGTGAATAATCCTAGCACACCTAGACCCTATACCAAGTTTGCCTCCCCTTACTTGATAGTCCGTGACCAGTGTCTACTCCTCCCCTCAGGTTATCTCAGCACACCTGGACCCTGTATCAAGTTTCTCTCTTACTTGACAGTCCGCGACCAGTGCCTCAAGTCCCTAAACTCCATAGTCCTGACACTCTCTCTCTCTCTCTCTCTCTCTCTCTCTCTCTCTCTCTCTGTGTCCAAGGCTACTATAAGTGCCCGCGACCTTGACTAAAGTGCTCACACATACATCTACC
Source organism: Cibotium barometz (assembly GCF_041138505.1). Taxonomy (NCBI): domain Eukaryota; kingdom Viridiplantae; phylum Streptophyta; class Polypodiopsida; order Cyatheales; family Cibotiaceae; genus Cibotium; species Cibotium barometz. Next base: position 3,697,032 of record NC_141051.1, on the reverse strand, counting down.
ACGTGGCCTACATCATCGGCGGTGGCTCAGAGGTGGTTTTACTTTATTGGGGCAGGTTACATTGGGTTGTGGGGTCTCTCTCTCTCTCTCTCTCAGAGATTTTCACATGGCTCCTCACTCTTTGGAGCCTCACATCTTCTCTTCTCTTCAGTCTTCTTGTCGTGGCAGCTTCTCTCCACGTGTCCGTCTCTTCTTTCAGTCTTCTTGGGGCAGCTTCTCTTCTTGTGGCAGCTTCTCTTCTCGTGTCCATGTCTTCCAGATCTTCTTCTTGGTGTGGATCCTCTTCTTGGGAAGAGATATTCTTCTTCTTTCATGGCTGGGGCCATGAGCTCGTCCGTCAGGTCATTTTGCTCCATGTGAGCAACATGTTTCATGTTTTGCTGACAGTTCCTTTGGGCTTTTTATGTTCATTTTGTATCATTATGCAATGTAAACCCAAATTAATGCGGGAGGTCTTACCTCTTGCCTTATTCTGGACAAGGGCAGTGTCTGTTCCCATTTTTACACTGATGTAATGTGCCCAATACATAATGCGTATAGCATTCATTCTTATGCACATTCCCAAATGCAACTCTGGCTGTGAATAATCTTGATTTTGAGTGAGATTTACAGGAATTAACCAAAGGTTAAATGCAAAATGATGATTTTCACAATTTTATCAGCATAATTTTACCAGAAATTACACTAAATCAAGGGTAACCAATTTGTACGGGATGGTTGGAGTATCAAACCAACTCCGATTTGCAATCTGAAGTTATAGGGATCTGTATCAGATACCTAATGGTTAATTTGAACCCTCAATTGCACCAAAGTATAGTGATTAGTATTGATTAATCATTGATTAGCAAATTAATGCTCTGGTTTGTGTGCAGAAAACAGAGTATGCGGGGAGTCCAGATCTGGTGCCTTCCACTTCAAATGAGCTCAAATGCTTTCAAAGGCATCAATAGCAATGAGTTTTGTAGAGGATTAAGCCAAGAAACACAAGATTTGACCAAATATTGAAAGTTTAATCTCTGTTTTACCAAAGTCACCTGCAGATTTGATGAAGAGCTTGGATCTCACTGTAGACTTGATGAAACTGAATTCTGTCTTCACTAGCTTGCAGAGCATGCTTGAAAACCCCCGGGGCTAAGAGGAATTAGACCCATTTTGATTTGATGAAGTAGAAATCATTGATTTACTGCAAAAAAACGTAGCTTTTTAATCAGCAAAAATCGGGAGCTTCCGTGGGCGGTTTGCGCTTCTGATTTGATGGGCTGGAGCTCCTATGGGTTAGCTATCTTGGGCTAGAAGGGTTTGGGCAATGGTTGAGTGTGCAAGGAGAGGGAGCTCCTCCACTGGCTGGGGGTACAGAGTCTAATTGAAAAAAGAGGGAAAATTATAATTTTCTACTAATCTTGATTAATTAAATAATGGGCTCATAAATCTGATGGATTCTAGGCATGGCTCTGATACCATGTTGAAATTTGAGCATAATGATGAGCTATGGTGGATTATACACTAGAATCAACATCATTAACAAAGTGATTAGCAAATGATTAAGACGTAATTAGTGAATAATTAGCACATAGATTAATGTAGGCATGGATACTCAAAAACCAGCAAATTCTCATTAGGGCTATGCCTCAATTTATAGAGTTTACATCAAGCATCAAATCCCATTGATTTCTCCATGATTCACTCCACGAATATCTCCACCTCTTGCCTGATTCTCTCCACCTCTTCTCTTTTCCCTGAATATCTCCCAGAATATCTCCACACTCCTAAATTCCCTCATGCTACCCTTTATTCTCTCCCAGTAGATTCTTCTAACTTTTTCACAGGTTCTTTCACAATTACATCTCCTCTTTTACAGCCTCTATCCAAGAGCTTGTTCCCACACACATCCTATTCACTTGTATATTTCAACAACCCCCGTGGTCGAGGACGTTGGCAAGGCCAACAAAATTATATGCAAGATGTTGAATGCCATTATTGTGGGAAATATGGTCATATGGCGAGAGATTGTTTCCGCAAACAGAATGATTTGAGAGGGGGAAGAGCACAACGTGGTGGTCATTATGGTGGAAACTATGCACAACATGGTGGTAACTATGCATCAAGTAGCAATGATGGAATTGCAAATCATTTGTTTGCCATGAAGCATGTTGTGGGTTCTATGACAACAAATGCTGAGAATGATGATACATGGTATATGGACTCAGGAGCATCAAATCATATGACATGCCATGGTGAATGGTTTGAGCACATGAAGCCTATGGATGTAAAAGGCTATGTGGAAACAGGTGATGATACCCAGCACGTCATTACACATGTTGGAAGTGTACCATTGGTCATGCATAATGGTCAGACAAAGTCTATGTCAGATGTGTTGTATGTGCCTTCGATCACTAAAAGCTTGGCCTCAGTTGGTCAAATGGTGGAACAGGGATTACAGGTTCGCTTCAACGAGCATGGTTGCTTCGTTGAGGACTTTAAACATGGATGTAGAGTCATTGCTAAAGGAAAGAAAGAAGGCAGATTGTTTAAGCTGGATGCTGGAATTCCTGAGCTAAAATCAGCCATGTTCTCAAAGAGCAGGAATGTGGTACAGGATATTGATATGTGGCATAAGAGGATTGGACATGTCAATATACAGAGATTAAAGAACATGCAAACAAGAGGCATTGTCAATGGATTGCCTAGGTTCAAATATGATGGACATATGCATGTTTGTGAAGCCTGTCAGTTTGGAAAGCAGGCAAGGTTGAGGTTTCCTAGAGAAGGAAATATGAGTAGCAGGCCACTTGAGATCGTACATAGTGATGTATGGGGTCCTGGACAAAACCCATCTATCAAAGGCAGTCTATACTATGTGACATTTATTGATGACTTTAGCAGGATGACATGGATATACTTTCTGAGAGAGAAGAGTGAAGTGTTGGAAAAGTTCATGGATTTCAAAGCTTTTGCAGAAAAGCAATATGGCTGTTGGATTAAATGTCTGAGGATAGATGGAGGTGGTGAATACACCTCAAAAGCTTTTGAGCATTTCTTGAGGAAGCATGGAATAAGAAGACAGTTGACTTGCAGGTATACACCTCAGCAGAATGGTGTGGCTGAGAGAAAGAATAGAGTCATATGTGAAGTGGCAAGGGCAATGCTTAATGAAAAGAGCATGCCAGATTACTATTAGGCAGAAGCATGTGCTAGTGCAGTGTATATACTGAACAAAACACCTACAGCAGCCATTCATGGAAGCACGCCAGAGATGCAGCTTACAGGTTACAGGCCAGACATTGGACATCTTAAAGTTTTTGGATGCATAGCTTATGTACATGTGCCTGATGAAAGAAGAAGGAAGTTGGATCCTAAAGCAGAGAAATGTGTATTTGTTGGATATGCACAGGATAGAAAGGCATACAAATGTTATAACCCTCAAACTAGACAAGTTGTCATCTCACGAGATGTGGTGTTTGATGAGCTTGCTAGTTGGTACAAAGCAAAAGATGAGGGTGTTATTGAGTCACTTGAGGCTGATGTGCCTGTGAACTTGCCACCACAAGCAAGTTCTAGTTCTACTACTATGTTTGGGCCAGCAAGCAGCAGAAGCTGAGAGTAGCAGTGTACGTCCATGGTCAGGACGTTTGAGGCATGAGAGTGTGAGCACTGGGAGTAGTGCTATGGACAAAGGAAAGAAGAAAGTCGAAGGAATTGGAATCACAGGTTATGAGTCATCTAGTTCTGAGAGTTTGGATGAGGAGCTTGGCATACCTGTTTTATGCACACCTGCTGGTGCGAGGCAGGACAGATATGTGCCACCACATGCTAGAGTTACAGGTGTACAGAGTGACCCGCATGCATTGCGGAGATCCCAGAGAGTCAGATATCCTGTTGACAGGTTGACATATAGAGATTTTGCTATGCACTATGCATACATGACATCTATGGTAAAGCATGTGGAACCTACATGCTATACAGAGGCTATTGGAGAGCATGTATAGGAGAAAGCAATGGCTGTTGAGATGGACGCATTGGTCCATAATGATACATGGGACTTGGTTGCATTACCAAAGGATAAGAATGTTATTGGATGTAAATGGGTTTACAAAGTGAAGTGCAAATCTGATGGTTCTATTGAGAGACACAAAGCAAGATTGGTAGCAAAGGGTTATGCACAGACCCAAGGATTGGATTATGATGAGACGTTTAGTCCAGTGGCTAAGATGGGCACAGTGAGAGTAATCATTGCTATGGCTGCAGCTAATGGCTGGGAAATGCATCAGATGGATGTCACGAATGCATTTCTAAATGGAGATCTACAAGAGGAAGTATACATGGCACAGCCAGAAGGGTATGTACACCCTAGATATCCCACTCACGTATGCAGGTTGAAAAAGGCATTATATGGTCTGAAGCAAGCACCACGTGCTTGGAGTGATAAGATGAGCAGATATCTTATCTCACTTGGTTTTCAGATTTCTACAGCAGATTCTTCACTCTATGTGAAGAAGACACAGCATGGGATTGTTTTACTAGTCATCTATGTGGATGACTTGATTATCACTGGTGATCATGGTGCAGATGTGATGCATGTCAAGAAAGCTTTGAGTGGGCAATTTGACATGAAAGATCTTGGTGAGTTGAGATACTTCCTTGGAATTGAAGTGGTGAAAGATCATGCAGGTACTTGGTTAGTACAGCGCCAATATGCATTGGATATGTTGGCAAAGTATGGCATGACAGGGTGTAAGCCTATGAGTACACCATTGGAGCAAAATGTGAAGTTGCGGGCTGATTATGGCGAGGAATTGGATGATCCTTCTATGTACAGGAAGATGGTTGGTAGTCTCATATATATGACTATCACACGCCCGGATTTGAGTTATACTGTGGGGCTAGTGAGCCAGTTTATGCAGAGCCCCAGGAAACCACATTTGGATGCAGTGAGACGCATCATGAGATATGTGAAGACCACAGCACATTATGGTCTATTTTATGAGAGTGGTAAAAGCTTGGACATACATGGCTACACAGATGCTGATTGGGCAGGTAGCGCATATGACAGGAGGTCTACTAGTGGATATGCTTTTACACTTGGAAGTGCTGTGGTGAGTTGGAGTAGCAAAAATCAACCTACAGTTGCTTTTTCCAGTACAGAGGCTGAGTACAGAGGAGCAGCCACATTGCTACTTGTGAGGCTATATGGTTAAAGAGTCTCTTGACAGATTTATATGAGCCTATTGATGGCAAAGTTGTCATTCATTGTGACAACATGAGCAGTATACAGTTGGCAAAGAATCCAGTGTTTCATGCGAGGACCAAACACATAGAGGTCCATTATCACTTTGTTAGAGAAAAGGTGCTGGATGGTACAGTTGATCTTCACTATGTGAAGACTGATGAGCAGGTGGCTGATATCTTCACGAAGCCACTTAGCAGGGAGAAGTTTGAGTACTTCCGGACTATGTTGGGAGTACATGGGATGAGCTTGAGGGGGAGTGTTGAGAGTCTTGATATCCCAAGCTCATCTACATCTTCATCGGCAGTACATCATGAGCTTGAGAGGGGCTGTTGAGATTCAAGCTCGATGTCGGTGTGAGCCAGCTATGCTATGTGCTGGCAGATTAGGTAGGAACATGTGTGAGACATAAATGACCGCGTGTCCAGCTGGTCATAGTGTGTGGACATTAGCTAGGGTTAGTAGAGTGTGGACACAACTCATTGTGTGTTGTGTGGATTATGGATTAGTGCATTATGCTTTGTGTGAGAGTGGACATGGCTTCCCTCTATGGTTAGGGTTTGCAATATACATTAGGGTTTGCTCCTGTGTGTGTGTCTCCTCCCCCTCTACCGTTATTTCAACATAGGCCTCAAGGAAGAGGCTTGGCCACCAAGAGAAGAGGGTAATTTTGAAGAGAAGAAGAGGTTTAGTGAAGCACAAAGGCTTCACAATGGAAAGGCAAGGTAGATGGATAATGGAATTAGACTAAAATAAAAATTACACTAGCATATAAATACACTAAGATGAAAATACAAAGGAATGGGGGTCTATTTATAGGTGAGGGAGGCCACCAACCAAGTCCAACTAGAATCTAGAGGCTTCCAGCTTCAGTTTGATCCAATTTGGACAAGTTTTAGACTAGTTAGGCCCACTTTTTTGATCTAGTTTGAAAGAGGAGAGAGAGGAGAGATGAAATATCTCATTTTTTTGAATTAAAGATTGGGGTAAAAGATTATAGGTGCCTTCTTCATGAGCTCCACTCACCCTCCTGAGGTGTCAAAATTCACATTTTTATACTGTTAAGTACTAGTACTAGTACTAGTCAACTCTTCATCTTATGTGAGAATTTACTCAATTTTTGGTAGATTTTATTTTATTCTTGCATTTTTCTTATTCAAAAACTTGGAGTAATCCTATAGGTCCATTAGAACACTCTTTGGACCTTAATCCATAATTTTATGAAAATAGGTACCCCTAGGCTAAGGTGTCCAGTGCACAAATTCAATTAATTTCTAATGCAAATTGGAAAACTCTTTTTAAACTTCTGTTTCAGGGGATCACTTCCTATTGACTGGAAGAAAATACTTATCTAAAAATATTTCAAAACTGTATTACCTCTCTCTAGACCAAAACAGGGTCAAACAAGCTCTTTTTCCATTTCTGAAGGGGGAAATGATTACAAGAGACTGAAGGGGAGGTTCTTACATCTTTACATCATCAAAAGTTGGAGGGAGGAATCTTACAGATAGGGAAGTTGTCATATATCGTGACAACATGAGCACAGCATACAGTTGGTTGGTAACCTATTATATCATGCTAGAACGAAGCACATTGAGGTGCATTATCACTTTGTGAGGGAGAAGGTTCTAGTAGGAGATGTAGATTTGGTATATGTTATCACGGAGGATCAGGTGGCTGACATCTTCACACGAAGGCATTGGGCACAGAGAAGCTCCACAGGTTTAGGAGCTTACTTGGAGTGCAGTGTGTGGAGTTGAGCTTGAGGGGGAGTGTTGAGATATCGAGCTCAACTAGTGCTATGGTGGACATTGATTACCCACCTGGGTGATAGCCATATACACCGCTAGCATGGTTGGTGAGATTATGCGTGATATGCGGTCAGTGGGATGATAGGCTGTGTGATAGCCATTTTGGATTACTAGAGATTGGCATAGTTATAGCGCCAACTCATTTAGCTGGGTTCACATTATGGACCGACCCTTGTATGTTGTAGTAGTTAAGTACTAACCCATATAGTGTGTACTCTTATCTTTATGCTAGGTTGGTTGAGTAGAGAAGAAGAAGATAGAAGAAAATTCAGCTATCCATCTCTCTCTTGTGTCTTGCTTTCTCTTGTGTGTGTGTGTGTTTGCTTGCTAGGGTTTGAAGCTCTCCCTCTCCCCCACATTCTCTTTAAATCACCATTAATTTTTTATATATGTGCAATGGGTGCACTTTCCATCCATGATATGCTACTAACACAATAACAAATCAAATGGTGGTCATACGAAATGTGGGAGGAAAAGATTCATCATAATCAATCCCTTTTGTTAGGCATAAACTTTTGCAACAATTCTGGCCTTGAATTTGTCAGCTTTCTTTCTCTTGACTTTGAAAACCCACTTATTACTAATAGCTTTATTGCCAAGTGATATGTTCACTAAATCCCAAGTACCATTTTTCTTATTAGAATAAATTTCATCTTGCATGACTTTCTTGGATATTCTTGAGCCTCTTCAAAAGACTTAGGTTCATCTACATCATGTAGAGGACTTTTCTCTATGAGGCTATATAGAGATATAGCCTTATGGGTACACAAATGCTAATTGGGATGGTAGTGTTACAGACAGGACATCTACCACTGGTTTTATGTTCTCATTTGGGAGTGCTACTATGAGTTCGAGAAGTAAAAAGTAGCCAACAGTTGCCTTGTCGAGTAGAACAAAGGTAGAGTACAGGGGTGATACCATGGCATCTTGTGAGGTATGTTGGTTTTAAAGCTACTTGGTGATATGTGTGAGCCCACATGGATAGGGAAGTTATCATTTATCATGACAATATAAGCAGCATACAGTTAGCCAATAACCTGGTATACCATGCTAGAATGGAGCATATTGAGGCGCACTATCACTTTGTGAGGGAGAAGGTTCTATGCATGTGATGTAGATCTAGTATATGTCAGCACAGAGAATCAAGTGGGTAAAATCTCACTAAGAAATACAAAGTTAGCAATATGTGCTAGAGAAGTGGTTCAAGCACGAGATCTAGTTCTACTTTGCAAAGGAACATACAATTTGCTATCTTGCAAGGTGCTTTTAACCCATCTATGCACAACAATAGATTTATTGTTGATTGTTGATCTTTTAGCATTTACTGCATCTTCTAGTCAATTTGAAGCTAGTGCATCAATTTCTTGAGAATTCTCCCTTTTGCAATAAACAAGGATTAGCAAGTAAAATGTGATGAGATTCAATAGAAATTGTCATAGGTAATAACCCATTGAACATGTCTAAGAATTAGCATAGGCATGCTTATTGAATTCCGTCATTGGATAAGACATAACTCTTTGTAGAAATGACATCCCTACTAATAATAATCTTCTTAGTGAGAGGAGGATTATAGAGATGATAACCCTTACTTTCATCACTATAACCAATAAAAATGCATTTTACTACCTTTTCATCAAGCTTAGTTTGGCTTTGTGTTGGCACATGTGCATATGCCAAATAACCAAAAACATGTATGTGTTCAACCTTAGGTTTTTGATTGAACCAAGCCCTATAAGACATGATAGTCTTAAAAGATTTAGTGGGAAACCTATTCACATAGAGCTACTTTCATCCACCAAAACTTGTGTGGAAGCTGCTGACCTTTAACCATACATCTAAGGAGTGATAGTCTTCAAAGCTTTAGTGGGCCCACCTATTCAACACATTGGTAGCATATAGAACTGCTTCCATCTAAAAATAAAATCAAAGCTACTGTTACCCACTCTGGCTAACATTACCTTTTGCATGGCTGCACTCTTTGTAATCTATCTTTTGTAACCACGTAATGCGCTTATTGTATAAGAGACATGGAATGACCAAGATTATGGCTTGCATAATGCCGGTCATGTGAGGAAGAGTTGTACATAGAGCTACAGAGACTAGGAAGACTAGTGTTGGGCCCTTAATTGGAAATGGGCGGCCGGTCATTGTATGAGCTCTTGCATATAAGTCATTTTATGGAAGATGAAACGGGACAATTTCATTTGTCTCATTTGAGCTTGCCTTTTCTCTCTCTCTTTCATTTGAGCTTGTGGATGCATGTTAGCTTGTGTTCTTGCTTGCTTGCATGTTTGATTGTTGGTGTATGTAAGTAGGGATGGTAATGCTCTCATTTCTCTAATTATCTACCCTCTCTTTGCTATCTACCTAGTCCCTTTTTCATGCTAGTTGCATGAGGTGAAGGTTGAGCTCTCCATAGCTCCCTCCTTCGTGCTCTCTATCTATCCATTGGATCTCTTCTTGGGTGACACAAGAAGAGGTGGAGTGAGCCCCTAGCGGCTTCACATCGAGGAGTTAACCCTTGTTAATGGATTAATATAGTACCTCACAAGCACAAGAGAGAAGACAAAGAGAGTGCATACAAGGGTCGAATTTGATGATTTGCACTTGGACAACCCTATTAGGGTTAACTCCCGGATGTGAGGCCATTAGGGGCTCACTCTACACTCTCTTTGTGTCACCCAAAGAGAGATCCAAGCAAGCTAGGTAGGAGCAAGAGGGAAGGAGCTATGGAGATCTCAAGCTCTACCTCATGCCAATTGTTGGGCGTTTTTTGCCAAAGGAAAGCCTTCTAGCATGGGATGGATGGAGATTCTTTAGCACATAAAGTGTGAGCTTTTAGCCTACCGATGTGTCCAGTGTAAATAGTTGGTGATTTCTCTGTTTTTTTTAGCTGGCAAAGGTTGCTTTAAAAGGATGCCCAGAAGCTCTATTTGTGGACATTGCCCTGTATGGCTCCAGGGGCTTATTTATGGCCTCGATTCCCCCGAGATGCATGTGGTATAAGTGAAATCTTGGCAGGATATTTGGAAAAGCAGGAGGATGGCGTGCCCGGAACAAAGGTCTTACAAGAGGAACTAGCATACACAATGATATTGTGCCAAGGGGATGTTTGGAAAATACTCATATGCTCTAGTGATGATGTACGCAGAATGCGGTGCTCTTGGTGGATAACTATGGTTGCTGGTTATAGCAAAAGGATTTTTGGACTAAAATTAGTAAGCACATGGTTGAAGGATGGTGCAAGTGTGGTGACAGCGAGGGAGAGTTTTCTAGTGAGTTCTCGTTTTTTTTGGAAGCGGAAGAAGCTGGTAACGAGAGGAGAGACCGCTGGCTGGCGATGAGAGGAGAGGGTTGCCTTGTCTGCAACGTGAGTAACTATGGTCGCCGGTTATAGCAAAAGGATTTTTGGGCTAAAATTAGTAAGCACATGGTTGAAGGATGGTGCAAGTGTGGTGACGGCGAGGGAGAGTTTTCTAGTGAGTTCTCATTTTTTTTGGAAGCGGAAGAAGCTGGTAACGAGAGGAGAGACCGCTGCTGGCGATGAGAGGAGAGGGTTGCCTTGTCTGCAACGTGAGTGGAGTGTGGTGCTGGCTGTAGGGAAGGAGCCGCTTCCACTAACAGAAGGGAACGGCACCGAAGCAGAAGGGCCCTCTGAGCATGCCAACTACAGCAAAGACAGAGGGAGGGGTGGAGCGTGTAGGAGAGGACCGCCTGCAGGGACTAGTGGCCGCCTCTCTGAAAGCAGAGAATTGAGGGCTGGGGAGCAGCCTTGGTGCTGTTGCTGATGCGCTAGCAATGGCTAGCGACGTGGAGGGAGACGAGATAGCTGGCGACGGGCTGGGGAGCAGCCTTGGTGCTGTTTGCTGATGCTCTAGCAGTGGCTAGCGACGTGGAGGGCGTGGAGGGAGATGAGACAGCTGGCAGTGTGACAGAGAAGCTGGCGACGAGCTGGGAGAGAGCCGCCTAGGAGGTATTGCTACGGCTGCTGGCGATGGGATGTGAGCTGCCTCTGGCAACTAGAGAAAGGTTGCATTGGTCATAAGGAGCAGCTGGTGCACTGGTGGTCGAGTTGGCGGTGACTGGAGCGAAAAGAAAAAGTAGCCTTGGGTAAGGGTTTGGGTGATGGCTGTGGTGGCTGGCGGTTATAGATGGTGGCAGCTGGTGTGAAGGTGGCCGCCTTTGAAATGCAAAAGGAGAGCTGTGGGCAAGTGAAAGGAGTGAAGGAAGCCGAGTGAAGTCGGTTGACTTGTGAAGGAGGGGATTTTTTGCATTATTGTGTGGATAAGTGTGCGGTCTTTGATTATCTTGTGGAGTACAGAGTTTTGAGGTATCTCTGTGTGGTGTTTCGTGGTGACAGATGGTGGCAGCTGGTGTGAAGGTGGCCGCCTTTGAAATGCAAAAGGAGAGCTGTGGGCAGGTGAAGGGAGTGAAGGAAGCCGAGTGAAGCCGACTAACTTGTGAAGGAGGGATTTTTTTTGCATTATTGTGGATAAGTGTGCGGTCTTTGATTATCTTGTGGAGTACAGAGTTTTGAGGTATCTCTGTGTGGTGTTTCGTGTTGGTTGATGGTGCCCCTGTTTTGGTTGTCCTTCTGGTGTGGGTGGTGTGGTGAACTGTGAGAAGTGTTCCAGCCGGTGGCTGCCCCCATTTGTAGTTGTATCAAAGTTGGGAGGTAAAGGGCTATAGAGGCATGGTCTTTTTTTCTTGTTTTCACCTCACACCAATCATATATTTATAATGTCCAGCCGCCCAATTACAAATGGGGGCCCAAAACTAGTCTTTCTAGTTTACCTAGCTCTATGTACATCAATTCCTTATGACCGGAACTACACAAGCCATAAGATCGGTCATCCCATGTCTCATTTACAATTGGCACTTAGCGCGGTTACAAAAAGATGAATTATAAAGGAGGTATAGTATCCGTGCAAAAGGTCATGTTAACCAGAGTGGTTAACATACCCCCCCTCCCAATTATAGGTCCATCCTTGAAACTGGTCAAAGAAGTTATCTGTAGTAGATAGAGTAAGTGCAGACGAAGTCCCATCACAAGGTAAGAGCAGGAGGGGCACAATGGAAGATGCGGTAGCTCATCTAGAAGGGCATCTCCATCATGTCTTCAAAATTTTGGAGCCTCCAAGTAGGCATCCACATGACTCGTTCATAGTAACCGAGCAACTACTTGAGAGTGGGCCCTTTGTTGATGTCAAAGATGAGGCCTTGGTCTCCCTGAAAGTAATGATCCCATGTCGGGAAGGACTCCAGCAAGGCACTGATGAGGTTGAAGAATCAAATCATGGCAATCACTGCACTGGGTCGGCGACGGATAAATTCATGGAAGCGCCTGACCATGGATGCTTTAGTACATGGATGTTGTGGTGACGGGGGCGCGAACCATGGGAAGTTGAATTGCAACTTCAGGTTCTTCTGTGTTGCTCGCCATGGAACGTCTTCCTCCAGGCCCATCGTCTTCGAATGGGAAGGTAATCTGGGCTGATCCTTAGCACACGGGAGGGCGCGTTACAGTAGATGTCCCAGATGAAGGGTTTTCTATGGAAGGGTCGTCTCGCCAAGCCGGCTACTCGCCCATGAGATTGAACGTTATGGGACAAGTAGTGGGGGCTGGTGGCCCAGACGCCATCTGGTAAAGATAAATCAATGAGATCAAATTGGGCTATGGCAGGAAAGCCATAACAAAGTAGTAAGCTCCAGGCTGTGAGGGTGGCTTGAAGGGGGTGGAAGGGGAGTTCAAAGAGATCATGAGGGTGTTGGAAGGTGAGAAGCCCCTAGAAGAAAAAATGGGGGATCCGATTTAGGTTCTGAATGGGGAGCTTGGATAGAGCATATGTATACTTTTGACGGGAGAGGGGCACTTCTATAAAGATATCGTGTTGGAGAAGGTTAAGGTGGATGGCTCAAAACTGTAAATCAAGGAGCTGATAAGGGGTTTGAGGGGGGAATGCCAAAATGGGGAGCTCTGTGGCAGTCTCCATGAGTGCATCCACCTTGTGGTTGATTGAGCTGGATGAAGGAGCCAATGGAGCGCATGGTGCCTGGGTGACCCAGCCTCAGCATCTTCGAGCTGCTCATGGAGGCGATGGATGGTGGCCTCTGTTAAATCGCAATGCTTTGCAAAATCCACGGTGGTGCGGGCTTGAGCATCCTCTGCAGTCTGGGCCCAACTCATGGCCTCTTGATGGAGTTCTTCAATGGTTGTGACCTCTTTGTGGGTTGTTTGCTGTCATTGCATGGGATTGGTTGACTTGTTGTTGAAGCTCAGTAATTCTGTTGATAGCCATGCCCAACTGCTCGGTTTGCTGGTCAAACTTTTTCTTTAGCTCGATGAACTGTACATTGGTCTGGTATAACTCCTAAGACACCGCTCTCTCTTGGGCTTTGGCTAAAAGTTGTGCCACTTCTTTGTGGTCAGGAGATGCAGTCTGGATGAGCTCCCATGCCATGTTGGCAAAGCCGTGGGCAAAGCTAGGCACATCTTCACGAGCTTCTTGGCATAATTCTGGCTGGAATTGAAACTTCTTGCATGAGCCCAATGGAGAGCGTTGACTGTATTTTGGGTGTCATTGGGGATGAAGGCCCGACCTAATCATGAGGAGGCATCTCCGTGAACCTATCAAGGGGTGGGGTCTCATATAAACTCCTATTAAGAAAATCCTGCCTTTAGTGCTCCTCTTCCTTTTCAGCAGCCTTCTTAGCGACTTCTGTAGCTATAGCGACAGCAAGCTCTTCTTGTGTGGGCCTGGGGCTTGGGGGTGATTGAGGTTGTTCTGTAGGTGTGGGTTCATGATGTAGCCTCTTGGATGGTGGGGAAATAGGAGAGGTGGATGGAGGGTATAACAAAGAAATATCAGCATCCAGTCTACTCAATTAGATTGCACGTGGTGGCAGCTCTTCCCATCCCACCATCATGTAATCGAGAACCCTGGTGAGTAATGTTACTGCTGCCTTGCCAACTTGCCTTGGGGGTTGGAGAGCAGATAGCATGGAGCTCTCGAAAGAGGTAGTCGGACCAATTGAGTTGTTGCCCCTAGTGCACACACAAGCTAATGGTATTAAGCTACACTTACTGAACCTGCAAGTCCACCTTGTGGTGGTGAGGAGAAACTGCAGAGCTTGTGCTAGCATCACAAGGTCGTCCTGGGTAATGTTGCCTCACTCAACTCATCTTTGTTAGCATTTCCCCTGTACAAGCCACGGGTGAGCTTAAGGGTATTGACTAGGCATACATATGGCTACACCATATGTGGGCATTGACTAGGCACTCCCACATATGGCTACTCCATATGTGGGAGTGCAAGTGCCTCTTGCATAAGCCCTACGCTGAGCTGGACTGGATGTTTGTGGCCCTCGATATCCAGGATAACACTGGTGTGCTGATTTGCATCATAAGATTCAGTAAATTATAAGGCATTATACAAGTCTATCCCCCAAGGCCCCAGGGTGGGCCAATCCAAGCTACTCTAATTTCTACACCATTGTTGGGTCAACTACAATAGCTCCATAGTAGGGACCGGTGTAGAAAAGGAGCTTGTGCTCAACTTTACGATTATTCTTGATGAGGGAATGGACAATGTGTGCCCATTGACCTTCTTCATCAGAGCTTCGCTTACGTGGGAGAGCTAGGTGGGGTGCTTTGTGTACTCCTCGAAGAGGCCGCTGGTAGGTCTCTTCCTCCTCAAGGAAGTGTGGTGGAGCATCTCCAAGGAGGAGTTGGAATCTTCTGACATCTTGAATGCTAGCTGTGAAGGTAAGGGCTTGGGGAAAAATTTGCAAGAGTTTGGCTAGGCTAGGAATGAAAAGTGAGGAAATGGAAGGAGGGGGGCCATATTTATAACCCTATGAAGAAGACACGGCCGTGTGGCAAGTTCAAGGAATAGGTGTGTGACTGTAAGAGTACGGGTGTGGCAAGTCAGGCTATGAGAACGGGCATGGGCAAGCTGAGCAAACGGCCACGGGCTCGCGAGACTGGTTGGAGCGACCGAGGGCTTTTGAACAGAGAGTCAACACAGCCATGGTGGTAGTGTGTAGGAGAGGGAACTTCCGTTCCAAATTGGGAATGTCTATGGCAAGTCAGACTTTGAGAAGGAAATGGCCGTGTGAAACTTGGAACGGCTGCTCTGCAGGCTTTGTGATTGAGGATGTGTAAGATTCCTCCTCAGCCTGAATAATGGAAAAGCCTTTACTTCATTACCCTGTAATCATTCCCTATTTTTGAATACAAGAAAATATTATTTTTCCTTGTTTTTCCTAGTGAGATAAAAATTTCTAGAGAGTGGTAAATCAATATTGAGATATTTTTGGATATATAAATTCTATAAATATCAAAAATATGTTTTCCTAAACAGAAAATCAAAATAAATTTTCCAAGGTGCAATTGGAATTAATTAAAAATGATTTAGAAGACCTTAGCCTAAGGGTCAAGATTGTTTGAAAATTTTGGATTATGGTCCAATTAAGGTTCCTATGGACCAATAAGATTAATCCAAGTGTTGGGATGAGATAAATCTAATGAATAAAAGAAAATACCCAAAAATGTGTAAATGCCCACATAAGATGAAGAGTTGACTGAGTATAGGATTTATTAGTTAAAAATGAAGAAATATTACTAAAACAATGAGATATTTTGGAGTAATCATTCATTTTTGACACCTTGGTAAGGAAAGGGGGAGCCTTCAAGGAGGTGCCTATTTCACATGTGTGGAGGAGTTTTAAACTCAAAAATAATAAGATATTTTTATCTCTCCTCTCTCGTGGATCAAACCAAATCAAAAAGGGAGCCAAACTGGTCCAAATCTTGTCCAAATTTAGCCATTTAGCAGAAGGGAATGTCACGCGCACACCCGTGCCATGGCTTAATCTTCAGAATGAACATTCTTAATCCCTGATCAGTTAGCAAGCAAGTAGCATCAGAAGTACCTTCATCAGAATCATTATCAGAAGAAGCATCATCTCAGTAGCATCATCAAGCACCATCACCTTCAGCATTATCTATAGCATTAGCATCAGGTGGGAGGTCACAAGGACCTATCGGTTGGCAGCAAATAGCTTGTCGACTGACAGCCAGCCTTGTGCAGCAATCGGCCATGGGCTACTGGACGGGCAGCAGGTGTGGGCAGGACCATAAAACAGCGTAGCATTCAATTCAGTATTTTTGCTCAATGTTTTGTCCATGCAACAGGCCGACAGCCATAGTGCTGGCCGACTGGCAGTCCACACAGTCCCTCAGGATGTCCAATTTCTCCCCCTTAATCAATCCCCTTTTTAGAATAATAACATATCTTGTTTCTATTTATTTTGGCCTGGAGAGAGAAAATATCTAGAGGGAGGTAATTCAAAATTGAGATATTTTTAGATATAAAAATCCTCCTAGTGTCTAAAATGATTTCCTCTAAAACAAAAATTCAAAAAGAACTTTCCAATGTGCACTTGGAATTAATTAAAAATAGGTATAAAGGACCTTAGCCTAAGGGTCCAGATTTTTAAATTTTTTTGAATTATGCTCCAATTAAGGTTCCTATGGACCAATAAGATTAATTCAAATGTAGGAAGGAGATAAATTGAAGAATAAAAGAAAATCTCCCTAAAATGAGTAAATGCTCATATAAGATGAAGAGTTGACTAAGGACAAGGTTTATTAGTTAAAAAAGAAGAGATATTTAGAGGAAATGATGCATTTTTGATACCTCAGTGTGGGGATCTCCCCTCATGAAGGAGGCACCTATTTCACATGTGTGGAGGAGTTTTAAACTAAAATATAATGAGATATTTTCATCTCTCCTCTCTCATGTTTTAACTAGATCCAAAAAGTAAGCTAAACTGACCCAAAAATGGTCAAAAATTGACCAAACTGATCTGAAAAATTCTAGAATCAGTTTGCTTGGTTAGAGGCTCACTTTTTCCTATAAATAGAATCCTCCTCCTTTGTAAAAGATTAATAGTGTTTATGCACTGTTACTCTACTCCTACCCAGAGTCAATTACATTGAATTTTCTTGATAATTCAATTGTTTTTGGGTGAATCCTCTCCAAAGTAATTGGTGGCCACTCTTGCTTCAAACAAGAATAGAACCCTCAATCCCTCAAGCCAAAGGAAAGCTTACAACTCCATGTAAGCTAAAAATTTCTACTTTTTAATCTCAAATCTATGGTTTTCTGATTTTCTTATTTTTTATAGTTGATTAAAGTAAATTCTGATGCTATGCCTTGATGAAAAGGCCATCTCCTTCTCTTTTTTACAATTCAGTTTATCCTAGAATGATTAACAAATACATTGATTAAACTTTTCTTATTGTTTACTCTCTTGGAAATTAAAAATTGTGTAGATTAGAGTCCTTTATATCTAATTGGGGTTAATTTAAATTGAAAATAGAATGTTAAAAATTGAGAAATGGTCAGCCATACAAAGGAGGTTATGGTAAAATTTTCTTGAATTTGGTGGAAAAGAAAGTTTATTTTTATGTTATTCTAAAAAAGTAATTCCCACCGTTTGTGCATTCTAAAAGAAATATTCTAATTTACTCCATGTACATAATCACCTATGAATATGCATGGATATCACTGATATTAAATTATTAAAATTAATTTCTATGCATAAAAAGATGCATAATGGAAATATTTTTATTATAAAAGTGTTGTTTTCATTGAATTTAATTTCTATGCATAGAAAGATGCATAATGGAAATTTTTATTATAAAAGTGTTGTTTTCATTGAATTTAATTTCTATGCATAGAAAGATGCATAATGGAAATTTTTAAAGTGTCGTTTTCATTGAATTTAATTTCTATGCATAGAAAGATTCATAATGGAAATATTTTTATTATAAAAGTGTTGTTTTCATTGAATTTAATTTCTATGCATAGAAAGATGCATAATGGAAATATTTTTATTATAAAAGTGTTAATTTCATTGAATTTAATTTCTATGCATAGAAAGATGCATAATGAAAATATTTTATTATAAAAGTGTTGTTTTCATTGAATTTAATTTCTATGCATAGAAAGATGCATAATGGAAACTGTTTTATTATAAAAGTGTTATTTTCATTGAATTTAATTTTTATGCATAAAAAGATACATAAAGGATTTATTTTTATTTCAAAAGTGTTATTCTCATTAAAATTGATTTTATGCATAGAAAGATGCATAAAGGATTTATTTTTATTTCAAAAGTGTTATTCTCATTAAAATTGATTTTATGCATAGAAAGATGCATAAAGGATTTATTTTTATTTCAAAAGTGTTATTCTCATTAAAATTGATTTTATGCATAGAAAGATGCCTAAAGGATTTATTTTTATTTCAAAAGTGTTATTCTCATTAAAGTTGATTTTTATGTATAAATAGATGCATAAAGAATTTTTATATCAAAATTAGAATTCTCTTAAATTCTATGTTTAAATTCTATGAAATGATGTGAATGAGATAGATGTGAATGAAGGGATGGATAGATGTGATGTGAATAGAGGTGATGAGATGTGAGGTAAATAGATGTGATGAAATGTGTGACGTGAATCAGATAGATGTGAATGAAGGGATGGATAGATGTGATGTGAATAGAGGTGATGAGATGTGAGGTGAATAGATGTGATGAGATGTGTGATGTGAATCAGATAGATGTGCATGAATGGATGGATGGATGTGATGTGAATAGGGGTGAAGAGATGTGAGGTGAATAGATGTGATGAGATGTGATGTGAATAGGGGTGAATAGATGTGATGAGATGTGATGTGAATCACATAAATGTGAATGAATAGATGAGTTGTGATGTCATGTGAATCAAGATGTAAATGAATGATATGGGATGTATGTGAAAGAATGGATGTGAATGTATGTGAATGTATGTGAAAGAATGTGATGTGGATGTGTATGCGAAAGAATGTGATGTGATGAATAGAGATGTGATGTGACATGAATATATGTGGATGTGAAGTGATAGATATGAATGTATGAATAGATGTGGGTAGTCATACAGGTGAACGATTGGATGGATGTGTATGAATGAGATATGATGTGGATAGAAGTGATATGATATAATGTGGATAGAATGTATGTGATGGGATGGTTATGAGAATGTATGTGGTGGGTATGAATGAACGAATGTGATGGATATGAATGAATGTGATGTGATGGGTGTAAATGGATGTGATGGACGTAAATTGATGTGATGTCATGTGAATCAGGATGTGAATGAATGAGATGTGATGTCATGTGAATCGGGATGTGAATGAATGAGATCTGATGTCATGTGAATCGGGATGTGAATGAATGAGATGTGATGTAAATTGGGATAGATGTGATATGTGATGTGAATGATTATGATGTGATGAGAATGGGAATACAGATGAAATAAGTGAGGATTGATGTGGAACAATGTGGAAAGACAAGAGTTTGCTATAGAAACTGTATTTATGACTGTTTTTAAAATGACTCTTTTATGTCAAGAATGCTAGTAGGGAAGCATTTTGACCGTCTTGTGAATGAGGTCGTGGAGACCTAATCTGATTAAAGTTGTAACAGCTAACGGAGAGTCAATGGAGGACGTCTCGCGTAGGAAGGTCGGCCGAGGTCTTGACCAGCCTTGGTTCGATTAAAATGGTGAGCTTCCGGTACGGTGGATAAGGGACCAAGGAAGCGGCCTATGAGTGAAGCACTAGGTTACCTACGAAGGATCCTAGAGGGTGCTGACCATACGGTGCTTGTCACCAAAGATACCCACACGTGCATCGTGGAAGATATTGGAACAAGGAGTAAGAGTTGTTTTCTGAATTCGGGCATGGATCTGGTTGATTGACCTTGCTGGTCCTCAACGGATAAGTCCATGGTTCTTTTATATGGATCTGTTGGTTGATCTTGCTGATCTTCAATGGAGATTCCATTTTGATATGTGAATATATTGCCGAGTACTATGAGCTAGGAACCATCAAAAAGGCCCCTGAGTGGACAGGTGGTGAGCGTTCTAGTTGCCAACGATGCCATAGGTACACCAATGAAGGAATGATTGGAAATTAGGATTCAAGTGGAGATTTTGGAGGATTATGATCAGTGACACTACGACTTCATTAAATGATTGTTTTAAAGACAGCTGAATCTGTGAAAAGGCAATTTCATATTGGGTGTGTAAGTGGTGTAACTAGTTTTAAGTTTGCATGAATATCCGGCTAGGGGGCATGGGAACTCTTTTCCCTGGTACCTGAGACAAAACCTAATCAAATTCCTAATTGGATCCCATCACTACAGTGGTTGGGCGGTTGGCTAACCCATGGGACTGCTGGATGGGGTTAGGCTAGACTGATGGATCCCTAAATTGAGACTCAATTCTGTTATGGTACGATAGATGATGTAAATCCCGAACAAAAATTGTTCTATGGAAAAGAATCAACGGCTGTGCCTCTCAATGAGGAAAAAAGCGTTGGTCTCTATGATCCAAGTGTAAACTTTTCCCTGATCTGACTATGGGACTTACGGGTTCGGTCAGATCAGTTCAGTTAGTTAAGGCTTTTGACTACGTTATAGAAAAATTATCCTGGAGGAATCGCCCGTGCTTTCCAAGCAAGGGAAGTTTTTTCGGGTTCGATTTTGGAAGAACCGATGGATTAGTCTCTTGTCCAGATATCCGTGGCCGATGCCCCGACGAGTGAGGGACCCTGCCCCGCGCAAGAAGTGCTACTTCTGCTACTAGCACCCTGAATTTGTTGCGCTATGGGGATAGGGATCTTTCATCATCAGAGAGCCGCCGTAGCAGCTCAGGCTCTACCTCAAGCCTTGCCAGGCTAACCCCACGAAACCACTAGCTTTGCTAGCACTTGCACTTCATAACGCACCTCATCCTGGCCAAGAAGTGGCCCAAAAAGGAATCCTCAAGTTCCCAAAATGCCCTTCCCACCCCCGATTCTTCCACCTCAACCAAGAGTTACACCAATTTGTTAACTAACTTTGACAGAAATCTTTGAAGATGTGAATAAGGGGGAAATTCCGGAAGTTCCCACTTATGAAACCCTCGAGCCAACAAGCCCACCCTCTCAAATCTTAAGTTAGTATGTTATGGAGGGAGACAAGTGTACCCAGTGTACTTAGCAGCCCCAATGCCACGAGCTAGAGACATGAATAGGATGGTTGAACAACCACTCATACAGTGCTATGATTGCGCGGG
Organism: Cibotium barometz; assembly: GCF_041138505.1. NCBI lineage: Eukaryota > Viridiplantae > Streptophyta > Polypodiopsida > Cyatheales > Cibotiaceae > Cibotium > Cibotium barometz. The sequence goes on along the minus strand of NC_141051.1, from coordinate 3,675,830 downwards.
ACCTCACCGAGTGACTGAGTGTCCCAATAGGAAAGGGATGGTGAGTACCTCTGTAGGTGCTTCCTCCTTGACTCCATCATGCATAGGTTGTGGTATTGATCACATGTATAAGGATTTTTTCTAAGGCCTAGAACAACAGGAAGGGCTCACAAAGCCAATCTGAGCACTAGCCTTAACTTACTGAGTGTTAGAGACGGTTTCATCAGAGCAGTCCCACTTAATGCCATAAACTAGACTGCAAAATAGGCAGAGGGCCACAACTCATGCTATAGTAGGCATCAACCTCACGAGATCGAGGCCAATCAAGTGCCCCTAAACAAGCAAAAGCAACTAGGCACTCAAGAAAGAAAGCCACAAAGATTGGCAAAGGTGAGAGCCATGTGGTTATCAAAAGTGGTTCAGACGACGGCACAACTCATGCATCAACTTCTTCATCTAAAGAAGAAGATTTTCTATGCTCTGCCACACCCAAGCCAAAGAACCCATCGACATGCACCAACTATAAAAAAATCTCACTGAATATCCTAACCCTATGGAGGAAAAGGAGAGACTCTTGATGGCAGCCCAAGAGTTGGTTAGGGAATGCCAAGCGCAAATGGAAAATGAGTCTCCTACAACCTATCTTGAGCCATGCCCATCGGTATCAAATATGATACCTGTAGAAGAAGCTCAAGTATATCTAGCAAGCTCCCAAATAAGCCACCCCCATAAAGACTAGTAGAAGCAGTAGCTTCCATTGCAACAGCTACCCCCAGGAGACAAGGTGGCCGAATATCTTAAAAACATGGGTGATGACCATCTTAGGAGAACGAGCACATAAATCCTTATTTCCATCGAGTACACTCAAAAGATCTTAAGACTAAGCCAAACCAACCTTCCTCGCGGAACATCCCCCTGCTCCAAGGGACATTGCAGGTCTCTCCTCCTTCCTCTCGTCTTAGATACAAATCCCTATGGGCAACTTGCTCCAAGGTAGTACAAGTTTATGGAATGATCTAAAGGATTGGATGATGGAAGGACGCCTTGGGGTAGGCATGCATAAATCTATGGAGCCTGACAACTCTAATGAATCCAAGGAAGAATAATTTCTTATACACCATAAGGTAACTGGCACCCCTATGGTTCGAGTGAATAAACTTGGACAATACCTCGAAGGAGAAGAACTCAATGCAACTTTATCGATAATTTCGATGGGCCAATCTTGGATGGAGGAGTAGGAGTGAGCATTGTTACAAAACAATGCTGGGAAAAATGGGGAGCACCTTCCTTGGGTGACACCACATTGTTGGTCAAACTTGCTGATGGAGCCACAGCTAGACCCATCGGTCTACTGAGGGATCTCAAAATTGAGATCCTTGGAACTACTTAATGGCCCACCTTTGTGGTGATGAAATTTGGACGTCGGCCAGTTTCTTACGATTACATCCTTGGTAGACCACTCATGAGAGAATAAGAAATGATTCATGATTGGGATACCAAACACATATACATTTAGAGAAAAGATCAAACATTCAAGATCAATCTATGCACATGGACGGTATACCCCCATGAGCGGCAGACCATTTGTAGAGGACTCTATCACAACAATGCAATCCACCGCAATCCATCTGTGTTAGACATGTCACAGGACACTTGAAGATGAAAAGGACAGTGAGGAGTGTGCACCTCTCTCGGAGCTGGAAGACTTTGAGAACTGGATGTATATCCTTGCTACCCTGGACATTTTGCCTAGGCACACAGTACAAGGTTTTCTAAGGCAGATGGGCGGGAGATTACATCTCTATACATGCTTAGTTCAGCATACTTGCCCAATGTCGCCACCCACCAAGAACTTGAATAGGCTATTAGAGCAAAGCCATCAAGGGGCACATACTCCCATAAAAATCATAGGCCTGAGGGATTCCCTAGGTTAGAATGATATGTCTTCCGAGATGATTTAGACACCCTTGGGCTAAAGTATGTTGGGGCAGTGTGGAAGCACATGACCACTTCAATGAAATGTGACAAGAGGAGTTTTGATGATAGCTCCCTTTTGATCCTAGCACGCAACAAAAAGTTAGCGCTAGCACAAAAAGAAGCCAAAATGCTAGTCGATGAAGAAAGTGCTAAAGCTAAAGAGACCAGACATGTGCCTAAACATTTCAAGACCTTCCAGATGGCGGACCAATTTTTCTAATATGATTTGGCTCAAAGGTCTGACAATAGGTAACCAGGGACCTCTTATGATGGTCTAGCCAAGGTCAAGGAGATAAATTTAGAAGACCCGAGCAAGCACTCAAGACTGGTATTTATTGGAGAAGACCTCTCTATAGAGGAAGAGACCGAGCTTATCTCTCTACTGGTAGAATTCTAGGATTTCTTTGCTTGAAAGTACACGGACATGAAAGGTGTACCTCTTGAAGTAGTTCAGCACACCATTCCAATGGTTGATGGAGCTAAGCCGTTCAAACAACGGGCTTATCCAATGAGCCCAAAATACTCCAAGATGGTCCGAGAAGATATCGATAGACTTATTGATGCTGGATTCATCTACGAGATCGAGCATACGAAATGGGTATCACCCATTGTGATAGTGCCCAAGAAGAATGGAAAAGTTAGAGCATGCGTAGACATTAAAAAGGTCAATGTCACCACTATCAGGGATCATTATCCCTTATCTTTCACAAAACACATGCTAGAATGAGTAGCAAGAAAGGAAGCCTTCAACTTCCTTGATGGATTCTCTAGATACAATCAAGTGCTAATCGATCCCAAGGATCAACACAAAATAACCTTTGCCACCGCGAATGGGACACATATGCATACCGTGTTATGCCCTTTGGGCTGACCAACACCCTTGGTACCTTCCAACATCTCTTGTGCACAGCTTACAAGGAATATCTTTGGAAATTCCTTGAGGTCTTAATGGATGACCTTTGTGTCAACTCTTCTTGTAAGGAGCACCTCACATGTTTGCATAAAGTGCTAGAAAGGTGTAGGCTATATCGCATTTCGTTGAACCCACTTAAATGTCAATTTTGGGTTCGACACGGAGTGATCTTGGGACATATTCTCTCTAGGTAGGGAATCTCTACTGATGACAGCAAAGTGTGGCTCATCTTAGAGGTTCCCCCACCCACTAACTTCAAGGGAGTCCAACGCTTTATGGGGCACATCAACTACTATCGTCGACGATTCATTTTTATGTACGCTAACATTGCTTGACCTCTTTACAAATTTTTAATCATCTTTGAGTGGACTAAAGAATTCCAACAGGATTATACAACGCTCAAAAAGCCTTGGCAAGTGCTTTAATTCTTAGGTCCCCCAAATGGAACATTATTTTCCATGTCCACATCAATGCCTTAGCTTTTGCTGTTGGCTATGTGTTGGCCCAATCAGGAGAACACAAGATGGATTTCCCCATCAACTTTTCCAGTCCGCCAACTCTACAGTGGAGAGAAACTGCACCACGACTCAGAGAGGACTAGCCATGCTACATCATCAAGAAGTTTTGCCATTATCTTCTGGCAACTAAGTTTGGTTTCTTTGTAGACGATCAAGATCTTTTGTAGCTGGTAAACAAGTCGTGTATGACATGCAGAATCACCAGATGGTTGCTTATATTTCTCGAGTTTACTTCACCGTCATGGTGAGGAAAGGCTCTCAACATGTTCTAGCAGACCACATGTCAATGATCCCCAATGGTGAATTGCCAATGGGAGTAAATGATGATTTACTAGATGCCACCCTATTCCAACTATGCTTGATTCTTGAATGGGGCAAGGAGGTGGCTGCTTCTTAGCCAATGGATTATCTAGTAAATGATGATTTACTAGATGCCACCCTATTCCAATTATGCTTGATTCTTGAATGGGGCAAGGAGGTGGCTGCTCCTTAGCTAATGGCTTATCGGTGGGTCCCCTCCTCAATAGAGACCAAGCTCGTCGTCAATCAAACAGGCAGCCTCATCTACCAACTCATCGCAAGCCAACTTTATAAGGAGGGAAAAGATAAAATTCTATGCCACTGTGTCTAAAAAGATGAGTATGTGATCCTTCTTGAGAAGTCTCACTCTACCTGTGCTGGGGGGCACTTTGCAGCACATATCACTGTGCAAAAGGTCCTCATGGCTGGGTTATGCTGGCCCACTCTAATGGCTTACATAGAAGAATATGTCAAACGGGTGCAACGAGTGCCAATATCGTATAGCAATTCCCCGCTTCAAGGACCACATGTCCCTGTACCCAATTATGTCCTTGCAACCATTTGAGAAATGGGGTATAGATTTCATTGAACCCACAATCCAGTAGCTAAATACACTCAAGCTTGATATATAATAGCTGTACAGACTATTGCACTAAGTGGGTAGAAGCTCAAGTGACCCGCAAAGCTTATGCGCGATCCACTACTAAATTCCTATATGAATCAATCTCATCACACGCTTCGATTGCCCCTCGAGCTCGTCAGTGGTGGCAATGGGACACATTTCATTAATGAGGTAATCCAATTCCTCTTGCAAGAGTTCCTTGTCACTCACTAAAATTCCTCCCCATATTACCCACAAGCGAATGGCCAAGCAGAAAGCACAAATAAAATTTTATGTGCCATTTTGACTAAAACTGTGGAGGCTAGATGCAACAAAAGTTTTCGGCTACACTTTGGGCTTATCGAACTTCCTATAAGACAGTGACCAATGCCACCCCTTTCAGTTTAACCTATGGTGTTGAAGGTGTTATGCCCATGGAGTTCTTAGTACCTAGATTGCGTGTCAGAGTACAAGAAAAGCTCACTGGAAATGTCTTAGGATGTCCAGTATAAAGTATGATTGTTAAGAAGCTAAGGTGCAAACAATGGTTTGACGACTAGCTTAAGGACAAACAAATGAACGAGGGAGATATGGTCCTCTTATTTAGTACCAAGACACATAAAAAGACGCTCAAGCTCAGAGGCTTAGGACCTTTTCTAGTCACCACAAGGCGCAGTGCGCATCGAGAAACACTTAATGGTGTATAAATGGCTGGTTATTTCAATGGTAGCAAACTTAAACGCTACTATGGCCCTCTCACAGAGGCCACCTTAAGAGCCATCCATGATTTAAAAAAAGTGCAACAAAGACTATGAGGATATGAAAAAAGTTGCACAACAAGAGGCTAAAGCAAGGCAAGCCAAGCTTTGACAGAAGCAGAGAAACATCATGGTCAATATGACCCAAGTGGTTGACCTTGAAGAAGAAGAATGGGAGGTGAAGCCAGCTCAATTGTGGTTTTAGGAATGACCACCCCAACGAGCTTTGTCCAAAAATCAGCTCTTGTCGAGGCTAGTTACAATTTGATGTCCCATGAAACATGGTGTTCCCTTGGGGGACCCTCGCTAAAAGAAACCCTTGCAATCATTTTACCACTTTAATGTCACAGCATGTTCATTTTGTAGACAGAGTCATGCTTTTATTCCACATTGGAAATAATACCTTGGAAGGGAAGTTCTACGTGATTCCTGCAAGGACCATGCTTGAAGAAATACTCCTTGGAAGGGGTTGGATGGGACATAATAGGTACAACATTGATTGTGATGCACGGACGACGACCTCATAGGTGGGTGGCCTTCGGCCAAGTTACTATCCTTATGATAGATGAAGAACCAGTACTCGTTGCTCTCCTATGCCAAGAACTTCCTTCACCACCCACCATCATTTTGTCACCACACTCCCACAAATCCATCCCCCTTAGCAAGAGACTGCTCATCATTCCAACCACATCAATGCCTCACACCGTCCCAACCACCACGATCGACAGCAACCCACCCACTCTCACATTGCCACCTCACACACTGCTACCCCACCAACCCAAACTAACACTGCTAACATAACTAACAAAACTCCACAGGGCTTGCCATCTCGCCATTACCCGGGTACCTAAGAAGCTACTCACAACACAAGGCTATAATGAGGGTGAATCTAGATTATGGATCCCCCAACAATCCAACCCTCCCCTTCATCCATAGGCACCCCAAGCTCCTCGTCCCCCACATTAGCAACTGTAAGGTCCCGGTCTCCACCGCGCAATGGATTCGGGGTACTAGCAGTGGAAGTAGCACATCGGGCGCGGGGCAGGGGTCTCACACTCGGGGTCTCGCCCACTCCACGGATATCCGGACAAGAGACTAATCCGTCGGTTTATCCAAAACCAAAACCGAAAAAACTTCCTTTACCCGGAAAGCACGGGCGATTCCACCAGGATAACTCTTTACTCTAACGTAGTCAAGATCATTACTGATCAAACTGATCCGACTGCACCTCTAACGGTACTTGGTCAGATAAAGAACGAAACTTGCACTTGGATCATTGGGATCAACGCTTTTTTTCCCATCAAGAGGTACAACCATTGATTCCTATCCATAGAACAATTACTATCCGGGATTTACTTCATCTATCGTAATAATAGAATTTAAATCTCGATTTACGGATCCATCAGTCCAGCCTAACCCCATCTTGTCCCATGGGTTAGCCAACCGCCCAACCACTGTAGTGATGGGATCCAATTAAGAATTTGGTTAGGTTTTGTCCCGGGTACCAAGGAAAAGGGTTCTAAGGCCCCCTAGCTGGAGGTTCATGCAAACATAAAACTAGTCACACCACTTACACACCCAATATGAAATTGCCTTTTTCTTAGCATCAGCTAACTTTAAAACAATCCTTTAATGAAACCATTATGTCACTGATGACAATCCTCAGTCTCTGGTTGAATCCTTATTTCCAGTCATTCATTCATCGGTATACTTATGGCATCATTGGTAACCAGAACGCTCATCACCTGTTCACTCACAGGGGCCTTTTCCATAGTTCCTAGCTCATAGTAACCGGCAATATATTCATATAATAGAATGGAATCTCCGTGGAAGATCAGCAAGATCAACCCACAGATCCATATAAAAGAGCCATGGACTCGTCCGTTGAGGACCAGCAAGGTCAATCAACCAGATCCATGTCCAGTTTCAGAAAACAACTCTTACTCCTTGTTCCAATATCTTCCACGACGCACGTGTGGGTATCTTCGGCGACCCAGAGCCCGAGCACCGCATGGTCAGCACCCTCTAGGATCCTTCACAGGTGACCTAGCGCTTCACTCATAGGCCGCTTCCTTGGTCCCTAATCCACCGTACCGGAAGCTCACCATTTAAATCGAACCGAGGCTGGTCAAGACCTCGGCCGACCTTGCTACGCGAGACGTCCTCCATTGACTCTCCGTCAGCAGTTGCAACTTTATTAGTTAGGTCTCCTTGACCTTAATCCACAAGACGGTCAAAATGCTTCCCTAGCATTCTTGACATAAAACATTCATTTACAAACAGTTCACAAAATACAGTTTCTATATCGAACTCTCGTCTTTTCCATTTTATCCTCCTTAGTCCACATTACTTATTCCACATCCCATTCATATGTATTCATCATCATCCATTCACTCATATCGACGACACATTATTTCCCATACACATTCACATTCATTATTCTACATACACATCCATGCATACATCCATTTTCACATCCTCATTCATACATCCACTTCCACATACATACATCCACATCCGTATCTACATCCATACATCCACATCCACATCTACATTCATATCCATACATCCACATCCACATCCACATTCACATTCATACATACACATCCACATCCACATTCACATTCATACACACATATCCGTATCTACATCCATACATCCATATTTCATCCATTCTCGCCCTACACATTCCATATACATCTTATCATATCCTATCACATCTCATGAACAATCTTATCACATCTCATACACCTCTTATCACATCTTATCACTTCCCATACGCATCTTATCACATATTATCACATCTCATACACCTCTTATCACGTCTTATCACATTTCATATCTTTTTATAGAATACAAGAGAATTCTTATATTTAATATAAGATTTCTCTACATTTTTATTTATGCATAAATTCCATTTAAGGAGACTAACACTTTTGAATTAAAAATCAATCTTTTATGCATCTTCCTATGCATAATTTCATTTTAAATGAAAATGACACTTTTGAATTAAAATTCAATCTTTTATGCATCTTCCTATGCATAAATTCAATTTGGATGAGAATTGACATTTTTGAATTAAAAATCCATCTTTTATGCATCTTCCTATGCATAAATTCAATTTGGATGAGAATAACGCTTTTGAATTGAAATCTTATTTTTTTATGCATCTTCTTGTGCATAAATTCAATTTAGATGAGAATGACACTTTGAACTAAAAATCAAACTTTTATGCATCTTCTTATGCATAAATTAAATTTGGTAGGAATTACACTTTTAGAATAAAGAGAATTTCTCTTATGCATCTAAGTTATGCATAAAATCCATTTATGATGAAAATCACACTTTTAGTATAAAAAGAATATCTTTTATGCATACCTCTATGCATGAAATCCAATATGATAAAAGTAACACTCTTACAATAAAATAATCAACTTTTATGCATACCTCTATTCAAAAAGTCACACTTTTATAATAAAATAATCAACTTTTATGCATACCTCTATGCATGGAATTCAATATAATAAAAAACACACTTTTATAATAAAATAATCAACTTTTATGCTTACCTTTATGCATGAAATTCAATTATGATAAAAGTCACACTTTTATAATAAAATAATCAACTTTTATGCATACCTTTATGCATGAAATTCAATTATACTAAAAGTCACACTATTATAATAAAATAATCAACTTTTATACATACCTTTATGCATGAAATTCAAATATGATAAAAGTAACACTTTTTATATAAAAATTTATCCATTATGCATACTTCTATGCATGAAATAAAAATTGATAAAAGTAACACTTTAGATATAAAAATTTATCCTTTATCCATACTTCTATGCATGAAAATAAAAATTGATAAAAGTAACACTTTTGATATAAAAATTTATCCTTTATGCATACATCTATGCATGAAAATAAAAATGATAAAAATAACACTTTTGATATAAAAATTTATTCTTTATGTATACTTCTATGCATGAAAATAAAATTTGATAAAAGTAACACCTTTGATATAAAAATTTATCCTTTATGCATACTTCTATGCATGAAAATAAAAATGATAAAAATAACACTATTGATATAAAAATTTATCCTTTATGCATACTTCTATGCATGAAAATAAAATTTGATAAAAGTAACACTTTTGATATAAAAATTTATCCTTTATGCATACTTCTATGCATGAAAAAAAAATGATAAAAATAACACTTTTGATATAAAAATTTATCCTTTATGCATACTTCTATGCATGAAAATAAAATTTGATAAAAGTAACACTTTTGATATAAAAATTTATCCTTTATGCATACTTCTATGCATGAAAATAAAATTTGATAAAAGTAACACTTTTGATATAAAAAATTATCCTTTATGCATAATATAAAAATTTAATTTCTCCATGATTACAATGAAATTCTTTTAATTAATCTAGGATGATAATTCCTAGAATATGGTAGGAAGTCCTCTTTTCATGCTTTGAATGAAATTATTTTATGTGTAAATTTATACAAAATTTTGCCATAGCTCTGCTGCTATGACTGATAAATCTCAATTATTTTAAAAGATAAAGCTTATCTTTAAGAGAATGATTAAAATGATCCCTAATTGGATCATTAACCCATAATGGATTGAATCAAAAATAATTATGGGTTAATGATCCCTAATTGGATCATTAACCCATAATGGATTGAATCAAAAATAATTATGAAATACATAAACTAAAAGCATAGAAAAAAAGTCATTAATTTTACCTCAAGAATAGCTTAATCTTGGATTAAGAAAAAGCTTTATGAAAAGCTTCATTTGGATTGAGAATGGGTCATGAGTATGACCATTTCTTGAGTGAGAGAGAGAAATTACATAAAAACCATTAGAATTTAAACATAAATAGAAATTTATGTAATTCTTTACTATCATTAATTAATTAACTTCAATAGCATTCATCAAATTATGTAACACTACTATTCATCAATTAACTTCAATAGCATTTAAAAACCATACCAATTAAGCTTCTCAAGCTTGAGAGGGGTTGAGAAGAGAGAAACATTGAGAAATTCTAGAAAAGATCAATATTCACTAATTACCTTACAAATTGCTTGATTCTTTGTTCACGGTAGAGGCCCCCAACCAATCAATTGGTTAAGTATGTTGATGGAGCCACCAATGGGGATTGAAGAAAGAGGGAAGCTCCAAAAACTAGTGAATTATTAATGAATTCACAGTTCTTGGCTTAGGTGGAGTAGAGTAACGATGCATAAACACTATATATTTTTTTTCAACAAGGGAGGCTTCTATTTATAGGAAAAATTGAGCTCCTAACCAAACAAACTGATTCTAGAATTTTCCAACTCAGTTTGGTCAATTTTTGACCATTTTTAGGTCAGTTGAGCTAACTTTTTGTAACTAGACTTGAATTAGGAGAGAGGAGAGATGAAATATCTCAATTTTTATGAGTTTAGAACTCATTCAAGCATGTGAAATATGCACCTCCTTTAAAGAACTCCCCTTCCTTACATATGTGTCAAAATGGAATCATTATATTCAAAATATCTCATATTTTTTATGCTCATAGTTTTTTACTAATAAACCTTGTACATTTTCAACTCTTCATCTTATGTGAAATATGCATCTCCTTTAAAGAACTCCCCTTCCTTACATATGTGTCAAAATGGAATCATTATACCCAAAATATCTCATATTTTTAATATTGCTCATAGTTTTTTACTAGTAAACCTTGTACATTTTCAACTCTTCATCTTATGTGAAATATGCACCTCCTTTAAAGAACTCCCCTTCCTTACATATGTGTCAAAATGGAATCATTATACCCAAAATATCTCATATTTTTAATATTGCTCATAGTTTTTTACTAATAAACCTTGTACATTTTCAACTCTTCATCTTATGTGAGCATTTACTCATTTTTGGGTATCTTCTTTTACAAATTGGATTTATCTCCTCCCTACACATGGATTGATGCTATTGGCCCATAGGAACCTTAATTGGACCATAATCCAAAAATTTCTGAAAATCTAGACCCTTAGGCTAAGGTCCTTTATACCCATTTCCAATTAATTCCAATTGCACATTGGAAAGTTCTTTTTGAATTTCTGTTTCAGGGGAACTTATTTTAATAAGATGAGATAATTTTCTATCCAAAAATATTAAAAATCTAAATATTCTCTCTCTAGAATATTTTCTCTCTCTAGGTTAAAACAGTTAGAAACAAGTCTTTTATATTTCTGAAGAGGGATTGATTACAGGGAAAGATGCTGGACATTTTGAGAGGCTGGGGAGGAATCTTACACCTCTTATCACATCTTATCACTTTCCATACGCATCTTATCACATATTATCACATCTCATACACCTCTTATCACGTCTTATCACATTTCATATCTTTTTATAGAATACAAGAGAATTCTTATATTTAATATAAGATTTCTCTACATTTTTATTTATGCATAAATTCCATTTAAGGAGACTAACACTTTCGAATTAAAAATCAATCTTTTATGCATCTTTCTATGCATAATTTCATTTTAAATGAAAATGACACTTTTGAATTAAAATTCAATCTTTTATGCATCTTCCTATGCATAAATTCGATTTGGATGAGAATTGACATTTTTAAATTAAAAATCCATCTTTTATGCATCTTCCTATGCATAAATTCAATTTGGATGAGAATAACGCTTTTGAATTGAAATCTTATTCTTTTATGCATCTTCTTGTGCATAAATTAAATTTAGATGAGAATGATACTTTGAATTAAAAATCAAACTTTTATGCATCTTCTTATGCATAAATTAAATTTGGTAGGAATTACACTTTTAGAATAAAGAGAATTTCTCTTATGCATCTAAGTTATGCATAAAATCCATTTATGATGAAAATCACACTTTTAGTATAAAAAGAATATCTTTTATGCATACCTCTATGCATGAAATCCAATATGATAAAAGTAACACTCTTACAATAAAATAATCAACTTTTATGCATACCTCTATTCAAAAAGTCACACTTTTATAATAAAATAATCAACTTTTATGCATACCTCTATGCATGGAATTCAATATAATAAAAGACACACTTTTATAATAAAATAATCAACTTTTATGCATACCTTTATGCATGAAATTCAATTATGATAAAAGTCACACTTTTATAATAAAATAATCAACTTTTATGCATACCTTTATGCATGAAATTCAATTATAATAAAAGTCACACTATTATAATAAAATAATCAACTTTTATGCATACCTTTATGCATGAAATTCAAATATGATAAAAGTAACACTTTTGATATAAACATTTATCCATTATGCATACTTCTATGCATGAAATAAAAATTGATAAAAGTAACACTTTTGATATAAAAATTTATCCTTTATCCATACTTCTATGCATGAAAATAAAAATTGATAAAAGTAACACTTTTGATATAAAAATTTATCCTTTATGCATACATCTATGCATGAAAATAAAAATGATAAAAATAACACTTTTGATATAAAAATTTATCCTTTATGCATACTTCTATGCATGAAAATAAAATTTGATAAAAGTAACACTTTTGATATAAAAATTTATCCTTTATGCATACTTCTATGCATGAAAATAAAAATGATAAAAATAACACTTTTGATATAAAAATTTATCCTTTATGCATACTTCTATGCATGAAAATAAAAATTGATAAAAGTAACACTTTTGATATAAAAATTTATCCTTTATGCATACTTCTATGCATGAAAATAAAATTTGATAAAAGTAATACTTTTGATATAAAAATTTATCCTTTATGCATACTTCTATGCATGAAAATAAAAATGATAAAAATAACACTTTTGATATAAAAATTTATCCTTTATGCATACTTCTATGCATGAAAATAAAAAATTGATAAAAGTAATACTTTTGATATAAAAATTTATCCTTTATGCATACTTCTATGCATGAAAAAAAAATGATAAAAGTAACACTTTTGATATAAAAAATTATCCTTTATGCATAATATAAAAATTCAATTTCTCCATGATTACAATGAAAATCTTTTAATTAATCTAAGATGATAATTCCTAGAATATGGTAGGAAGTCCTCTTTTCATGCTTTGAATGAAATTATTTTATGTGTAAATTTATACAAAATTTTGCCATAGCTCTGCTGCTATGACTGATAAATCTCAATTATTTTAAAAGATAAAGCTTATCTTTAAGAGAATGATTAAAATGATCCCTAATTGGATCATTAACCCATAATAGATTGAATCAAAAATAATCATGAAATACATAAACTAAAAGCATAGAAAAAAAGTCATTAATTTGGCCTCAAGAATAGCTTAATCTTGGATTAAGGAAAAGCTTTATGAAAAGCTTCATTTGGATTGAGAATGGGTCATGAGTATGACCATTTCTTGAGTGAGAGAGAGAAATTACATAAAAACCATTAGAATTTAAACATAAATAGAAATTTATGTAATTCTTTACTATCATTAATCAATTAACTTCAATAGCATTCATCAAATTATGTAACACTACTATTCATCAATTAACTTCAATAGCATTTAAAAACCATACCAATTAAGCTTCTCAAGCTTGAGAGGGGTTGAGAAGAGAGAAACATTGAGAAATTATAGAAAAGATCAATATTCACTAATTACCTTACAGATTGCTTGATTCTTTGTTCATGGTAGAGGCCCCCAACCAATCAATTGGTTAAGTATGTTGATGGAGCCACCAATGGGGATTGAAGAAAGAGGGAAGCTCCAAAAACTAGTGAATTATTAATGAATTCACAGTTCTTGGCTTAGGTGGAGTAGAGTAACGATGCATAAACACTATATATTTTTTTCAACAAGGGAGGCTTCTATTTATAGGAAAAATTGAGCTCCTAACCAAACAAACTGATTCTAGAATTTTCCAACTCAGTTTGGTCAATTTTTGACCATTTTTAGGTCAGTTGAGCTAACTTTTTGTAACTAGACTTGAATTAGGAGAGAGGAGAGATGAAATATCTCAATTTTTATGAGTTTAGAACTCATTCAAGCATGTGAAATATGCACCTCCTTTAAAGAACTCCCCTTCCTTACATATGTGTCAAAATGGAATCATTATACTCAAAATATCTCATATTTTTTATATTGCTCATAGTTTTTTACTAATAAACCTTGTACATTTTCAACTCTTCATCTTATGTGAAATATGCATCTCCTTTAAAGAACTCCCCTTCCTTACATATGTGTCAAAATGGAATCATTATACCCAAAATATCTCATATTTTTAATATTGCTCATAGTTTTTTACTAGTAAACCTTGTACATTTTCAACTCTTCATCTTATGTGAAATATGCACCTCCTTTAAAGAACTCCCCTTCCTTATATATGTGTCAAAATGGAATCATTATACCCAAAATATCTCATATTTTTAATATTGCTCATAGTTTTTTACTAATAAACCTTGTACATTTTCAACTCTTCATCTTATGTGAGCATTTACTCATTTTTGGGTATCTTCTTTTACAAATTGGATTTATCTCCTCCCTACACATGGATTGATGTGGTCCACAATATCTGGGGGATAACTACTTATACTCCCCTAGAGATAAAGAAATTCTTTTGGTCCATATTCAAATGAAGACTATAACTGCTTCTTTGAATTCTCTGACTGTCCTCTTCTTATCTGTATATTGTCTCTGTCGATCCTGGGCAGCGTTTATATCTTTATGAATTGCCTGCATCTGTTGCTCTAAGTCACCAACCATTTGACTGGTCATCTCGACCCTAATCAATGGGTCGGACCTAGTTAATGGAGTTAAGCAATCTTGGGCGAGACGGCGGACCCTGATTATTGAATTTGGGTTCTAGACTTCCCTGTGCCCTTTCCATGGTAGGAGTCGGGCAGTCTTTTAACTGATGGTCAAAACCTTGGCATCCAAAACACTGGTTCTCACTTCTGAACTCATCGTTCTGAATCTTTAAAACAGGTGGGCTCCTGAGAAGGTATTCTGGGTAAAGTGTCTTCCCTTTTTAAACAAAATCTTTCTTTTATTTAGAGAGAGAATAATTATAAGATCAGAAAAGGAGATTCTTACTCCTGTATACCTCGAAGGCTGGGGGAGAATTTCTTACATTCTACCCCACTTAAAAAGTGCGAGATGTCCTTATCTCGCAAAGTAGAGGGCAACTCTTTTTCTTAAGATCCAATTTATTCTGGGGTTCCTTATATTTTGGTCAACCCAACAGAATACGGGGATAATTATCCCTTAAATAGAACTCATCATAACAATTCTTTCAATCATATCATTCATATCTTTAACACGATAATGGTTCATTAGACCGAAAAATTTCTTTATGAACATTTTCCCACGAAAATTTCAGACAAGTAAGTTCTCAATTTATTATTTCTTAACTTGATCTAACGAGTCAAGTGTTAACAGTAGTAATTTGATAGCACAATCCACTAATCTCATAGTAGTGATTTGCTGAAATCATTATCATCATTTATCATCACATGGACTCGTCCCAATCATCCATATTGTGGTTTCGCTCAGTTTATTACATTTCAACCCATTTTTAGGGATCATTATTTTTCAATCAGAATCCCAATCAATTCATCAGTTCCCAAACAGAATTAAAAATCATATCAATCACATTCGAAATCATCATCTGGATAGTATTAATGCTTATAATTTCAAGTCTTAGATTTACTCATATATACTGCCGGTAAAGAGCTGCAGTTATACCCTCGGTATATACGGATAGTCATGATACTCGAAATTATAAGGTAAATACCATCATGTCTAGGCCTCAAGCAAGTCAGGGTTCCATACAATTGCGGTACTTCCAATTGAAGACCCAATTACTAATTTACGAATTTCAATTTGAATTAACAATTTGTATGAATTATATCACACAATTACAACCTTTTTGTGCGTCTTGATAACTTTTGACATAATTGGCTCCTCAGTTGATCTTATGGAGATCTATGACATAATTTTGATAAACAGATTTTCCTTTATCCGATCGTCCGTAAAAAAAACATTTGTATATTTATATACAAGTTGCAATAAGTACATAGAGTGGCTCGGCTCCAAAATTCAAAATCTCCTCGAGAGACGCATAAGACGATGGTACTGGGCCATAGTCATGCCCTGTTACATAATTTCTCTAATTGCGAAAAGGAAGTTATTATTTTCTCCTTATTAGGGATAAATCGACTAAAGAGTCTATAAACTCAGCAAGCAAGTCTGAAATTTTGAGGCGTTGAATGATATAGAATGACACCACGCGTCATTTTCAACTTTATCAAAATCATGGCCAATGAGAGGTTCTGCCTCAGCATTGCATGCCGGTTGCAAGAGGCGTGGATATATAGCCCTGCAAACCACTTATGCTGTTGTCTCTCCACTAGGTTAGGAAAATATAATTCCTCGAAATGGCGTGCGAGTCTTGCTCGGTTTGTTCATGTTGAAGCGGAAAAGATGAGATGCTCGAAGGCAAATGCAATCATATCTTGAGACTGGGTGAGGTCGGGAATACCAGATAAATGGGAAACTTCCATCTATAAAAAACAATTTCTTTGATTAAAATTTCTTCATTAAAGAAGCTTACGGAATGACAATACATTATGAAAATGCTGTTTCTGAATTCTTATTACTAATTTCAGATAAGAATTTAATTATCTTTATTAGCTTTCAATTTTTCTCTGATACCAACTGTAAGGTCCCGGTCTCCACCGCGCAACGGATTCGGGGTACTAGCAGCGGAAGTAGCACATCCGGCGCGGGGCAGGGGTCTCACACTCGGGGCCTCGCCCACGGATATCCGAACAAGAGACTAATCCGTCGGTTTATCCAAAACCGAAACCGGAAAAACTTTCTTTACCCGGAAAGCACGGGCGATTCCACCAGGATAACTCTTTACTCTAACGTAGTCAAGATCATTACTGATTAAACTGATCCGACTGCACCTCTAACGGTACTTGGTCAGATCAAGGAAGAAACTTGCACTTGGATCATTGGGATCAACGCTTTTTTCCCCATCAAGAGGTACAGCCGTTGATTCCTATCCATAGAACAATTACTATCCGGGATTTACTTCATCTATCATAATAATAGAATTTAAATCTCGATTTACGGATCCATCAGTCCAGCCTAACCCCATCCAGTCCCATGGGTTAACCGACCGCCCAACCACTGTAGTGATGGGATCCAATTAAGAATTTGGTTAGGTTTTGTCCCGGGTACCAAGGAAAAGGGTTCCAAGGCCCCCTAGCCGGAGGTTCATGCAAACATAAAACTAGTCACACCACTTACACACCCAATATGAAATTGCCTTTTTCTTAGCATCAGCTAACTTTAAAACAATCCTTTAATGAAACCATTATGTCACTGATGACAATCCTCAGTCTTTGGTTGAATCCTTATTTCCAGTCATTCATTCATCGATATACTTATGGCATCATTGGTAACCAGAACGCTCATCACCTGTTCACTCAGGGGCCTTTTCCATAGTTCCTAGCTCATAGTAACTGGCAATATATTCATATAATAGAATGGAATCTCCGTGGAAGATCAGCAAGATCAACCCACAGATCCATATAAAAGAGCCATGGACTCGTCCGTTTTGAGGACCAGCAAGGTCAATCAACCAGATCCATGCCCGGTTTCAGAAAACAACTCTTACTCCTTGTTCCAATATCTTCCACGACGCACGTGTGGGTATCTTCGACGACCCAGAGCCCGAGCACCATATGGTCAGCACCCTCTAGGATCCTTCGCAGGTAACCTAGCGCTTCACTCATAGGCCGCTTCCTTGGTCCTTAATCCACCGTACCGGAAGCTCACCATTTAAATCGTGGTCAAGACCTCGGCCGACCTTGCTACGCGAGACGTCCTCCATTGACTCTCCGTCACAGCAGTTGCAACTTTATTAGTTAGGTCTCCTTGACCTTAATCCACAAGACGATCAAAATGCTTCCCCAGCATTCTTGACATAAAACATTCATTTACAAACAGTTCACAAAATACAGTTTCTATATCGAACTCTCGTCTTTTCCATTTTATCCTCCTTAGTCCACATTACTTATTCCACATCCCATTCATATGTATTCATCATCATCCATTCACTCATATCGACGACACATTATTTCCCATACACATTCACATTCATTATTCTACATACACATCCATGCATACATCCATTTTCACATCCTCATTCATACATCCACTTCCACATACATACATCCACATCCGTATCTACATCCATACATCCACATCCACATCTACATTCATATCCATACATCCACATCCACATCCACATTCACATTCATACATCCACATCCACATCCACATTCACATTCATACATACACATCCACATCCACATTCACATTCATACACACATATCCGTATCTACATCCATACATCCATATTTCATCCATTCTCGCCCTACACATTCCATATACATCTTATCATATCCTATCACATCTCATACACATCTTATCACATCTCATACACCTCTTATCACTTCCCATACACATCTTATCACATATTATCACATCTCATACACCTCTTATCACGTCTTATCACATTTCATATCTTTTTATAGAATACAAGAGAATTCTTATATTTAATATAAGATTTCTCTACATTTTTATTTATGCATAAATTCCATTTAAGGAGACTAACACTTTCGAATTAAAAATCAATCTTTTATGCATCTTCCTATGCATAATTTTATTCTAAATGAAAATGACACTTTTGAATTAAAATTCAATCTTTTATGCATCTTCCTATGCATAAATTCAATTTGAATGAGAATTGACATTTTTGAAGTAAAAATTCATCTTCTATGCATCTTCCTATGCATAAATTCAATTTGGATGAGAATAATGCTTTTGAATTGAAATCTTATTCTTTTATGCATCTTCTTGTGCATAAATTCAATTTAGATGAGAATGACATTTTGAATTAAAAATCAAATTTTTATGCATCTTCTTATGCATAAATTCAATTTGGTAGGAATTACACTTTTAGAATAAAGAGAATTTCTCTTATGCATCTAAGTTATGCATAAAATCCATTTATGATAAAAATCACACTTTTAGTATAAAAAGAATATCTTTTATGCATACCTCTATGCATGAAATCCAATATGATAAAAGTAACACTCTTACAATTAAACAATCAACTTTTATGCATACCTCTATTCAAAAAGTCACACTTTTATAATAAAATAATCAACTTTTATGCATACCTCTATGCATGGAATTCAATATAAAAAAAGACACACTTTTATAATAAAATAATCAACTTTTATTCATACCTTTATGCATGAAATTCAATTATGATAAAAGTCACACTTTTATAATAAAATAATCAACTTTTATGCATACCTTTATGCATGAAATTCAATTATAATAAAAGTCACACTATTTTAATAAAATAATCAACTTTTATGCATACCTTTATGCATGAAATTCAAATATGATAAAAGTAACACTTTTGATATAAAAATTTATCCATTATGCATACTTCTATGCATGAAATAAAAATTGATAAAAGTAACACTTTTGATATAAAAATTTATCCTTTATCCATACTTCTATGCATGAAAATAAAAATTGATAAAAGTAACACTTTTGATATAAAAATTTATCCTTTATGCATACATCTATGCATGAAAATAAAAATGATAAAAATAACACTTTTGATATAAAAATTTATCCTTTATGCATACTTCTATGCATGAAAATAAAATTTGATAAAAGTAACACTTTTGATATAAAAATTTATCCTTTATGCATACTTCTATGCATGAAAATAAAAATGATAAAAATAACACTTTTGATATAAAAATTTATCCTTTATGCATACTTCTATGCATGAAAATAAAAATTGATAAAAGTAACACTTTTGATATAAAAATTTATCCTTTATGCATACTTCTATGCATGAAAATAAAATTTGATAAAAGTAACACTTTTGATATAAAAATTTATCCTTTATGCATACTTCTATGCATGAAAAAAAAAATGATAAAAATAACACTTTTGATATAAAAATTTATCCTTTATGCATACTTCTATGCATGAAAATAAAAATTGATAAAAGTAACACTTTTGATATAAAAATTTATCCTTTATGCATACTTCTATGCATGAAAAAAAAAATGATAAAAGTAACACTTTTGATATAAAAAATTATCCTTTATGCATAATATAAAAATTCTTTCTCCATGATTACAATGAAATTCTTTTAATTAATCTAGGATGATAATTCCTAGAATATGGTAGGAAGTCCTCTTTTCATGCTTTGAATGAAATTATTTTATGTGTAAATTTATGCAAAATTTTGCCATAGCTCTGCTGCTATGACTGGTAAATCTCAATTATTTTAAAAGATAAAGCTTATCTTTAAGGAAATGATTAGAATGATCCCTAATTGGATCATTAACCCATAATGGATTGAATAAAAAATAATCATAAAATACATAAACTAAAAGCATAGAAAAAAAGTCATTAATTTGGCCTCAAGTTCATAGCTTAATCTTGAGTTAAGGAAAAGCTTTATGAAAAGCTTCATTTGGATTGAGAATGTGTCATGAGTATGACCATTTCTTGAGTGAGAGAGAGAAATTACATAAAAACCATTAGAATTTAAACATAAATAGAAATTTATGTAATTCTTTACTATCATTAATCAATTAACTTCAATAGCATTCATCAAATTATGTAACACTACTATTCATCAATTAACTTCAATAGCATTTAAAAACCATACCAATTAAGCTTCTCAAGCTTGAGAGGGGTTGAGAAGAGAGAAACATTGAGAAATTATAGAAAAGATCAATATTCACTAATTACCTTACAAATTGCTTGATTCTTTGTTCACGGTAGAGGCCCCCAACCAATCAATTGGTTAAGTATGTTGATGGAGCCACCAATGGGGATTGAAGAAAGCGGGAAGCTCCAAAAACTAGTGAATTATTAATGAATTCACAGTTCTTGGCTTAGGTGGAGTAGAGTAACGATGCATAAACACTATATATTTTTTTCAACAAGGGAGGCTTCTATTTATAGGAAAAATTGAGCTCCTAACCAAACAAACTGATTCTAGAATTTTCCAACTCAGTTTGGTCAATTTTTGACCATTTTTAGGTCAGTTGAGCTAACTTTTTGTAACTAGACTTGAATTAGGAGAGAGGAGAGATGAAATATCTCAATTTTTATGAGTTTAAAACTCATTCAAGCATGTGAAATATGCACCTCCTTTAAAGAACTCCCCTTCCTTACATATGTGTCAAAATGGAATCATTATACTCAAAATATCTCATATTTTTTATATTGCTCATAGTTTTTTACTAATAAACCTTGTACATTTTCAACTCTTCATCTTATGTGAAATATGCATCTCCTTTAAAGAACTCCCCTTCCTTACATGTGTGTCAAAATGGAATCATTATACCCAAAATATCTCATATTTTTAATATTGCTCATAGTTTTTTACTAATAAACCTTGTACATTTTCAACTCTTCATCTTATGTGAAATACGCACCTCCTTTAAAGAACTCCCCTTCCTTACATATGTGTCAAAATGGAATCATTATACCCAAAATATCTCATATTTTTAATGTTGCTCATAGTTTTTTACTAATAAACCTTGTACATTTTCAACTCTTCATCTTATGTGAGCATTTACTCATTTTTGGGTATCTTCTTTTACAAATTGGATTTATCTCCTCCCTACCTATGGATTGATGCTATTGGCCCATAGGAACCTTAATTGGACCATAATCCAAAAATTTCTGAAAATCTAGACCCTTAGGCTAAGATCCTTTATACCCATTTCCAATGAATTCCAATTGCACATTGGAAAGTTCTTTTTGAATTTCTGTTTCAGGGGAACTTATTTTAATAAGATGAGATAATTTTCTATCCAAAAATATTAAAAATCTGAATATTCTCTCTCTAGAATATTTTCTCTCTCTAGGTTAAAACAGTTAGAAACAAGTCTTTTATATTTCTGAAGAGGGATTGATTACAGGGGAAGATGCTGGACGTTTTGAGAGGCTGGGGAGGAATCTTACAGCAACAAATTTGCCAACCACAAGCCTACAGGGTACAGGGCAAACGCAAGCCTAAATTCTCTCCATAGAACTCCAATCCTCAATTAAACCCTCAACTGTACCCAAAACCAACCCCCTGGTGGATCCCCAAACCTCTCCTATGAGCCCAACACTTCTATGAGGGAAATTATCATATTTGGATCCCCAAATCTCCCCAACCTCAACTTTCACCCCATGTTGCTCATCAACAGTCCCCTACCTTTCAATGGAAACCAAAGGTGACCTCTGCCATAAAGACTACCTAGGAAAAAGGGAAGCAAAAGCTTCACAGTGACACTATAACCCCCATTCTACTGCCCCGCCATCAGCAATCCCCTACCTTTTAATGGAAACCAAAGGTGACCTCTGCCATAAAGACTACCTAGGAAAAAGGGAAGCAAAAGCTTCACAGTGACATTATAACCCCCATTCTACTGCCCTGCCGACAGGGCTAACTAATGATATACCCTCAAAGTTAGCAACCCCCCACCTATCATTGTGAGGCTACAAAACAGAATACTACAATTGCATCATCAACTTCTTTAGTCTCAAGTACTTCCTTACCAACCACCTATCATTGTGAGGCTGCAAAACAGAATACTACAATTGCATCATTAACTTCTTTAGTCTCAAGTACTTCCTTACCAACCACCTCAAAATCCCTAAAGGAAGTAATATCCCCCACCTCCCATCGCCAAATTGGAATCGACTTCTCTCACCTTGGCAAATTGGGCATGCGGTCAGTACAAAACCCGCAGTGGGGTGATGGCACCATAGCTTTTGGGTGCAAAACCTGATTCAGGGTGCCCACAAAAAATAAGAAGAAGAAGCCACGAGCATTCCAAATTCACTAGCCACTCCAACCCACACAGTGCAATGTCGTGGCCATTCCATCCTCAACCATCTGCAAACAGGCATTCAAAATGTGCCATGATCGCACCAACTGTTAATTAAAAGCCCCCACCCATTCCCTTCTCAACCTGTTCGGTACATCTGTTCCTTTCAACTTTTAGAAGTGAACTCCCGTTCCTTTCTCAGTTCAAGAGCCCCCGCCCATACCAACACTAAATTGTGATCCTGCGGTCGTTCGCTTTTGTAATCCTATGGCCGTTTGCTTGAGTTGCCATAGCCATTCTCTTGTAATCCCTTGGCTGTTCATTCGACTTGCCATGGATGTTCGCTGATAATGCCACGACTGTACCCTTTTGAAACCTATAAATATGGGCCTCACCCCTTCATTTCCTCACTTTCAGCTCTCCCTCTAGCCAAACTCTTGCAAAAGTTTCTCTTGAGCTCTCACATCCTCCCACCCCTTTTCCAGGATGACTGACACTTCTAACTCCTCCAAGGAGGTTCTCCACCATACCTTCATCTGAAGGGAAGTGATTGGCAGGGGGCAGATTTGAGGAGTATGCCCGACATCCCACAACTATCTCATCTGGGAGAGGCCCTGATGAAGTAAGTGAATGGCCACACCGTGCACTCCCTCATGAAGAATAACCACAAGGTGGAGCACAAGCTCCTATATTTTACCATAGAATTTGACATCCTGTAGTTGTACAAAAAGCTGGAGTAGCTAGGCTTGGGTAGATTGCCTACTTTAGAGCCATGGGGGCCAGACCTTTACAACAGATTATATTTTACAGAGACCTATGATGCCAATCTTCATACACGCAAAGTTTTGGACAATGACAGGCAGCTAGCGACATAGGGTCCAGCTTAGTGTGGAACTCATCAGAGATTCCCTATAGCTCCCCAACATGAGCCAACCCTATGTCAGGCTCACCAACACCCCCAAGCTGACCAAGGAAGTATATAGAGGTAGCCCTAACAAAGATGGGGTGGAGTGGGCCAACATCACACAACATGATATAATCATGCTAGCCCGGGCTTTGCAGTTTTTACTGTGAGGACTCGCTGGACAAATAGGTTCAGCAGGTGTAGCATGACCACTTTAGCCCGTGTGCACCAAGGCCAAATGGTAAATTGGACCGAGTACCTTTCAAGGAGAGCTGCATGGAGTTTGTTCGAACCCACAGGGGAAGCTAGCAAACAAGCTAGCAAACAAGCTGGCAAACAAGCGGCCGCCCTACAGACACGAGTGCTCTATTATGTGGCCAGGTGGGAGGAGTTGCCTCGTGCCATTCAGCTTAGCGGCCCCGATGCTATCATCACATCTCTGCCCCCACCACAAACTTCTCCCCACTCCCCACCAGCAAAGAGGAAACACCAAGAGCAAGCAGGCGTAGAATAGGTACCTCCGCCACCTAGTCCCAGCCCTACATAGGCGGAGCTGGCACCTCTGCAAAGGCAATTAGAAAGGCCACGGAGGAGGAAAAAAGAAGTAAGATTTTTTTCAGCAAAATTTATATGAGACACCACCTTCGGATCGCTTCAGCAGCACAACAGAATACAATTAATACCCTCCACTGGGTGCGATCAGGGAGTTTCTACTCCAGCCAGGCTTACGTAGGAAGTGTTCATGCAGCACATGGGAACGTGCCCAATTTTGCCTTGGTATTTTCACACATGGCCAGAGAGCTGATCACGTAGATGTCGGATTGCATCTACATCAACAAGAAGTGGCAGAAGTTTAACAGTGGGAGATGCTGCTAGCTAAAGCATAGGAACGCCAAGTGTCTAAAGACCTTTATCAAGCCAACTTGCTTAACATGCAGCTTCAGGGTAGGTTTGATGAACAGACATAGAGCAGCTTGGGCATGCCCTCGCCAGAATCACTAATGTACAACAGCAACTCACACAGGCCCATGAAGCTACTCAACAGGCACACCATGAGCTGTCCATCGTGGAGAGCCTTGCACATGAAGCCCAAGATCATGCGAAGGCTATGAAGGAGGCCCTTGAATGGACACATAGTGATTTTCAAAGATACAGGGAGATTTCCGAAGATACCATCCATCAGATGGAAGAGCACCTTGGTGAGGCAGAAGCCCATGCAACACAACCCCCTTCCACCCCCTCTTCTCCCTCCTCCAGCACTATGGATTGCAAGGTGGATGCTTTAATGGACACAGCCATGAAGTTCCCTATCCTAGCACTCCCCCGACAAAGCCCATACCAGCTCATTGACCTTCACTTTTGGAGCGTCTGGCTGAACCTCCTCCAGCACAACCTCTACTTGGATGAGCCCCTCTCTCGACACAATTACATTTACCTCCTCACCAAGCTCCCCATCTCTAGTTTCACCCTCATCCCCCACTTCTTTTTTCAAGGCCTTCTCTCTTTCCACCACCCCCACGACTTCTATGAACTCCCTCAACACCCTCTCTAAGACATTTTGACCAGTTGGTGCCAACTACTCTATTTTGGCTTCCCCTCCAACCCAGCAGAGCTTATAGACCTCTTAGTTCCAGATGGTCTCTGCCCATATCCCTACCCCTCCCAGATTTGTACAAGGGCTCTACATTATCTATAGGATATCGGCTGGCACGTGGTTAATAGCACATACCTCTCCCTTTGCTCTGATGCTCTTTCGCCTTATTCCACCGAGGGCCTCCTCATTTTATACCACAGGTGCTATGAACAGATATAGGTGATGGCTGCTATACTGGCATATCCCAGTTTGATGACTCTCACATCACCTTCCCTCTTGAGTTCTCCTCCAAAGAAGTTGCAGCTACCGAAGCTTCTTCCACACACACGGCCCCATAGATGCTCCCGAAGAAGCAGGCCCTACCTTGATGACCAAGATGGCAGTGATAATGGCCACGACAACCTGCCAACCCCCACCCCCATGCTCTTCTTTGCCCCCACCTCCCCCTCCATCGCACGGTTTCTCTCCCCCCCCTCTTCCAGAACCCAACCCCTACCATCCCCACCCCCCTTTGGCACATCCACCCTCTCACACTTCCATCCCCAACCATCTTCTCCCCCCATTCATTTTCCCACACCACCTCCCTCACCCACACCACCCTCACCCCCCTTTTTATCACTACGACTGGGAATACACACCGCCTTCCGCGGCATTCCATACACCACCACCACCCTCACCCCCCTTTTTATCACTGCGACTGGGAATACACACCGCCTTCCGTGGCATTCCATACACCTCCACAAAACCCCCCACCCCTCTTTGATGCAAGCCTTGCCCCACGAGAGCCTCCACCTTAACAATCCCTCCACCCCCGCCGTTGCCAACACAACAACCCTCCCCACAATTCCTTGAAGGGGGGGAGATTCCACTGCCACCACCATTGGAGTGTGAGGAGGTCAACCCTCCGCTCAACCCTCGACCATATGGAGTTCGAGCAGGCGATTGCCATCCTGCTTGGTTGACAACTCCAGGTAGATCCCATCACCCACATGACGGACCACATGGACATCCATGTCCTGCATCCTTACCTTGTAGGCAAGCATCACCAGTGGCGGTGACAACACCCTCCAAGGGCATGCGGAGGATACCACCGGCCACTCGCCGCTGCTCGGCCCATCACATTCGAACTCATGGGCAAGCAGCTGGCCTGGAGGCACCCTTTCCTCTTCAAACCTTTCATCTCTCGCATACTTATTGCACTCTACTTCAATCCCTTGTAATCATTCTATGTTTCTAAATACAAGAAAATATCATTTTTCCTTGTTTTGCCTAGTGAGATAAAAAATTCTAGAGAGTGGTAAATCAATATTGGGATATTTTTGGATAAATAAATTCTACAAATATCAAAAAAATGTTTCCCTGAAATAGAAAATCAAAATAGATTTTCCAAGGTGCAATTGGAATTAATTAAAATTGATTCAAAAGACCTTAGCCTAAGGGTCCATATTTTCGAGTTTTTTTTATATTATGGTCCAATTAAGGTTCCTATGGACCAATAAGATTAATCCAAGTGTTGGGACAAGATAAATCCAAAGAATAAAAGAAAATACCGAAAAATGAGTAAATACCCACATAAGATGAAGAGTTGACCAAGTACTAGGTTTATTAGTTAAGTATTAATAAAAAATGAGATATTTTGGAGTAATCATTCATTTTTGACACATGTGTAAGGAAAAGGAAGACCTTCAAGGAGGCTTCACATGCTTGGATGAGTTTAAAACTAAAAAATAATAGGATATTTTTATCTCTCCTCTCTCCTAGATCAAACCAAATAAAAAAGGGAGCCAAACTGGTCCAAAACTTATCCAAATTTAGCCAAACTGAAGCTGGAAAATTCTAGAACATAGTTGGACTCAGTTAGTGGCCTCCCTCTCCTATAAATAGACCCTCATTCCTTTGTATTATTATCTGTGAATTAAACTATGCCGATATTACTCTAAACTAAGCTTAATTTCTATTATCCTCTAAAAACCTCTACAAAATTGAAGAGATTGGAGCTTCTCTCTCTCTTAAATCTTCCTTGGTGACTCCTACAACATACCAAATTAATTGATTGGTTGGGGGCCTCTACTGTGAT
Organism: Cibotium barometz; assembly: GCF_041138505.1. NCBI lineage: Eukaryota > Viridiplantae > Streptophyta > Polypodiopsida > Cyatheales > Cibotiaceae > Cibotium > Cibotium barometz. The sequence goes on along the minus strand of NC_141051.1, from coordinate 3,648,247 downwards.
CAAAGAATCAAGTAAATTAGAAGGTAAACTGTGGATTATTATCTTTTTCTTATTAAAACTCCAAATACTTCTCTTCTCAACCCCTCTTAAGCTTGAGAAGCTTTAATTTGAATGACTTTTGATTACTATTGAAGTTCTTTTATGAATTGTAATAAAGAAACACATATTTATGCTTAATTTTAATGGTTTTTAAGCACTTCTCTCTCTCCCCCCAAAGAAAGGTCATTCCTATGACCTATTCTCAATCCAAATGAAGCTTCTCATGAAGCATTTCTCTAATCCAAAAGTAATTTCTATGCTTGTCTAATTGGAGGCCAAAATAATAGCTTTTTAATGCTTTTATGATATTTATTTCATAGAGAAATTATGAATCAATCCATAATTGGATAATGATCCAATTAGTGGTCATTCTAATCATATCAATAATATTAAACTTCATTATTTCAATTAAATTGAGAATTATCAGTAATAGCAGCGGAGCTCTGGCAAAATTTCTATAAAATAAACACATAAAATATTTTCATTCATAATATAAAAAGAGGACTTCCTACCATATTCTAGTAATTATCATCCTAGATCAATTGAATGATTCTCATTGTAATCATGGAGAAATTGATTTTTGTGTTTATGCATAATTAGTAAATTAGAAAAAAGAGAAATTTCTAGTAATTTATTTTTATGTTAAAAGAGTAATCCCCATGACATTGGAAATCCATGTATTCTAATGATTTAGAGAAAAAAATTAGAATGCTAAAATAATGTATATTTTATGAAAGATTTTAGTTAATTTTATCTTTTCGTATACATAAATTTTTATGATGAAAGAGGAATTGCCACCATATTGAAATTCAATAAATAAGAAAAGTATAATTCCTAGTGCAAAGGAATTAATGAAGATTTTTATTTAATTTTTAAGAGAAAATATAGTTAAATTTATCTTTTTGTATAGATAAATTTGATGAAAGAGGAATTCCCACCATATTGGAATCCAATTAATTAAATGAAGAAAGTGTGATTCCTAGTACAAAGAAATTAATGGAGATTTTCATTTAAATTTTAAGAGAAAAATTTAGTTAAATTTATCTTTTTGCATAGATAAGTTTAAATGATAAAAGAGGAATTCCCACTATATTGGAATTCAAATGTTTATATGAGAAAATGGAAATTTTTTAGCTTAAAGAAATTAATGGGCTATTTTATGTAATTTTAAGAAGAATCTTAATAGATTTAATTTATGGAAAAGAGGAATTCCCATGATAATTGGATTGCACTCATTGAAATGAGAAAAACAAGGATTTCAAGTTTATTCAAAAAATAGGTATTATTTTAGTTAAAAGATGAATTTCCATGATATTTGAGAAAAGATGGATTTGAATTAAATTCTAATGTCAAAAGATGAATTTCCATCATAATTCTACCTAATGAATTAAGGTTGAGAATTTATGTGGGAAAAAGAATATCTTGGATATTTGAATTGGTAAAATCAATAAATGGATATTTACCCAAAAACTAGATATTTAGTTGAAAGGAATCCTGGTAGAACTAAACTAAATGAATTTAGTTAGACTATGTGAAGTCGGACAGTAACCATAATTGTCCTTCTCTCGAACAGAATCAAACAAAAACTTGGTGACCAATTCCAGTTACTAAATCCAAAGAATAGACTACCGGAACTAATCTAGTTTTTCCCTGACCAATCTCACCAAGAATCTAGTTGGATAAATGGATAAAATGATGGGTAGATTACCCTCAATCATGAGAGATCAAGGATCCTCATTATGAAATTGGGAATTATTGGAAAAAGGGTCTTTGGAACCGATCTCAAACTGGAATCTCACTTGTATTGGAAACTCTGTTTTTCATTCAAAGGATTGTTTTATGCCAGAATGTTGGAGGAAGCATTTGGCTTATGTTTTTCTAAGAGGAGGTTCCTTGGAAGAGTTGGCAGGGAATCGTCAAGGGACGTCTCCCCGCGGCAAACCTTGTCGAGGTTTTGACCTAGCCTCGGTATGGTGCGCTTCCATGGTGCGCTTCCGGTACGATGGGCGAGGACCGATGAAGCGGTCCCTGAGTGAAGTGCTAGGATACCTAAGGAGGATCCTAGAGGGTTTTGACCAAGCGATGCACAGGCTCGCGGTTGCTAGGACACCCAGGCGTACGTCGTGGAAGATATCTGATGGAGAAAAAGGAAAGGTTTTTCAGAACAAAAATTTGATACTGGATCTCGTTGGTTGGCCAGCTCTTCAACGGAGAGTTCAGAGGATGCATTTTTGTAATACAATGGACTTGGAATTTTGGAAAATGATAATCGAAAATATTATGATGTTATTCAAGGATTGTCTCAAAGCCAGTCGAATCTGTTATGAATGGCAATTTCATATTGGGTGTGTATGTGGTATGCCTATTGGATTTTTGCATGAATCATCGGCTAGGGGGCCTGGGAACTCTTTTCCGCGGTACTCGGGCAAAAACCCAATCAAATCTTTATAAAGGAATCCCACCAATTTAGTGGTCGGGTGGTTGGCTAACCCATGGGCCGGATGGGGTTAGGCTAGATCGGAGGATTCGTGAGAAACAACTAGATACGATTAGTTACGTTAATCAGTTTAAATCCTGAGAAGACCTTGTTCTGTGGGAGAGGATCATCGGCTTTGCCTCGAAAATGAGGAAAAAAGTGGTGATTCCATGGACCAAGTGCAAGTCTCTTCTTGATCTGACCATGTGACTTCAGGTTCGGTCAGATCAGTTTAATTTAGTCAAGACTTGACTCGTTAGAGTAATCTCCTAGTTAAAAGATTTTTTTTCCCTTCCTGGCGGAATCGCTTGTGCCTTCCGGGCGAGGGGTGTCTTCCGGGCCCAGTCTCGGATGGACCACCCCCCGGGCTAGCCTCTCGTCCCCGGACATCTGCGGGCAAGGCCCCGAGTGTGCAGGACCCCCGCACCGCGCGGCCGACGCGCTTCCACCGTCGGCATGGCAGGAGCCCCGAAGCGGGCGGGCGAGGACCTCACACAGCTGGTATCAGAGCATTGTTGAAAGCTAATAAGGATAAACAAATTCTTATCAGAATTTGATAATAATAAACTCAGAAAGAGCATTTTTCATAATGTACTTTCATTCCGTAAGCTTATTTAATGAAGAATTTTTAATCAAAGAAATTGTTTTTATAGATGGAAGTTCCATACTTATCTGGTATTCCCAACCTCACCTAGTCACAAGACATGACTGCGTTCGCCTTTTTGAGCATCTCATCTCTTCTGCTTCAACTCGAACAAGTCGAGCAAGGCTCGCACGTCATTTCGAGGATTTATATTTTCCTGACCCAGCACAGCGGAGAGACGGCAGCATAAGTGGTTTGCAGGGCGGTATGTCCACGCCTCTTGTGTCTGGCGTGCAATGCTGAGGCAGAACCTCTCATTGGCAATGATTCTGTTAAAGTTGAAAATGATACATGGTGTCATTCTATATCATTCAACGCCTCGAAATTTCAGACTTTCATGCCAAGTCTACAGACTCCTTAGTTGCTTTATTCCTAAGGAGAAGATAATAGCTCCCTTGTTAGTAAGTGAACGTTTGTAACAGGGCATGGCTATGGCATGGCTATGGCCCGTACCGTCGTCTTATGCGTCTCCCGAGGAGATTTTGAATTCTGGAGCCGAGCTGCTCTATGTACATATTGCAACTTTTATATAAATAAAGAAATGTTTTTTGGAGAAAAATTCCCTGTTGTATAAGTGATTGTTTATGGACGAACTAATAAAGAAAAATCTGTTATCGGTTATATGTCATAGATCTCCAATAAGATCATTATCTTGTTTAAGAAATTGCTTTTCGAACCTCTTAAGTCTTAGGATCTCGTGGACGATATCAAAATAAAAATTTAATAATATATAATTTTTGGCAGAGTCATGAGACAAGGAAACCGTGGCTGTTAGCGAGACCCTCTCTTTGAAGATGATGAGCTTGACCCTAATGTTCACAAGGCTCTTCATAGGACTCAGCCCAGGACCCTTCAAAGGGAAGGGGAGAACTTGGGCGAGGCTGTGGAGAAATGGGTGGAAGCCATGGAAGAATATTTTGACGTCACATGCTACAATGAACGGAGCAAAATGGCTCTTGCCGCCAGGCTGAAAATAGTGGAAACATCCAGGGTGGCATGGAGGAACCACTGTGACACCAACCGTCTGGACATAAATACTCAGTCCTAGAATGACCGTAAAACCTATTTAAGGAAGAGATTTTGTCCCCCTAGATTTTTGGAAACCAAAATGAACGAATTCTTAGAGCTAAAGCAAGGGAGCAAAACCATCAAGGAATATCACCAGGACTTTGCTCTTCTACTCAAATATTCACCACCTCTAGATGAAGAGGAACTCATGGCCAGGTTCATTTGGGGAATGAACGAACCCTTGGACACACTGGTCAAAAATGCCAAGCCAGTGTCCATGGCTGAAGCTGTCAAAATGGCGAAGGACTTTGCCAAAGCTTTCATTGTAAAAGTCCCGCCAAAGCCAGCTCCCTCATCCTTCAAGAGATTTCAGACACCGAGAAGTTTTTCCAACTTTCTGCCTCCAAACAGACACCAAGGTCCTAACCAGAATGTGGAGACAGGAAGCTTCAGAAATGAAGGAAGACCTTTCCCCCGAAGTACATTCTCAGGAACTCCGGCTCTCTCCAGAATGCAAAGGGAAGACCTTGAAAGCGAGAATAGATGCTTCGGATGTCCAAGGACTTGGGCACCAGCTCAAGGATTGCCCATCTCCTTCTATGGGCCAAGGAAGCCAGGGTCCTAGAGTTCCAAGATAGACTCCTTCTTATCAGTCCAATCAGGGTCCCCAGCGCCAAAATTAGGGTAACCCCAAAAGAGTGCCAGCTCAGCCTACAACCTCCATGCAAAGCAGTCTCCGAACTCCCTCCCAGAATTGGAATAACCAAAGAGAGAGAGTTCCACCTCAGACTGTAGTAGCCAGAGCAGTCACCATAGCTGAGGAAGTGGAGGAAGAGAAAGGAGAGATCTATGCAATTGCTCAGGGAAATAATCGTCAATTCTCAATCCTCCAGACTCCAGCAGAGTACCAGGGTAAGAAATTCAAGCTTTTGATTGATTCAGGCAGTACTCATTCTTTTATTTCCCCAGGATGTCTACGTAAATTAGTCCTAAATCAAAAATCAAGGAAACCTATGCAAGTGGAATTAGCCAGTGGGAAGATTCTTTTCACTCACCTTGAGACTGACCTTATTCAGTTTAGCTTAGATGGGAACGTAACAAAGTGCCAGTTCAGAGTCCTACCACTAGGAATATATGACGGAATCCTTGGAATGGATTGTCTCCAAAAGAATCAGGCTGACATTCATTGTCACAAAGGAGCCATCTCTTTCCTAGACCTTCACGGGAATAAAGTTCAAGGAATTGGAATTTTTGGATCTCCACTGCTGTAATTAGTCAAGGCTTCCAAATTATTAAAAGGGCTCAGAAAAAGGCAAGCTGTGTATGTCATTAAAATAAATCCGGTAGACATAAAATGCAAGGCTAAAGAGCCAGAGTGGTTAAGTGAGTATGTAGATGTATTTTCTGAAGAGCTGAGACTGAGATGCCTCCGTCTCGTGAAGTAGATCATGAGATCGAATTGGCCCCCGGAGCTCAGCCAGTAGCCCAGCGTGCATACAAAATGCCAGTCCCTGAAGCCATAGAACTTAAGGAACAGTTAAGACAACTGTTAGAGCAGACCCAGTGTCTCACCTTCTTGGGGTACGCCTGTTGTCTTTCAAAAGAAGAAAGATGGAACGTTAAGACTCTGTATTGACTACAGAGGACTGAATCAATTAAGAATTAAGAATAAGTATCCTATTCCCAGGATTGATGAACTTCTGGATGATCGGTTAAGTGGTACCCAAATGTTTACAAAGATAGATCTCAAATCTGGGTACTACCAGATAAGAATCAAGGAGCAGGACTTCCCAAAGATAGCATTCAATACTCGCTATGGGTATTATGAGTTCACAGTCATGCCCTTTGGATTGACTAATGCCCCGACGACATTCAATTGTCTTATGCAAGATATTCTCAGAGAATACTTGGATGATTTTGTTCTTGTCTTCTTTGATGATATCTTAGTATACTCAAAGAATGCTGCAGATCATGAAGATCATGTGCGCAAAGTCCTGGAAATCCTAAGGAAACACCAACTCTTTGCAAAGAAGAGCAAGTGTTCCTTCTTTGTTGACCAGGTTGAATACTTGTTGGGATTCATAGTGTCAAAGGATGGGATTTCTCCTGACCCCGCAAAGATCCAAGTAGTAGTTGAATGGCCAGAACCCAAGTCAGTAAAGGAAGTCTGAGGATTCCTAGGGTTAATCGGATGGTATAGGATCTTTATACCTAGGTATGCTCAGATAGCGTCACCTTTGACTAACCTTCTCAAGAAAAGTACACTTTTTTAGTGGACTGCAATGTGTCAAAGTGCCTTTGACAAGCTGAAGACAGCCTTAGTGTAAGGTTCCTCCCTTCTAACTAAGTCTTATCTTGGGAAAAATTTCCTATTCATCGACACCTTGACCCTGTAGAGATTCAAGGATACGATTCATAGGTATGACCTAGCTCTATCCCGCAGGGGGGAGCGTGATTTTCTAAACATCAAATCACCCATAGGGCAATTGATCATAAATTGGGCAACTACTAGACTTGATTTCTAGAGACAACGCTTTTTTCCTCATCTTATGCAAGGCACGGCCCGTTGGCCTAGTCTTCTAGAATAGAGTTGCCCAAGAACCTAACTATCTAACGTCGGGCTTTCACTTAATCTGTTGGAAAGCTACCTGACTAATCGGGTCCACCCGTCCGTAGGATGGTGCCGTCAGGGCATTCCATCCTCCCACTTTCCACCCTACTCACGCATCAATTTGTTTTCTAATTAATCCTACCACACTGTTTGACATAAATAAACATATTCCTTAATTAAGGCCCTTTTTCACAAGGTTCGTTAAAACAGCCTTTTTCTACAATACAATCATACCAAAGACAAGATTTATAAAAACAAAGTTTAAACATGAATCAATTTCATACAAGCCAAACCGGCTCTCTTATTCTTATTCTGCTGATGATCTAGAATTCGGCCTTCCAGCCTCTACATGCTCGACAAAACCCTACGGGACCATACACCTCATCGTCGGCCGCTGGAGAGGACTCAAGCCGGCCTGTCGCCCTCTCAGGCTCCATCGCTCAATCCTCCCACCCCTCAGAGGGATGTCTGCACACTAGGGTGGGCTTATTTACCGCACTAGCCTGGGCCCTCAGAACTAGGCAGCCTCATAATCTCTCGCCTCAATCGGCGATCCTTATTCTCCCAAAGGTATGAGGGATACCTTGGGCCATTCCCGGGCTTTGCTAACGATGCCGCCCGGCTACACAAGCACGGAACAGAGTTAGCGTTGAAGCCAAAAAAAAAATCTTGAATTCTAAAGATAACAACTTTAATACAATTTACTAAATATAGCATTCACAATTCATGAAGATAACAATTTCAACGCAATTTATCGAATACAACATCACATAATTCGTAACTTCATATAATTTTTATGTCGTCATTTTAAAAGGAAAAGACGCCATTCATTAACACTAATTTAAGAAAAATCTCTTCTTTTGAAAATTAACCAAGCTAACGTGGCCACCGTTTCCTTGAGGGGCTTGAAAAGGGAGGACTGGAGCCGCATTGGGCGCATCTTCCCCCATCTCGTTGTTACGTGCTCCTCTTGGGGCAATATTTTGTCGTCTCCGAGATGAGGCCATCTTAGGCGTAGCCTTGTAGAGCTCGCTGCTGCGATCGAAACGCTTTAGTCGGATCTGAATTCCGAGCTCGTTTGCTCACCGTATGAGCAAAAGAATATGGCGCACGAACCCTTTCTTGAGGCAAAAAACCCTTATTAAAGTCTACGCAAATGGGAGGGGGGGAATTGTGAGATGTCCTTAAGGGCAAAAACGTGGAAAGGGCTGGGAAGGGCTGCTGGAAGTCTCTTCACACGGGGGGGGGAGAAGAGTTAAGGACACTGCCTCTAAGGAAGAGGGGGATGGAGGAATTTTTGCTTATCTGAAAAGAGCCAAATGAGGGGGTGTGAGAGGGGTGGCTGCAAGGGGCGGCTGTACTGCAGCAAGTACGCTACATAGGGACGGACAGGGGTACGGACGGCGGTACGGACGGGCATACCCTACACAGAAATGCGTGCCGTCTGTGGAGCACCCCGGGGGTTTATATAGCTGAGGGGTGAGGGTACGGGCGCTGCGCAAAGCAAGGACGAAAGGACAGTGTACCTTCAAAGGCTATGGATCAGTGGCCTGCATGGGTCTAGGGGGGAAAGGTACGGTGTCGGTTGTCCGGGAAAGGATTGGTACGCATGTACCTTATCTGGTCTAGGACAGCATGGGTGTCCACGTAGGGGTACGCATGGACCATACAGTGGGCGGCCGTCCTTTGGTTCTTGGGCGGCCATTATATGGGCATCCTAGTAAGTGTGTACGGACCAAATTTTGGAGCGAGGTACCCAAATTTGGAGCGCCCGCCTCGATTTGTGTGCTGGACCGCCCCGGGGGGCGAAATTTTTTTTTGTCCGAGAGGTTCTCCTGGTCGTAGGGGTTCAGACCGTTCGTCAATCGGACGCCTCATCGTGGATTTATTAAGGTTTAAAGGTCTCGCTGATTTTTAACTAAAATGATTGAAATTAGCGTATAGGCTTGATCCGGTGTCCGTTTTGGATGCTGTAAAATCTTATATTAGGGTAAAATTGCACGCAGATTCCAAATTTGGGCTCAGAATTTGAAGATTCTAAGTAAAAATGACTCAAATAATAAAATCATTGATTTTTATACCATAAAAACTCATAATTACATGGACATTTCTTTATTAGTGAAGATGGGTATGCTACATCCTTCCCCCCTTAAAGAAATCGAGATGTCCTCATCTCGTCATGAATTGGGGATAATCCTTTAAGAGTGTAGCTTCATCTTCCCAAGTTGCATCCTCTTCAGGGTAGTCTTTCCACTGAACTAGATGTTCTACAAGAGTTCTATTTCGGAGTTGCCTTTCCCTAGAATCTATGATGCTACTGGGCTATAATTCAAGGACTCCTTGAGTGGGGATTACAACTTGTTCATCATCAAGAATATGATCGAGACTGGGGACATATGGTTTTAACAAACTTACATGAAATACATTATGGACTTTGATATGGGCTGGGAGTTGGAGTTTATAGGCACTTTTACCTAGACACTTGATAACTGTATAGGGACCACAATACCTAGGGCTGAGCTTCTTATATTTCCCAAGTAATAGAGAACTTCGTTTGGGTCGCACTCGTAGAAGAACTCTGTCTCCTTCCTTGAAGATCCTTTCAGACCTCTTGTTGTCAGCATAATGCCTTTGTCGATCTTGGGCAGCTTTAATATCCTTTTGGATCACCTTGGTTTGTTCCTCCATCTCTTTGAGCATTTTCGTGGATGCCTCAACTCTTATGGTTGGATCACAGAAATTTAGAGGAGACAGGCATTCTTGCCCATAGAGTGCCTTGAATGGTGACATTCCTATGCTTTGATGATAAGACGCATTGTAGGCAAATTCTACCAGAGGAAGGTATTGAATCCACCTTCTGGGTTCCCATCGACAGTATGCTCTGAGAATGTCTTCAATTACTTGATTGACTCTCTCAGTTTGGCCATCGGTCTCTGGATGATAAGCTGTGCTAAAGCAAAGTTGAGTTCCCAGAGCTTGAAATAAAGACTGCCAGAATTTTGAAGTGAAGTCAGAATCCCGATCACTTACTATCCTTTTTGGGAGACCATGAAGTTTGAGGACTTTCTTGATGAATATTCGAGCAACATCAGAAGCTTTGAAGGTCTTCTTTGCTAGTATAAGGTGAGCTACTTTGGTAAGTAAGTCCACTACTACTAGAATGGAGTCATATCCTCCTTGAACAGTGGGGAGACTTGTGACAAAATCCATACTAATGCACTCCCACTTCATTTGGGGAATATCTAAGGGTTGAAGTTTTCCAGGCATCTTGACCCTTTCAACTTTGATTCTTTGGCATGAGAGACATTGCTTCAAGTACCGAAGCACATCATTTTTCAAGCCTACCCAATGAAAGCTCCTTCTTATAGCATTTAATGTTTTTGCATAACCTGGGTGTCCTACAGCAAGGCTATCATGAGCTTCATGGAGGATTAGTTTCTTTAAAGCAGGATCCTTAGGGATACATAGCCTGTGAGATTGAAGTAGAGGCTTCCTTCATGAGTGGAGTATCCCTTGATTAGATTCTTCTCTTTCTCTGAATGTCCCCCTTCTTCTACTAACTTTATCATCCTCTGATAATCTGGATCATGAGATGAGACTTCTTCCACCTTGACCAGAATGGGATTATTTGGCATTGAAATAGCACTCAAGAAAGATTTGCAGCTAAGTGCATCTGCTACCACATTATCTTTCCCAAGGCGGAATTTGATGTTGAAGTCATATTCTTGTAGAATTTCAATCCATCTCCTTTGCCGCATGCTGAGGTTAGGCTGGGTGAAGATCCACTTTAGACTTTTGTGGTCAGTTACAAGCTGGAATTTGCCCCCCAAGAGATAATGTCTCCATAATTTGAGGCAATGAACAACTGCTAAGAGTTCCAAATCATGGGCGGCATAGTTTGCTTCATATTGCTTCAGCTTGCGGGAAGTATAAGCGACTGGTCTTCCTTCTTGGCCTAAGACACCACCAAGTGCTAGACTACTAGCATCGGTAACCACTTCAAATTCCTTGGAGAAATCAGGAAGCTTTAATAAGACTGGGACAGAAGTAATAATGACTTTCAGTTGATCAAAGCTGTTTTGATGGATTGGCAGCCACACTATTTTGCAATCCTTCTTAAGAAGATCCGTCAAAGGTGCAGCTACCAAGGCATAATCTTTGATAAAAATCCTATACCAACCCGTGATTCCCAAAAATCCACGAACTTCATGAACTGATTTAGGGGGTGGCCATTCTAGAATATCCTTGACCTTGGCGGGGTCTACTGAGATGCCATCTTTGGAGACGATGAATCCAAGATACTCAATTTGATGAGTAAAGAAGGTACATTTGCTCTTCTTGGCATAGAGTTTGTGTCTGCGCAGCAATTGCAGAACTCTACGCACATGCTCCTCATGCTCTTCCATTGATTTGGAGTAGATTAAGATGTCGTCAAAGAAAACAAGCACAAACTCATCCAAGTAAGGGCGGAATATATCTTGCATTAGGCGGTTGAAGGTTACAGGAGCATTGGTTAACCCGAATGACATTACAGTAAACTCATAGTGGCCATAACGGGTATTGAAGGCTGTTTTGGGTATATCTGCTTCCTTGACTTTGATCTGATAGTATCCACACCTCAAATCTATTTTTGAGAAGACTTTGGCCCCATGAAGCCTGTCAAGAAGTTCGTCGATGCGAGGGATAGGATACTTATTCTTGACAGTGACTTGATTTAGCCCTCGATAATCTATGCAGAGGCGGAGAGTCCCGTCCTTCTTTTTTTGGAAAAGAACAGGTGCTCCCCACGGAGAGCTACTGGGGCGTACAAATCCTTGTTCAATGAGTTGGGAAAGTTGCTCCTTAAGTTCAATGGCTTCAGGAAGGGACATTTTATAGGGAGTTTTTGAGACGGGTTGAGAGCTCCAGGGATCACCTCGATTTCATGGTCGACTTCTCGAGGAGGCGGTAACCCTGTAAGCTCGTTAGGAAAGATGTCAGAGAATTCTTGGAGCCAAGAGGGTTATGTCTCCATACTAGGTTCAATGACTTTGTTGAGTTTGACTAAGAAAACTTGCTGACCCTTACGTGTTCCCTTGAGAAGATGTTTTGCCTTGACTACCCTAGATTTAGGTTTTCCTGTGATCCCCTAAACATATATTACTTGGCCATGCTCATTTTCAAAAGTGATACTCCCTTGGTTACAATGAATGCTAGCTTTGTTTGCAATTAACCAATCCATCCCAAGGATTCCATCATAAATTCCTAATGGCAAGACTCTAAAGTGACCATGAGTTTGCTCATTACCCAGCTCAAAATCAAGGTTTCCTATAGAGTGGCGAGATACTACTTCTTTCCCACTGGCTAACTCTACAATCATTTTTCTAGCTGTTTTTTGACTCAAGTTTAATTTTTGCAAGCACCTAGGAGAAAGGAATGAATGGGTACTGCCACAATCAATCAAAAGCTGAAATGGCTTACCGTGATGAGTGGCGGGGGTTTGGATTACACCAAATTGTTTATTCGGACCTTGGTGTTCTACTGCCGCATGGACGGTGGCGCGCTCTTCTTCAGCCGTTTCCAAGGTCGGTTCTTCACTTATAACACAGGCAGTTCTAGCAACTGCTCCTCCGCGGCCTCTGCCACGGCCACTGCCTCTTGCACCTTGGTGGGTAGGGGTTCCACGGCCTTGATTTCCTCTGTTACCTTGGGGAAATGATGTTGCCATCTTGGGACAGTTGGCTCTAAAGTGTCCCGGCGGCTCATTGCACTCAAAACACAGAGGGCCTTCTCTGGAAGAAGCAGCATACGAGCGGGGGACAAAAGAGTTGCCTTGGCGCCCTCTGTTGTTGTAAGGAAAATTCTGTTGAGGTTTCTTGTAGGGCTGATCTTTAAGATTTGCCTCAGGGTAAGATCTCTTTTGATTCTTCGGTTTGTTAGCCTTCATTTCTTTCACAAGGGGTTTTGCTCGTATGAGAGCATCCTATAATGTGCTTGGCCTCATTGCTTCAAGGCGGGAATCTAGGGGTTCATTTAGCCCTTGGCAGAAATGAGCCACTTGCTGGGAAGTAGTCATAGCTGGGGCATACTTCCGAAGGGTAATAAATTTGGAATAGTAGTCCTCAAGAGTTAAGCTACATTATCTAAGACTAAAAAACTCATTCATCTTTATGGATTCATGGGATGAAGGAAGATATCTTTCCTTCATTGCCTGCTTGATGTCTTCCCACGTTTGAGAATGCTCGGTGACTTCCTTGTCACGGCACCACTGTTTCCACCAGAGTTTAGCATCTCCAATGAGGCGAAACCGTGCGAGCATAGACTGATTTGCTACTCTAGTACCAGCAGTAGAGAAATAATCGTCCATCGCCTCAATCCAGACTTCAGCATCCTTCTCAACCTTTGAACCTTCTCCTTTAAAGGAGGGAGGTTGCATTTGCTTGAGTAGGAGTTTCTTCTCCTGGGTATCGGTGCAAAGCGCATTGGGAAGTGGAGGGTGGTCGTCCTGGCCATCATTGTAAAAACAATTTTAAGATTACAAGATTCATATTTGCACAACGCTTATTTTTTGGAGAGTAAAACATTGAAATTATTTTATTTCGGAATATTTACAAGGACAAGTTTTATTACAAAGATCTGAGACTAATATAATGTCTTATTTGACATCAAGGGAAATTCCTAGGCTTGACTATGACATAAGGGTAGAGCGGTCCACATAGGTGAAATATGGGGGTTCCGCTGTAGTTTCTAAGACTCTAAAAACTGATGGTAAGGGTGGTAAACTCTAAATTGGGGTAGATCCCAACACCGCTACTCTATTAGCAGGTAAGACCTGCATCACTTTGTCATACACCCAGCAATCCTGGGGTATGCGAACCCCATCTACAGTCACAGCGGTGTCGGCCTTGGGGGTACCGACGAACCAAAATAAGCGGATCATCTTCAGCTTCTCAATCCAACGAATCCGCTTAAGGTCGGTGGTGAGGTTCCCAATTTGATCTGCTGCTCGGATGAAGAAGTATCTCGGCCCACGACTCCAGAAATCTCTACCCCATCCTCTTTGAATACGAGAGAAATGAGGGAGGGATATCTTCTCTAATATCTACACCATGGTGTCGCGGAACTCGAAATTCGAGGAGTGACTAGCAGTCTTGAAGATGCATTGGAAAACTAGAAACTTGGAGTAGGCATCTTCCTCTTCCTACAGTCATTCAAACATCAATTCAACTTATTTGTTTTAGTAGGATGTTTTTACTAATTAGCATTATGTTAGGTAAAACATTCATTGCAAAAAATCCTTAAATGACAAATCCTAGGAGCTAAGATCGGCTCTGATACCAATTGTAAGGTTCCTCCCTTCTAAAATGGGAGAAACACTTAAGATAGTCCGCTAAGTCTTATCTTGGGAAAAATTTCCTATTCATCGACACCTTGACCCTGTAGAGATTCAAGGATACGATTCATAGGTATGACCTAGCTCAATCCCACAGGGAGGAGCGTGATTTTCTAAACATCAAATCACCCATAGGGCAATTGATCATAAATTGGGAAACTACTAGACTTGATTTCTAGAGACAACGCTTTTTTCCTCATCTTATGCAAGGCACAGCCGCCGCTGGCCTAGTCTTCTAGAATAGAGTTGCCCAAGAACCTAACTATCTAACGTCGGGCTTTCACTTAATCTGTTGGAAAGCTACCCGACTAATCGGGTCCACCCGTCCGTAGGATGGTGCCGTCAGGGCATTCCATCCTCCCACTTTCCACCCTACTCACGCATCAATTTGTTTTCTAATTAATCCTACCACACTGTTTGACATAAATAAACATATTCCTTAATTAAGGCCCTTTTTCACAAGGTTCGTTAAAACAGCCTTTTTCTACAATACAATCATACCAAAGACAAGATTTATAAAAACAAAGTTTAAACATGAATCAATTTCATACAAGCCAAACCGGCTCTCTTATTCTTATTCTGTCGATGATCTAGAATTCGGCCTTCCAGCCTCTACATGCTGGGCAAAACCCTACGGGACCATACACCTCATCGTCAGCCACTGGCGAGGACTCAAGCCGGCCTGTCGCCCTCTCAGGCTCGATCGCTCGATCCTCCCGCCCCTCAGAGGGATGTCTGCACACTAGGGTGGGCTTATTTACCGCACTAGCCTGGGCCCTCAGAACTAGGCAGCCTCATAATCTCTCGCCTCAATCGGCGATCCTTATTCTCCCAAAGGTATGAGGGATAACTTGGGCCATTCCCGGGCTTTGCTAAAACGATGCCGCCCGGCTACACAAGCACGGAACGGAGTTAGCGTTGAAGCCAAAAAAATCTTGAATTCTAAAGATAACAACTTTAATGCAATTTACTAAATATAGCATTCACAATTCATGAAGATAACAATTTCAACGCAATTTATCGAATACAACATCACATAATTCGTAACTTCATATAATTTTTATGTCGTCATTTTAAAAGGAAAAGACGCCATTCATTAACACTAATTTAAGAAAAATCTCTTCTTTTGAAAATTAACCAAGCTAACCTGGCCACCGTTTCCTTGAGGGGCTTGAAAAGGGAGGACTGGAGCCGCATTGGGCGCATCTTCCCCCATCTCGTTGTTACGTGCTCCTCTTGGGGCAATATTTGTCGTCTCCGAGATGAGGCCATCTTAGGTGTTGCCTTGTAGAGCTCGCTGCTGCGATCGAAACGCTTCAGTCGGATCTGAATTCCGAGCTCGTTTGCTCACCGTATGAGCAAAAGAATATGGCGCACGAACCCTTTCTTGAGGCAAAAAACCCTTATTAAAGTCTACTCAAATGGGGGGGGGGGAATTGTGAGATGTCCTTAAGGGCAAAAACGTGGAGAGGGCTGGGAGGGGCTGCTGGAAGTCTCTTCACACGGGGGGGAGAAGAGTTAAGGACACTGCCTCTAAGGAAGAGGGGGATGGAGGAATTTTTGCTTATCTGAAAAGAGCCAAATGAGGGGGTGTGAGAGGGGTGGCTGCAAGGGGCGGCTGTACTGCAGCAAGTACGCTACACAGGGACGGACGGCGGTACAACAGGGCATACCCTACACAGAAATGCGTGCCGTGTGTGGAGCACCCCGAGGGTTTATATAGCTGAGGGGTGAGGGTACGGGCGTTGCGCAAAGCAAGGACGAAAGGACGGTGTACCTTCACAAAGGCTATGGATCAGTGGCCTGCATGGGTCTAGGGGAAAGGTACGGTGTCGGTTGTCCGGGAAAGGATTGGTACGCATGTACCTTATCTGGTCTGGGGCAGCATGGGTGTCCACGTAGGGGTACGCGTGGACCATACAGTGGACGGCCGTCCTTTGGTTCTTGGGCGGCCATTGTACGGGCACCCTAGTAAGTGTGTACGGACCAAAATTTGGAGCGGGGTACCCAAATTTGGGACGCCTGTCTCGATTTGCGTGCCGGACCGCCCCGGGGGGCGAATTTTTTTTTTGTCCAGGAGGTTCTCCTGGTCGTAGGGGTTCAGACCGTTCGTCAATTGGACGCCCGATCATGGATTTATTAAGGTTTAAAGGTCTCGCTGATTTTTAACTAAAATGATTGAAATTAGCATATAGGCTTGATCCGGTGTCCGTTTTGGATGCTGTAAAATCCTATATTAGGGTAAAATCGCACGCAGATTCCAAATTTGGGCTCAAAATTTGAAGATTCTAAGTAGAAATGACTCAAATAATAAAATCATTGATTTTTATACCATAAAAACTCATAATTACATGGACATTTCTTTATTGGTGAAGATGGGTATGTTACACTTAGTAACCAACCCTGTCCTTAAATTGCCAGATTTTACCAAACCCTTTGAGGTAGTTACTGATGCCAGTGGATTTGCCTTAGGCGGTGCTCTAATGTAGGAAGGTCATGTAGTGGCCTATGAATCCAAAAAACTCAGAACACATGAAAGGAATTATGTCGTCCGTGACTTGGAGTTACTTTCAGTAGTGTATGCTCTGAAGTTGTGGAGTTACTCTCAGTAGTGTATGCCGTCCATGACTTGGAGTTACTCTCAGTAGTGTATGCTCTGAAGTTGTGGAGACATTATCTTTTGGGACAAAGATTCACCTTGATGACAGATCATCAAAGTCTGAAGTGGATCTTCACCCAAAGGGATCTCAACATGTGTCAAAGGAGATGGATGTAGACCCTGCAGGAGTTTGATTTTGAAATAAAGTATCGACCGAGGAAAGAAGATGTGGTTGCAGATGCGTTCAGCAAAAAAGCCTCCTTGCTTACAGTTACAGTGGTGTCAAATCCATTGATCAATGAAGCAAAGGAGAAAATCATGCAGGACAAATTTTTTGCCCCTATTGCTACCCTTCTGATGTAGGAAAGCAAGACTCCTCAAGAAATGAGTCGAGTTCTTGGATACAAACTGGATGAAGGATGCATGTATTTTAATAATCGGCTATGTATCCCCAATGATGCGAGAATAAAGGGAAGAATTCTGAGAGAAGCCCATGATAGCCTGATAGCTGGATATCCAGGGTTTATAAAAACCTATATGTCTGTGAAGAAAAGCTTCTTCTGGCCAGGACTCAAAAAGGATGTACTTGATCATATAAGGAAATGCTTGTTGTGCCAAAGAGTCAAGGCAGAGAGAGTCAAGATGCCAAGGAAACTGCAGCCTCTAGACATTCCACAGATGAAGTGGGAATGCATCAGTATGGACTTTGTCACTGGATTACCTTCACTGGCAATCAGGTTACAACTCTATTTTGTGGTAGTTGACAGGCCAACCAAAGTTGCCCATCTAATTCCAGTGAAAGAAACATACTCTGCAGTGGATGGTGCCAGAGTTTTCCTTAAGGAGATCTTCAGATTGCATGGTTTACCGAGGAGGATAGTAAGTGACCGAGATCCCAAATTCACATCGAAATTTTGGACTGCGTTCTTTGAAGCAGTAGGAACTTTCTTGGATCTCAGCATAGCCTATCACCCCAAAACAGATGGCCAGACGGAAAGGGTGAATCAAGTAATTGAAGATATCCTTTGGTCATGCTGTCAGGGAACCCAAGAAGTGGTTAAGTCGTTTGCATTTGGTCGAATTTGCTTACAATGCTTCTTATCATTGGAGCATTGGGATGAGTCCTTTCAAAGCTTTGTATGGACAAGATTGCCTTACACCGTTGACTTGGTCTGACCCATTGATCAGAGTCAAAATGTCCAAACAAATGCTTGATGACATGGACCAACATATGCAATCAATCCGTAAAGATATAAAGGCAGCCCAAGACAGGCAAAAGTAGTATGCAGATAAAAAGAGATCAGAGAGAGAGTTTGAAGAATCAGATATGGTCTTCATTTGAGTACGACCAAAAAGAAGTTCCTTATCCTTAGGGAAGTACAAGGAGCTCTCTCCCATATGCTGTGGGCCGTATGCTGTCATAAAGAAAGTGGGCGATCTAGCCTATAAACTTCTTCTGCCTCCCCATCTCAAGGTACATGATGTATTCCATGTTAGTTTGCTTAAGAAGTATGTACCTAGCCCGAATCAGGTGCTTGATGATGAGCAATTGATCTCTCCGACCCAAGGCCAGATGGTACTCCAACCTGAGGAAATCCTTGACGTTCGGGAGAAGATTCTCAGGAGCAGAGTCCTCAGAGAATTCTCAGTAAAGTGGAAGTTCTTCCCTCTAGAAGACGCCACCTGGGAGAAAGAAGAAGAGTTGGCGAAGGATTACCCCCACTTTGCGAGACGAGGACATCTCACGTTTTTCAAGTGGGAGAGGATGTAAGATTCCTCCTCGGCCTAAATATCAAATAAGCCTCTACTCAATCCCTTGTAATCATTCTATGTTTCTGAATACAAGAAAATATCATTTTTGCTTGTTTTGCCTAGTGAGATAAAAATATCTAGAGTGGTAAATAAATATTGGGATATTTTTGGATAAATAAATTCTACAAATATCAAAAAAATGTTTCCCTAAAATAGAAAATCAAAATAGATTTTCCAAGGTGCAATTAGAATTAGTTAAAATTGATTCAGAAGACCTTAGCCTAAGGGTCCAGATTCTCGAATTTTTTTTATTATGGTCCAACTAAGGTTCCTATGGACCAATAAGATTAATCCAAGTGTTGGGACAAGATAAATCTAAAGAATAAAAGAAAATACCCAAAAATGAGTAAATGCCCACATAAGATGAAGGGTTGACCAAGTACTAGGTTTATTAGTTAAAAATTATGAAGTATTAATAAAAAATGAGATATTTTAGAGTAATCATTCATTTTTGACACATGTGTAAGGAAAAGGGAGACCTTCAAGGAGGCGCCTACTTCACATGCTTGGATGAGTTTAAAACTCAAAAATAATAGGATATTTTTATCTCTCCTCTCTCCTAGATCAAACCAAATAAAAAAGGGAGCCAAATTGGTCCAAAACTTGTCCAAATTTAGCCAAACTAAAGCTGGAAAATTCTAGAACTTAGTTGGACTCAGTTAGTGGCCTCCCTCTCCTATAAATAGACCCTCATTCCTTTGTATTATTATCTGTGAATTAAACTATGTTGGTATTACTCTAAACTAAGCTTAATTTCTATTATCCTCTAAAAAACCTCTACAAAATTAAAGAGATTGGAGCTTCTCTCTCTCTTAAATCTTCCTTGGTGACTCCTACAACATACCAAACCAATTTATTCTTTGGGGGCCTCTACTGTGATCAAAGAATCAAGTAAATTAGAAGGTAAAGTGTGGATTATTGTCTTTTTCTTATTAAAAATCCAAATGCTTCACTTCTCAACCCCTCTCAAACTTAAGAAGCTTTAATTTGAATGACTTTTGATTGCTATTGAAGTTCTTTTATGAATTGTAATAAAGAAACACATAAATTTCCATTTATGCTTAATTTTAATGGTTTTTAAGCACTTCTCTCTCTCTCCCCCAAAGAAAGGTCATTCCTATGACCTATTCTCAATCCAAATGAAGCTTCTCATGAAGCATTTCTCTAATCCAAAAGTAATTTCTATGCTTGTCTAATTGGAGGCCAAAATAATAGCTTTTTAATGATTTGATGATATTTTATTTCATAGAGAAATTATGAATCAATCCATAATTGGATAATGATCCAATTAGTGGTCATTCTAATCATATCAATAATATTAAACTTCATTCTTTCAATTAAATTGAGAATTATCAATAATAGCACGAAGCTATGGTAAAATTTCTGTAAAATAAACACATAAAATATTTTTATTCATAATATGAAAAGAGGACTTCCTACCATATTCTAGGAATTATCATCCTAGATTAATTGAATGATTCTCATTGTAATCATTGAGGAATTAATTTTTATGTCTGCATAATTAGTAAATTAGGAAAAAGAGGAATTTCTAGTAATTTATTTTTATGTTAAAAGAGTAATCCCCATGACATTGGAAATCCATGTATTCCAATGATTTAGAGAAAAAAATTGGAATGCTAAAATAATGTATATTTTATGAAAGATTTTAGTTAAATTTATCTTTTTGCACAGATAAATTTTTATGTGATGAAAAAGGAACTCCCACCATATTGAAATTCAAATATTTAAATAAGGAAAGTATAATTCCTAGTGCAAAGGAATTAATGAAGATTTTTATTTAATTTTTAAGAGAAAATATAGTTAACTTTATCTTTTTGTATAGATAAATTTTTATGATGAAAGGGGAATTTCCACCATATTAGAATCCAATTAATTAAATGAAGAAAGTGTAATTCCTAGTGCAAAGGAATTAATGGAGGTTTTTATTTAAATTTTAAGAGAAAAAATTAGTTAAATTTATCTTTTTGCATAGATAAGTTTAAATGATAAAAGAGGAATTCCCACTATATTGGAATTCAAATGTTTAGATGAGAAAAGTGGAATTTTTTTTAGCTTAAAGGAATTAATGGTTATTTTTATGTTATTTTAAGAAGAATCTCAATAGATTTAATTTATGGAAAAGAGGAATTCCCATGATAATTGGATTGCACTCATTGAAATGAGAAAAAGAAGGATTTCAAGTTTATTCAAACAAATAGGTATTGATATTTTAGTTAAAAGATGAATTTCCATGATATTTGAGAAAAGATGGATTTGAATTAAATTCTAATATTTCCATCATAATTCTACCTAATGAATTAAGGTTGAGAATTTATGTGGGAAAAAGAATATCTTGGATATTTGAATTGGTAAAATCACTAAATGGATATTTACCCAAAAACTAGATGTTTAGTTGAAAGGAATCCTGGTAGAACTAAACTGAATGAATTTAGTTAGACTATCTGAGGTCAGACAGTAAACCTAATTATCCTTCTCTCGAACTGAATCAAACAAAACCTTCGTGACCAATTCTAGTTACTAAATCCAAAGAATAAACTACCAGAACTAATCTAGTTTTTCCCTGACCAATCTCACCAAGAATCTAGTTGGATAAATGGATAAAATGACGGGTAGATTACCCTCAATCATGAGAGATCAAGGATCCTCATTATGAAACTAGGAATTATTGGAAAAAGGGTCTTTGGAACCGATCTCAAACTGGAATCTCACTTGTATTGGAAACTCTATTTTTCATTCAAAGGATTGTTTTTCTAAGAGGAGGTTCGTTAGAACAGCCAGCAGGGAGTCATCAAGGGACGTCGCATGCGGCAAATCCTGCCAAGGTCTTGAGACCATCCTCAGTACGGTTAAAATGGTGCGCTTCCAGTACGATGGGTGAGGACCAACAAAGCGGTCCCTAAGTGAAGTGCTAGGACACCTAAGGAGCATCCTAGAGGGTTCTGACCAGGCAATGCATGGGCTCGCAGTTGCTAGGACACCCAGGCATACGTTGAGAAAGATATATGATGGACAAAAAGGAAAGGTATTTGGGAACAAAAATTTGATATTGGATCTCGTTGGTTGGCCAGCTGGTCTTCAACGGAGAGTTCAGAGGATGCGTTTTTGTAATACAGTGGATTGGAATTTTGAAAAATGATGATGATCGAAAATATTATGATTTTATTCAAGGATTGTCTTAAAGCCAATCGAATATGTTATAAATGGCAATTTCATATTGGGTGTGTACGTGGTATGCCTATTTGATTTTTGCATGAATCACCAGCTAGGGCACCTAGGAACTCTTTTCCTCGGTACCCGGGCAAAAACCCAATCAAATCTTTATAAAGGAATCCCACCAATTCAGTGGTCGGCCGGGTGGTCGGCTAACCCATGGGCCGGATCAGAGGATTCTTGAGAAACAACTAGACCTTGTTCTGTGGGAGGGGATCATCAGCTGTGCCTCAGAAATAAGGAAAAAAGGAGTGATTCCATGGACCAAGTGCAAGTCTCTTCTTGATCTGACCATGTGACTTCAGGTTCGGTCAGATCAGTTTAATTTAGTCAAGACTTGACTCGTTAGAGTAATCTCTTAGTTAAAAGATTTTTTTTCCCTTCCTGGTGGAATCGCCTGTGCCTTCCAGGCGAGGGGAGTCTTCCGGGCCCGGGGATCGCCCCCCGGGCCTAGCCTCTCGTCCCGAACATCTGCGGGGGCGAGGCCCGAGTGTACAGGACTCCCGCACCATGCGGGAGGCCGACGCCGCTTCCTTCGCCGCCGCCGACAGGAGCTCCACACCGCGCGGGAGGCCGCCGCCACGACAGGAGCCCCGGAGCGTGTGGGCGGGGACCTCACAAGAAGAAGAAGATAGAAGAAAATTCAGCTATCCATCTCTCTCTTGTGTCTTGCTTTCTCTTGTGTGTGTATGTGTTTGCTTGCTAGGGTTTGAAGCTCTCCCTCTTCCCCACATTATTCTCTTTATGGTATCAGAGCCTAGTTCATGTGAGAGATAAGGAGGCAAGCAAGAGACAAGAACAAGCAAGGAAGGAAGCGGTACTACGGGTAAGAGCACCATCATCTCTTTCCCCTTCTTGGTTTAGGTACAACACCCCCTCAGTAGCTCTAGGAGCTACACATCTCCGATTGAGGTGTTGCCTTCGCAGGAACGGAGCTATAGGGCAGATATATAATTTTGATGGACCAATTTTTAAAGCCAGATTTACGTTTTGGGCGCGTTATGGGTCCCGTTTTGTCACTGCAGGGTATTTTGGCTTGAAATTCTGGTAGAGAATTGTTTCTGTTCAAAATCTGGTTATTGTAGTGCAACAGTGCATTTTGGAAGTGCATTTTCGAAGTGCAAATAGGGTTTACATATGTATTGTTGATAGTAGGTGTATGTACATGTACTCAGGTCACATTTGGTGACACAGAGGTTGTGCTAAAGTACCGCTGCTTTCAATAGTTACAAGAGATACTGTTGTATTACAGGTTGCATACAGAGATTGTCTGTTTGCAGGTTATTTGATACTGCAGGAAAACATGTCTAACGGAATTAATCAGATTATTAGTGAGAAGCTGGATGAGAATAACTTCCATGCCTAGAAGTTCAGAATGACCAATTTCCTAATGGGTAAAGGATTTTGGGATTATGTAGAAGGAGAAAACAAGGAGCCTCCAGAGTTATCTGAGGAGAATGCCACTCCTGCAGATATAAAGGCATTCAAGGATTGGAATCAGGGTGTAACAAAAGTCATGTACTAGCTTTCAATTAGTGTCATATGATGAAAAACAGGTAGAGGGAGAGGAGACACACACACAGGAGCAAACCCTAATGTATATTGCAAACCCTAACCATAGAGGGAAGCCATCTCCCTTCTCACACAATGCATAAAGACATAATCCATAATACACAAGCCACACTATGAGTTGTCCACACACAGCTAACCCTAGGTCCCTAGCTAATGTCCACACACTATGACCAACTGGACGCGGTCATTTATGTCTCACACATGCTGCTACCTAACATGCCAGCACATAGCACAGCTGGCACACGCTGACATCGAGCTTGAATCTCAACAGCCCCTCTCAAGCTCATGATGTATTGCCATAGATGAAGATGTAGATGAGCTTGGGCTATCAAAGCTCTCAACACTCCCCCTCAAGCTCATCCCACATAGTACGGAAGTACTCAAACTTTGTAAAGATGTCAGCCACCTGCTCTTCAGTCATGGATGCTCCTTCCTTTCCATTTCACACTATGAATCTGTTGTCGCAAAAACTGAGACTTGCGAGCACTAGTGTCTGTATCAAACAGCTTTACCCCAATGTATCCCATGCATCCTTGGGATTCTCAGCATCATGTATATGTATGAGTATAGCATCATGTATATGTATGAGTATAGCATCCGAAATACATATAGACAGATAATGCAAAACTTTGTATGCTCTTTCTGACCATTGCTTATGAGCTATAACTTGCTGCTGCTGTGTAGGTTGTCGGGGTAGTTCCGACTTTGGCTCCGTACCTATAATAAGATTCCAAAAACCTTTTCCCTTCAGAAAACTTTTAATCCTGTACTTCCATGCCTGGAAGTTCTTTCTATCCAATTTTTCACCCTTTGTAGTGGATTATCCGACATATTTGCTCAATGCAAATGCACCTTCCGCACACGTCCAAATCTGTAAATGAGCCTTCCTTAGCTCAACCACACTCTAACAAGTGTTCCAAATACTCCAAAGTACTCAGCAACCTTCACTTTTGATGTAAAAAATCAAACTGATTGCATCCAAAATGAACTGGCATACATAGTCCAAGGTACCCTGTTTTGGCACGCCTTCCAAGGCTCCAAATTGCAATGTAGTGGTTCAATCAAGTGTGGATAACTTGCATTGACACCTAAACAAGCTCAATGTTGCATATCAACACCAACCAAGTTGTGTACATACCAAATTTTTCAAACCCCCTTCTCTGTTTTGAGAAAAACCAGTAAAACCAGTAGTAGAATTGCTCTAATTTCTTCAATGCTTGTCCAAATTGAGAGACCAGGCATTCATTAGCTTAGCAATGATGTCCACTAACTCCATGTAAAAGTAATTAGACCAATTGTTTAAGATGGTTTAAGATGAGAGAGTAATTAGTTGAATAATCACACTCTGTTTCACTAATGATAGTAGACAGCCTGTTTAATCAGCTCATTTCCAGCTCCATAGATCATAATTGCTCAAACCAATCATGTAGCCTCCTTCTCAAGTGTATGTACCAACCAATTGCTAAGCCAATTTTGGAAGTTATGAATCACACAAGTGGAATTTGGCCTCCACATCAAAATTATGTGAAATCTGCTCTGTTTTCTCTGTATGAGCTGTGCTCCTGAGGGATTTTGGGCTAATTAAAGTGTCAATTGATCACATGTGTAGATGGCTAACACTCCAAGGCATGTGTGTAGCCCAACAATTGTTTGATTTTTGCCAAAAGATAGCTCTAATTACCAAGTGACTCTTTTTCTCTGTTTTGTGAGAGCTTCAAAACCAGTAATTTTCAATCACTTAAATGCATCAAATTTGCTCCAAAATCAGTGTAGGGCTTGCACATGAGTTGCCAATACATTCATCCTTGTCACATACATGTTTCTTTGCCAAATTGCATCTATATTCACCATACATCATCGCTTCCAAGCTCCAATGGAAAGCTTGCAAAAAACCAAAATTTTCTTTTGCATTGGGCAACCCTAATTTACTTTGTTTGTGCTTGAATCACCTACAATCCGCTCAAGGGTGTTTAGTAGTCCTTACCCGGCAGGCCAAGCTCTCAGATTTGATAGAATTTGGTGTGCTCCAAGCTTCACAGCATCAATGGCAAGCTTCATAGCTTCTTCTCCCTTTTCTCTCACTCACTCATCATAAACCCTAATAGAGAGCACGAGGCTCTGATACCATGATGAAAAACAAGTAGAGGGAGAGGAGACACACACACAGGAGCAAACCCTAACCATAGAGGGAAGCCATATCCCTTCTCACACAATGCATAAAGCCATAATCCATAATACACAAGACACACTATGAGTTGTGTCCACACACAGCTAACCCTAGCTAATGTCCACACACTATGACCAGCTAGACGCGGTCATTTATGTCTCACACATGCTCCTACCTAACATGCCAGCACATAGCACAGTTGGCACATGCTGACATCGAGTTTGAATCTCAACATCATAGTCATTATGATAGGACACATACAGAATGCAAACACTCCAGCAGTTGCATGACAAAATCTGGTTCAGATGTTCCAGACTAACACAAAGGCAAGGAAGTTACAAATAAAGCAAGAGTTGCATACTACTGTGGAAAAGAAAAGCGTGTCCACCATCAATGAATATGCCTTAAATATCAAAGGCATTGTTAAATCCCTTGTGTTAAAATCTTAAGATCTCTCTAGATAATTAACATGTATAAATCAGGCATAAACTCTACCACCCAACCACCCCCGACGAGCCCAAGGGTTGCACACATGAATTATAATGAAGTACCACATACTTGATGTCCCATACCACCAAGAGGTATGACTCTAATCAAACAACACTCAGCTCTATTGTGAAATGGCAAGAATGTAGATACAATCCTCCACACAAGAGAACATCCCTTGAGTGTGTTCCATGCCTCTATTATATAGGAGGGCCCTCAAGTGACTCTTGACTCTCCATTTCCCATGTGTGACCCTTGGATGCCTAACCCTAACCTTAACCCTTAAGGTTAGTCCTAACCCATGCTCCACTAAAGCTTGTTCCCATGCTCACAGGCCTAATGTGGTTTAGCCTCCTAGTATATGCACATAAAATGTGCACATAACATACTTCCCCTCTCTCAAAACATCACACTCTTGCAAAATGAAAAGAAGGAAATCTGCGGCGCTGAACATTCTCAACCGACTCCCAAGTCGAATCCTCTATTTCTCTATCTTTCCACAAATTTTTAACCTCAGGGATTAGTCGACTACAAAGTTTCCTTTCCCTGAATTTAATTACCTTTTCAAGTTCGTGTGGAACATAAGATAAATCTTCAACTTCAACGAGTTCTTAAGGAGTAACTGTGTTATCCTCACCTCCCAGCTTCTCTTTCAATCTACTGACATGAAAGACTGGATGGACTCTAACATGTGGAGGAAATTTTAGTTCATACGCAACCGTGCCAATTCGACGTATAACTCAAAATGGACCACAATAGTCTGAGAATCTTTAGGAACTTTTAAATAAACCAACGCTCCTGGTTCAAAAGATCGAGATGAGCGTCCTCTATTAACATAAAAGCATGCTCTATCCTGAGCACTCTTGATAGAATCCCGAGCTTCGATGAGCATTTCTTGCATATCATGCAAGAAATCCCTCGATGCATCAAGCTCAATGTCCTTAAGACCGACATCAATAGGTGCCTTGGGTTGATACCCATACATAAGCATGAACGGACTAAAACTTGTAGCCGTATGTTTAGAGCTATTATAGGCAAATTCCATCAGTGGAAGATACTTTTCCCAATTTGATGGTTTTCCAGAGACATATACATGAAGCATATCCTCTACAACCTGATTCACCCGCTCTGTTTGTCCAACAAACTGCGGATGATCAGAGGAACTCATACTTAAAGTTGTTTCCAATTTCTTGAAAACTTCATGCCAAAAATTAGCCGCCGTGACCTTAGAGTGTCGATCGCTCACAATATCAGAAGGTAGACCATATAGTCTAAATAGTTGCTTGACAAATTGGTAAGCCAATTCCGAAGCTTTAACTGTTGTTTTTGTGGGTAAAAACCTAGCCATCTTTGTCAATCTATCCACCCACGACTACCCAAATGGCATCATGACCCTTGCTAGTATTTGGAAGTCCTGTAATGAAATCCATGGAAATACTTTCCCACTTTCTAGACGGAATATCCAAAGGATGTAATAACCCAACAGATTTAAGGTGTTTAGCCTTGTTTATCTGACATTGATGACATCGGACCACATAACTCTGAATAAAATCTTTCATTTTTGGCCAATAAAATGTCCTTCTAACTAAAGCCAAGGTACGCTATATGCCTTGATGTCCTGTCGCCGATGGTGCATCATGGCACTCAAATAGGATCCTTAACTTAATTTCTGGCACGCAAATCTTATCATTTCGGAATAAAAGACCATTCCGAATAAAAAATTGGTTGGCTTTTCCTTTCACGAGGTTTTGATCTACTTTAGAGTTGGTGGACCCTGATTTTGCCAAATTCCAATATTTTCCAAAGAAAACATATGTGCTGCATTTTTCCCTAAGTGAATCGTACAAGTTAGAAGTAATCTCAGTGAAGCAAAGTTCATTAACTTCACCAATTTGACTCAACGTATCAGCAATGCAATTTAAGCTACCTTTCTTGTATTTAATCATGAAATCAAAATCTTGCATCAACTCAGCCCATCTAGCTTTTCTACCTTTTAAGTTCGGTTGATCATAAATATACTGTAAAGATTGATGATCTGTCAAGACCATAAACTGAGACCCGTAAAGATACTGTCTCCATGCCTTTATAGTATAAATGATTGCATACAACTCTTTCTCCTGAACTGGATACCTAGTCTGTACATCATTGAGTTTCTTACTCTCGAAGGCCACAAGCTTCCCATCGTGGAATAAAGCTGTGCCTACCGCAAAATCACTAGCATCAATCTGAACAATGTAAGGTCTGCTAGAATCTGGCAAAGCTAACACAGGAGCATCTCGAACTTTATTTTTTAAAATTTCGAAAGCCTCCTGTAGCTTATTATTCCAACCAATTGGAGAATTGGACTTTTTATTTTTACCTTTAAGAAGATTGGTAAAAGGTATAGTCAACTTCGAATAATCCTTAACAGATTTTCAAAGAAATACCACAAAACCTAAGAAAGATCTTAGTTGTTTGACCGTACGCGGAACTGGCCATTCCAAAACCTTTTGGATCTTATCCAAATCTATACTCAAGTCATCCCGAGAGATCTTATGACCTAAGTATAACAATTCCTTTTTAAAGAAATTACACTTAGATAATTTACACTACAATTTTTTTTCCTAAGCCTTCCTAGAACCTCTTTAAGATGACTCTCATGCTCATCCAAAGTTTTGTTGTATATCAAAATATCATCTAAGAAAACTACCACACATTTTCCTAACAGATCTCAAAATATATCATTCATCATCTATTGGAAAGTTGATGGTGCATTAGTGAGACCAAAGGGTAACACTAAAAATTCATAATGGCCATATCTTGTCCTAAAAGCAGTTTTAGGAACATCTTCCTTTGCTATACGAATCTAATGATAACCGGTTCGCAAGTTGAGATTTGTAAAATACTTAGCTCCATGCAACCTATCAATAAGATCATCTGATCTAGGTAATGGGATCTATTTTTAATTGTAACCTTTTTAAGACGTTTATAATCAATACACATCCTCCAGGTACCTTGATCCTTTTTCTTAACCATGAGAACTGGTGCACCGCAAGGAGACTTACT
This sequence comes from Cibotium barometz, assembly GCF_041138505.1. Taxonomy (NCBI): domain Eukaryota; kingdom Viridiplantae; phylum Streptophyta; class Polypodiopsida; order Cyatheales; family Cibotiaceae; genus Cibotium; species Cibotium barometz. Next base: position 3,619,186 of record NC_141051.1, on the reverse strand, counting down.
TGGTCTAATTTGACCCATCCTCAAATATTCAGGTAGTTGTTTAGCTACCTCATCCTCCTCAGATTGGCTAAGCCAATACGGAGGAATACTAACAGGTTTTGCCCCTAGTACTAGCTCTATTTTATGGTCCACCTCTTGTTTTAGGAGGTAATCCATGAGGCAATTCATCAAGAAATACATCCTGAAATTCGCTTTTAATGGAACTTAACACTTTACTTTCCCAAACATCTAAAGAAATAGTGTTTGCAGCAAAATGAATACACGAAGATACTGGATCCATAACCAACTGGAAAAGTTCATAGTTAAAAATATCTTCCATTAATTCTAGCTCATTGATAAAAGTTTCCTTGGGTACAACAATGTTTCCTTTAAGAATTACGAGGTTTCCATTGTGATGGAAGACATCAAATGTTTGATCCAATTAATTGAAAATTTTTTATTTTTGCTACGAAACCATTCCATTCCCAAAATTATATCCACATGACCCAAGCTCATGACATGGAAATAAAGCCTATCTGAATATAATTAGATGTCTAATGATGGTAGTTTTGACACCTTCTTGTCCCAAAATTGGACTTGTCCTCCAGCCATCCTGACCTTGTACATGTGATCATTCTGTATGGTTTCCAGCTTCATCTTCTATACCACAATATTATCAATAAAATTGTGAGTACTACTAGGATCAAACAAAAGATGAACCTGATGTCCTTTCACTGATCCATAAACACAAAATAACTTGTTTGGACCATAAATGTCTTTACTAAAAGTACAATCTGAACATTGGGTTCCTTCAAGATGCGAAATATTGACTTCAGAGAATTTACCTTGAAGTTCTGTAATGTGTACAGATTTGTTTGGAATAAACTTTTTCGGTGCTGCCTTTTGACCAGGCGCCAAAGTTGTTGTAGCTCTATTCAAAGGACAAAATTTCTTTGTATGCCCTTTCTCTTTGCACTTAAAGCATGTGAGTTTTTCCTTACAAACTTTGGCTTTTTGCTGACATTGTCACCATTTTTTTTGGTTTTGGTGTGAAAACCAATTTCCTTTTCTGTCCACTGTTTGAATAAGTGAACGTGGGTTTCTTTTCACTTGACGTTGGTTTTGATGAATTGGCGCCAACCATTGTCTTATGAAAAACCTAAGCAGCCTGAATAGCATCCTCAGCCATTTTTTAACTTTGCACTTCTTCACCTTGTATTGATAATCACGAGATAAACCATTGATAAAAATACCACACAAAGTATGATCATCAGACTTGGCTTTAGCAGCCAACTGTCTAAACTTTTGCACATAGTTATCAAAAGACTGATTAGCCGTGCTATTTTTAACTAGCTTGGCAATAACTTCGAATTCATCCTCTGGTTGGTGGACAAATTCCTTCTTGAATGCAACTCCAAATCCTAGCCAAGTAGTGGGAATAGAATCTTCTTTTAGATCCTTCCACTAAGTCAAAGCTTTCCCCTTTAATAACCCTATGCCATATGCAGTTTCTATGCATCAGTGAAAGGATGAAAAGCAAAGTGTGTATTCCACACCTGTTAAGCCAAGCATCCACATATTCTTGTGTCTTCTCCTTCTTCTCCCCGCCATACACCTTTGGTGCAAAAGATGGAGCAACTGCTTTGGTAGCTGTAGATGAGGTGACTAGAAGAGCTTTCTGTAGAGTTAAAATTTGCACCTTAAGTGATTCCATCTCATCATGGCACTTTGTTATCGTAGCCTCGAGATGTTTTGTCACCTCCAAAAATTCGCTCTTTGCTACTGCCTCCTCTTCTTCTTCATGGAACTTAAGATCTTCCCTTCTAGAGTTGGGATGATCACTCATGTCATCGACATTGTCATTGACCTAAAATTCAATATGAGCCATGGTAAATGAGTTCTCTAAGAATCTAGATTAAACTTTTCGTCACCCTTCTCTTGACCCCTCTTGACCAAAAGTTCTAGCAAATTAATTCACTAGAAACAATTGCACATAAGAAAACTGCTTCAAGTAGCATTTGGTGGCTAGATATTGACTAAAAAATCACGAAAACATCATCTATAGAATTAATCCAAACGGATAAATTATTAATACAAGGCATGCTCGCATTAATAATATACGAATAACTCGCATTTGTTTAGTGTGAAGACATAAAAAACATACTATAACACCAAATATCCCTCGAAAATAAGAATTCTTGAGAAAAAAAATTACCATGATTTTTTTCTAATTTTCCCTAATTTTTTAAGACCTCAAAATATGCTAATTTTGAAATCCACTAAAACCCATCTTATGGCACTCCAAACCTATAATTTTTCAAAAAAAATAGCAAATAATTTTGCCAAAATACCATTGATATTTAAAAAATACCAATTTTTAGGATTTCTAAAAATAATTTCTAGAATATTCTTGATTTCTCATGAGAATCCCATAGTCCATGAAATTTCCAATTTCGCCCGACAATTCTCAAATCCAATGAAAATTTAAAAATTTTAATGGATTTCTTAATTTTCTAGGCCAAAAATAGATTTTTAAAAGAATTTGAATGGTCGGGTGCCCAAATGGACACACCACATGCCAATCACCAATCCCAAATATTCCAAAAATTTAAAATAACCTTTGTCTAATTTTCCACTAATTTTTAGAAATTTTTTAAAAATTTTAATTTACCGCAAATGCATTTAGACTACAAAGACCAAAAATTTTCGTAATCCCAACGGTCTTCCCGGAATATGGAAAGCCAACAATTTCGGAAAAATAAAAAGACCCAAAAAAAATCAGAATATGAAAGGTCAAAAGTTTTTGGAATCCAAAAGGTCAAAAGATTTCCTGGGAATGCGGAAAGCCAAAAGGTTCAAGAAAAAAAAATTCCAGAGGGAAAAATAAAATTTTCAAAGAAGAATTTTTTTTTCCAGATTTCTTCTCCCTTTTCCAAGATTTTTTTTAAATATCTTGAAAAAAAAGAAATCTCTTTTAAATATTTTTTTAAAGCTTAAAAAAAAGCTTTTAAGCTTTGGTATAAAGCTTTTTTAAAAAATTATAAGGGGGTTCGAATTTCACCCGGCGGGCTACAACGCAGCCCACCTTGCGCGATTATCCAACTAGAGAGGAGGAGGTCCCTTCTCTCTCATTTCTTCTCCCCTTCTACTCTCCAATCCACAACAAGCTTACCGCTCCACCATTCCTCCTCTCTTCTCTGTTAAAATCAGAGAAATAATCTATGACTTTAAAAAAACTTAATCAAAATCAAATTTTAATTATGATTAAAATTTAAGCAAATAGTGCCATCCAAGAGGTATTCACATGGGAGGAAAGTGAAACAGAAAGAATATCTGGAATTTAAGGGAAGAAATGAAATTTACGCGCATGGGAGAGAACCCAATGCATCAATTGATTGCCCCATTCTGCATTTTAGAAGAATTTTGACAGAAAATTGATTGCATATCCGCAGACCCAAAAAAAAGTATAAAAAATATATTTTTAACCATAAAAAAGCTCTAAAATTTTCTAAACAATTAGGAAAAAATTCCTAAAAATTGTAAAAATTTAGGAAAATCATTCTACCAAAAATATTCGCAATAAAATATGTGGTATTTTGGTAAAAATTTCCATTAATGCTTATTTTAAACCATAAAAAATAGAAAAAAATAGTATTAAACTCACGAAATTTTCCCGCAACGTTGATTCGTCCATTGTAAAGAAGAAACACGCATTCCAACTGCCATATCGATGATCCACGTGCAAAATCACCAAAACAAACCAACAAAATAATATTTTTATTTAGTAAATATAAAAATTTACTTCAAAAAATACCAAAAATTGGAATAAGAAAGAAAAAACAACAACAATTAACTAGAGATTGCTCTGATACCACTATTAAAACCCTAAGATCCCTCTAGATAATCAACATGCATAAATCAGGCATAAACTCTACCACACCCAACCACCCTCGAGCCCAAGGGTGTCACACATGAATTATAATAAAGTATCACATACCTTAACCTTGATGTCCCATACCACCAAGAGGTATGACTCCAATCCAAGAGCACTCAGCTCTATTGTGAAATGGCAAGAATGTAGATACAATCCTCTACACAAGAGAACATCCCTTGAGTGTGCCCCATGTCCCTATTATATAGGAGGGCCCTCAAGTGACTCTTGACTATCCATTTTCTATGTGTGACCATTGGATGCCTGACCCTAACCTTAACCCTTAAGGTTAGTCCTAACCCATGCTCCACTAGAGCTTGTTTCCATGCCGCCCATGCTCACAAGCCTATAGCCTCCTAGTATATGCACATATAATGTGCACATAACACCTTGGGTCTATTAATGTATCAGTGGAGGATGCTGATTTGGTGAGTGTCTGTCTGAATGGGCTTGGCAAAGAGTACAAGCCATTCTATTCTCAACTTTCAGGACTTGATATCTATGCTGATCATAGAAGAAAAGGCTTTAGGTGAGGATTATTCTTCACAAAGCAAGAACACATCTGAATTCTAGCACCTCTAACTACATGACCAATCATGCTAAGTGGTTTAGAGATATGTAGAAAATGGAAAAACCATGTTATGTAGAAACAAGTGATGATACTACGCATCCCCATTGTGCATGTTGGTAAAGTGTCATTGTCTATGCAAGATGGAAAAATGAAGTACTTGGTTGATGTACTTCATGTTTTGAATATTACAAAGAACCTAGTTTATATTGGAAAGATGGTTGAGCAGGTTCTACAAGTGAGGTTTAATCCTCAAGGATGTTTTGTGGAAGACTTCAAAAATAATTGTCGCTTAGTTGCAAAGGGTAACAGAAATGGAAGGATGTTTACTTTGAATGTGAACATGCCTGAGATAAAGGCAACCATGTTTATGCATGGAATAGGTGTCATTGCTGCAAATATTGACATATGGCACAAGTGTTGAAATATACAAGTGAATAGGGTGTGTGCGGGAACAAGCCCTTGGTTAGAGGCTATAAAAGAGAATGTGTAAATGTGAAAGAACCTGTGAAAAGGTGAGAAGAATCTACTGGGAGAGAATAAAGGGTAGCATGAGAAGATTTAGGAAGTGTGGAAATATTCTGGGAAAAGTGAAGAGGTGGAGAGAATCAAGCAAAAGAGGTGGAGTGAATCAAGGAGAAATCAGTAGGATTTGATGCTTGGATGTAAACTCTATAAATTGAGGCATTGGCCTAAATGAGAATTTGTTGGTTTTTGATTATCCATGCCTACATTAAGCTATTTGTTAATTACTCACTAATCACATCTTAATTATTTACTAATCACTTTGTTAATGATGTTGATTCTAGTATTTGATCCACCATAGCTCATCACATTGCTCTAATTTCAACATGGTATCAGAGCCATGCCTAGAATCCATCAGGTTTATGAGCCCATTATCTAATTAATCAAGATTAGTAGATAATTAAAAATTAATCAAATTTTTAGTTATTTTTTAACTCACCTCTGTACCCCCAGCTAGTGGAGGAGCTCCCTCTCCTTGCACACTCAACCATTGCCCAAACCCTTCTAGCCCAAGATAGCTAACCCATAGGGGCTCCAGTCAGTCGAAACAGAAGCGCAAACCGCCCCGCCGGACGAAGGAGAAATCGTGATTTTTTGCAGCATAATTTTTTCTGAGAAATTTACAGATCTTGTCTTCATCCAATCAAATTGCTCTAATTCCTCATAGCTCCAGGGGTTTTCACTACAAGCTGGTGAAGTTAGAATTCAATTTGATCAAGTCTATAGTGAGATCCAAGCTCTTCATCAAATCTGCAGGTGACTTTGGTAAAACAGAGATTAAGCATTCAATATTTGGTCAAATCTTCTGTTTATTGGCTTAATCCTCTACTAGACTCATTGCTATTGAGGGCCTTGAAAGCATTTGAGCTCATTTGAAGTCTAAGGCACCAGATCTGGACTCCTCGCATACTCTGTTTTTTGCACAACATAAAACAGAGGATTAATTTGCTAATCAGTGCTAATCACTATATTTTGGTATAATTGAGGGTCCAAATTAACCATTAGGTATTTGATACAGATCCCTATAACTTCAGATTGCAATTCGGAGTTGGTTTGGTACTCCAACCATTCCGTACAAATTGGTTACCCTTGATTTAATGTAATTTCTGGTGATTTTATGCTGATAAATTTGTTGTAATCATCTCTTAAATACCAGATTGAGTTATAAAAGGGTAGACACTGCCCTTGAATCTTGAAATTGGATCAAGAGGTAAGACCCCCTTCACATCATCATGAGTACAACACAAGAAATAGCCAAATTTAATGGGGAGCAGTTTTACACATGGTAGACAAAAACCATGTATTTGCTCATGAGGAAAAATCTGTGGGGGCTAGTTGAGGGAAGAGATGAATGCCCAGAGGCGAGAGGGAAAAATGAGTGGAAGAGAAGGAATGAAAAAGCATTGGGACTTATTGCACTCAGTTTAAACGATGAAATCATTCATCACATCACAGGGATACAATGGGCAAAAGATGCATGGCATGAACTCAATAAATTATTTGGCACACAAGCTAAAAATTAAAAGATAAATTTGTTAATACAATTCTACAAATTGGATATGAAGGAAAGTGAACCTTTAATCACACACTTGAACAGATATAAAAGCATTAAGCAACAACTGGCAGCTATTGGCAAAAAGGTAGAAGATGATGAGGCACTAGCTGTACTTATGAAGAGTGTGGACAAAGGTGAATATGAAAACATTGTAGCAACACTAAAGAATGTACCTGAATTGAAGCTACACGAGATAGAAGGAGCTCTACTAGAGCAAGAGAGCAGAGGCAAAGAGAAGAAATGGCTCGACTCAACAGCAAGAGAAGAAAAAGCATTCCTGAATTGAAGCTACACGAGATAGAAGGAGCTCTACTAGAGCAAGAGAGCAGAGGCAAAGAGAAGAAATGGCTCGACTCAACAGCAAGAGAAGAAATGGCTCGACTCAACAGCAAGAGAAGAAAAAGCATTCTTCACACGAGGAGGATTCTCTCGACGAGGACGAGGATAAGGAAGAGGCAGAGTAGGAGGAAGGACCTTCACTTGCCACAACTATGGAAAGCCAGGACACATGGCAAGAGATTGCTACAGTAAACCCAGTGGAGAAGGAACGACATCGGCAAACTTCATGGAGGCTCCAAAGGAAGTGGAGTCGGATCATCTTTTCTAAGAGAGAGAGAGAGAGAGAGAGAGAGAGAGAGACCCCACAACCCAATGTAACCTTCCCCAACAAAGTAAAACCACCTCTGAGCCACCGATGATATAGGCCACGTGGTAGATGTATGTGTGAGCACTTTAGTCAAGGTCGCGGTCAAGGTCGCGGGCACTTGCAGTAAGCCTTGGACACATAGAGAGAGAGAGTGTGTCAAAAGGACTATGAGTTTAGGGACTTGAGGCACTGGTCACGGGCTATCAAGTAAGAGAGAAACTTGGTACAGGGTCCAGGTGTGCTAAAGTTTACTTGAGGGGAGGAGTGCTAGACACTGGTCACGGACTATCAAGTAAGAGGGAAACTTGGTATAGGGTCTAGGTGTTCTAGGAGTATTCACTTGAGGGGAGGTGTTGAAATATACAAGTGAATAGGGTGTGTGCGGGAACAAGCCCTTGGTTAGAGGCTATAAAAGAGAATGTGTAAATGTGAAAGAACCTGTGAAAAGGTGAGAAGAATCTACTAAGAGAGAATAAAGGGTAGCATGAGAAGATTTAGGAAGTGTGGAGATATTTTGGGAAAAGTGAAGAGGTGGAGAGAATCAAGCAAAAGAGGTGGAGTGAATCAAGGAGAAATCAGTGGGATTTGATGCTTGGATGTAAACTCTATAAATTGAGGCACTGGCCTAATGAGAATTTGCTGGTTTTGATTATCCATGCCTACATTAAGCTATTTGTTAATTACTCACTAATCACATCTTAATTATTTACTAATCACTTTGTTAATGATGTTGATTCTAGTATTTGATCCACCATAGCTCATCACATTGCTCTAATTTCAACAACAAGCGCATTGGTCATGTGAATGTACAGCGGACTGAAGTCTATGCAGGCCCAAAATGTTGTTGTAGGTTTGCCTTGCAGGTTTGCCAAAGTCTAAGGTTGACGGTATGCATAAGGTATGTGAAGCATGCCAACTTGATAAGTAGGCCAAACATGCTTTCCCACATGAAAAACATGTCAATGCAAGGCCATTGGATGTCATATATTCAGATGTATGGAGACCGACCAAGACTGCAATTGCAGGTTGCAGGTACTATGTTACATTCATTGTTGATGACCACACTAGGAAAGTGTGGGTTTATTTCATGAAGGAGAAAAGTGAGGTGTTTTCTCACTTTCAGAGATTTAAAGCCTTGGTCGAGAAGAAAAAAGGCATGCAAATAAAATGCCTAAGATCAGATGGTGGGGGAGAATATTTCTCCAATGAGTTCAGCAATTTCCTAAGAAAGTAGGGAATCAAGAGGCAGTTCACGTGTAGGTACACTCCGCAACAGAATGGTGTTGCAGGAAGGAAAAATAGGCACATTGTGGAAGTTGCACGTGCCTTAATGGCTAAAAAGAATATGCCACATTACTTTTGGGTAGAAGTTGTAGCAATTGCTGTGTACATTATGAACAAGACACTCACTGCAGCTGTTCATGGAACTTAAGTTTGCAGGCATAAGACCAGATGTGTCTCACTTGAAAGTGTTTGGGTGTATTGCATATGTACATGTTCCTAATGAAGTGAAAATAAAGGTAGAGAAATGCATCTTCATTGGTTATGCTATGGAGCAAAAAGGTTATATATGCTATAACCCTACCACTCATGAGATGCGAGTAAGCAGAGATGTTATCTTTGATGAGATGAGTAGCTGGTATGCACCAGTAGTGAAGGCAACAAAAGATGTAGATGTAAGAAGTGCTAATGTTGCACCACATGTAGAGCAGTAATCATAGGTACTGAGTGGACCACCTGGGGAGTCCTCGAGCAGTGGATCCAATGTTAGCCCATGGCCAGGCAAGTTGAGGAATGATGTAGGTGCACATGTATCACAGAAAGGGAAGAAAAAGGTAGATCAACCTTTTGTGCATGATCTATCAGCAAGTCACTCATATGTGGATAGTAACTTTAGTGGCTCTGAGTAGAGCCTTGATGAGGAGCTTGGCATTCCGTCTGTGGGGTTGGTTACTCCTAGTGTAAGGAGAACCAGGGCTGTTTTGAGGACACGTGGCAGTGATCCAAGGTGTAATAGGTCTACGAGGGTTAGATACCCTGTTGACAGGTTGAGATATGATGGATATACAACCCATCATTATGCTTACATGGTAAAAGCAATAATACAGGAGGTTGAGCCCACTTGCTTTGAGCAAGCAATTGGAAATAAGAAATGGAAAGATGCCATGGATGAGGAGATGGCAGCATTGGATGCAAATACAACATGGGGGTTAGTGCCTTTGCCTAAGGAAAAGAAGGAAATTGGATGTAAGTGGGTGTATAAAGTCAAGCACAATGCTGATGGTTCAGTGAGCAGGTGTAAGGCAAGACTGGTTGTCAAGGGCTATGCTGATGGTTCAGTGAGCAGGTGTAAGGCAAGATTGGTTGTCAAGGGCTATGCGCAAACTTATGGCATAAACTATGAGGAGACATTCAGCTTGGTTGCAAGAATGGCAACCGTGAGAGCTGTCATTGCTATGGCTGCAGCGAAGGGTTGGTCTTTACATCAAATGGATGTAAAAAATGCTTTCTTGCATGGTGATTTGCAAGAAGAAGTTTACATGATGCAGGCACCAGATTATGAGAGTGATGCGCATCCAAATTTTGTGTGCAGGTTACGCAAAGCCTTGTGTGGCTTGAAGTAAGCACCTAGAGCATGGTCAAACAAGATCGGTGAGTATCTTGTTACCATTGGATTTATGATATCTAATGTATATTTTTCACGATATGTGAAAAAGACAAATAGAAGGATCATGCTATTAGTCATCTATGTGGATGACTTGATTATCACTCGTGATAGTGATGCAGACATACACGATGTCAGGATGCTTTTGAAGTAGAAGTTTGAGATGGAGGATTTGGGTGAGCTGCGATATTTCTTGGGCATAGAGGTGGTGAGATCACGTCATGGAATTTTGCTATTGCAGAGGCAGTATGTCTTGGACATGTTGTCCAAGTATGGTATGAGAGGTTGTAAGCCTATTTTAGTGCCATTGGAGCAGAACACAAAGCTTTCCATAGATACAGGTGAGCTTTTGGAGGACCCCACTACATACAGGCACATAGTGGGTAGTTTGATCTACATGACCATTACAAGGCCAGACTTCAGCTATGTTGTTGGACTTGTGAGTAAGTTTATGCAGGCCCCTAGGAAGCCGCACTTGGATGCGGCTAGACGGATCCTCAGGTACATAAAGTCCATAGTTGATTATGGACTTTTCTATGAGGCTGGTATAGAGATACAGTTGCATGGTGGGTACACAGATGCTAATTGGGCTGGCAATATTGTAGACAGGAGATCTACCAATGGTTTTATGTTCTCATTTGGGAGTGCTGCTATGAGTTGGAGCAATAAGAAGCAGCCAATAGTTGCCTTGTTGACGAGTACAGAGGCAAAGTACAAGGGTGCTGTTATGGCAGCTTGTGAGATAGCTTGGTTTCAGAAGCTACTTGGTGACATGGGAGAGCCCATGGATAGGGAAGTTGTCATATATTATGACAACATAAGCAAAATACAGTAACCAAGTATATCATACTAGAAAGAAGCACATTGAGGTGCATTATCACTTTGTGAGGGAGAAGGTTCTAGAGTAGGAGATGTAGATCTAGTATATGTTAGCACAGAGGATCAAGTGGTTGACATCTTCACGAAGGCATTGGGCACAGAGAAGCTCCACAGGTTTAGGAGATTACTTGGATTGCAGTGTGTGGAGTTGAGCTCGAGGGGGAGTGTTGAAATATTGAGCTCAACTAGTGCTACAGCGTACATTGATGACCCGCCTGGGTAATAGCTTCCGCATCTACACCGTTGGCATGGTTGGTGAGATTATGGGTGATATGCGACCAGTGGGATGACAAGCTGTGTGACAACCATTTTGGATTACTAGAGACTCGCATAGTTATAGCGCCAACTAATTTAGTCCAGTTCACATTATGGACCCGACCCTTGTATGTTGTAGTAGTTGAGTACTAACCCATATAGTCTATACTCTTATCTTTATTAGAATAACTCCATGCCTAATCCAAAACTAGCATTTGATTGGGTTAAATGAAATGCGGTACAAATTACATCTTTCCAACACCTTACATAAATAGTTAAGGTGTGCCTTTTCACGAGGAGTTAACACAAAAGTCATCCATAAGGGCCTCAAGGCATTTCTAAGGATATTCCTTGTAGGCCATGCACATTAGTCGCTAGAAGGTATTGGGGGCATTGGTCAGCTTGAAGGGCATGATGTGGTATGCATGAGTTCCCCATTCTATGTCAAAGGCTGTTTTGTGCTTACCCTTGGGGTTGATTAACACTTGGTTGTAGCCAGAGAATCCATCAAGGAAGATGTAGGCTTCCTTTCCCATGACTTGTTTAAGCACGTGCTTTGTGAAGGGTGAGGGATAATGATCCCGTATGGTGGCGGCAGTGACCTTTTTAAGGTCCACGCACACTCTTACACCTTCTCATTATTTTAGGGCACTATCACTATGGGTGATACCCATTCTGTGTGCTCTATTTCGTAGGTGAATCTAGCGTAAATGAGTCTATCTATTTCTTCTTAGACCATCTTGGAATACTTTTGGTTCATAGGGTAAGCCCTTTATTTGATCGGTATCGCTCCATCATTGGAATGGTGTGCTTGACTACTTCGGGAGGTACACCCTTCATATCTGTGTACTTCCAGAGCGAAGCAATCTTGGAATTCTATGAGTAAAGCGAGGAGCTCAATCTCTTCCTTGGTAGATAGGTAATCTCCAATGTATATTGGCCTCGAGTCTTTACTCGGGCTTGTTATGTTAATTTCCTTTACCTTGGCTGGACCATCATATGAGGTCCCTAGCTATCCATTGTGGGACCTTTGGGCCAAGTCATATTGCACAAATATGTCAGCCATCTGGAAGGTTTTAAAGTGTTTGGGAACCTTTTTTGTCCCTTATACCGTAACTCTTTCTTCTTCTATCAGTTTTTGGGCTTCTTTTTCCGCCAATGCTGCTAACTTCTTATTGCGTGCTTTACGCGTAGAGCGGCAAAGCTTTTTTGGGTTTCCCTGAAACAGAAGTTCAAAATAAATTCTCCAAGGTGCATTAGGAATCAATTAAAAATGATATAAGTGACCTTATAGCCTAAGGGTCAAGATTTTTAAAAATTTCTAGATTATGGTCCAATTAAGGTTCCTATGGGCCAATAGGATTAATCCAAGTGTTGGGATGAGATAAATCCAATGAATAAAAGAAAATACCCAATAATGAGTAAATTCTCACATAAGATGAAGAGTTGACTGAGTACAAGGTTTATTAGTTAAAAATTAAGAGATATTACTACAAAAATGAGATATTTTGGAGGAATGATGAATTTTTGACACCTTGGTAAGGAGAGGGGGACCTTTGAGGTAGGCACCTCCTTCACATGTGTGGGAGGTTTTTTAATTAAAAAAAATTAAGATATTTTTATCTCTCCTCTCTCCTGGATCAAACTGGATCAAAATGGGAGCTAAACTGGTCCAAATCTTGTCCAAATTTAGCCAAACTGAAGCCGAAAAATTTTAGAACCTAGTTGGACTCAGTTAGTGGCCTCCCTCACCTATAAATAGACCCTCATTCTTTTTTATTCTCATATGTGAGCTATACCATGCCAGTATTACATTAAAATAATCATATTTTCTATTATCCCTTAAAAATCCTCTACTTTTGGAGAGATTGGAGCTTCTCTCTCTCTTCAGCAACTCTTGGAGCTTTCTTCTCAACTCACTAAACCAATTGATTGGTTGGGGGCTTCACTTATAGATAAAGAAGCAAGCCAAACCTAGAGGTAAGAAGGAATTTCATGGTTTTTGTTAATATTCTCAAATGATTTCACTTGTCAACCCCTCTCAAGCTTGAGAAGTTTCTAACTAGTTTTTTTTTAATGCAAATCAAGCTTTCTCTAAGAACTTTAATGATTAATCACAAAAAAAGTTAATCTTTATGCTTATTTTGAATGCTTTTTATGCATATCTCTCTCTCTCTCTCCCAAAAGAATAGTCATTCCTATGGCTAATTCCTTAGAAAAAGAATGCTTCTCATTGATAAATTCTTAATTCAAAATCAAACTCTAAGCTTGTTAAGCTAGAGGTTAAGAAAATATTATTTTTATGCTTTTATATTAATACAATTATGATAAAATTATGATTTAATTCCATAATTTGGATTTAAGTTTAAGGATAGTTCTTCTATCGTAATTGTATTACAAAGTCTTATTCTTTTCTAGAAAAATTAAAAATTATCTGTAATAGCAGAGCTATGGCAAAATTTTTAGAAATTAATACATATCTTATTTTTATGCATAATGCTAAAAGAGGACTTCCTACCATATTTTAGGATGGGACATCCTATGCTAAAAGAATAATTTTCATCATATTCAAGAGAAACTAATTTTTAGTATTTATGTATAAATAATTAATTAAAGAAAAAAGAATTTTTTGGTAATTTTATTTTTATGCAAAAAGAGGAATTCCCATGATAATGGAGATCCACGTAATTAAATGCAAAAGGAGAAATTTTGGTATATTAAAATAATGGATATTTTTATTTAATTTAAAGAGGAATTTTAGATAAAGAGAAATTTTTTTTTTAATTTAAACAGGAATTTTAGATAAATTTATTTATGCATGAGAAATTTTTAAATGATAAAAGAAGAATTTCCATGGAATTCTTGGCATAATTAAAAAAATGGATATTTGTATTTAGTGAAAAGAAGAATTTTTATGGTATTTAAGTAGAGAAAGGTTTAAATTAAATGTTGGTGACAAAAGAGGAATTTTCATCCCATAATTCCACCTAGAGAATTAGGGTTGATAAATTAAATTGGTAGAAGAATATCTTTAGATATTTTATGTGGATAAATCACCAAATTGATATTTACCCAAAATTAGATTAAATGGAAGAAGAGTATTTTCATAAAAATCTGATATTCTCATATAAAACCATTTCTTAATCTATTATGGTTAGAATGAAATTCATAAAGTTGGAATTTTCTTACGGTTAGAAGTTCAGTAGATGTTTATCTCAAGAAAATCCTTAGAATCAAAGTTAGAAATAAACCGAATGATTTTGGTTAACCACGACTATGAGAGGGACGCTTAGTAAACTACTTGTCCATCTCTCGATCTAAATCAAGCAAAAACTTAGTGGACCAATTCCAGTTCTTAATACAAAGAATAGACTACCGTTGAATTAGCCTAGTTTTTCCTTGACCGAAATCACCAAGAATCTAGTTGGACATTCGGTCAAATGATGGGTAGACTACCCTGATGAGAGATCAATGATTCTCATTAAGAAAATATGGATTAAGGAAAAAAAAGGGTTTTGTGGAACCAATCTCAAACCGAGAATTTTACTTGCATAGAACCTCTGTTTTCTTTTAAAGGACTTGTTTACGCGAGAATGCTGGAGGAAGCATCTGGTATGTGTTTAACTAAGAAGAGGCTCGTTGGCAACAGCTGCTGGCGGTGAGTTGTCCGAGGGACGTCGCTCGCATGGCAAAGCCTGCCAAGGTCTTGACCAGCCTTGGTATGGTTAAAATGGTGTGCTTTCAATACGATGGACGACGACCGACGATGCAGTCCCTAAGTAAAGTGCTAGGACACCTAAGTAGGATCCTAGAGGGTTCTAACCAGGTGATGCACGGGCTTGCGGTTGCTAGGACACCCATGCGTATGTCGAGGAAGATTCGGATGAACTCAAAAGAATGACTTTTGTGAATCAAATTTCGATATTGGATCTTGTTGGCTAACAAGCTGATCTTGAGTCCGGATGATATATTTTGTAAAACAATGGACTCAATATTTTGGAGGATTATGATCAACAATACTACGATTTTCATTGAAAGATTGTTTTAAAGACAGCCAAATATGTTATAATGGCAATTTCATATTGGGTGTGTACGTGGTATGCCTACCTTAAATTTTGCTTGAAACGCTGGCTAGGGTCCTGGGAACTTTTTCTTCGGTATCCGGGAAAAACATAACCAAATTTTTATAAAGGAATCCCACCAATACAGTTGTTGGTAACCCATGCGGTTGGTGTGTGTATGTGTATATTTGTGTGTGTGTGTGTGTGTGTGTGTGTGTGTGTGTGTGTATTTGTGAGTGTGTACGTGTGTGTAGATATATGCGCATGTGTGTGTGTGTATATTAGTGTGTACGTGTGTGTGTGCATGTGTGTGTGTATTTATGTGTATTTGTGTGTGTCTATGTGTTTGTGTGTATTTGTGTGTGTCTATGTGTTTGTGTGTGCACATGTGCACGTGTGTGTGTGTGTGTGTGCACCTCTGTCCCTAAAGTAGTGTGTGTGCATGTGTGTATTTTTGTGTGTGTGCCCCTGACCCTAGGGTAGTGCTTGTGTATGTGTGTGCACATGTGTGTATATATGTGCACGTGTATGTGTGTATATATATTTGTGTGTGTGTGTGTGTGTGTGTGTGCATCCCCACCCCTTGGGTAAGGTGTGTGTGCACATGTGTGTATTTGTGTGTGTGTGCCCTTGCCACTAGGGTAGTGTTTGTGTGTATGTGTATGTGTGTGTGTGCGTGTGTGCCCTTGCCGCTAGGTTAGTACTTGTGTGTATGTGTATGTGTGCCCCCTACCCCTAGGGTAGTACCCGTGTGTGTATATGGGTGCGTGTGTGTACACGCATGTGTGTGTGTGTGTGTATGTGCACATGTGTGTGTGTGTGTGTACGTGTGTATTAGTGTGTACATGTGTACATGTGTACGTGTGTGCACGTGTGCATGTATATGTGCATATTTGTGTGTGTCTATGTTTGTGTGTGCACGTGTGTGTATGTGTATTGATGTGTGTGTGCACCCCCGCCCCTCAAGTACTATGTATTTGTGTGTCTATGTATGTGTACCCTTGTCCCTAGGGTAGTGCTTGTGTGTGTATTTTTGTATATGCACATATGTGTGTGTATATATGTGTGTGTATGTGTGTGTGTGTGTGTGTGTGTGTGTGTGCACCCGCCCCTCGAGTAAGGTGTGTGCATGTGTGTATGTGTATGTGTGTGTGTGTGTGTGTGTGTGTGTGTCCCCATGCCCCTAGGGTAGTGTGTGTGTGTGTATGCGTGCATGTGTGTATTTGTGCATGTTTATGTGTGTGCACGTATGTGTGTGTGTGTGTGTATGTATATGTGTATTTGTGCATGTTTATGTGTGTGCACGTATGTGTGTGTGTGTATGTATATGTGTACACGTGTGTGTATACATGTGTGTGTGTGTATGTATGTGTGTGCACACGTATTATATATATGTATGTGTGTGTATGTATAGTGTGTGCATATCTATTATGTGTGATTTTTATATAAATATATATATATATAAGCAAAATAAATACAAAAGCTGCCTGCCCAAACACCTAATCTAATCATCTTTCCCAAACAAAGCGTTTGAATGCATTCTCTTTTTCCACTTCTTCAAATTCAAAATTCAAATTGACAAAAGGCCTTGTGATTGAAAAGAGGTGCTTTAAATGCTCTCTCTCCCCAAGGCACTCATTACCTCCCCTGCATGCGTTCAAATTCAAAATTCAAATCTCTTAAGATTGAAAAAATCCCCTATAATAGGGGGATTTTTTTCTCTTATTTTTTAGAAATCCAAGATTTCTCTTTTCTCTCCTCTCCTTGTGCCACATTGCAAAAAACTTGCCCATGGATAATATGTAATAGATATATATACTAAAAAAACTTACAAAACTGAAAATTTTAAACTTTGAAACTCAAAATTTGGAAGTATTTTTTTGAATCTAGAGGGTCACATGGCACGATATTCTCACGAAGTAATTTTATTTTTTTTATTTTTTTTTAAATTTTGGGGCCCCAAGTAGCAATGATCGAGAAAGTATTTCAACATACACATTTCCTCTTAACCTTAAAAGCCGCCCAAAAAAAAGTAAAAACTTCACCTCAAATTTAATATCAAAACACACTCAATGTGTCCAACGGGGTCAACTCATCATGACCCACCCTAACCAAGAGGTCATGGGTTTAAGCTCTGATATCATAGGGTTGTGTGTGTGAGGGGGAGAAGGAGCAGTTGATGCATGTAAGGGCTGTTTTGGATGCCTCAAGAGCCAACAACTTGTATGCAAAGGATATCAAGTTATGTAGCTTCTAGCTCGGCTACATCCCCTCGAATGGCGGCTTTCGAAAAAAAATACACACAATGTTAATGTGTAATGTTAATTCCTCAAATATTTTCCCATAGCTAATAATACAATCTTTATGTTTTGGTTAGAATCAATTAACAAATGAGCTATGTGTGAGATCCCACTACCCCCTCCGCACACCGGATTCCCGGTTGCTGGCAGCCGAAGCAGCTCCCTCTTGTGCGGGGTAGGGTTTCCCACTCGAGGCCTTGCCCTCGAATGTTCGGGCACGAGACTAAGCTGGTGGTCATTCCAAAAACTGAAACCGAGAAAATTTCCCATGCCCGAAAAATGGGGACGGTTCCACCTTTTTGAATTTCTTAACGAATTTTCTAACGGGGTCAAGAGACTAAACTAACCTTGATCTGACTAAACCAGATAGAAGGAGAAGGAAAACTATTACAGACTTAACTTGAAGAAATGAACGCTTTTTTCCTAATTGAATCAGGCACATCCGTTCATCTATTCATTTGAGAAGTCTTCAGGCTTTTATTTAACTACTCGAGTTCTAAGCATATTTCTATTAAATAATTTTATTATTAAAACTCTACTGATTCCAGCCTAACCCCGTCCGGCCCATGGGTTAGCCACCGCCCAACCACCACTGGAATTGGTAGAACCAGACAAGTACTTACCCACCCATAATTGAATGCCTTTCTTATCTTTAGCTTTAGAAAACAGATACGCACACACTCCTCTTTAAACTTGAACTTATAAAATGATCCATTGAACAAACAGTTATTGATTACAGATATCATAACTCAAAATTTCCATCCAGTTCTTCCTTGTTTCTCAAAAACAGGTATCACTCTGGACTCTCCGTCGAGACTAGCTGGTCAGCACAACGAGATCCAGTAACAGATTACAATAATTTTTTTTTCGTCATCATACATATATATCTTCCACAACATACGCATGGGTGTCCTAAGCACCGCGAGCCCGTGCATCGCCTGGTCAGAACCCTCCAGGATCCTCCTTAGGTGTCATGGCACTTCACTCAGGGACCGCTTCGTTGGCCCTCGCCCATCGTACCGGAAGCACACCATTTTTCACCATACCGAGGCTGGTCAAGACTTGGGCAGGTTTTTGTCGCACGTGAGCCGTCCTTTGAACACTCCCCGCCAGCTTTTGCACCTGAACTTCTCTTAGAAAAACACATATACCAAATGCTCCCTCTAGCATTCTGGCGTAAGACAATCCTTTAAGAAAACAGGGTTTCTATGCAAGTTTTCAATTTTGATTTTCTTTTGAATACAATGAGTATATCTTAGATCCATATCCAAGACTCTAGATCGCAGGTCTCAATTCCATTAGAATTCCTCGAATTCTGTAACCTTGATCCTCAGATCAAAATCAAAGGGTCTCAACTTAGTTTCAAATTCGATGGGTGATTTGAGTGTATTTTTCTTGAACTGGTCACATCGTCTTTCCATGAAACTGACGAAGGAGTTTGGTCTTGGTCGAAGTTTGATTCTGGGTTCGAGTCTGATAAGGTTCTTTCCGAATTACCTTTCTCGAAAGGGGGTGATATTTCAATCACTATTTTACTGAATTTCATTCATTGAATATTCACTTAACTGATTTCTAAACTAATCACGAATTCCTATGAGGAATAAATTAATCAATTTATCTAAATAGGTTTTCTGAATTTTCTCATTACCATCTGAGTGAAAATGAAACGATAGACTTTTCTCTCACAGTGTATTTACTTATTCATTTATCGATTATTCATGGAAATTAAACATAGAATCAAAGAGAACTTTAGTTTTGATATAAAAATTCTTTATGCCTCTTTTTATGCATAAAATCCAACTTCAATGGAAATAACACTTTTATATAAAAGAAAATCCTTATATGCATCTATTTATGCATAGAAATTTAATCTAATGAAAATCACACTTTTATAATAAAAAAATATCCAATATGCATCTTTATATGCATAGAATTTAAATCTAATGAAAATCACACTTTTACAATAAAAAAATTCTTTTATGCATCACTTTATGCATAAAAATCAATATTGGTGAAAGTAACACTTTTATAATAAAAAAATTCTTTTATGCATCACTTTATGCATAAAAATCAATATTGGTGAAAGTAACACTTTTATAATAAAAAAAATTCTTTTATGCATCACTTTATGCATAAAAAATCAATATTGGTGAAAGTAACACTTTTATAATAAAAATAAACTCTTTTATGCATCACTTTATGCATAAAAATCAATATTGATGAAAGTAACACTTTTATAATAAAAATAAATTCTTTTATGCATCACTTTATGCATAAAAATCAATAATGATGAAAGTAACACTTTTATAATAAAAAAATTCTTTTATGCATCACTTTATGCATAAAAATTAATATTGGTGAAAGTAACACTTTTATAATAAAAAAATTCTTTTATGCATAAAAATCAATATTGATGAAAGTAACACTTTCATAATAAAAATAAATTCTTTTATGCATCACTTTATGCATAAAAATCAATATTGATGAAAGTAACACTTTTATAATAAAAATATTTCCAATATGCATCTTTCTATGCATAGAATGAAAATAACACTTTTAGAATACACAAACGGAGGGGATTACTCTTTTTAAATAACATAAAGATAAAACTTATTTCCACAAAATTTACAAAAATTTGCCATAGCCTCCTTTGTATGGCTGACCATTTTTCAATTTTTACATTCTAAATCTACTTAGAATTTACCCCAAGATGAATTTAGCACTCTAATCTAATCAATTCTCATTTTTTTAAGAGTAAACAATACGAAAAGTTTAACTCTATTTATTTGATTACACATCTAGGATAAAGAAGGACTAAATTCAATGAAGAGAAGGGGGAAGCCTTTCCATCAAGGCATAACATCCAATTTCAAATTAAAAGAAGCAAGAAATCATACAACCATAGAATAGAACTAGAAAAAAGTATAACTTCTAACTTACATGGAGTTTTGTGAGCTATCCTTTGGCTTGAGGGATTGAGGGTTCTACTCTTGCTTGGATCAAGAGTGGCCACCAATTCTTTGTAGAGGAAATAGTAAAAAACAAGTGAATTATTAATGAATTCAATGTTTTTGGCTCTGGGGTGGAGTAGAGTAATAGTGCATAAAACACCATTAAGCTTCTACAAAGGGGAAGGCTTCTACTTATAGGAAAAAATGAGCCTCTAACTAAGCAAACTGATTCTAGAATTTTCCAGATCAGTTTGGTTTGACCATTTTTGGGTCAGATTAGCTTTTTTTGGAACTAGACTTGAATTAGGAGACAGGAGAGATGAAATATCTCATTATTTGAGAGTTTAAAACTCCACCACACATGTGAAATAGGCACCTCCTTCATGAGGGGGAATCCCCACTCTGAGGTGTCCAAAAATTCATTTTTTTAGTATTTCCTTTGGTCAGTCCACTCTTCATCTTATGTGAGTATTTACTCATTTTTGGGGGGTTGTTCTTTATTTCTTCAATTTATCTCCTCCCTAAATTTGGATTAATCTGATTGGCCCCTCAGAACCTTAATCTAAAATTTTCAAAAAAATCTGGACCCTTATGATAAGGCCTTTTGAACAGATTATAATTTATTTCTAATGCACCTTTTGAAATTCTTTTTGAACTTCTATTTTGGGGGAATTTATTTTAATAGGAAGAGATATTTTTCCATCTAAAAATTGAATAATCTCTCTCTAGAATATTTTCTCTCTCTAAGCCAAAACAGGTAGAAACAAGATCTTTTATTATTCTGAAGAGGGGATTGATTACAAGGGAAGATACTGGATATCTTGAGGGGCTGGGGAGGAATCTTACACTATGGGAGACATATTTCTTCAACAAGGCTATTTTGATTATCAATTATGCTATGATTCAGAGTTTATTGAATGTGGTTGAAAGTTTGCAAGGAATGCATATTCACAAGTGAGCATTATCTATTCCTCTTTACCAGTAACCTATGATAAATTGCCAAAGTAGACAGGGTCTCACCCACCATTCTTACTTGGTTCTTCCCATAACTTTTTAGAGAATTTTAGGCTTAGCTACCATCGTAGTTCTCAAGATAAGTTAAAAATCTCATTTCAACATGTTTCTCCAGTCATCGTGCTAATGCTAAACTGTCAATCTACATTATGAACTTCTTCCTAGTAACACCTACTATCCTAAAAAATACACATAAACAATAATATAATTTCTCCATCCAAAGAATACTCTCTTATTGCTTGTTGAATTGAGATATCCAATCCTAAAAAAAGTTCTATCTAGTAAAAAATATGAAATTGAACTAAAATATCAAGGGAATCCACTCTAAAGAAAACCTATATGTCGTGTGGGGATTTCCCTCATGAAGGAGGCGCCTATTTCACATGTGTGGATGAGTTTTAAACTCACAAATAATGAGATATTTTCATCTCTCCTCTCTTCTGTTTCAACTAGATCCAAAAAAGTAAGCTAAACTGACCTAAAAATGATCAAAAGTGACCAAACTGATCTCAAAAATTCTAGAATCAGTTTGCTTGGTTAGAGGCTCACTTTTTCCTATAAATAGAAGCCTCCCCCTTTGTAAAAGGTTAATAGTGTTTATGCACTGTTAATCTACTCCTCCACAGAGTCAAATACATTGAATTCACTTGATAATTCAACTGTTTTTTACTAAATCCTCTCCAAAAGAACTGGTGGCCACTCTTTCTGCGAACAAGAGTAGAACCCTGCATTCCTCAAGCTAAAGGAAAGCTTACAAACTCCATGTAAGCTTAATTCTTACTTATTGTGAATTTTAAATCTATGATTTTCTTAAATTTTATGATTTAAAAATGTTTGAATTAAAATCTGATGCTATGCCTTGATGGAAAGGCCACCCCCTTCTCTTCTTTACAATTCAACCCTTCTTAATCCTAGAAAGTTTGATTAAATGATTGATTAAACTCTTTTCATTGTTTACTCTCTTAATTTTTAAAAAATGGAGTAGATTAGAGATATTAGAATTCAAATTGGATTAATTCAAGTCATAAATTGAATGTTAAAATTGAGAAATGATCAGCCATATAAAGAAGGTTATGGCAAAATTTTCTTAAATTTTTTGGAGCTAAAGTTTATCATTAGGTTATTCTAAAAGAGTAATTACTTTCGTTTGTGCATTCTAAAAGATTTATTTTATTTCAAAAGTGTCATTCTCATTAAAATTGAATTTATGCATAGAAAGATGCATAAAGGAATTTATTTCTATCTCAAAAGAGTTATTCTCATTAATTTTGATTTTATGCATATAAAGATGCATAAAGGAATTTATTTTTATTTCAAGAGAGCTATTCTCATTAATTTTGATACTATGCATAGAAAGATGCATAAAGGAATTTATTTTTATTTCAAAAGAGTTATTCTCATTAATTTTGATTTTATGCATAGAAAGATGCATAAAGGAATTTAATTTTATTTCAAAAGAGTTCTCATTAATTTTGATATTATGCATAGAAAGATGCATAAAGGAATTTATTTTTATTTCAAAAGAGGTATTCTCATTAATTTTGATTTTATGCATAGAAAGATGCATAAAGGAATTTATTTTTATTTCAAAAGAGTTATTCTCATTAGTTTTGATTTTATGCATAGAAAGATGCATAAAGGAATAAATATTTATTTCAAAAGTGTTATTCTCATTAAAATCGAATTTATGTATAGAAAGATGCATAAAGGATTTTATTTTATTTTAAAAGTGTTATTTTCCTTAAATTTGAATTATGCATGAATAGATGCGTAAAGAATCTTTATATATATAAAAAATTAGGATCCTCTTAAATTCCATGTTTAAATTCTGTGAGTAGAGGTGATGAGATGTGAGGTGAATGGATGTGATGAGATAAGATGTGAATCAGATAGATGATTAGATAGATGTGATGTGAATAGAAGTGATGAGAATATGAGATGAATAGATGTGATGTGAATAGAAGTGATGAGAATATGAGATGAATAGATGTGATGAGTGTAATGAGATGTGATGAATAGATGTGATGAGATGTGATGAGATGTGGATATGGGTAGATGCGAGTGGATGAGATGTGGATATGGGTAGATGTGAGTGGATGAGATCTGATGAGGATAAATTGAGGAAAGATGTGATGAGATGAAAAATGATGTGATTGATTGAGAATAGGAATCCTTATGAAATGGTTATAGAATTAAATAATGTGGGTTGATGTGGAGCAGTGTGGAAAGACGAGAGTTCGTTATAGAAACTGTAGTTTTGAATTGTTTTTAAATGAATGTTTTATGTTAAGAATTGTTTTGAAATGGTTGTAGAATTAAATAATGTGGGTTGATGTGGAGCAGTGTGGAAAGACGAGAGTTCGTTATAGAAACTGTAGTTTTGAATTGTTTTTAAATGAATGTTTATGTCAAGAATGCTAGAGAAGTATTTTGACCGTCTTGTGAATGAGGTCGTGGAGACCTAATCTGATAGTTGCAATAGCTAACGGAGAGTCAATGGAGGACGTCTCGCATAGCAAGGTCACGACCGAGGTCTTGACTAGCCTCGGCTCGATTAAAATGGTGATCTTCTGGTATGGTGGATGAGGGACCAAGGAAGCAGCCTATGAGTGAAGCGCTAGGTCACCTACAAAGGATCTTAGAGGGTGCTGAACATACGGTGCTCGGGCTCTCGGTCACCGAACGATACCCATGCGTGCGTCGTGGAAGATATTGGAACAAGAAGTAAGAGTTGTTTTCTGAATTGGGGCATGGATCTGGTTGAATGACCTTGCTGATCCTCAACGGATGAGTCCATGGCTCTTTTATATGGATCCATTGGTTGATCTTGCTGATCTTCAACGGAGATTCCATTTTGATGTGTGAATATATTGCCGGTTACTATGAGCTAGGAACTATCAAAAAGGCCCCTGAGTGGACAGGTGGTGAGCGTTCTGGTTACCAATGATGCCATAGGTACACCGAGATGAAGGAATCATTGGAAATAAGGATTTAACCAGAGATTTTGAGGATTATGATCAGTGATACAATGGTTTCATTAAATGATTATTTTTAAAAATAGCTGATTCTGTGAAAAAGGCAATTTCATATTGGGTGTGTAAGTGGTGTCACTAGCTTTAAGTTTGCATGAATATCCGGCTAGGGGACCTGGGAACTCTTTTCCCTGGTACCCGAGACAAAACCTAACCAAATTCCTAATTGGATCCCATCACTACAGTGGTTGGGTGATTGGCTAATCTATGGGACTGGATGGGGCTGGAATGATGGATCCCTAAAATGAGACTCAATTCTGTTATGGTACGATAGATGAAGTAAATCTCGGATAAAAATTGTTCTATAGAAAAGAATCAACGGTTGTGCCTCTCTATGAGGAAAAAAGTGTTGGTCTTTATGATCCAAGTGCAATCTTTTCCTTGATCTAACTTTGATACTATGGATTCGGTCAGATCAGTTCAGTTAGTTAAGGCTTTTGACTATGTTAGAGAAAAATTTATCCTGGAGGAATCGCCCGTGCTTTCCAGGTAAGGGAAGTTTTTCCGGTTTCGATTTTGGAAGAACCAATGGATTAGTCTCTTGTCCGGATATCCGTGGTGGGCGAGGCCCAGAGTGTGGGACCCTACCCTGTGCAAGAAGTGCTACTTCCGCTGCTAGCACCCTGAATTCGTTGAGCGGTGGGGACAGGGATCTTACAAATCTAATGGTCAAACTGAAGTCACAAATAGCACAATATTAGATTTACTTTGTTTATATGTTTCATCACAACCTAAACAATGGGATGGAATTTTCCACTACATTTTATCCTGAATCTAATGATCAAACTTAAGTCAGAAATAGCACAATATTGGATTTAATTAGTATATATGTTTCATCACAACCTAAACAATAGGATAATTATATCCATATTTTGCAATTTGTATACAATAACACACCATGTCCACTAGAAAAAACAGCTTTTGCAATTGTGTATGGCAAAGTTTTAGCTACTCCTATCACTCATTTGTCACACACTATTGAAGCTGTGGATCAATTCACCATTGATTTTACTTCATTCATGATCATGTTCATGATGCTATTTCTAAATCATGAGAGAAATACACTAAACAGGCTAATAAAGAAAAGAAAGCACATGGTTTTTCAACTAGGTCAATACACTAAACAGGCTAATAAAGAAAAGAAAGCACATGGTTTTTCAACTAGGTCAATATGTTTTGCTTCGTATTGAAAAGAGATGTCTTAAAAGTGTTGAGACTAACCCTATTGTTAAGTTAGCTCCTTGTTTTTATGGTCCTTTCAAATTACTGATAATATTGATGACCTAAGCATATAGGCTTTCACTTCCCTCTCATTGGAGAATTCATAATTTTTTTCCATATCAATCTTTTGAGACCTTATAAGGGACCGCTCCCTACACATCCTATATTTGAGCAAGCACCTAGTCTCGTTGACTAGGTAGAAGAACTTCAACAACCTGAAGCTATTATTGACCATGAGACCACTTGCATAGATACAATGTATAATAGATATCTTTTGACCTTTAAAAATTATCCCCGCAAAAATGCTAAATGGATGCTTGAGCGGTTTTTTCATGCCTATCCTGACCTCACCCAATATTACTTTCAAACACAGGCCAATTGATATGGCACAAACAAGGACGATTGTTGCTATCCCAGACAGGAGGGATGTTATGGTTTGTCCATCCCTCCTTCTATGTTTAATTGGGGACGCCTAATTACCACTATGTTCGTAGCATGGAACTTGGTTTGTAAGATTCCTCCCCAGCCTCTCAGGATGTCCAGTATCTTCCCCTGTAGTCAAATCCCTCTTCAGAAATATAAAGATCTTGTTTCTACCAGTTTTGGCCTAGAGAGAGAAAATTTTCTAGAGAGTGGTAATTCAGTTTTTAAATATTTTTGGATGGAAAAATATCTCTTCTTATTAAAATAAGTTCCCCTGAAACAGAAGTTCAAAAAGATTTTCAAAAGATGCATTAAAAATCAAGTATAATCTATTCAAGAGATCTGTTCAAGAGGCATTATCCTGTCAATATTTTTTTGAAATTTTAAATTAAGGTTCCTATGGGCCAATAAGATCAATCCATGTGTGGGGAGGAGATAAATCCAATTTGTAAAAGAAAATACCCAAAAATGAGTAAATGCTCACATAAGATGAAGAGTTGACTATGTACAAGGGTTATTAGTAAAAAACTATGAGTATTACTAAAAAAATGAGATATTTTGGGTATAATGATTCCATTTTGACACATGTGTAAGGAAGGGGAGTCCCTTCAAGGAGGCGCCTACTTCACATGCTTGAATTAGTTTTAAACTAAAAAATAATATGATATTTTTATCTCTCCTCTCTCTTGGATCAAACCGAATCAAAACCGAATAAAAAAGGAACCAAACTAGGTCCAAATCTAGTCCAAATTCAACCAAACTAAATCTAAAAAATTCTAGAAATTAGTTGGTCTTGGTTAGAGCCTCCCTTTCCTATAAATAGAACCTGAGTCCTTTGTAAAAAATAGGAGAATTATACTATCCCAGAATTATGCTGAAATAATGATAATTTTTACTATTCTCTAAAATTCTCTCCAAATTGAAGAAATTGGAGCTTCCTTCCTTCTTCAATATCCATTGGTGGCTCCATCAACACACCAAACCAATTGATTGGTTGGGGGCATCTACCATGATCAAAGAATCAAGCAATTTGTAAGGGTAAGGGTGTTTTTTGATCTTTTCTATAATTTCTCAATGTTTCTTTCTTCTCAACCCCTCTCAAGCTTGAGAAGCTTAATTGGAATGGCTTTTTAATGCTATTGAAGTTAATTGATGAATGGAAGTAAGGACATACATAAATTCCTATTTATGCTTAATTTTAATGGTTTTATGATTTTTGTCTTCTCTAAAATGAAAATGATGTTATGCCTCATTGAAAAAAGGCATTCCCCTCTCTTCTTTAGTAAATCCAACCATTCTTTATCCTAGATGAATGATTAATGGATAAAATCAAGTTTTTCATAATGTTTCTCTTAAATAAGTAGAAATTGCTTACATTAGAATGAATTAAATACTCTTGGTGAAATTCTAGTTGATTTTAGAAAGTTAAAAATTGAAAAATGGTCAGCCATACAAAGGAGGTTATGGTAAAATTTTCTAAAATTGTGTAAAAATAAGTTTTACTTTTTTTACTCTAAAAGTGTAATTCCTACTAAATTGGATTTATGCATGGATAGATGCATAAAGAATTTAAATTAATCCAAAAAGTGTTATTTTCATCAATTCTTATTTTATGCATAGAAATATGCATAAAGAATTTTATTTTTAATTCAAAAGAGTGATTTTTATCATAAATGATTTTATGCATAAATTAGATGCATAAAAGAAATTCTTTTATATTAAAAGAGTGATTTTCATCATAAATGATTTGTATGCATAAAAGATATTTTTTATATTAAAAGTGTGATTTTTATCATAAATGGATTTCATGCATAAATTAGATGCATAAAAGAAATTCTTTTATATTAAAAGAGTGATTTTCATCATAAATGATTTGTATGCATAAAAGATTTTTTTTATATTAAAAGTGAGATTTTTATCATAAATGGATTTTATGCATAAATTAGATGCATAAGAGAAATTCTTTTATTCTAAAACTGTAATTCCTAATAAATTGGATTTATGTATGGAAAGATGCATAAAGAATTTATTTTTAATCCAAAAGTGTTATTCTCATCAATTTTGATTTTATGCATAGAAAGATGCATAAAGAAATCTATTTTTAGTTCAAAAGAGTTATTTTCATCAATTTTGATTTTATGCATAAGAAGAAGCATAAAAGATTGAATTTTAATTCAAAAGTGTCATTCTCATTTAAAATGAATTTATGCATAGGAAGATGCATAAAAGATTGATTTTTATTTCGAAAGTGTTATTCTCCTTAAAATGGAATTTATGCATAAGTAGATGCGTAAAGAAATCTTATATCAAAAATAAGAATTGTAAGATTCCTCCCCAGCCTCTCAAAATGTCTAGTATCTTCCCCTGTAATCAATTCCCTCTTCAGAAATATAAAGACCTTGTTTCTAACTGTTTTAACTTAGAGAGAGAAAATATTCTAGAGAGAGAATATTCAGATTTTTAATATTTTTGGATAGAAAATTATCTCATCTTATTAAAATAAGTTCCCCTGAAACAGAAATTCAAAAAGAATTTTCCAATGTGCAATTGGAATTAATTGGAAATAGGTATAAAGAACCTTAGCTTAAGGGTCTAGATTTTCAGAAATTTTTGGATTATGGTCCAATTAAGGTTCCTATGGGCCAATAGCATCAATCCATGTGTAGGGAGGAGATAAATCCAAATTGTAAAAGAAGATACCCAAAAATGAGTAAATGCTCACATAAGATGAAGAGTTGAAAATGTACAAGGTTTATTAGTAAAAAACTATGAGCAATATTAAAAATATGAGATATTTTGGGTATCCAAAAATGAGTAAATGCTCACATAAGATGAAGAGTTGAAAATGTACAAGGTTTATTAGTAAAAAACTATGAGCAATATTAAAAATATGAGATATTTTGGGTATAACATTTTGACACATATGTAAGGAAGGGGAGTTCTTTAAAGGAGGTGCATATTTCACATGCTTGAATGAGTTTTAAACTCATAAAAATTGAGATATTTCATCTCTCCTCTCTCCTCATTCAAGTCTAGTTCCAAAAAGTTAGCTTAACTGACCTAAAAATGGTCAAAAAGTGACCAAACTGACTTGGAAAATTTTAGAATCAGTTTGTTTGGTTAGGAGCTCAAATTTTCCTATAAATAGAAGCCTTCACTTGTTGAAAAAAATATAGTGTCTTATGCTTTGTTACTCTACTCCACCTAAGCCAAGAACTGTGAATTCTTTAATAATTCACTAGTTTTTGACACTTCTCTCTTTCTTCAATCCCCATTGGTGGCTCCATCAACATACTAAACCAATTGATTGGTTGGGGGCCTCTACCGTGAACAAAGAATCAAGCAAATTGTAAGGTAAGTATGGTGAGTTTTGATATTTTCTATAATTTCTCAATGTTTCTCTCTTCTCAACCCCTCTCAAGCTTGAGAAGCTTAATTGGTATGGTTTTTGAAATGCTATTGAAGTTAATTAATTAATGATAGTAAAGAATTACATAGTAATCATGGGAAAATTAAATTTTTATATTATGCATAAAAGATAAATATATTATTATAAAAGTGTTACTTTTAACATAATTGAATTTTATGCATAGAGGTATGCATAAAAGATGAATATTTTATTATAAAAGAGTTACTTTTAGCATAATTGATTTTCATGCATAGAGGTATGCATAGGAGATGAATATTTTATTATAAAAGAGTTACTTTTAGCATAATTGAAATTCATGCATAGAGGTATGCATAAGAGATGAATATTTTATTATAAAAGAGTTACTTTTAGCATAATTGAAATTCGTGCATAGAGGTATGCATAAGAGATGAATATTTTATTATAAAAGAGTTACTTTTAGCATAATTGAAATTCGTGCATAGAGGTATGCATAAGAGATGAATATTTTATTATAAAAGAGTTACTTTAAGCATAATTGAAATTCGTGCATAGAGGTATGCATAAGAGATGAATATTTTATTATAAAAGAGTTACTTTTAGCATAATTGAAATTCATGCATAGAGGTATGCATAAGAGATGAGTTAGGATGTGATAAGATGAGTTAAGAAGTGATAGGATGTGTATGGGATGAGGTAAGAAGTGTATGTGATGGGATAAGATGTATATGGGTTGTGATAGGGTGAGAATATGGATGTAAATGTGGATGTGTATGTATGGATGTGTATGTATGGATGTATGCATGTAGATGTGAGTGTGAATGTGGATGTATGGATGTAAATGAGGATGTCGATGTAGATGCATGGATGGGATGTGGATGTATGCATGTAGATGTGAATGTAAGCATATAGATGTGGATGTATGGATGTGAATGAGCATGTAGATGTGGATGTATGGATGAGGATGCATGAATGTGCATGTAGATGTGGATGTGAAAATAGATGCATGGATGTAGATGTGGATGTATGGATGTGGATGTGGATATATGTATGGATGTGAATATATGATATGTGATGTGAAGGAATCTAAAGTGATGAGATGAAAAATGATGTGATGGGATGAGTACACATATAACTGGAATGTGGAATAAGCAATGTGGATTGATGAGGGATAATGTGGAAAAATGAGAGTTAATATAGAAACTGTATTTTGTGACTGTTTGTAAATGATGTTTGTAAATGACTGTTTTATGTCAAGAATGCTGGGAAAGCATTTTGACCATCTTGTGATTAAGGTCGTGGAGACCTAACTGATAAAGTTGCAACTGCTGAGACGGAGAGTCAATGGAGGACATCTCGCGTAGCAAGGTCGGCCGAGGTCTTGACCACCCTCGGTGCAATTAAAATGGTGAGCTTCCGCCGGTACGGTGGATGAGGGGCCAAGGAAGCGGCCTATGAGTGAAGCGCTAGGTCACCTGCGAAGGATCCTAGAGGGTGCTGACCATACGGTGCTCGGCTCTGGGTCGCCCAGGATACCCACACGTGCGTCGAGGAAGATATTGGAACAAGGAGTAAGAGTTGTTTTCTGAAACCGGGCATGGATCTGGTTGATTGACCTTGTTGGTCTTCAATGGATGAGTCCATGGCTCTTTATATGGATCTGTTGGTTGATCTTGCTGATCTTCAACGAGATTCCATCTTGATAAGTGATTATATTGCCGAGTATTATGGGCTAGGAACTATTGAAACGGCCCCTGATGAGTGGACAGGTGGTGAGCGTTCTAGTTGCCAATGATGCCATAGATACTCTGATGAAGGAATAATGGGAAATTGAATCAACCGGATAATTTGGAAGATGGTGATCAGTGATACTATGGTATAATTAAAGGATTGTTTTAAAACTAGTTGAATCTGTGAAAAGGCAATTTCATATTGGGTGTGTAAGTGGCATGACTAGTTTTATTTTGCATGAACTTCTGGCTAGGGGGCCTTGGAACTCTTTTCCTTGGTACCCGAGACAAAATCTAACCAAATTCTTAATTGGATCCCATCACTACAGTGGTTGGGCGGTTGGCTAACCCATGGGACTGGATGGGGTTAGGCTGGACTGATGGATCCGTAAATCAAGACTCAAATTCTGTAGATAAAGCAAATCCCGGATAGTAATTGTTCTATGGATAGGAATCAACGGCTGTGCCTCTTAATGGGAAAAAAAGCGTTGATTCCAATGATCCAAGTGCAAGTTTCTTCCTTGATCTGACCAAGTATCTTTATAGATGCAGTCGGATCTGTTTGATCAGTAAGGGTTTGACTACGTTAGAGTAAAAGTTTTCATGGTGGAATCACCCGTGCTTTTCGATAAAGGAAGTTTTTTCGGGTTCGGTTTTGGAACAACCGACGGATTAGTCTCTTATCCGGATATCCGTGGGTGAGGCCCCGAATGTGGGACCCCTATCCCGCGCGAGAAGTGCTAATTCCGCTACCAGTATCCTGAATCCGTTGCTCGGTGGGAACAGGGGGATCTTACAGTTGGTATCAGAGCCATTTGGCTAATAAAGATCAACTGAGAAACCAAATATGTCAAAAGTTTATCAAGAAGCACAAAAAGGTTGTAATTGTGTGATATAATTCATATAATTTGATATTCAAACTGAAATTCGTAATTTGGTAATTGGGTCTTCAGATGGAAATACTGCAATTATATAGAATCCCTGACTTGCTTGAGACCTAGACATGATGGTATTTACCTTATAATTCCAAGGGCTGTGACTACCGTATATACCGAGAGTATAACTGTAGCTCTTTACTTATAGTATATACGAGTGAATCTAAGACTTGAAATTATAAGCGTTAATGCTATCCAGATGATGATTTCGAATGTGATTGATATGATGTTTAATTCTGTTTGAGAATTGATGAATTGATTTGGATTCTGATTGAAAATTCTGATTGAAAAATGATGATTTCTGAAATTACTTGAAATATAATAATCTGAACAAAACCACAATGAGGATTAATGGGACGAGTCCCTGTGATGATATTCATATAACTGGAATGATGATAATGAATTCAGCAAATCCCTATGAGAGCTTAACTGAAATTCCCATAGAGGAATGCTCAGAAGGGAATTTTTCAGTCTAATGGACCATTATCGTGTTAAAGAGATGAATGATATGATTGATTGAATTGTTATTTAATGATGAGTTCTATTTAAAGGATGATTATCCCCGTATTCTGTTGGGTTGACCAGAATATAAGGAACCCCAGAATAAATTGGATCTTAAGAAAAAGAGTTGTCCTCTACTTGGCGAGATGAGGACATCTCGCACTTTTCAAGTGGGGTAGAATGTAAGATTCTTCCCCCAGCCTTCGAGGTATACAGGAGTAAGAACCTCTCTTTCTGATCTTATAATTATTCCCTCTCTAAAATAAAAGAAAGATTCTGTTTAAAAAAGGAAGACCCTCTCCCTAGAATACTTCTCAGGAGTCACGCCTGTTTTAAGGATTCAGAGCAATGAGTTCAGAAGTAAAAATGGGTGTTTTGGATACCAAGGTTTTGGTTTTCATTCGAGTACGACCCAAAAGAAGTTCTTTATCTCTTGGGGAGTATAAGAAGTTATCCCCCAGATATTGTGGGCTTATATCTGAATTCAATGAAAGTAGGTGACTTAGCCTACAAGCTTCTTTTACCTCCTCATCTCAAAGTTCTTAATGTATTTCATAGAAATACGTGCCAAACCCAAATCAAGGAAAGACGGTAAAACTTCAGTGGCAAGATACCGTTGGCTTCTAAGTTACGCTAGCTCCTTCCTTTATATAAGTCGTAACTTTTACATGTCGCTCACAGTAATCTTACTTCCATCGATCTCCTTTCTTTCTTAATCTCCTTCATGGCCTGGCAACAAGAACTAGTTTTATCCATAATGATTCCTCACCTTCAAGACACAAGTGAGTCTATGAAGAAGGATTTTATAGAACAGTATGAGCGCTCACTTTTCCCTCACATGGGAACTTCTCTAGCTCAGACCAAATGGCAGACCTATCAAGACATAACTAGGGTAACACCCTGGGGTCAGCAACATTTTTATAATAATGTCCGCTTGGCCATGGTTATTAAAGCTTTGGGTTTGGGTCCCCGATACTACTGCGTCATGAGATCAAGGCATCTTGGGTTTTCTGAGCGGGTTTTCTTACTGGCGTGTTTTCTTCCTCATGAGAAGATATGCCTTTACTCCGTTTTTGGCTTGCCTCTCAGAGGTCCTTTTGTTAGATCACCTCATACCACTGAGATAGGTGCGGCAATAACCAACAGAATTATTCCCATAGATGAGTTACCTTATACTTGTGCAGCTTGTGAGTGCTGCTTTTGTGACCATATGATGGACGGGCTTATGGAAGTGTAAAGAGTTCTTCTATCTTTACTGTATATGTTCCGAGAATGAATAAAGTTTAAAACTTGTTCTTATCTTGAATCTTGCTCTCTTTGAAACTTTTCTTGGTCGTTAATCTTGATTAAAATTTTTCTCTAAGTCTCATATTCGTGCATCTTGCGAAATTACCCCAGTTTGCGAGATGAGGACATCTCGTGTTTTTCAAGTGGGAGAGAATGTAAGATTCCTCCCCAGCCTCTCAAAATGTCTAGTATCTTCCCCTGTAATCAATTCCCTCTTCAGAAATATAAAGACCTTGTTTCTAACTGTTTTAACCTAGAGAGAGAAAATATTCTAGAGAGAGAATATTCAGTTTTTTAATATTTTTGGATAGAAAATTATCTCATCTTATTAAAATAAGTTCCCCTGAAACAGAAATTCAAAAAAAATTTTCCAATGTGCAATTGGAATTAATTGGAAATAGGTATAAAGAACCTTAGCTTAAGGGTCTAGATTTTCAGAAATTTTTGGCTTATGGTCCAATTAAGGTTCCTATGGGCCAATAGCATCAATCCATGTGTAGGGAGGAGATAAATCCAAATTGTAAAAGAAGATACCCAAAAATGAGCAAATGCTCACATAAGATGAAGAGTTGAAAATGTACAAGGTTTATTAGTAAAAAACTATGAGCAATATTAAAAATATGAGATATTTTGGGTACCCAAAAATGAGTAAATGCTCACATAAGATGAAGAGTTGAAAATGTACAAGGTTTATTAGTAAAAAACTATGAGCAATATTAAAAATATGAGATATTTTGGGTATCCAAAAATGAGTAAATGCTCACATAAGATGAAGAGTTGAAAATGTACAAGGTTTATTAGTAAAAAACTATGAGCAATATTAAAAATATGAGATATTTTGGGTATAATGATTCCATTTTGACACATATGTAAGGAAGGGGAGTTCTTTAAAGGAGGTGCATATTTCACATGCTGGAATGAGTTTTAAACTCATAAAAATTGAGATATTTCATCTCTCCTCTCTCCTCATTCAAGTCTAGTTCCAAAAAGTTAGCTTAACTGACCTAAAAATGGTCAAAAAGTGACCAAACTGACTTGGAAAATTCTAGAATCAGTTTGTTTGGTTAGGAGCTCAATTTTTCCTATAAATAGAAGCCTTCACTTGTTGAAAAAAATATAGTGTCTTATGCTTTGCTACTCTACTCCACCTAAGCCAAGAACTGTGAATTCTTTAATAATTCACTAGTTTTTGACACTTCTCTCTTTCTTCAATCCCCATTGGTGGCTCCATCAACATACTAAACCAATTGATTGGTTGGGGGCCTCTACCATGAACAAAGAATCAAGAAAATTGTAAGGTAAGTATGGTGAATTTTGATCAATGTTTCTCTCTTCTCAACCCCTCTCAAGCTTGAGAAGCTTAATTGGTATGGTTTTTGAAATGCTATTGAAGTTAATTAATTAATGATAGTAAAGAATTACATAGTAATCATGAAAAAATGAAATTTTTATATTATGCATAAAAGATAAATATATTATTATAAAAGTGTTACTTTTAACATAATTGAATTTTATACATAGAGGAATGCATAAAAGATGAATATTTTATTATAAAAGAGTTACTTTTAGCATAATTGATTTTCATGCATAGAGGTATGCATAGGAGATGAATATTTTATTATAAAAGAGTTACTTTTAGCATAATTGAAATTCATGCATAGAGGTATGCATAAGAGATGAATATTTTATTATAAAAGAGTTACTTTTAGCATAATTGAAATTCATGCATAGAGGTATGCATAAGAGATGAATATTTTATTATAAAAGAGTTACTTTTAGCATAATTGAAATTCATGCATAGAGGTATGCATAAGAGATGAATATTTTATTATAAAAGAGTTACTTTTAGCATAATTGAATTTCATGCATAGAGGTATGCATAAGAGATGAGTTAGGATGTGATAAGATGAGTTAAGAAGTGATAGGATGTGTATGGGATGAGGTAAGAAGTGTATGTGATGGGATAAGATGTATATGGGTTGTGATAGGGTGAGAATATGGATGTAAATGTGGATGTGTATGTATGGATGTATGCATGTAGATGTGAGTGTGAATGTGGATGTATGGATGTAAATGAGGATGTCGATGTAGATGCATGGATGGGATGTGGATGTATGCATGTAGATGTGAATGTAAGCATATAGATGTGGATGTATGGATGTGAATGAGCATGTAGATGTGGATGTATGGATGAGGATGCATGAATGTGCATGTAGATGTGGATGTGAAAATAGATGCATGGATGTAGATGTGGATGTATGGATGTGGATGTATGGATGTGGATGTGGATATATGTATGGATGTGAATATATGATATGTGATGTGAAGGAATCTGAAGTGATGAGTTGAAAAATGATGTGATGGGATGAGTACACATATAACTGGAATGTGGAATAAGCCATGTGGATTGATGAGGGATAATGTGGAAAAATGAGAGTTAATATAGAAACTGTATTTTGTGACTGTTTGGAAATGCTGTTTGTAAATGACTATTTTATGTCAAGAATGCTGGGAAAGCATTTTGACCATCTTGTGATTAAGGTCGTGGAGACCTAATTTATAAAGTTGCAACTGCTGACGGAGAGTCAATGGAGGACGTCTCGCGTAGCAAGGTCGGCCGACGTCTTGACCAGCCTCGGTGCGATTAAAATGGTGAGCTTCCAGTACGGTGGATGAGGGGCCAAGGAAGCGGCCTATGAGTCAAGCGCTAGGTCACCTGCGAAGGATCCTAGAGGGTGCTGACCTCGGGCTCTGGTTCGCCCAGGATACCCACACGTGCATCGAGGAAGATATTGGAACAAGAGTAAGAGTGGTTTTCTGAAACCGGGCATGGATCTGGTTGATTGACCTTGCTGGTCTTCAATGGATGAGTCCATGGCTCTTTATATGGATCTGTTGGTTGATCTTGCTGATCTTCAACGAGAGTCCATCTTGATAAGTGATTATATTGCCGAGTATTATGGGCTAGGAACTATTGAAACGGCCCCTGAGTGGACAGGTGGTGAGCGTTCTAGTTGCCAATGATGCCATAGATACTCTGATGAAGGAATGATGGGAAATTGAATCAACCGGATAATAGACAATTTCATATTGGGTGTGTAAGTGGCGTGACTAGTTTTATTTTGCATGAACTTCTGGCTAGGGGGCCTTGGAACTCTTTTCCTTGGTACCCGGGACAAAACCTAACCAAATTCTTAATTGGATCCCATCACTACAGTGGTTGGGCGGTTGGCTAACCCATGGGATGGGGTTAGTAGGCTGGACTGATGGATCCGTAAATCGAGACTCAAATTCTGTAGATAAAGCAAATCCCGGATAGTAATTGTTCTATGGATAGGAATCAACGGCTAGGCCTCTTAATGGGGAAAAAAGCGTTGATTCCAATGATCCAAGTGCAAGTTTCTTCCTTGATCTGACCAAGTATCTTTATAGATGCAGTCGGATCTGTTTGATCAGTAAGGGTTTGACTACGTTAGAGTAAAAGTTTTCATGGTGGAATCACCCGTGCTTTCTGGTAAAGGAAGTTTTTTCGGGTTCGGTTTTGGAACAACCGACGGATTAGTCTCTTATCCGGATATCCGTGGGTGAGGCCCCGAATGTGGGACCCCTGTCCCGCGCGAGAAGTGCTAATTCCGCTGCCAGTATCCTGAATTCGTTGCTCGGTGGGAACAGGGGGATCTTACCGTTGGTATTAGAGCCATTTGGCTAATAAAGATCAACTGAGAAACCAAATATGTCAAAAGTTTATCAAGAAGCACAAAAAGGTTGTAATTGTGTGATATAATTCATACAATTTGATATTCAAACTAAAATTCGTAATTTGGTAATTGGGTCTTCAGATGGAAATACCCCAATTATATAGAATCCCTTACTTGCTTGAGACCTAGACATGATGGTATTTACCTTAGAATTCCAAGGGCCGTGACTACCGTATATACCGAGAGTATAACTGCAGCTCTTTACTGACAGTATATACGAGTAAATCTAAGACTTGAAATTATAAGCGTTAATGCTATCCAGATGATGATTTCGAATGTGATTGATATGATTTTTAATTTTGTTTGAGAATTGATGAATTGATTTGGATTCTGATTGAAAATTCTGATTGAAAAATGATGATTTCTGAAATTAGTTGAAATATAATAATCTGAACAAAACCACAATGAGGATTAATGGGACGAGTCCCTGTGATGATATTCATATAACTGGAATGATGATAATGAATTCAGCAAATCCCTATGAGAGCTTAACTGAAATTCCCGTAGAGGAATGCTCAGAAGGGAATTTTTCAGTCTAATGGACCATTATCGTGTTAAAGAGATGAATGATATGATTGATTGAAATGTTATTTAATGATGAGTTCTATTTAAAGGATGATTATCCCCGTATTCTGTTGGGTTGACCAGAATATAAGGAACCCCAGAATAAATTGGATCTTAAGAAAAAGAGTTGTCCTCTACTTGGCGAGATGAGGATATCTCGTACTTTTCAAGTGGGGTAGAATGTAAGATTCTTCCCCTAGCCTTCGAGGTATACAGGAGTAAGAACCTCTCTTTCTGATCTTATAATTATTCCCTCTCTAAAATAAAAGAAAGATTCTGTTTAAAAAAGGAAGACCCTCTCCCTAGAATACTTCTCAGGAGTCACGCCTGTTTTAAGGATTCAGAGCAATGAGTTTAGAAGTAAAAATCGGTGTTTTGGATACCAAGGTTTTGGTTTTCATTCGAGTACGACCCAAAAGAAGTTCTTTATCTCTTGGGGAGTATAAGAAGTTATCCCCCAGATATTGTGGGCCTTATATCTGAATTCAATGAAAGTAGGTGACTTAGCCTACAAGCTTCTTTTACCTCCTCATCTCAAAGTTCTTAATGTATTTCATAGAAATATGTGCCAAACCCAAATCAAGGAAAGACGGTAAAACTTCAGTGGCAAGATACCGTTGGCTTCGAAGTTACGCTAGCTCCTTCCTTTATATAAGTCGTAGCTTTTACCTGTCGCTCACAGTAATCTTACTTCCATCGATCTCCTTTCTTTCTTAATCTCCTTCATGGCCTGGCAACAAGAACTAGTTTTATCCATAATGATTCCTCACCTTCAAGACGCAAGTGAGTCTGTGAAGAAGGATTTTATAGAACAGTATGAGCGCTCACTTTTCCCTCACTTGGGAACTTCTGTAGCTTAGACCAAATGGCGGACCTATCAAGACATAACTAGGGTAACACCCTGGGGTCAGCAACATTTTCGTAATAATGTCCGCTTGGCCATGGTTATTGAAGCTTTGGGTTTGGGTCCCCAATACTACTGCATCATGAGATCAAGGCATCTTGGGTTTTCTGAGCGGGTTTTCTTACTGGCGTGTTTTCTTCCTCATGAGAAGATATGCCTTTACTCCGTTTTTGGCTTGCCTCTCAGAGGTCCTTTTGTTAGATCACCTCATACCACTAAGATAGGTGCGGCAATAACCAACAGAATTATTCCCATAGATGAGTTACCTTATACTTGTGCAGCTTGTGAGTGCGGCTTTTGTGACCATATGATGGACGGGCTTATGGAAGTGTAAAGAGTTCTTCTATCTTTACTGTATATGTTCCGAGAATAAAGAATAGTCATTCCTATGGCTAATTCTTTAGCAAAAGAATGCTTCTCATTGATAAATTTTTATTTTAAAACCAACCTCTAATCTAAAAATTTCTAAAAATCTGGACCCTGAGGCTAAGGTCCTTTATACCTATTTTCAACTAATTCCAATTGCTCATTGGAAAGTTCTTTTTGAATTTCTTTTTCAAGGGAAACCACTTTAGACACTAGGAGGATTTTTATATCCAAAAATATCTCAATTTTGAATTACCTCCCTCTAGACATTTTCTCTCTCCAGGCCAAAATAGGGTAAAACAGGATCTTTCTTTTATTTCAGAGAGGGGAATAATTATAAGATCAGAAGGGGAGGTTCTTACACCTGAACACCTCAAAAGCTGGAGGGAGGAATCTTACATAAAGACTTATGATCCTCATGGAAAAGGGGACATATACATTTTTGGTGGTATGACGTAAATGCAAGTTCTTTGCTTCTCTGGCACCCTTTTATTTGCTCCTCCAAAGTAAATAGTACAAACGGCAACCCAATTTTCATTGGCCTCATCTACCATAAATCCCTAGAATTCTGGTTTCTCATAACCATTCTCTTGCACCACATGATTCAGCACCTTCCAAAATTGTATTTGTTCATACTATCCTCAACTTTAAACTCACATGTAGCTATAGTTAAAAGCTCATGGACATAAGGGTCATACACATGAGTAGACATAGTTGGCCAACCAGGGACTCTGTGGGGATGTGGTCAAAATACACCCACATATCTTGTACATTTCCCCTTGTCTTATCCTATTAACCAAGTCAAGGCCACTTCCAGGACCTTTAGTTGAAATTTTCAATACATGTGGTTGATGTCACTCACTCAATTGCCTCAAGAAAATCACACTATGGAGGATAAATGGAAATCTGTATCTATTTTTTAAAACTAGAACTACTTCAAGACCCTTTGATGTAACGTTTTTGACTCTTTTAGCATACTCCAAACATCTTTCTTTCCTCCTTTTATTCAATAATGGAGTGACATAATCAAGCAACTCTATAAATTCATCTTAACCAATCTCTAAATTTCCAGGTTTCGTATCCCCCCCATCAACATGTCTAAAATGACATCTTGAGCCACATATGTCTCCAATTGTTTTACCGTTGTAAAGGGATTCGTTGCAACATGAGACAACACCTTCTCCTCAATATTTTTTTCAATACTCCTGCATAGCCCCTCCTCCTCCTGAGGATGATTATGATTACCAAGATGTATAGCATATCTTGTAATGTTGCCATGTTCTCTTGGAAGATGGTAATAAATTACTACTAGGCACATGGAGATGCACGCAAGGCATTTGAGCACAATGTCTACACAAAATGTTTCCAAACTCTAGACCAATCAATCCAATAAGACAACTCCATTTCAGTATTCCTTTCCATTGTGTTTCATTCTGATAATGTAACCTAGAGTAGTAAGGGCAATCGATATTCATGCATCACAAATGGCGAGAGCATCTACTCAAACATACAACACCATCAAATGCATGTGTCATACTCTACCCAAGAGTGGCTATCTTTCTTTTGTTCCATACCAGACATTACAGACTTTGTTGCACAATGAGGTAGCTCATATGCTATGTACCCATCATAAGAGGTTGGAAGCTACACCACCTTCTCAAGATTTTTACACTATGCAAAGCCACCAATGGTTGATTTCAATAGTTGGATTTCTTCTACTCTATTCCCTTTAAAAGTAATTCAAAATTGTGTGTTTTTGTTGCAACAACAACAACAATAATGACTTTTAAAGTCAAGAAGCAACCTTCCCCGCGTAGTCTCAAAGGTAGGATAAATGTAGCTATTCAAGCTTTACATTGCACATGATAGGTTGAGTGCATAGAAGAAAGGATTTCTATAGATTCATTCCCTCAACTTGTAGATGTTTATTTTGTTTTTATGCCTAGAATATAATATTCTCTATTTTAATTATTGTGTGTACATACTTTGTCATGTTTGTTGGAATCTTGAGATTTTTATATTACATTATTAGTCAAGGATGGGCAGGTTCTTGAGTGATCGACCAAAGTGAATGTTGGAGTAGATTTTTCACAACAGGTTGTTGCACATCATGGCGTTACATTGGCTTTAACGCCCCCTAATCAAGACCAAATTAAAAGTCTTAATAATGTGAAGAAGTAAGCCATAAAGAAGCGAAGTGTAGTGATCCAAAACCTGCTTCAATAGAACCTCCCAATAAGCACAAAAAAAATGTTTTTGACAAGTTCTAGTGTCCCCACGCCAAAATGTCACAAGCAATTGTAGTGTTGCTACCGTCTTACATTATATGTTTATAAATTTGAGATCAATTTCCATCTTGATCAGATTCTAAATTCTTTTTAAATCATTGTTCCAACAAACATCATATTTATGAAGTTGAAGAATTATACAAAAACTAACTCGTATGTATATGAAAACTCACTCGTCTGTATATTCAAGAAAATGATTTACAATAAAGTTAAATTTCAATGATCTTCAGAGGGGGTTGTGGCAGATTGGGAGTTGGGAGATCGGGTGGGATCTTCTAATAGGAGATTGCTAGGAGGGCACTTCAGATGTAGGAGATTGGGAGGGCGCTTCGGATTTTTGTGATCTATGCGAATTCATTCGTGGTGGTCAGGGGATTTTTCAACAAAGAGACCAATGATGGCCACCTATATCTCCTTCTAGAGAGTAATCTAGAGGTTGTGCTTGTACTTGCATCTAGCTTGGTTTCTCAAGTTCAAAATAGATCTTATAGACTCTAGGAATAAGTTGTATTCTATGTCAGTTGATGTGTGCAAGGCACTGTATAATAGCATGCCTTTGGAAATGTGATGCATGTGCATGTGTTGAATGAGATGTGGTGTTAAGAGGGTAGCTACAATATGCGCCATTTGTAGAATCTTTTGATTTCATAGCAGATACTAAACGGGGTTATTGGGGTATGGTGTCAATCTTACAGCCTACCATACCCCAAAAACCCTGCTTAGTATCAACCAATGAAATCAGAAGCTTCTACAAATGCAAGCAGCCTAAAATGAAAATGGCACATAATATCGAACTTGATTGGCGTATGTTTCCAATCTTGTATGTTACAAGATTCAAGTCAAGGGTG
Organism: Cibotium barometz; assembly: GCF_041138505.1. NCBI lineage: Eukaryota > Viridiplantae > Streptophyta > Polypodiopsida > Cyatheales > Cibotiaceae > Cibotium > Cibotium barometz. Next base: position 3,576,612 of record NC_141051.1, on the reverse strand, counting down.
TTCATGGTATTCCAAGCCCTTGGAATAATGTACAACTTAGTAATGTACATTTTGACTTGAAGCTTGTAATGGCACAAGATTGGCAACATACCCCAATAATCTTGTATGTTACAAGCTTCAAGTCAAGGTGTTCATGGTATTCCAAGACCTTGGAATAATGTGCAACTTAGTAATGTACATTTTGACTTGAAGCTCGTAATGGCACAAGATTGGCAACATACCCCAACAATCCAATTGGGCATGTGCCATTTCAGCTTGGACTTAGACCCATGCTAAAAATGTCCCATGCCTAACTGGCCTTTGGGGGCATGGGACATTTTGAATGTTGGTTGCTTGGTATCCAAAATATTTGTGCAGATGACACATATTATAGGTCCCCTCTTAACACCTCATCTCATTAAACATGGAAACCTTGTGCACCTTTTCATGTGATGAATAACTTGATATCTAGCTCACATTGTACAAAACATGTGTTTTACCAACTGTACTGAGCGCTTAGTTCACTTGTACATAGTGTTCTTGGATTAATATAAAATTAGCACTTTGTTTCTTACAAAAAATCATAATTTACTTTAAGTTTAGAAAATTAAGTACATTTCAAGACTGCTTTAAAAGATCAAAAAATCAATCTCCTGTATTCCATTAATATATAGTACTTTAAAATATTCGCAAAATCTGTAAGATCCCTGTCCCCACCGCGTAACGGATTCGGGGTGCTAGCAGCGGAAGTAGCACATCTTGTGTGGGGCAGAGTCTCACACTCGTGGCCTCACCTACGGATATCCGGACAGGTGACTAATTCCTCGATTCTTCCAAACCGAACTTGGAAAAACTTCTCTTGCCCGGAAAGCACGGGCGATTCCACCAGGATAGCTTTTCCCTAACGTAGTCAAAAGCCTTACTTAACTGAACTAATTTGACCGAACTCGTAAGTTCCATAGTCAAATTCAAGGGATAGATTGCACTTGGATCATAGAGACCAACGCTTTTTTCCTCATCGAGAGGTACAGCCGTTGATCCTTTTTCCATAGAACAATTTTTGTCTGGGATTTACTTCATCTATCGAACTAAACAAAAATTGAGTCTCGATTTACGGATCCATCAGTCCAGCCTAACCCCATCCAGTCCCATGGGTTAGCCAACCGCCCACCAACCACTGTAGTGATGGGATCCAATTAGGAATTTGGTTAGGTTTTGTCCCGGGTACCAAGAAAAAGAGTTCCCAAGCTCCCCAGCCAAAAGTTCATGCAAACATAAAACTAGTCACACCACTTACGCACCCAATATGAAATCGCCTTTTTCTCAGCATCAGCTAACTTTAAAACAATCCTTTAATGAAACCATTATGCCATTGATCACTATCCTCAAAATCTCTGGTTGAATCCATATTTCTAAACATTCATTCATCGATGTACTTATGGCATCATTGGTAACCAGAACGCTCACCACTTGTTCACTCAGGGGCCTTTTCGATAGTTCCTAGCTCATAGTAACCGGCAATATATTCACATAACAAAATGGAATCTCCTTGGAAGATCAGTAAGATCAACCAACAGATCCATATAAAAGAGCCATGGACTCATCCGTTGAGGACCAGCAAGGTCAATCGACCAGATCCATGCCCGGTTTCAGAAAACAACTCTTACTCTTTATTCCAATATCTTCCACGACGCACGTGTGGATATCTTCGACGACCCAGAGCCCGAGCACCGTATGGTCAGCACCCTCTAGGATCCTTCGCAGGTCACCTAGCGCTTCACTCATAGGCCGCTTCCTTGGTCCCTCATCCACCATACCGGAAGCTCACAATTTAAATCGAACCGAGGCTGGTCAAGACCTCGCGACCGACCTTGCTACGCGAGACGTCCTCCATTGACTCTCCGTCAGCTGTTGCAACTTTATCCGGTAGGTCTCTACAACCACATACTCAAGACAGCCAAAATGCTTCCCCAGCATCTTTGACATAAAACAGTTATTTGCAAACAATTTACAATTACAGTTTCTATATTGAACTCTCGTCATTCCACATTATTCCATATCAATCCATATTACTTAATCCAATTCCAAATCCTATGTGTATCCATTCTTGACCAGATACATCATTTTCCATCCCATCACATCGGATTCATTCACTTCACATAACATCCATTCCTATCTTTCTTAATTTACATTACGTCTTATCACATCCATTTCTTATTATATCTCATTCGTTCAGATCTTATATTATTCACTCACATTTTGATGATTCACATGACATCTCATCTCATCCATTCGCTCATATCGACTTCATATCCATTCACATTCATATTTGCATTCATTATTCCACACATACATCCACATTCGTACATCCACATTCACATCTACATTTATACATCCACATCCACATCTTCATTCATATTTCCACATTCACATTCACATCCATACATCCATATCCACATTCCACATCCTCATTCACATTCATATACATCCACATCCACATTCCATATCTACATCCTTATCTCCATTCACACATCCACATTCATATTCACATACATCCACATCCACATTCCATATCTACATCCATATCCCCATTCCATATCTACATCCATATCCCCATTCACACATCCACATTCACATTCACGTACATCCACATTCACATTCACATTCACATCCAGACATCCATATCCACATTCCACATCCTTATTCACATTTACATACATCCACATCCACATTCCACATCCTTATTCACATTTACATACATCCACATCCACCTTCCATATCTACATCCATATCCACATTCACACATCCACATTCATATTCACATACATCCACATTCACATTCACATTCTCATCCATACATCCATATCCACATTCCACATCTACATCATTTCTTTCACATACATATAACTACATCTATTCCTCGTTCATTTTCATCTAAATGATTTGTTTCACATCCTCATATCTATTTATAGAATACAAGAGAATTCTTATTTTTAATATAAGATTTCTTTACGCATTTATTTATGCATAAATTGCATTTTAAGGAGACTAACACTTTCGAAATAAAAATCAATCTTTTATGCATCTTCCTATGCATAAATTCATTTTAAATGAGAATGACACTTTTGAATAGAAAATCAAATCTTTAATGCATCTTCCTATGCATAAAATCAAAATTACGAAAACAACTCTTTTGAACTAAAAATAGATTTCTTTATGCATCTTTCCATGCATAAATCCAATTTAGTAGGAATTACACTTTTAAGATAAAAGAATTTTTCTTATGCATAAAATCATTTATGAGATGAAAATCTCTCTTTTGATATAAAAAATATCTTTTATGCATACGATTATGCATACAATCATTTATGATGAAAATCACTCTTTTAATATAAAAGAATTTCTTTTATGCATCTAATTTATGCATAAAATCATTTATGATGAAAGTAACACTTTTATAATAAAAAAATAATCTTTTATGCATACTTCTATGCATGAAAATCAAATATGATAAAAATAACACTTTTACAATAAAATAATAATCTTTTATGCATACCTCTATGCATGAAAATCAAATATGATAAAAGTAACACTTTTACAATAAAATAATAATCTTTTATGCATACCTCTATGCATGAAAATCAAATATGATAAAAGTAACACTTTTACAATAAAATAATAATCTTTTATGCATACCTCTATGCATGAAAATCAAATATGATAAAAGTAACACTTTTACAATAAAATAATAATCTTTTATGCATGCCTCTATGCATGAAAATCAAATATGATAAAAATAACACTTTTACAATAAAATAATAATCTTTTATGCATACCTCTATGCATGAAAATCAAATATGATAAAAGTAACACTTTTACAATAAAATAATAATCTTTTATGCATACCTCTATGCATGAAAATCAAATATGAAAAAAATAACACTTTTACAATAAAATAATAATCTTTTATACATACCTCTATGCATGAAAATCAAATATGATAAAGTAACACTTTTACAATAAAATAATAATCTTTTATGCATACCTCTATGCATGAAAATCAAATATGATAAAAGTAACAGTTTTACAATAAAATAATATCTTTTATGCATACCTCTATGCATGAAAATCAATTATGATAAAAGTAACACTTTTACAATAAAATATTAATCTTTTATGCCTAAAAATTCATTTTGATAAAAGTAACACTTTCATAATAAAAGAAAATATTCCTTTATGCATAAAAATCTATTTTGATGAAAGTAACACTTTCATAATAAAAGAAAGTTATTCCTTTATGCATAAAAATCTATTTTGATGAAAGTAACACTTGGCGGATAGAACCCTGATTACTCTGGAAGGGGCTGGAGTCTGGAATCTTGACCCCTGATTTCCCTACCCTGAAAATCTTGATCCAAAAGGAGTTGGGCAATCCATACTGCGATGTCATTTCACTCTCTTGTTCAAGGGTGGAACTTCTGAAGTTGAAATCCAGGGAATTGAATTTCGGGAGAAGGACATTTCTTCCATTCTGGAACTTCCCATATCCTGGGTTTGACCCTGATATCTCTTAGGCAGAGGAAGGTTGGAATCACCTTCTAGGAATAAAAACCTTTTGAAAGGTGATGGTGCTGGCTTTGGCGAGACTTTGACATCAAAGGCTTTAGCGAAATCCTTCGCCATCCGAACTGCTTCGGCCATGGAAATAGGTTTGGCATTCTTGACTAAAGTATCTAATGGCTCGTTCATTCCCCGAATGAACCTGGCCATCAACTGCTCTTCATCCAATTGAGGGGATTATTTAAGGAGAAGTGCAAAAGCCTGATGGTACTCTTCAATTTTTTGGGTTTCCTGCTTTAGTTCCAAGAACTCATTCATTTTAGTTTCAAGAAAGCCTGGGGGACAAGACCTCTTTCTGAGGTAAGCCTTTAGATGGGCCGAGGTTTGGGTATTTCGGTCGAGACGATTTGTCTCGCAATGGTTTCTCCATGCCACTCTAGCTGTCTCCACTATCTTCAGCCTTGCAAGAGCCATTTTGCTCTTCTCATTGTACCCGGTGACATCGAAGTATTCTTCCATTGATTCGATCCACTTCTCCACAGTCTCGCCTAAGTTTTCCCCTTCACCTTTGAAAGGTCTAGGCTGCGAACTATGAAGAGTTTTATGAACATCCAGGTCGAGCTCTTCTTCATCGAGTTGGGGGTTAACATTTCTACCACGACGACCTCGATCCATGTTCCTATCAATACGAAAATTCTTGTTAAGTCTCTTTATTTATGATTCAATCCGAATTTTGATTCAACAACTGATTCCGGGGTTCTCTAAATAGGTCGGCTCCCCACATAATCAAGGGATAAAGATACTCATATAGAATGCATTATCAGTTAATAATTCATTCAGAATATCTCATTCATATCTTTAACACAGTAATGGTCCATTAGACTAAATTTTTCCATCTGAACAGTCCTCCATGGGGATTTCAATTTTTCAGATGTTTATCTTCCCTTAACTTGATCCACTGATCAAAAGTTAACAGTAGTAATCTGGCAGCACAATCCACTAATCTGATAGTGATTGGCTAAAGTCATTAACTTCATTCTAGCTACGAACATTATCACAGGGACTCGTCCCATTCATCCTCATTGCGGTTTCGCTCAGCTTATTACATTTCAACCAATTTTCAGGGATCATCATTTTTCAATCAGAATCCAAACCAACTCATTAGTTCTCAACCAAAATTTAAAAATCATATCAACCACATTTGAATTCATCAACTGGATAGCATTAATGCTTATAATTTCAAGTCTTAGATTTACTCGTAAAGAGCTACAGTTATACCCTCGGTATATACGGGTAGCCTCACGGTCCTTGGAATTATAAGGTAAATACTATCATGTCTAGGCCTCAAGCAAGTCAGGGATTCCATACAATTGCGGTACTTCCACCTGAAGACCGAATTACCAAATTACGAATTTCAGTTTGAATATCAAATTGTATGAATTTTTTATCACACAATTACAACCTTTTTGTGCTTCTTGATAAATTTTTGACATATTTGGCTTCTCGGTTGATCCTCATTAGCCAAATAGCTCTAATACCAATTGTAAGATCCCTGTCCCCACCGCGTAATGGATTCGGGGTGCTAGCAGTGGAAGTAGTACATCTTGCGTGGGGTAGAGTCTCACACTCGGGGCCTCACCCACGGATATCCGGACAGGTGACTAATTCCTCGATTCTTCCAAACCGAACTTGGAAAAAATTCTCTTGCCCGGAAAGCACGGGCGACTCCACCAGGATAGCTTTTCCCTAACGTAGTCAAAAGCCTTACTTAACTGAACTGATCTGACCGAACTCGTAAGTTCCATAGTCAGATTCAAGGGACAGATTGCACTTGGATCATAGAGACCAACGCTTTTTTCCTCATCGAGAGGCACAGCCGTTGATCCTTTTTCCATAGAATAATTTTTGTCCGGGATTTACTTCATCTATCGAACTAAACAAAAATTGAGTCTCGATTTATGGATCCATCAGTCCAGCCTAACCCCATCTAGTCCCATGGGTTAGCCAACCACCCAACCACTGTAGTGATGGGATCCAATTAGGAATTTGGTTAGGTTTTGTCCCGGGTACCAAGAAAAAGAGTTCCCAAGCCCCCCAGCCGAAAGTTCATGCAAACATAAAACTAGTCACACCACTTACGCACCCAATATGAAATCGCCTTTTTCTCAGCATCAGCTAACTTTAAAACAATCCTTTAATGAAACCATTATGCCATTGATCACTATCCTCAAAATCTCTGGTTGAATCCATATTTCTAAACATTCATTCATCGATGTACTTATGGCATCATTGGTAACCAGAATGCTCACCACCTGTTCACTCAGGGGCCTTTTCGATAGTTCCTAGCTCATAGTAACCGGCAATATATTCACATAACAAAATGGAATCTCCATGGAAGATCAGCAAGATCAACCAACAGATCCATATAAAAGAGCCATGGACTCATCCGTTGAGGACCAGCAAGGTCAATCAACCAGATCCATGCCCGGTTTCAGAAAACAACTCTTACTCCTTATTCCAATATCTTCCATGATGCACGTGTGGGTATCTTCGGCGACCCAGAGCCCGCCGAGCACCGTATGGTCAGCACCCTCTAGGATCCTTCTTCGCAGGTCACCTAGTGCTTCACTCATAGGCCGCTTTCTTGGTCCCTCATCCACCGTACCGGAAGCTCACCATTTAAATCGAACCGAGGTTGGTCAAGACCTCGGCCCCTTGCTACGCAAGACGTCCTCCATTGACTCTCCGTCAGCTATTGCAACTTTATCAGGTAGGTCTCTACAACCACATACTCAAGACAGTCAAAATGCTTCCCCAGCATCTTTGACATAAAACAGTCATTTGCAAACAATTTACAATTACAGTTTCTATATTGAACTCTCGTCATTCCACATTATTCCATATCAATCCATATTACTTAATCCAATTCCAAATCATATGTGTATCCATTCTTGACCAGATACATCATTTTCCATCCCATCACATCGGATTCATTCACTTCACATAACATCCATTCCTATCTTTCTTAATTTACATTACGTCTTATCACATCCATTTATTATTATATCTCATTCGTTCATATCTTATATTATTCATTCACATTTTCTGATGATTCACATGACATCTCATCTCATCCATTCGCTCATATCGACTTCATATCCATTCACATTCATATTTGCATTCATCATTATTCCACATATACATCCACATTCACATCTACATTTATACATCCACATCCACATCTTCATTCATACTTCCACATTCACATTCACATCCATACATCCATATCCACATTCCACATCCTCATTCACATAAATCCACATCCACATCCCCATTCACACATCACATTCATATTCACATACATCCACATCCACATTCCATATCTACATCCATATCCCTATTCACACATCCACACTCACATTCACATACATTCACATTCACATTCACATACATTCACATTCACATCCAGATATCCATATCCACATTCCACATCCTTATTCACATTTACATACATCCACATCCACATTCCATATCCACATTCACACATCCACATTTATATTCGCATACATCCACATTCACATTCACATTCTCATTCATACATCCATATCCACATTCCACATCTACATCATTTCTTTCACATACATATAACTACATCTATTCCTCGTTCATTTTCATCTAAATGATTTGTTTCACATCCTCATATCTATTTATAGAATACAAGAGAATTCTTATTTTCGATATAAGATTTTTTTACGCATTTATTTATGCATAAATTGCATTTTAAGGAGACTAACACTTTCTAAATAAAAATCAATCTTTTATGCATCTTCCTATGCATAAATCCATTTTAAATGAGAATGACACTTTTGAATAGAAAATCAAATCTTTAATGCATCTTCCTATGCATAAAATCAAAATTGACGAAAATAACTCTTTTGAACTAAAAATAGATTTCTTTATGCCTCTTTCAATGCATAAATCCAATTTAGTAGGAATTACACTTTTAGAATAAAAGAATTTTTCTTATGCATCCTATTTATGCATAAAATCATTTATGATGAAAATCTCTCTTTTAATATAAAAAAATATCTTTTATGCATATGATTATGCATACAATAATTTATGATAAAAATCACACTTTTAATATAAAAGAATTTCTTTTATGCATCTAATTTATGCATAAAATCATTTATGATGAAAGTAACACTTTTATAATAAAAAAATAATCTTTTATGCATACTTCTATGCATGAAAATCAAATATGATAAAAATAACACTTTTATAATAAAATAATAATCTTTTATGCATACCTCTATGCATGAAAATCAAATATGATAAAAGTAACACTTTTACAATAAAATAATAATCTTTTATGCATACCTCTATGCATGAAAATCAAATATGATAAAAGTAACACTTTTACAATAAAATAATAATCTTTTATGCATACCTCTATGCATGAAAATCAAATATGATAAAAGTAATACTTTTATAATAAAATAATAATCTTTTATGCATACCTCTATGCATGAAAATCAAATATGATAAAAGTAACACTTTTACAATAAAATAATAATCTTTTATGCATACCTCTATGCATGAAAATCAAATATGATAAAAGTAACACTTTTATAATAAAATAATAATCTTTTATGCATACCTCTATGCATGAAAATCAAATATGATAAAAATAACACTTTTACAATAAAATAATAATCTTTTATGCATACCTCTATGCATGAAAATCAAATATGATAAAAGTAATACTTTTACAATAAAATAATAATCTTTTATAAATACCTCTATGCATGAAAATCAAATATGATAAAAGTAACACTTTTACAATAAAATAATAATCTTTTATGCCTAAAAATCCATTTTGATGAAAGTAACACTTTCATAATAAAAGAAAATTGTTCCTTTATGCATAAAAATCTATTTTGATGAAAGTAACACTTTCATAATAATAAAAAATTATTCCTTTATGCATAAAAATCTATTTTGATGAAAGTAACACTTTCATAATAAAAGAAAATTATTCCTTTATGCATAAAAATCTATTTTGATGAAAGTAACACTTTCATAATAAAAGAAAATTATTCCTTTATGCATAAAAATCTATTTTGATGAAAGTAACACTTTCATAATAAAAGAAAATTATTCCTTTATACATAAGAATAATAATAATCAATATGCATCTTTTATGCATGAAAGTGATACTTTTAGAGTATAAAATTGATAGGAATTACTCTTTTAGCATAATAAAGGATAATTCTTATTTATAAAAATTTTGCCATAACCTCCTTTGTATGGCTGACCATTTTTTAAATTTTTCTACTTAATTTTATCTTAAAAAATTAACTCTAATTGATTTAAAGTAATCTATACTAATCAAAATTTACTTATAAAAGAGAAAATATTATAACAAGTTCAATTCCAACAATTTTCACTTAACTAGGATAAAGAAGGGTTGATTCAAAGAAGAGAGAGGGAAAAAGCCTTTCAATCAAGGCATAACATCCATTTATCACTTCAAACAATCATAAATATTAGAAAAATATAAAATCAATAAAGAAAAATACAAGAATCTCTACTTACATAATTTCTTAGAGCTTTCTTTTGGCTTGATAGCACCCGGCATGCATTGGGTGGTTCGTAGCACCCGCGGCATGCATTGGGTGGTTATGGTGCATGCCAGTCGCTCTCCCGGTACATGTCGGTAATTTTCAGAATACATTGGAAGCTACCCGAATGCATTCGGTGCTCTCGGTGCATGCCGGTAGCTACTGGCATACTTAGGTAGCACCCGACATGCATTGGGAGCTCTCGGTGCATGCCGACAACTACTGGCATTTTTAGGTAGCACCCGCCGGCATGCATTGGGTGCTCTCAGTGCAAGCCGGTAGCTACTGGCATACTTAGGTAGCACCCATGGGTGCTTCTAGTGCATGTCGGTAGCTCCCTGTGCATGTCGATAGTTATCGGGATGCATTGGAAGCTTACCCATTCTTGTTTGTAACAAGAGTGGCCACCAATCTTTGGAAGAGGGAAATGTCAAAAACTAGTGAATTATTAATAAATTCACAGTTCTTCTTGGCTTAGGAGGAGCAGAGTAACAGTGCATAAAACACTATTAAGTTTCAACAAAGGGGAGGGCTTCTATTTATAGGAAAAAGTGAGCCTCTAACCAAGCCAACTGATTCTAGAATTTTCCAGATCAGTTTGGTCAATTTTTGACCATTTTTGGGTCACTTTTGGTCACTTTTGGATCTAGTTGAAATAGGAGAGAGGAGAGATAAAAATATCTCATTATTTGGGAGTTTAAAACTCATTCAAGCATGTAAAATAGGCGCCCTCTTCATGAGGGAAATTCCCCCATGCAGAGGTGTCAAAAATGCATCATTTCACCTAAATATCTCTCTTTTTTAACTATTAACCTTGTCCTTAGTCAACTCTTCATCTTATGTGAATATTTACTCATTTTTTGGGGGATTTTCCTTTTATTTCTTCATTTATCTCCTCCCTACATTTGGATGAATCTTATTGGTCCATAGGAACCTTAATTTAAAATTTTGAAAAAATCTTTACCCCCCAGGATAATGCCTCTTGAATAGATTATACTTAATTTCTAATGCACCTTTCGAAAATCTTTTTGAGCTTCTATTTCAAGGGAACTTATTTTAATAAGATGAGGTATTTTTCTATCCAAAAATATTTAAAATCTGAATATTATCTCTCTAGAATATTTTCTCTCTCTGGGCCAAAACAAGTAGAAACAAGATCTTTTATATTTCTGAAGAGGGGAATGAATTACAGGGAAAGATACTGGACATCATGAGGGCTGGGGGAGGAATCTTACAAAATCAATCTTCTGTATTCTAATAATATATAGTATACAATTGAGCAAACCCAAAACTAGCATACACAAAGAAGACTCCCGGTGACTAGTCAAGAGTCCAAGAGAGCAGATGACATCGACTTTAATAAGAATCCTCGGGAGGTGAAGGTGGAGCAACTGGTGCAACAAGTGGAATTGGAGGTAGAGATGGAGGTGCACGTGGAGGTCCCGTGACGTTCTCTATTAATTTTACAATACTCTTAGTCGAAAGACAGAAACATCCAGCACAGTGTATGTTGTCAGCAAATGGAAACTACAAAGAAAACTTAAAATTACATGTGCCAACCATGAAGAACATTTGCTTAATAGGCACTATCTACGTAAGCTATTTATCTAGATATAAGAAAAAATTGAATATAAATTTAGTCATAATTTCCTATTGATTTTTACACACCCCGTCATTTGGAAGGTCGAAAATTGTATTCAGCATGATCTTGCAATTTAGGGAAACCCTCCATCCACAAGTGTGGCCACATCTCAGGTTGCAGTGCGACTTTGGTCTTAATACATCTAATGTTGCTAAAATTGTCCTGGGTAGGCACTTGTAATTTTAAGTACACTCTTGTAAACAGAGATCCTTTAGAATACCTGATGGGCATGGAGACGCCGAGGGTTGTGGAATCAAGTAAAGTGCAGAGTGGTCTACATCAAGAGGTTCAGAAGCTACCTAATCAAGTAAGAAGTCTGAATCTTGTTATGTTAGAGATGCTTGGAGTGGATTGGGATCAAATGCAACTCCAGGGTTAGCCTGGTGGTGTAAATACACTGGCACAGTAGTACATGAAGAGGAGGATCATGCTAGTGTCTTGATCAATGGAAGGAAGATAAGTCTTGGTGCTTGTGTGGTAGGGTCTTTAGTTGGTGATGAAATAGATTTGGATCAAATTTTGTTGATGGAGAAGACTCATGCCATGGTATTTAGGGAGTTGTGGAGTTGAATGTTGAGATGCTTTCTGAGAAAGCTGATGCAAATCTAGAGGATGATGGCACTGTGGAGCAAATACCTGAGTGTGTACTACAGGTGATAAGGAATTTAGAAGATGTTGGAGATGATGCTTGTATTCAAGCTGAGCTGGAAGATGCTCCTCTATGTTTTGTTAGTACTTTCCTTGATTCTATTGATATTACCTTTTTTAAAAGTGGATGATGGAGGAATTGCTGCCAATGTTGTTGAGCTAGTGGATGTTGGAAATATGGGTTTGTAGTTAGGTGACTGTGGCGTTGTATCTAAGGGGAGCTGCTGCTTGCATAAGGCAGACTATTTGAAGAAGGGACAAGGTTTCAGTGAAATGGAGAGTGAGCAGGATGATGGTGTTAATGTAGTTGTGATGTTTTACGGGGAAAGAAATGCTATAAGAAATCTTGTAACTCCATGCCGAGATTTTATCATTTTGGTCATGTGAATGTTTTTGGTGGTGGTTTGGATGGGCAGCCTTGTAGTGGCAAGGATGTGTTTAAGGAAGATAATGTTTTTCTTGTAGATACAAATGCATTTGGGAGGTGAGATGAATGCCAGATGGTGGCACATAGACTGGGGAAAGGTTCTGGGTCATATGGCATTAGTTGGATGTTTGTGTGGTTGGAGGAACTAAGAGAAGGGCTAACAAGAGATCTGGTTGGGTTGTGCCATTTAATAGAGGCAAAACATTGAGGTGGTTTCAAGATTGTCTGTAAATCTTTTATCCCAGTGGGTGGATCAATGCAGTTACATGGTTTTGAGCTTTTGGAAAAGAGGGTTATGTTCAAGAGAAAGGATCATTTATTGTTTTTGTGTGGACCTACCATAGAGAGGAGCCTTTGGTCGAGGATGAGGTATTGGTAGGATGGGACCCTATTTGTTTGGTGGCGATAAACACAGAGTTTTGAGCAGAGATAGAGGAAAGGCTATAACTCCATATGTTGTCAAATAGGATGCTCTATGTGCGGGAGGGCAACCATAGAACAATTGCATGGTAATTTGCAAATAAGGGAAAGGTTCTCTCAAACAAAAGAGAAGCATTGCAGAGTTTTGTGTACCGTGATTAACCCAACAAGAGTACCTGAGATTTCCTTGCTATATAGAGTCTACAAAACGAATGAACTTGTCTACACATTGCATATGTCTATCTAGTTGAAAATTGAAAACCAATGCACTTGATTTGTTTTCTTTCATTTCAAGTTTGAACACCCGTGCACTAGTGGCCACTAGCCTAAGAGAGGAGATTATAAACTACACCAACATTTGTGTGGCAAGCTATAGCGACTACATGGATGGTTTGTTGGAGAGGGACATAGGAGGTTGATTCCTCAAATTAGAAAGAAGTATACAAAAGGGTCAAAGCCATGGTATCCTCTTACAAGGAGGTATTTGGTCAAACTAGTTTATAATGTAAGTTTACGTGGTACGAACGTCAATGCACAACAATGTTTTCTCTTGTTTCCATGACAAAAGCAGTGGATTGTTGTGCCAATTTTTGACTTGGACTTTTTATGCTAGGTTCAAATGACTTAATAAGAATCTTGAGCAAGCAAGGCACAATGTTAGAGGAGAAGTTGAAAAGGTTGGAGGAGAAGGAGCTCGGTGAGCTTGCACCTAGGTTTGGTGACCGTATTGGGAAGGTATGTGTTAGCTCTTGTAAACTAGAAGCATGACTATGTGATATGAGAATGTGTCATAATTATGTAGACATGGTTTGTCGATACTCAACATTATTGATCCTAAACTTGGTGTGATGAATGGCAGATGAGAGTTTGGGCTCTGAAATGGGGACACGATACCTTCATAACTTTGGAGAATCTAAATCTGTTGGCCTTGTCTGCTACTTCAATTGAAACAAAGGTGTTTTGGTTGTCTCTCTTAGAGGCTAATAAGGTAACAAAGGTAGCCTACGGGCTTACTCGTGGGGATCATGTATTTAGAAAGTAAGTACCTTAATCATTAAAGTGTGTTTGAAAATCATTGCTTCACTTATACATTTCCAATTTCTCAATGAGTTTTTGCATTTGATGTAGTTGGTGTACAAAGAGAGGGCTTGCTTGATAAAGTGTATCAGAGAGAGCACAACATGTTCTAGGTGATTATTTCAATGTGCTTGGAGGAATTATTATTCCACAAGATTTACCTATGTTTGACTTATTTTGAAGAGGTGAAGCTTGAGGTTAGGAAGCACATTTTTCCTATTGAGGGTAGAATTGAGACAAAGGAAAAGATACTTGAATTGAGAGCTCTTAAGAAGCTTGACCTCATTCAAATGGCAGCTCAAAGGCTAGTTTATAGGTACTTTTTTGCTATGGCAACCTAATGAGTCATGTACATCTTTATGGGCAACTTAGTGGATTTTTCTTCATATTATGTAGATTCTTTTTATGGTTGAAAGAAAAGAGCCACATTCCCTCGGTTCTTGTTAGGGCAAGAAAATGGCTCTTGCTCAACAAAAACGAGGAGGAGTGTATGTATCCACCACCCATGCACAACCTCTCTCATTTGGGAGTTGGATAATTGCCCATGGTGGATAGATATGGTGTCAAGGCATGTTCTTGAGAGAGAGAGAGAGAGAGGGAGTTTCATGACCAAATGAAGCACATGACTTTGTTGAAGATCCTACTACAAGGATACAGACTCCTCATGATACAGGTTTTATAAATTCTTGTTTCGTGAGGTTTCTTGTTACTTATTTTGGTGTTGGCTGTATGTTCAAAAGGATGATGTGTGTGTTTTCAAGGTCTTGGGGGGCAAGGTGAAGCTCCCCCTTCTTTGTCTTTTGTGAAGCAACACGTTGATGATGTGCCAGAGGATGTGCTACCTCCAGGTTGGGCCACAGATTTCATTGTTCGCATGTTTTTTTTAAAATTTATTAGTTGTAGTCATGCTAATATTCATTATGTTGCTTGAATTTTTAGTGTGACACTCCTATTATTTTGATGGTGCATCGTTGTGGGATACATCTGCCATCTTACATTAGTGATAGTCTGCCCTACTTTGATTGCTTACACATGCAGCCTGCAGACATGGGTTGCGTCACTATAGGTCGGATGCATATATGGCATTAGCCCCCTTAGGAGAGGCATGGAGAGGGAGTCTTGAGAGGAGACAGAGATTTCTTTGTTGTTTTTTGGAGTTGCTGTGTTTCCTTGAGTTGGGATGTGGCACAGCTCCCATCCTGAAGGCATGTTTGCTTACAGGGCATGTTTGTGCATCCATTGACATGGATGAGAGACTTATGACTTCTTATGTTCAGCCTTTGCTTCGCACTAGGAAGCGGCCTAGGGAGGATGATTCTACATCTTTTGGAGATGAGGACGTGGAGAAAAATGCGGGTGTTAGTGATCCCTACACCTTCACTAGCTACACGTTTCTTGCTACTTATGGATATATATGATAGGGTTCTGATTGCTAGGAGTTTTTGATGTGGTTGTATGTTTTGACATATCATGGACAAATATGACATAGTTCTGGTTTTGATGCTATCAATTTGTCTTTTGAGTGGTGATTTCTAAAAGTTAACGTATCTTTTGGTCTCTTGGAAAAGTGTGTTGCTGACGTACGCTGAAGCAATGGCAAGATCAATGGCCATAAAACTCAAATTTAGGAATTTTGGGAAATATGCACAATTTTGGGACAATTCTTTGTTAGATCCAATACAATGTATGGAGATGAAGCTCCTGTATGTATGTGCTACTGAGTCACTGCTGACTTAGTAAACACTTGTTGAGAGATGACAGGGTTGATTCTGTGTCAGATAAAGATCAGCATCATCAACTGGAAGTGTCGAGTCCTTGCTTTGACTTGTTTGAGTTTGGGAGAAGTGCTTGTGAGTCTGGTTTGATAGTTGGATGGCTGTTAGCTTAGCAATCACAGCAGTCAGAAGGGCTAAAGGTGTTTTTATGGTAGTTGTGAGTCAGCTACTACTCTCAGTTGAGGGTTTATTGTACTGTATCTCGGTGAGTTCTAAGGTGTCTTAGAGTTTAAAGGTGTCAGAGGACACTGGGGTGTCAGAGGACACTGGGGTGAAGAGTGCTGAATCGGGTATCAACTAGGTCAAATTTGGATCAAAGAAGTGTTAGTAGAGGGCAACTGGCTGGTTTAGAGAGGCTCTAAGGTTCAGAGCTTGAGGTTAGATAATGTTTAAAGAGGGATAGAGATCCTGGAGGACATTTGTCTAAATGGGGACAAGTGTCAGCCAATATGTGTCAGTTGGGGTGTATCCAGGCCAGAAGATCAGTAGTGTATCCAGGTCAGCAGAAGGGAGTCAGAAGGTCAGCAGGGAGTCAACAAAGAAGTGCTGACACAGGTAGGTGAAGCTCTGGATCAAGGTTTTGTAGTTGGTTGACATTAGAGGACACTCTATAAGTCAAGCTGATAGGTGAGTGGAATCAACAATCTACTTCTGAATCAGGTTACAAGTCAGAATCTGTACAGTTTTGTGTCAGTTGGGACTTGTTTTGGTCAGCTAGATGTTTTGGTCAGCTAGATGTTAGCTGAGGTCAGCTTAGGCTTTTAGATGAAAGATCAAAGCTTTTGGTGGAGGTCTGTGCTGACCTAGGAGGATAGCTAGAGGAGACATCTGGGTCTGATAGGGAGGTTGGGAGGGTTTTGAGGTGTCTTATGGAGTCAGCTACTGCTGGAGGGCTGAGGATAGAAGCCAGGTTGGTTGGTGCCCTTGAAGCTAGGATTTTAGTGTCCCCCAGTTCTAATCCCATCAAGTTTTCTTCTTGTGTGCCTGTTGGTGATGTAGTAGAGGCCATCACCTAGCCACCACACATGCTTTGGTTGTGTGATAGCTAGGTAATGGCCTCTACTACACCACCTACAAGCACACAAGAAGAAGACATAATGGGATCAGAACTAGAGGATGCTGAAATCCCTGCTCCAAGGGCACCAACCAACCAGGCTCCTATCCTTAGCCCTCTAGCTAACTCAATTGGACTCCTCGACACTCTCCCTATCTTCTCTAGTTTCCTCCTGAGACTGTCCTCTCAGGTCAGCCTAGGCCTCAAGCATCTTTGATATTCCATCTAAAAGCCTCTCCTAACCTCAGCTGACATCCAACGGACCAAAAACCCTCCCTGCTGACACAGAATTGCCTGTAAATTGCTTTTGAAATCCTCCACCTGTCCCTAGTCCAAAAATTGTCCTCCAAGCTCTTCATTTATCCTCCAGCATCAACTGACTTGAAATCCACCTTCTTGTAACACCCTTCTAATTGAACTGGCTGAAACAAACCTGGCTAATAGAAATAGAGTAAACTCATTCAACAGACTCAACTAAAGCAGAAACTTCTTCCCACATGTCCTCTAACCTTTCCTAGCTCTCAAGCTGCTCCAATCACAAAGAGATATCACACTTAGCCTCTCAGTGGACTACAGCAGCTGACTGCATTCTGACCAAACTAATGTAGCTAACTCCCCTTGGTCAAAATTCCTTTCCTCTGTGTCCTCACCCTTAAGCCCTCAAAACATTCAAATCTCAATAGAATTGAACACTACAAACACTTTTAGCTGTGATAGCAACTAATATATAGTTGACTCTGGAACACTCTTCAAACCACTTACCAATCTAACTATTGACTTCAAACTGTCAGACCTGACTCATAAATATTTCCCTCAATCTCAAGGCAAGCCAAATCAAGATCTCCACACACCCAGCTAACCATACATGATCCTTAGGCCGACCTAGGCTAACTCTGTATTCTCTCTTCTAACATAGACTAAGTCAGCACACTGACCCAGCAACACAGTTCACCAATACTCATACTCACACACACAGGTGCTCAAACTCCATAAACTCAATGAACGCCACCCATACACCACAACTAAAACATCAAAGTAAAGATCTTGCATCCATTCATAGTTAACACCAACAAAACTCTCAGATTTCTTTGGATAGACAAAAACTCATTAATGTCTCAATAGCCCTGAGACTTGGGCACCAAAATTTTAGAAGAAAACACAAAAACTCAAGGATTCCCTTCAAGAAGACCTTGGTGACAACACTTCAAAGCATAAGCATCAACAACTATAGTCAAGGACAAATCGAAATGGATCAAGTCTCTAACAAAGGCGCTGCTGCATAGAAGTCCCAGGGAGGAACACACCTCTTGGCTGACTCTGGTCTCTAGCTCTTCCTCTGCTGCTCTGATCCAAACAGCTCCCCTCACATTGCATTGTCTCTTCTCTGAAAACTTGGAAATATATAATACAGGCACTCAAAAGACACTCCACTACAGTCACTCTCACCACTAGTGGTTTCTCTCGCCTCTTGTCCAAGAACCACACTTTTCTCATCTACAATTCCCCCTCTTGTCCAAGAACCACACTTTTCTCATCTACAATCCCCCTCTTCTACCCCATCATTGCCTTGCCTTCCTTCCAGAACACTATGCCGCCCAGCTTCCTTGTGTCGCCATAAGCTTTCTATTTTGATTTAGTGCACTTGTGAGATAAGAAAAGTTGCTTACCTCTTCTGCATACTTTATTTGTGATAGTTATCTCTATCTTTGTGGTTCAAAGGTCGTGGTGGAAAGGGGATGAGGATGTAGACAGAGACACTCTTTGGGGATGATGATGCTAGGGTGTCTAAAAATACAACATCCGGACATGGTAAGTGTCATTTATGGCCTTCCATAGCTTGTGTAATCTGTTTTGCCTACATCTCTTTTTTAAAATATTTCATTTGGCATTGCATGTCAAAGAATCGAGAGGTGTTAATACAAAGAGGGTCCTTTCAAAGCAAACTGCCACTTACGTATATCAGTCAGACTATACGCTTAGGGAGAATTTATTTGGGGGACAATCCCAAGTGTCTGGCCATTGTTGATGACTACATCGATATTGGCAGGGATTTTTTAGGAAGAATGGAAAATTAAACATACACAAAGATTCATGAGCATATGTAGAGGTGCCTAGTATAGGGTCAAGAGAATTCTAGGAAGGGGAGGTCCATGTTTTGGGCAGCAAATTTTGTGTTTTTGGACCTCCCCTTTGGAGGTTTTCTACACTAGGCCTCCTTGGGACACTATCACAAAGGACCGTGTGTGATATGGAGTTTCTTTGGCTACACATCGACACTCTCTGATTCACATTGGTTGATTATGGCATCCATGGGAGGTAATTCCATGAGCATTCCACCTACTTGATTGATTTGAATTTTTTTAATTTTAAAGTGGTTGTAATGCAATGATTGTTTTGCATTGGGTTGTAGGGGAGTGATACAACTTTGTGCATAATGCGTGAATGAGGCATTGTCTTTGGTTTGAGTGTTTGTCCTTCTTGATTTGTAGTATGCTTCCTCTATGCTCTTTGTGGTTCATAGACAAGGATGGTGTCTCCTTTGTTTTTCTTGGAGAGTTTGCCACTATTTGAGGCTCTACATATGTGGCCTTTGGATTTAGTGGCATATCACAATTTTCAAAAGGTATCATACAGTAGAGAGCCTACCAAGGAGAAGATTCATGGAGTCTTGGAGTGGATATTTTTTCGTCATGATATTTCCTTTGATTTAGGATGTGGTACAACCCCTATTCGCAAGGCATGGTTGAAGACAGTGCATGTGTGTGCCTCAATGGGTAGGGAGATGAGAGACTTGTTTCATCATACGTGCAGCCCCTGCTTCTTGCTAGGAAGTGGGGAAGACATGGGGAGGCTAGCAATTCACAAGCTACTGATGTGATGAGATTGATACGCATATGGGAGATAATACGTATGACTAGTGAACATCTACACCTTCTTTATAGTTTCAGTTGGGGTGACTATTCGTTTGTGTTTTTTTGAGTTGTTGCTTGTCTTTTGTGGCTTTCTCTTGTTGTGGATTTCATGATAATTTGCATTATGGATTCCTATGATTTTAGAGGTTATGATTTTGGTTATGGATTCTAGTGATTATTGAATCACTAGATGGTCAACATAGTTGTGTTGCTAAAGCTTTATTAATGATTCCAGGTTGCTAGTCAATTTTGTGTATGCGGTGATAGTGAATTGGCCATATCTCTAATGAGGTATGGTTAATTCAACTTGATGGTGTGGTTGTGTGAGATAGGGATTGGAACGTGCAAACTTATTTTTTGTGATGCTTGAAACCTATTTTTGTTTTGATTTCAATGCAAAGTTGGCTACCCAACATGCGGAGGCAATGGCAAGAACCATGGCTAAAGACCCAAGATTTGAGACGAAACATAAGCAGCGACGCCACATCTGCCATTTGTTTATTTTGATGATGAGTGTGACTCTACATGGCTATCTATGCTTGAGCTTCTAGACATTGTCTTCCATAGTTTTTACCAGCTACTTCAGCAGTTTTATGTGTTTGTTCATGAGCTTTTTAGGCCATTTTTTATGTAGCTCAATATTCTTGTGAATTCACTTAGAATTGCACTAGGTTTATTCATACCCTCTTTATAGAGTATGTGTCCATAAATGGGTGATTGCATTGAAAATGAATTTGAATGTAACAAATTAAAATTGAAATTGAAATGATAAGAAGCTTCACGCGACGAGGACAACAAAGACCCATTTCTAAATTAGTCTTCTTTTTGGGATCATGTTTGCCATGCCCCGCTCGTTTTTCATTCACTCGGAAGAAGTTTCTCGGAAACCCCCCTAATGGCTCAATGGCCACATCCATGGTCTCATGGTGGCCAAAGCTATCAACCCAAAGCTATCCCTCAACACTATATGGCACAGGGCATTTATGGAATTGGAGGCATGGGATCAATGAGTTGGAAGTCCCAGCACAAAGCCTGATCAAACAAGGGCTGTCGGATAGCCTACGGTGTGATATTTTAAAAAAGGGGCTAGGTTTACTATTTTGGTAAACCAAGCCTAATGGAGGCCACTTTTTTACACGTGTCGAGCACATAGATGGGGACTGGGTTTGGCGATCCAGTCGTCCAAGTTCATTATTATTAGACTTGCCAGTCCACGTGGTGGGTTGATGGCTAAGGCAGTGCAAAGGTGTAAAAATAATTCAAATGTGGCCCTGGTGGGAATCAATTTATAGCCTTTTCTTCATTACTTGCAAAACCACCCCCTGTTTGTTTTCACTGTAATCTGCAGAACTAACCAAGAAAATTTTAAAACGTGATCTAAGTCATCATACTTACTCTTACAGTCGGCCCTGCAACGCTCTTGTCACCCCTGCTTGTAGCTTGTGAAGCGAGAATGGATGATGTGTAGATTTTGGCACACATTAATCAACGGCAATGTTGTTTAAAGACGTTGACAATTGGTCTCAATGTGATGACTATATGTTAACCTCAAATCAACTGATGATTTGGATAGCTCTCACTTGTTTGAAGATATTAGCCCCCCTACATTCAAACTACTACTATTAAGCCAGATTCGTTTCTTTATGCTTCTCAACTATACCTATTGTTTGATAGGGATTCATACAACTTGATTGTTGATGACCTGACATGGAGGTTCATTGTGTCATTGGAGGTAAAATCTTATAATCACAAAAGAATTTTAGACTTAACAAAGTGGAAAAGAACTTGAGAGAGAGAGGGAGAGGCCTTTCTTCCACACGACTCCGGGTTACATCAACAGGCACAATTAGTTGCAATTAGGGGACCACGTGCAAGTTTATGTGAAAGGCTAAGTTTTTCAAATTTATGAAACTTGGTTTCCATCTCCATAATAGTGCCAATTTTGAACTACTTAGGGCATGATCACATGCCAAGCGAGGTTTGCATCTATATGGTAACTACTAGTAACCAGCCACAATGACTTGGAAGAATCAAAGTGGGAAACCCTTTAATGCGATGCCCAAAAGTTGAGAAATAGTAGCTATCACACTTTTTGCATATGTGGAGAGATAAATGATTTATTCTACAAGCTCCAGATCTCTTTACAATGCCTCTTACGTGGACATGTTAGCATCTAGTCAAATGTCAACCAACTAGGCTATGTGTGCATGAACGTGCCCTAAAATTGCAACTTTTTATTTCCAACTCAATTGTGATTAGACAAACCACCTAAAGGTTTAGGTGAAAAGGACAAGAGTTTTAAATATATGCAGCTTGGTTGTCAACTTGAGAGTGCCAATTTTGAACTACTATATGCAGCTTGGTTGTCAACTTGAGAGTGCCAATTTTGAACTACTACTACTTGCAACTTTCAATTTCCACACCTACTCTAAGAGTCTAATTTTAATGCGAGGAGGCTTATTTTAAGAGAACGATGTTACTAGGTTTCAAAAAAAATGTTAGGGATGGCAACGTTTTCTATTAAAAAAATGGACATAACACCATTTTTCAAGCTAAGAAACTTATTCATGCATGAGAATTATATTCAGCCTTAGCCGCTATGTTGGTAACATCTATAATTACTCATGCATGAGTACTATATTCAACCTCAGTTGCTATGCTAGTAAGATCTATAGCTCCAACAAAATAGTCTCCAACAAAGTAGTCAGATGTGGTAGCTAGTATTTGCGAGAGTAGTAACATCATTGAAATGAACTACCTAGAGAACTTGATTTTAGAGTTTTCATTTTGTCATTCATAGGTGAAAAAGTGGTAGCAACACATTTGAAGAGAGAGAGAGAGAGAGAGAGAGAGAGAGAGAGAGAGAGACAGAGAGACATAGACACAGAGAGGCCAAGAATCATCAATAGGGGGCAAGAAGGAGAGGGAGCGACAATGGTTGAGCATCATCGACACGAGGTGGGAAGGAGGTTACGTGTTCACATAAACACATTTTTATCAATAAACCACAAAAATTAGGTTGGGTTTAGATGAGGGTGGCAGAAAACTACTGGAAGTCTTTTGATAGTTTGGTTCAAATAATGTTTTTGGTTAAATAGCCCCACAATATCAAAGACTTTGCTAAAATAGCCATTGGGCTAAAAATAGCCCCCTCTAATTCTTTCCTTAGTGAAGAAATTGCTTATTCAAAATTATAAATTCATCTTCAATCAGTGGTGTTGAAAAGATTAGATGCAATGTGGTAACATTAAATAAAGTTTTGTTGGGTATGGGTCTTGGCTAAATAGGTACAAAAAATAAATTAAAAAATAGATGTTGAAAAATCAATGAATGTGATTGAGAAATAGTTAGCAATTTAGTTATGTTCTTATTATGACCTTATTCATAAGCCTAAGACCTATCGCATTATATGGTAGTGATGTGTGTGAACACACTTAGAACCGTCGGGGCACTTTTTCCCTCACTAGGAGATTTTTTCCCCTGTGCGTATGTACACCCTCTTATCTACTCATTTTGGGGTGTGTACTTTGTATCTAGCACACATTTTGTTCATTCTAATCTAGTGAGTTTGTGTGCTCTTAAGCTTCTCTATCTTTTGTGTGTGCATTGTTACAACCCTAACCCTAATTCTAACAATTGGTATCAGAGCTAGCTTCCTTGACACTTGATCTAGTAGTCTGCCTCCCTCCTCAACGACCCTGTTTTTTTGTCTCCGATTGAGATACCCTCTTAGGAGAAGAAGGTATATACTGTAGTGTGATGTATACAAAGTATACAAACTTTTCGGGATTCATAGTGCGTTTTGGGGACATTTTGGACACTGTAAGGTTTCTACAGATGTTCTGGAGAGGTGGCATTTTGGATTGGTTCTGCTCAATTTTGGGTGTGGACTGTGTAGTGGCAAATATTTGGTGTGCAACATCATCTATAGTGTATTCAACAACATCGACCATCATACTTTCATGCCAGTAACACTCTATTCTCTACTCTATGTTATTTTTCATACACTTTGCAAGTGAATCAGTTAGTTGGTAGCCATCCGGGGTTGCATTCACAGTGACTAAGTACTTGTAGTGTGTTGAAAGATTTTACATTTGGTAGACAGTCATGGCTTGAAGTAGTGATGTATTTAACATGTTGTCTGTGCTGAGGATAAACTTGATAGGACTAACTAGCCATTGTGGTCCTATATGATGAAGCATGTACTGGTTGCTAAAGACCTTTGGAATGCAGTTAGTGGTAGTGAAACTCGTCTTGTTTCACAACTACTAGTGCAACTAGATGCTGCAGGTACATTTGAAGTAGAATATGATACAAATGTGGCTCCTCCACATGCACCACCAGTACCTCTCACTACTGCTCAAACGAGATGGGATGAAAGAGATGCACAGGAACATGCATTGCTTGCACTGTGAAGAGAAGCATTATTCCTCATATTCGGTCATGTAAGACTTCAAAACAGGCATGGGATGCACTTGCTACATTATTATACCAGGTGCGCAATGAAGCACGTGTTACATATCTATGCAAACATTTGGAGTCTAAGCACATAAATGAGGGAGACTCAATGGATAGCTTCTTAACCAAGATTAAAGATTTTAAGGAGCAGCTTGCTAGTGTGGATGAGATATATCCTGATAGTACATTGGTACCCACAGTTCTCAATGCATTGCTGGATTCTTATCAGGTTTTTGCCTCTACCCTTAGACTCATGATGAAGGGAAATCCAAATGCCCTTACATTTGATGAGCTGGTTTCAGTACGCTTACAAGAAGAGCAGTCTAGGCAAAACAGATCTGTTATGCGAGTTGGTGACCAAGCTTTTGTTGCCAGTCAGAAAGGCAAAGGTAAAGCTTCTTCGCATGGTGGCTATAAGCCGAAATCAGAATCCTCAAGTGAGGATGCAAAGAAAGAAGGTGATAAGCCTAAAAAGAAGGGCAAGTGTCACTATTGTAGGAAACTAGGGCACTACATAAATGAGTGTAAGAGAAAAAGAAAGAATCAGGCATGGCTATGGGGCTGATGCATCTGCACACCAAAAGCGGGGAAGAAGGAATCTACAAGTTTTTCTCAAGTCGATTGGGCATGGATGTACATTGCAGTGACCCTTCTGTTCATGATGTATGCATGATGCCAGTGGTAGAATTAGATGCTTGGTACTTTGACAGTGGTGGTAGTAAGCACATTACTTCACACACCAAAAAATTTATTCTCATCTCTGGAATCTATCCCAAGTGTAGGAACCGTTACATTTTGGTAGAGTTGTGTGCTCATTACTGCAAATGGGGGCGCATTTACTCTTTCCAAAGTTTTATATATGCCAGGCATTAAGAAGAACTTGCTATCAGTTTTAGCCTTAGCCTTGTCAAGCTTGATGGTGAAATTTGTGGATGACAGATGTATATAGTTCAAGATAGAAATGATGGTTATTCTATCATTGTCTCGGTACCTTGTTTCATGGCTTATACAAGATGGATGTATTTGTGAGAAGTTGTAGCATGATGCTTGCTCAGTCTCTACGACTCGTGCTATGAGTGATGCAAAATTATGGCATTCACGATTTAGCCATCTAAATTATGACAGTTTGTTATGCCTTCAAAGGCATGATATGGTGTCTAAGTTGCCAACTCTTAAGACCCCTGCTAGACATGTATGTGAGGGGTGTATCCTTGGTAAAATGCATCGGGCATCATTTCCAAAAAGGATGGATCTATGAGAGTTGTTAAGAAATTACACCTTATACATAGTGATGTATGTGGTCTTATGAGGACACCATCTATTGGGGGATATCTCTACTTCGTCACTTTTATTGATGATTATTCTAGATATAGTTGGGTGTATCCATTAAAGCAGAAGTGAGAGGTTTTTATGTGCTTTAGGCACTTTGTATGGCTGAAAATGCATGTGAGTGTAAAGTTGGCACCCTTCGTTTTCAGATGGAGGGGGGGAGTATATGTCCAAGGAATTTCATGCATATATGGCTGAAAAAGGCATAGAGCATCAATGTACAGTGCCATACACACCTCAAAAAAATGGCGTGTTTGAGAGGAAGAACAGGCCTCTCAGGGAGATGGCACCATGTATGGTGAAAACCTAAGATTTACCTCATGGTTTTTGGTTAGAGGCAACTATGTGCGCAAACTATGTGCTGAACAAATGCCCTACCAAGGCCTTGCAGTCTAGAACTCTTTATGAAGCTTGGCATAGCAAGAAGCCTTCTGTGGCTCATTTGCATGTTTTTGGTTGTCTTGCTTATACTCTTATGCCTGAGCAACAACGCAATTAGCTTGATGATAAGGTAGTTAAATGCATATTTGTGGGATACAGTTCAGAAAGCAAGGGATATAGACTCTACCATCCGGCGCCTCAAAGCAAATTTTGGTAAGTAGAGATATTTTTGTCAAAAACTTAGTTTAGCCCATGCTTTCATGCAAAAAACAGCAGAATGTATGCTCACGAGACATGTTTGATTCGCTCCTATCTTTGTTTAATGGAGGGCAGCCATATGTAGAGCAATTGAATGCTCAACCAAGTGCTAAAATTCAGCCTTCAGGTGCAAAATCAGCCTTTTGAGATGAGGCAATTTCGAGGATGTAGTGGATGAGGAGAGAGCAACCATAGTAGAATCTAGGCGTATGCCAAAATGGCTTGTGTAGACATTGAGGGATAGCAAGATGGCAGCTTCTTTAACTAGCAAAACTCGTGCAGGTTCTCATCATGCAGATTATTCTCATGTGGATCATGTTCTCATTTCTACTTTATGAACCAAGCAAACTGATTCTAGAATTTTCCAGATCAGTTTAGTCAATTTTTGACCATTTTTGGGTCAGTTCAGCTTACTTTTTAGATCTAGATTTGAAACAGGAGAGAGGAGAGATGAAAATATCTCATTTTATTGATTAAAAATTGGGGGTAATGATGAGAAAAAGGTTCCTACCTCATGAGGGAAGATCCCCACACTTAGGTATCAAAATTCAGTTTTTTAATTCTTTTCTTTGGTCCTTAGTCCACTCTTCATCTTATGTGAGCATTTACTCATTTTTGGGGGGTTTTTATTTTATTCTTCAATTTATCTCCTCCGTACATTTGGATTAATCTCATTGGCCTATCAAACCTTTGTTTGGACCTTAATCCAAAATTTTTTGAAAACAGGGACCCTTAGGCTAAGGTCTTTTGTGCACATTATAATTTATTTCTAATGCACCTTAGGAATTTCTTTTTAAACTTCTATTTCGGGGGAATTTATTTTAATAAGAAGGGATATTTTTTCATCCAAAGATATCTAAAAACTGAATTATCTCTCTCTAGATTATTTTCTCTCTCTAGGCTAAAACAGGTAGAAACAAGATCTTTTATTATTCTGAAAAGGGGATTGATTACAGGGGAAGAAACTGGACATCTTGAGGGGATGGGGAGGAATCTTAAATCCTCTCCCACTTGAAAAACACGAGATGTCCTCATCTCGCAAAGTGCGGGTAATCCCGCATCAGTTCGGCTTCTTTCTCCTAGGTGGCGGCTTCAAAAGGATAGAGCTTCCATTTGACTAATAATTCTCTCAGAATTTTGTTCCTAAGAACCTTCTCTCGAACATCAAGGATTTTTTCAAGTTAGAGTTCCATCTGCCCTTGGGTTGAAGAAGTTAAGAGTTCATCATTAAGCACATGATTCGGGCTCGGTACATACTTCTTAAGTAGGCTGACATGAAATACATTATGTACTTTGAGATGAGGAGGCAGAAGAAGTTCATAGGCTAGTCACCTACTTTCTTTATAATTAGATATGGCCCGCAATATCTGGGGGATAACTTCTTGTACTTCCCAAGAGATAGAGAACTTCTTTTTGGGCATACTCGAATGAAGACCATATCTGCTTCTTCGAATTTTCTGCCTGACCTCTTCTTATCTGTATACTGCTTTTGTCTATCCTGGGAAGCTTTTATATCCTCGCGGATTGACTGCATCTGCTGCTCCATGTCATCAAGCATCTGTCTGGACATCTCGACCCTAATCAATGGGTCGGACCAAGTTAATGGTGTTAGGCAGTCTTGTCCATACAAAGCTTTGAAAGGGCTCATCCCGATACTTCGATGAGATAAGAAGCATTGTTTGCTTTTGAAACCATGTTCCAGGCAAATAGAGCTCCATTGGGGCAAAAGACAGAGTATTTTACTATAAACTTGGGTAGCAAAGCCACCAAAAGGTATGCCCAGTATGGGCTAGAGTACTTCTAGACATTTGAGGAGCTGAAGAAGGCTTTCTTGAAGAGATTCACGAAAGACAAGAACATAATGGAAGTGCTAGAAAAGTTGCAAAGGATGACACAGAAAAAGAGGCCAACAGAAGACTATGCTGCCGAATTCATAGCAATGCTGATGCACCTGGACCAGCCCAACCGTCCCGCTCCAGCCACACTGAGCCAATGGTTTTTGAGAGGATTGAGGGAGAAGCTATAGACGCCACTAGTCTCATATAACCTAGAAAAGCCCTGACCTTTGAACAAGTGATGGTAGAGCCGCCATAGTTGAAGGAATCTTGAAGCAAACAAACAAAGATTCCAAAAAGAAAAATAAGGACAAGAGGAAGAAAAAAGATAAAGAAACCTCAGAATATTAGTCCAGAGAGGATACCTCAGAGTTAGAATCCAGTCAGGGGTCAAATGTCGAAGAGCGGAAGCCTCGGAAAAAGAAAGGCAGGAAGTAGGCAGAGAAAGTTCAGGAAGAACTAAGGGCCACCCTAGCCAAGATTTCTGGAGGACACGCAGACTCAAATCGGATGTCTAGTGCATGAGGTGAAACAATCAAGGGCACACAAAATAGGAGTTCCAGTTAAGAGGCACACAACAAGTGTGCATCATCTATGGAAGGGACAATCACTCTGCAGACACATGTGACTATAACATATGAAACAGGAACCAAGGTTTGTGTAAAGGCAGTACAGAAAGCCCCCACTGCTATCAACCAGGTTGCCACAGGACCTCAAATCAATAGACCATTCAAAAGATGAGGTGGAAGATTCGTTCCAAGAGGAGCCTGTTTCTATTGCAATGGTCAGGGGCATAGACAAAATGACTGCCCCATATTTCAACACAATCAACGGCGGTGGGAACTACAGGAAACAAGGCAAGAAAGGGAGGCAAACATGACAGGAAATGATGCAGCTCTATGAATATGGTGAAAATAAACCATAGAGAAGGAAGGACAAAGCCACCATAAGTGATGGCTGTGACAAGATCACAAGGAATTTTCAAGATGCCAATAGGCGAGAATACCAAACCAGAATAGAGACGGAATCCAGAGCAATGGTGGGCAGGACAGCAAAAAATTCGTGACCAAATCACCAAACTAGTGTAAAGTGCACAAGGAATGATGAGAACAATATAAGAAAGCTCATGTCTAGAAAACTCTGAATGAAATTTGGAAAGGATAAGCCTAATCAAGAAGAGAGGAAATTACAGCAAGAAAGAAGCCGTTTTGCAAACGAAAGAGAAACCGGAGTAAGGACGCAAAACTGCAAACTGGAAACATTTATAGCCCAAAGCAGCAAAAGCGTCGCAAGGAAAGAAGTAGAAGAAAATTTGGAGAACATCTAAAACAAGACAAAGCCGAGCTCAGGAAAATAAATATCAGAGTGCAAGAAGACGAGCTTGAGGAGGTCAGCCTAGGGGATGATCAAGAACCCAAGATAGTAAGGATTAGTGCCACACTGAATCAGGAATTTAGAGGGAGGCTCCTTGAATTTTTGAATTCCTACAAGGATGTCTTTGCTTGGAACTATTCTGAAATGAAGGGGATTGATCCTAGTTTGTACTAGCATAGAATTGACCTGAAAGAAGATGCAACCCCAATCAGGCAGAGTAGATACAGGATGAACCCAAACTATGCCAAATAGGTGAAGGGAGAGATTGACAAATTGTTAAAGGTGGGGTTCATCTATCATGTAGATAAAGCGAATTGGCTATCGCCAATAGTCATCGCTCCAAAAAATAATGGGAATCTTAGGGTGTGCGTTGACTACTGCAAGTTGAATGCTTCCACAATATACAACTTGTTCCCATTGCCTTTCATTGATTCCTTGCTGGATTCAATAGAGGGGCATGAAACATATTCTTTCCTGGATGGATTTAGTGGGTATAATCAAGTGGTCCAGGATGATAAAGAAAAAACTTCATTTGTAACAAAATGGGGAGCATTCGCCTCCAATGTGATGACATTCGATCTTGAAAATGCTCTTACTACATTCTAGAGGATGGTTCATGAGGTTCTTAGATAATGTGGCAGTGCCCTTATATAGCCTAACGGTGAAGGATGTAGAATATGTCTGGTCCGGATCCAGTCAAGAGGCATTTCAAAATCTAAAGAAGATATTGTCAACAGTGCCCATCCTCTAGCAACCCAACTATGACCTAGTGTTCCATGTGTTTGTCGATGCCTCGGATGTGGCCATTGGCAGTGATCTATGCAAGAAGAACAAGAGGGATGGTACAAAATGGTGTACTATGTGAGCAAGAAGCTGTCGAGATTGAAAAAGAACTACTCAACCACAGAGAAGGAATGATCTGATCTACTCCATCAAGAAGTTCAGGCTTGTTGCTGGGTAAGATATTTGAGTTTCATGTAAATCATAAAGCTCTCCTATAATTAATAAACGTCCAGACCAGAACTGGTGGGTAAGTTGGCTAGATGGATGCTCTTATTACAAGAATTTGAGTTCAAAATAAGGCATACCCCCAGGAACAAGCATGCAATGGTGGCAGACTTCCTGTCACGTCTGGAAACCAGAGAAGAAACATACAGGATGGAAGATAATTTCCCAAATGCACAGCTTTTCCTCATAGAAGGAGAAAGGCCCAAATGGTATGACGAAATGCTACAATTCCTATCTGACCTATCCTTTTTGGAGGAGTACATGTCCAGAGATCAGATGACTCTCCGGAGCAAGTCATTCATGGTAGTGGCTGGACAGCTCTACAAAATGGGCATCGACCAGATTCTCAAGAGATCCCCGAGCACGAGCAACATGCTGTGTTATAGCAGAAGCACATCAAAGTTTAAGCGGTGGACACTTTTCTAGAGGTCACAGGACGAAAGGTATTTTAAGTAGGTGTGTGGTGGGTGGCCACCTGCATTAAAAGATGCCCATAAGTTCTCAAAAGAGTGTGCCATGTGCCAGAGGATGGGGCAACCGAGCGATGTAGACAGAATGTCCCATAATCCAGTCCTGCCACTCGAGCTATTCCAGAAGTGGGGTTTGGACTTCATCAGCGCATTCAAACCAGCTACTCATAAGACAG
Source organism: Cibotium barometz (assembly GCF_041138505.1). NCBI lineage: Eukaryota > Viridiplantae > Streptophyta > Polypodiopsida > Cyatheales > Cibotiaceae > Cibotium > Cibotium barometz. The sequence goes on along the minus strand of NC_141051.1, from coordinate 3,545,205 downwards.
GAAAAAAATACATTTTGGTGGCCACAGATTATTGCACAAAATGGGTAGTATACTGCACAGCACCTGGACAGTAGAAATTGTGTAAAAGAGAAGAAACCTGCAAGTGGACATGAACACAAGGTTGAAGATCTTTGAGGAAGGAGATGCATTACTACTGTTTACATCAAGAATGAGACCCCACCCAAGAAAATAAAAAATGAGATAGATGGGCCCATACAGGATTGTCAAGAAGCTAGGGAGGACAGGAACTTTTGCGCTGGTGAATCTGGATGGTGAAAAACTCAAGAATCTAGTAAATGGATACAAGCTGAAGCCCTACTATGGAAAGATGCCAGATGAAGGGAGAAAGTGTCCAGAAGAGAATCAGAATCCTGGTCCATAATTGATTGGGGAACCAAAATCCGTGTTCAGCTAGGATCAGGAAGAAGGACAGGATTCCGAAGATTTTAGAAATGCTAAAGGGAAAATCCCAAAATTAAATCCACCATCTATAAATATGATAACGGTGTGTACAGATACTGAGGATCCAGGTGACAGCAGCATGGCGCAAACAAGAAAGTCGAGGTTACTGCCACAAAAAGGGAAGCATAGACGTGTAAAGGCCATTAAATGACCTCAAAAAGAGCACAGAAGGAGGACTGATGATCGAATAACGAGGGAGGTTTGGGGCAATCATGGAAAGATGAAGCAATTATGGTGGCCACCCTTGGCAAGGGTGCACCTCACCACAACGGCTGAATGCCTCTCCATCAAACGCATAGTTTCCAAATCATCTTTCAAAAAGCTACCCCACATGCTTGACTCTCTTCCTGCTCTCAATTCTCTTCATGCTAAACCCTACTCACTTCCTTGCCTTCTTCTTCCAAGCCATCCCAATGTTCCTTGAAGAAGGGAGCCCTCTCATCCACGGTGTACAAGGAGGTGGACAAACATGCACAATGGCCGGAAAGAATGGGGCGCAAAGAGTTCATGGAGCTACCATGGGAGGAGCTCCAATAGACCTATAAAGTAGCGGAGCATCTAGAGCAGTTGTAGAAGACAGATCTGATTACGCTTTCGTCAGGGGAGAAGAGGGCCTTTGATCCCCTCTACGTGGCCGAGGTGTTCAAGCTTCCAGTGGAAGGTGAAGGCAAAGATCAAGGCCTCGTGAAGGAATTTGGTCCTCTGGAAGGAAGGGCAAAAGAATTCAAGATCACAAGGATGCCAAATGAGGATCGACAGAAGCATATGCGCTTCGGGGTGGAGATGATCAATCTTGCCCACAAGCCATATTGCATGTCTAGGAAGGCATACGGGCTGGTGAAAGCAGCAGAAGTGGGAACAAAGGTGGCTTGGGTGGATGTCCTATACAATAACATAAATGATCAGATTGGAAAAGTCAGCCACCTGAACACTAACACGACGATCGGCCCCTACATAACAGCATTATTTAAAGCACAAGCAGGATCTAGGCAAGAAAATAAGAGCAACAAGGAGGAAGAATGCCAGAAGAAGAGCATGGAGAACAAGGAAGAAACTGCAACAAGGCCCCAGGAAGAGGGGAGCTCAAGATAGACGCCATCCGGAAGGAAGAGGGCATTCGAGTTTGGTGAAAAAAAGAAGGGGAAGAAAGGAAAGACGGGAGTAGAGGAGAAGAGTAGCAAAGAACTCAATGAGGACTTTGCCGAAATCGAGAAGTCCATCCTCTCGCAAAAGCTCGAGGAACAGCCAACAGGAAGTCCCCTCAACTCATTGCCTACAATTACAGTAGGAAAGCACCGCCACAGAACCTCAATAGAAGGGGATCATGGTGACAGAGCCCATCCACCTCAAGCAACCATAGGCAGAGCCCTCTAAACCCAATCTTGCCATTTTTTCAAAAAAAATTGACACAAGTTGGGTGTAGGGGAGCCTCAACTATTTGCAAATGTGTATGACGAATGAGGCCAAGGAAATAACTACGCTGCTACAGGATGAAGTCAAGCAAAAGGAGGCCACCATCCAAGAATTAAGAAGTCAACAAGCATTGCTCTAGGAGGAGCTAAGAGAACAGAAGCGGCCTACATGGAGGAAATGCAAACACAATTAGCAAGGCTCCAAAAGGTAGGTGAAGGAACAAAACAAGAAATGGGAGTGCTTAGGGAAGCCCTGGTCCAAACAGAACAAACAAACAAGAAGCTACAAGAGGAGGTGGACAGGGCTACTGTAAGCTAAGGGTTTAAGGCCAACTGAATATGATCAGGGAAGAGCATTTGAGAATCATAAGAGAAGTGCAAGCTAGGCAGACAAGGATAAAGTGGAGCTGGTCAAGGTGGAAGCCCGGCTGGCCATTCTGGGTGCTAAAGAGTTACTTGAAATCTATGAGCTAGAGGTGGATAAAATGGAGCAATGGGAGAACCATGCAATAGAGGACTTAAAGGAGGTGTGGGGAATATTTGAGGAAGTTGGCAATGGTCATGCAAACCCCAATACCTACCTACAAGAAAATAGCTCCCCTCCAGATTCAAGACAGGAATCCAAATGGGGGATCCAAAAATCCAGACACTATAGAACTAGCGAGAACACACTTGACAGGAGCTATGGGGGCTGCTAGAGATAGTCAGATGGGCATGGAGGCAGGACACATCAGGGGAGAGACCACTATAGAAAAACAGATGCAAGCAAAGATTGAGTAGCTGAAAACAGAGGTAGAGGGCTGGAAAAAGTGATTCTTGCTCTTAAGAGTGGCAAGAAACTGGCTGAGCACTCCGAGGAGAAAGGGAAGGATCTGGTAATCTACAAAGGGACATCAATGGACATAATCCCGCGATGACGAGCTGCGAGAGCATGCTTGGGCGACAACTAAAAGGCTAGAAGAAAGGGCCAATGATGAAGCTGCCTTGAGGGCCCAGATTGAAGAATACAAAGGATTAGTGAAAGAATACAAGGAGCAGCAAAGACAAGATGGGGAGACAATCAAAACCCTAAAGAAGGAGGTAGGAACATCTGCAACCAAGGTCACAAGAGCAAAAAGGGGGGAAAAAGTGATGGTCAATGAGTTGAATGTCGCTCTGATGACAGCTCATGCCGATCTAGAAAAGAGACAGGAACAAATGGATGCTATGAGAAAAGCTCATGCCACGGAAGTGCAGAACAAAGAAAAGATGATCCAAGACTTCCAGGAATGGGTGAAATGAGAAAACGCAGAAAAAGAAGAGATGCAACAAAGGCTCCAAGGCGAGAAGGAGTAAAGAAGCATCAATTTTTCCAAAGAGACGGTCCTCAAACACATGAGGAGTTTGATCCAGGCTACTAAACAAGTGGGAGCAGTGCAACCATCCAACTGGAATGAGATTGCACATTTTTGGACAATCAAGGGCCGAGCAGCTCACAAGCAGGGGAGTTAGCACACAGAAGAAGCCCCTCCTCTGGATCTCGAGCTATACGAGGAAGTGGGGTAATCTTATGACTCGCAGACCCGGGTGAGGAGGCAACAGCTCACACATAGAGCAGGACTGCCAGTGCCCCTTGCCAATGGAGTTTCCTGGCAGAAAGAGAAATGACAACAACCATTCGCGAACATACAGGCATACCACCTTATGGGTGAGATGGAGTCAAGGGGGAAGGAGAAGGTTAAAAGAGCTAGAGCAGATAGTTTTTGAAGACGAAGCCATTTCCCCATAGCACACTTAACCGCATGCCTTTGCAGCAGGAATGGCCATTGAGGCAATGGAAAGAGCAAGAAAAAGGTTCCCATATGCTAAGCCAATAGAAGTGCAGTTCCGTCAGGCAGATAAGAAAGCTGGGCTAGGGCATGAGTGGGTGAGCAAGAAGAGAAGGGCTTACGAGCCTAGGTATGCTTCAAATAAGCCCATTACATTTGTCTCAGGAGGCTTTTCCAAGGATGAGGAACCTGAAGAAGAAGGGTGGACAAGGCCTTAACCACGAATTGCATACATACATGCAAAGGTGAACCGAAGGAAATTTTATTTACTCATAAAGAAAGAAATTCTTAATATAGGAATAAATCCATTGTGGGCTTCGCCTGCTTGCACAGCGTCCACTATCATCACCAGGTGTCGGTGGACTACCGCCAAGCATATCCATTGGGCATAGCTTTGGATCTTTTTCTTGTAATAACCTTGTAACTGTTCTTACCAAACGGGTAGTACCCGAGAAAATGTAAAGAAAAGGAGAGTGGAGAGTGAGAAGAACTATGGCATTATATCAGCTAAACTTTACTCAGGAATACTGTGATTGTCGGGTAGTTCTTCATTCTCTATATTGTACAATTCTATTTGACTCTCAAGTTGTATCAGTGTTTTTTGTTTTTGAAAATGTCTTTTTTCTTGTTTTTGAGTCCACAGTCAATCCTGTCCAAAAGTGACCCCCATCCAGAGACAGGATTAGGAGCCACGTTAAGGATCTCACTAGATGCAAGAACTAACCGTTGCACTATCGCAACTAACTCCCTTAGCCTAGGCAGATCGGTGGCGCAACGCACTAGCATTGGCTTATCATGTTGGGCACAGTTGCATTAGTCGCATCTCCTCCAGAGCCAACTAGGTGGTCTGGAACCACGCAAGTGCTAGGTCTCAACCAGGCACTGACAGTTGTGAGTCAATCCAACCAATTGTGACACATGTGAGATGTGTGGTGTGAGTTTGATCAACTCTGTGAATACGTGCGATGCGTATAAATACATTGTGAGTGAATCCAATGTGAGTTTGATTGAGTGAATTCGATCAACTCTAAGCACGTGCGATGCATGTAAAGATATTATGAGTGAATCCAATGTGGGAACGATTTTAATCACCCGTGTGTGCTAATATTTACAATCATGGACGGTTGTCTTCTCAACCGAGAGGACTGTCCTCACGGGAGTGGGATTTTTCAGATATTTTATTATCTATTTTTTTTTAAAGAAAAGCTCGTGGAGCAAGCAAGGATTTTTCAGATATTTTATTATCCAATTTTTGTAAAAAAAAAGCTTGTGGAGTAAGCAAGGGCTAAAATAGTCATGTACGCTATTTTTGAAGTAATAAAATCTATAAATACTCAAGCAGGGATGCTTTTGGCACACACTTGGGAGGGAGGGGGGTAGTTGGGACTCAATCTTGTGTTCTCTCTTGTTTCTGTATTTTTTGTTCGGCACGCTTCCCGAGGCCCGTGGTTTCCTGTCTCATGCTCGTGGATCATCTGAGTCAATAGCACAGAACATGTCTTGTTTCTTCAAATTTCTAGTGTTGGAGTATAGAGACTATTGAAAGTTTGCATGCATCACCTCCATCACTCTGAAGGGGGTATTGGGTATTTCGAAGAACACCTGGGTATTTCAAAGAATGTCTAGCCCTTATTAAAGTCTAAGTCAAAAGATAAGGTTTGATGCCTATAAAGGCACGTACTTGGAAGGTTCTCTAATAAATGGAGTATAATTTGAGTTGTGTAATCTCTCTCTCTCTCTCTCTCTCTCTCTCTCTCTCTCTTCACACACACACTCACTGTGGATATCCTTCATCCACCATACTCATGGTTTGACCCTTTATCCCCAGTCTTTGCACATGCTCCATCCTGCATGAATATTAACATGGTATTGGGAGAACTTCTCTGCATTAGATGTTGCGGCCATAGCTACTTTCTCTTCCTTTTTTGGTAAATCGTCATCATCCGAATGTCTTCGTTAACTTGCTGATGCTTTGCATTTTTCTACATCGCCACCAAAAGGCGATTATGTTGCCCTGCCACACTCGCTAACCATCGTCACATAGTGCCACCATGTTGTGCACCCAGCATTGCGAATCCCTACCGGTGTTCTGGGAGGTGCTACTGCTAACCGTACCACCAACAGTCACCTTTGCCAACCTTTTCCTCCATCGCCACCTTTGTGCTAGCATTTTCGCACTAGGAGTGAATGTTGAAGAAGATGAGAACATTTTTCTTCTATCCAGCATAGAAGAGATCACCAACTTTTCAAAGATTTTGATATTTGTGAGAGTGGCTTGAGAGAAACCCTTTACTGGCATGCTTTTAGTGTTAATAGAAGAGGGCCATCATCTTAAGTTTCAAGGTGAAAAGGCATTTGATGTAGACAAAGCTACGGCAACCAACAGGAAAGAAAGGGGGTAGGAAAATCAAGTGCAATTACTACTAGAAGGCTTGGTCACATAGAAGCAAAATGCTTCAAGAAGATGGCAAAGGAGCAGGGAAAAGAACATGCAAACCTTGTAGCTAAAGAAGAAGAAAAAGAAAAAGATCATGAAGATCCATTCACAATGACCACTAATACACCGGCAATCTTAAGGAGGAAGATTATGATTCGGCCTTTTAATTCCTATTGCATGTGTTCTTTGCCCAGGAAGTCACCATAAAATCTCATTATTTTGGGTTTCTTTTTGTAATGCGCCATAATTCTCTCTTTACTCAACTTAGGGTAAGCCGGGGTTGTTTTGGTATGCTGATATAAGTTGTCTTCATCTCCCGAGGTAGGTCTTTACCTCTGAATCCTTCATCTCCCGAGGTAGGTCTTGACCTTTGAATCCTTCGCACTAAGCCATGCTACATGAGCCTATGAGCCATGCTCGGAGGCAGCAACGCAGAACATATCTTGTTTATTTGCTAGTGTTAGAGTATAGAGACTATTGAAGGTTTGCCATGCATCACCTCCATCACTCCGAAGGGGTTTATTGGGTATTTTGGAGTTAGTTGGTGTGAACACCCATCCCTTATTAATGTCTAGGTCAAAAGATAAGGCTTGATGCCTATAAAGGCATGTACTTGCGACATGTACTTGCGAGGTTCTCTAATACATGGAGTATAATTTGAGTTGTGTTATCTTTTTCTCTTGAGCTCTCTCTCTCTCTCTCTCTCTCTCTCTCTCTCTCTCCTTATGGCTATCCTCCATCCACTATGATCATAGCTTGAGATCCTTCATCCCTCTCTTTGCACATGATCCATCTTTGCACCACGAATATTACGAGGGGAGAGGGGGAGGGGGGTTTGTATATGTGAGTGAGTGAGTGTGGGTATATATGTGTGTGCGCGACGCGCACACGAATGCATGCATGCACACTCGCTCACACACACGTCCATGTGTCTCATACAAGAAAAATAATAATGAAAAAATATCATTCCAATCTATGGATCGTTGATATTATAATCCGGCCTCGAAACTCTTGTCAATTAAAAAGTACCACCTCGTTGCCAATGGAGACACAGCCTAGCAATAAGGTGTTGAAGTCCCATGCATGAGGTGCTAGGTTTAAAACCTGTTGGCTGACTATTGACGGTGGCATAAAAAGCACACACGCACACGAGCACAAAGATCCCAAAAAAAAAGTATCGTCTCGCTCTGAACCAACCTACGGCATTCACGCCCCAACAGAGCAACTAGCTACCCACAACCACAAAAGCTGGTTCAAAGGACAATGAGGGGACACCCGGCCAGACACATTCCGATGAAGGTTGGTGCACCGGCCTTTTTCTCTTTGCCATCTGAATCTAGGTTGGGGTCATCCTCTCTACAACCTTGTAGTGTCAACGCATACTACTCTAGTTCTTGCTCTATGTGTTGAGGGATTATGCTAAATCTGCTAACAGAAATCAAACAAAAAAAAAAGTTTTACATAAGCGACGTGTTTTTAAAGCATCTATGCATTAACTTCCTCTCATTTGCATTTTACTCAATAGCCCTCAATACCATTCCAAGGAGATGGGAGAGAATCAAAATAAGAAATATTAAAGGGGGTTGTCGAGTCACAAAAATATATGGCTAGGAGTTTGCTAGTATGTAATCCTTCATGTTGCAAACCTATGCTTTTTAAGAGGCAAACTCTGAGCAGATTTTAGGTTTATCTCTATTAATTAAGAAGAAATAAAAACGGCACTTGATTTGTATTCATACATAAATAATCAAACATTACAGTAATGAACAAATCACAAAAGTAAAGTAATAATAAAACCTTAAGAATCCATGGCGAAAAATGCAAAGGACTAAAAGATCAATTAAAAATTTTGAGAGTTTACCTTAATATTCGATGTGTAGTTCCAATATAGGTAGTTTTTGCATGATTAATTCTATGGATATCATTTGATTAGTCTTGGGGATTTTTTTTCGGCGAGAATTTAGTGGTGAGCTTTTTTCATTTTGCCGAGCTTTGGTTCCTTGGGGTTTTGCTTATGTGGACTACTCTAATGATGTGCTCGAGGGGTTCACTAAAGTAAACCCTCTATATCACATGTGTTCAAGATCTATTTTAAAAATCCCTTATCTGTGAATTTTTCATGAATAAAACGTACCTTTTTTTCTATTCAACATGTGAATACCCCCTTTTAAATGGTACCCTTATGTATGTAAAAAATGTGTCAAAAAGGGATTTTAAAAATCCCTTCTGTTGAACCCACGTACTACGCTTACATATTTATAAGTGAACCCCCTGAGATGATGTGGCACTTGACATGTCCATGTCGGCATGTGATATGGCATGGACATCATCATCATGAACATACATGCTATCATGTGCATACATAATTATCCACATGATGGCCATGTATGATGTCATAGATCATGGACATGTATACTACCATGGACATACACATATCATCCACATGATGGCTATGTCTAATGTCATAGATCATGATTGGATGGTCATAATGTCTATATATGTGTGGAATAGGTTGTATGGGATCTCCACGTGCTCAATCTTCTCTTGGTGTGCTTTTATAGTTCATGCAATCCACATATGGTTGGAATGGGCTCTATGTGATTTTTATATGCTTTCTCAAGGTGTTCTCTACATGGCCCATGTGGGTTTATACATGCTCGTTGTTATCCTAGTGTGGTTTATACCGTCAAAATGGGCTCTATGTGATCTATATGCTCATTCTTCTCATTGTGTGCTATGCATGATCTATGTGGTTTTGTACATGGTCGGAATGGGCTACCAAAGATCTTTACATGCTTGATGTTATCTTGGTGTGGTCAATATGGGAATGGGCTAAACGTGTCCCATACATGGTTGGAATGGGCTCTATGTGATCTATATGCTTGGTCTATATGCTTGATCTATATGATGGGTCTTCTCGTATTGTGCTTTGCATGGTGGTCCATGTGGTTTATACGATCAAAATGGACTGCCCAAGATGTTTACATGTTCAGTGTGCTCTCTATGGTCCATGTGATCCATATATGGTTAAATTGGGTCGTATGTGATCTCTATATGCTTGGTCTTCTCTCACAGTGTGCTCTACATGGTCCATGTGGTCTTTGCAAATGGTCAAAATGGGCTATCCAAGATCTTTACATGCTCATTGTTATCTTGGTGTGGTTTTTTTAGACGGAATGGACTCTATGTGTCCCCCATGGTTGGAATAGGCTCTATGGGTTACCTGATATCTTTAATTGCATCATCTTGGTGTGGCTAGTATAAGAATGGGTTCTATGTGTCTCATACAAGAATGGGCTAGTATAAGAATGGGCTCTATGCATCTCATACTTGGTCAGAATGGGCTCTATATGGGCTTTATGTGTCCCATGCATGGTTGGATTGGACTCTATGCGTCACATGCATGGTTGAAATGGGCTCTAAGTGATATATGTACTTGATCTTCTCACAATGTGTTCTATGTGATAGTCCATATGGTTTGTCCAAGATCTTGATATGCTTAGTGTTATCTTGGTGTGCTCTATCTGATTTATGTGACCTACGTATGTTGGAATGGGCTCTATAAGATCTCTATATGCTTGGTCTATGTGACATGTGTATGTTAGAATGGGCTCTATGTGATCTCTATATGCTTGGTCTTCTCACGGTGTACTTTGCATGGTTCATGTGGTCACTATACATCATCGAAAAGAGATCTTTACATGCTCAGTGATATCTCGGTGTGTACACAGTCCATGTGTCATCTTGTACATTGTTGAAGTGGGCTCCATATGATCTTTACATGCTCAGTCTTCTCACAGTGTGCTCTTCATGTCCATATGGTCTCTACATGGTTACAGCAAATTAGATCAGACTACACAAGATCTTTATGAGCTTGATGTCATCCCGATGTGATCTAGCATGATGCATGTGATCCACATATGTTTGGAACAAGCTTCTCAAGACCTTTACATGCTCAATGTTGTCTTGGTGTGGCTTGTATGGTCGATATGGCGTGTACATAGAAAGAATGGGTTATCAGGGGTCTTTACATGTTAAGTATCATCCCAATATGACCTATATGGTTAGAATGAGATGTGTGTGATATATGCAAGAAAGTAACATCTAGATTAGTTTAAGATTAGCCTAATTATCCTTCATTAGCCTATTACAAAGAAAGCTATGGAAGTCTAAAGATATCTAATATCCACCAATGATATTCAAAGGTTTACCAAAGGTACCATCATCCAAGGCCCTCATGCCCTAATACCATATGTGTAAATACTTCTAAGCCCCGTGTGCCTAGGCCCATCCCCCATGTGAATGTGCAAGCCTAAAATCCCTTTGTTACAAACCATCCCCTTCTATAATGATTGTGTCCTCAAAATTGAAGGCTGGTTGTGCACAAAAACACATACAAAAGGGTATATACAAAAGCCAAAAATCAAACATATAATCCAAATACACTCAAATGTGTCTAAGGACCTTTTGGATCGAATAAGAAACCAAAAAGTCACACGATCAATGCCATAGACCTCGTGCCACTTGGATCGAAAGGGTAAGTCGTATCACCCCTTAGTCACGAGTGTCCAACGACTACCTAGATCAAACATGAAGTAACCCCTTAGTCACAAGTGTCCAACGACCACCTAGATCAAACATGAAGTAACCCCCGCCACACTGTTAAACGGTGGTCAATAACAAGGATGCCTGGATCAAATGGAAATCCATCAGTCATACCATCAAGATCACAGTTTAGATACCCACCAAGATCAAAGACAAATGTGTCATGATAGAGTGCGGTATTAGCTCACAAGATGATCTCCAATATGACCAAATAAATTAATTCCCCAAAACTAATGCATAGGTATCCGAGAGAATCACAAAATAATGCTTCATAATCCAAGTCAATGTTGGATCAAGAGCTTATGTATCATGCCTAACTATAGGTAAACCCATGCTCTCAACACATGAATCATCTCGTAACTCAACCAAGGCTTAGTCCCATCACATATGATCACACAAGTATGATCCATAGTGTGCATATCCACATGATCTAACTCACACACATCACTATCACAAATATCATGATCAAGTGCATGTATAGTATCAATATTATCATGTGCATGTGTATCATCATGTGCACATATATCAATATCATCATGTGTGTGTGTGCGTGCACGCAATACATCATCATGTGTATGTATATGAGATTCATCATCATCATTTGTGCCAATGGTGATGTGGTATACATCCTCAGTAATATAATCACAACTACTCAATAATGAAGGACACCCAAATAAGGGACCATAGGAATCATCCCAACTAAGAAAAACTGACCCATCTGCCTCTTAGAAATATCTCAATGGCCAACACTCAATGGATCGTCGAATGTGCCAATCTCTCTCTTCCCATAGATGGTGAACATGTGTACATAATAAACTCTGCAATTCCATCCTCCATCTATGGCCTGAATGGACTATCCCACCATCATGTGAAATAGATGATGAAGGATCCAATGTGGTCAAAGTCTAGATGTCCCAAATGTATATACAAAGTCGAAAAAAGTGATGTGTGATCTAATTGTGTCAAAAAAAGTGTTGTATAATCTAATCGTGTCAAAAAAAGTGTTGTATAATCTAATCGTGTCAAAAAAAGTGTTGTATAATCTAATCGTGTCAAAAAAAGTGATGTATAATCTGATCATGCCGAGTAGCCCATGGTACTGCATACAAAGAATCCCCACTAAAAATCTAGCATCGCACATGTGTCCCCAATCATCAAGAATCACAAAATAATGTCAAAGAAAGAGAGCACCATTGCGAGTAGCAGAAGGGTAATAGTAAATAACCATGGATGCACGTGAACACACCCAAAAAGCACAAAGTATGCAACAAAGGCTAGAAAATCCCCAAATGTTTGAATCAAGCCCATATGTGAGCAAGCCCATAAAAACATGAAGCATGTGAATGCTCTCCACAAGGTACTCCCAAATGTGTGAACACTCTACAAAGCACACAACTCACATCATATGTGAATAAGCCCAAGGCGTGTGTACAAACTCACAAAAATACCCAAAAGTGTGCTCGAGTGTGTACAAACCCAAAAAAATCCCAATAATGCAAGTTGCATGTGAAACACCCCAAGGCCCAAGTAAATGTGTTATGAACAAGAGAGCAATGTGGTATGGACCAAAGGTATGAACAGGCCAAAAGATCGTGTGGACAGTTTAAAAGGAGAGAGTCCTCAAGTGTAAAAATGACAAAACCCTAAATGTTCAAAAACTTTTCCTTCTCTTTTTTCACACTACTGGCACTAGTAGCTAGAGAGCTATGAACTCTTGGAAGCTCGATGATGGCAGCACTTATTGAACTAAGGTGAGAGTTCTCTTGAGCTCCATGATGCAATCCAAGTCTTTTGCTAAGCCTAGAGCTTCCCAGCTCAGTAATGGCAACAATGATGCAAAACTATTTCATCTCTTTTTTTTTACATGTTGCCTGCGCTGACTATGTTTGTATTTTCTTTTTTCTTTTTTCTTTCTCTCTTTTGTGGTTGCTGAATGTTGTGAGCCTCCAAGAGGGAATGAACCAAAATCTTTTGTTTGTTTTTCTTAGAAAAGAAAACCTGTGATGAAATGAAACAAGGTGTTAGCAATTGAGCCTGAAGGTGATGACGCCTATTTTTTTTTATGTTTTTTCCCTGTGTTATTATACATCCATCTTGGGGTATATTTATCATCTTTGTACAAAACACATTCATTATCTATCTATCATCTCATTTTTTGAAAAAATCTTTCCAGTGCACTTAGCCATGGCGGTTGCGCTTTATGCAGCTTTCACATCTAGAAGAGCCGATGCTCTGCCTGTGCTTACATGGCGGCTGCGCTAATCCTCCTAACAAAAGGAAATGAAGACCTCAACCAAATCAAAGCTTTACAGTCATGCTAGTTAACCTTTTCCTTATGTACATTGCGTTGGGCCTCAGAGAGGTGACAATCATGGACTTCTGGTGTCAGGCACACTGAGCTTGAGAAAGTGCACTAAGGTTGGGTTCATGGCGAGCTTTGTGATAAAGAAGACAAACTAGAAGCTATGTAGGTGACCAAAGTGGTGCTCGTGTGTACCAGTAAAGAGTCCATGTTGTCAAAGTGGTTGTTTATATAGGAGGCACCTTGTATTCCTTTGCTTGCTACCCTTTGAAAACGGCTTCGTACAGTTTGATGTTCTATAAACCACCGTCCACAATTGTCACAACACCCGTTAATGCACGAGAAATTCTCCTATGAGAGTAATCACATGGTCATTAAGGTCTCTCTTAATTGCTCATACAAGAAAAACTATAATAAGAGTGTGTTAAGATGTCGCTCAAGGTCTTCAACAACAAGGAGATGAAGAAGCCGGAGTCGACTTCAGCCGATCGCAAAGAAAAGAATGTGGCAACTCTCCTGAGCTCGAGAAAAAGCCTCTTAGTGTTGGCAACTCTCTCAAACCCAAGAAAAATCCTCTTAGTGTAAGCCAGAGTTATAGCTTCAACTATTCTCCAAAAAACGAAGCTAGCAACTTTTGTGAGCCCAAGCAAAATCCTCTTAGTGTAAGCCATCACTGTGAGGGGCCCTGCTCATGGGCATCTCTTCATCATCACAGCCCCATGAGTGCCTCCTCCTCTATAAACACCTCTGTAAACAATGCTTCCCAAACATATTTCTTTGTTGTTTTTGCCCAATCTCAATCAAGATTAACACTAATCTCCTACAAATTAGCACTAATCACTCAAATGAATCTTTGTTGACAATGTTGTTAATCTTGTCTAAGATTTACTACTGAACACTCTTGTATATGCAATGGAACCCTAGCAACACTTCTTTTGCTGTCCTTTCTTGCTTGCAAATGAAGATTAACACTTATCCTTGTTGGATCAAATTTGCAATCTGTAGTGCCACTTCATTGTTGTCCTTTGTTTCTCTCAGTTCTTAAAACCTTTACACTTTCTTTGCAACTGTTGCTTGCTCTTAACAATTTTTTTTCCTCAAGTAATTTCTTCTTTCTTTTCAAATTGTTTGAAACCTTGTGGTGTATGGTGCACACTAGCTTACACCAGTGGACTGGGTTCAATTCCCAATAGGGACATATTTTGTATATGCATCAAATACATAATATCTTGCACTATTTTGTGCATTAAGCTGCAATCTGTAGCTTAATGCACAAATACATAATATCTTGCATTGTTTTGTGCATTAAGCTGCTGCAATCTACACTCAATCTTTTCTAAAACTACACTCAAGACAACATTTTTGTGACCTTGTTTTCTTAGACTTCCATAAGATTAATATTGATCTTTGAAGATTAGTACTAGTCCACTTGATTAAGTTGTAAACAACCTAATCTGAGGATAATCTTCACAAACCACTGCTATTTAATCTTTCTTTTGTAAACATTTCTTGGCATTTCAACCATTTCTCGATATTTCTATTATTTCTTGGTATTTCAAAATTTTCATAGTATTTCAATTGTTTCTTAATATTTCAATTGTTTCTTGCAAGAAATGAACAAGAACTATAACAAATAGCAAGGAGATGTAAAGAATGTGTAGGATTTTGACAAATATCACTCACAATTTGTGAATCTTTGCACAAATCTTCCTCTCTATAGTTGAATCTTCAATTTTGCACTGATCTTGAAACAAATCTTCATTGTTCTTCAACTCCACTTGAATCTTTAACTCTGCACTTGAAACTGCACAATAAATTGTATTCTGCAACTCTGTCTACAAACTTTTTGTTAATTTGAAAACTGCAACACTCAACACCAGTAATTCTGCATAATTTCTTGAAACCTGCACCAAGATTTTACATAGCAACCAATAGGTTTTCCAAATTGCCAAGATTCCCCAAATCTAGGCAAATGATGAAGAAAACTAGGATTTATGTGTAGGTTGATTGAAGAAAGACTCTAATCAAGATGGTTTGGCAACAGATTTTAAGAAAATTCATGTTGGAAATGATTGTAAAATTGAACTCGAAAATATCAAGAAAATTAAGATTCTCTCAAATCTGTGCAAGAATTAAGGTTTTTGAAATTTGTGATTAGCATATATCTAAAAATGATTATCACTATTCCATTGCTAATCCACACAAAATAGAATCATTAAAAATTTTAAAAACTATGTAAAAGTACTAATCCAAAAATGGATTAAGCACTAATTGTTTCCTAATCAAAACATCAAGATCCAAGTCAAGAGCTCTAATACCAATGCAAAAAAGTAACATCTAGATTAGCCTAAAATTAGCCTAATTATCCTTCATTAGCTTAATTAGCCTAGATTACAGAGAAAGCTAGGAAAGTCTAAGGATATCCAATATCCAATGATATTCAAAGGTTTACAAAAGGTACCATCATCCTAGGGGTAGTGCCTTTTATAGTCCCAAGGCCTTCATTCCCTAACACATTGCATGTGTAAATTCTCCTTAACCCCATGTGCCTAGGCCCATCCCCCATGTGCATGTGTAAGCCTAAAATCCCTTTGTTATATTTATGTGGTGTATATTCCCTATGTGGTGTTTAAGGGCTACATGGGCTTTGTATCTTATTAATTTGCATGCTAGGAATAACATTTTTGAGTGGTTTGTAAGGTCCACATGATTTGTATATAGTTGGGTTCATATGCCACCGCCGAGGAGGCTTCCCAAGCCTTTAATGCCTCTATCCTTTTCCTCAGGGGGTCCTCTACCCGCAGCTCCCTCAACTTCCTCGACTTTCCAAGCTTCCTTCCCTATCTCCTCACTCCAATGCTCTTCCAGAAACTGGACCGGATGCTCACCCGTGCCAATGTGCAACCTTCCGGTGATTGTATTTCAGGTTGTGTGCCAAAGATGTTAAAAATAACACTATAGGGCCATAACATCATTTTCAGCATTAATTAGTGGGACCTTAGGATGTGAAGATCTTAGTAATGTTAGGGGAGTGAGATAGTGGAATATGTTTTTAGATTAAGGTTCATGTAAAGATTTGGGATATTTGGTTATGATTATGATGGGAAATTTAGCATGGCTTTTTGACACCTGGGGTGATTTTATTTTATTTCTTACTAAGGTGATCATCTCTCAAAAAGAATTTGACAACTCCATCTCTATCACTTCTCTCTGCAGGCTCGTGTATTCTCCTCTTGTGTATTCTACTCTCTCTCTCGTGTATGAGACTAATAATTAATTTCTATCAAGTTTTAGGAAGGGTTTTCAAGAAAGCGCATACTTTGGGGTACAACACAATCATGGATGGTCTACTGCATGAAATGCAAGTCTCATGTGTGGGGGGTGGGGTGTAGCCTCAACTTGCTGCCCCAAATCATTGTTATTGTGTGTAATGATCTTGTATATATATATATATATATATATATATATATATATATATATATATATAATTTCAAGAGCTGGTATTAAAATTACATGCCATTAGGGTATATTTGATCCCACTACCTCCACTTTGAGAGAGAGAGAGAGAGAGAGAGAGAGAGAGACAGACAGAGACAGAGAGAGAGAGAGAGAGAGAGAGTTCTATTAACATAGACAAAAGACCAAAGGGTCTATGAGACCAAAAGCATTACAATATGAAGCAACTGCATCATGAAAAAAGAAAACCTACTAGTTGTTTAGATAAAACCATCGTTTGAGAAACCATGTTACATAGACCATGTACAAAGATCTAACCTTATAATGGCTAAGACATGTGGTGTGGTAGAAAAAAAATAGCTATCATGCCTATAAACATGTCCTTTATTTGGAGAGAGAGAGAGAGAGAGAGAGAGAGAGAGAGAACAGTTTTAGATAACAACATGGAGAGGCGACACGACCAATATGATCCATAGGATGACACCAAAGTGCAAAAAATCAGATTTGAGCTATGAATCTCGTATTAAAGTGCAAAAGATGGGTCTCAAACCTCAAATCTCTTGCTTAGAGAGTGAGAGATGCTACAAATGCATTATCATTGCTTTTACTTTTGTCTTTCGAGCAAAGGATACCCCCTAGGAAAAACAAAACACTGAAAAACCATTATAAATAATAACAAATAATAACTTTTGATGCATGCATCATGGCCTTCAAGCGACTCCCTTTAGGCATGAGCCGTCACTTTTCTTATTTTTCTCCCCTAAGGCAAACAAAAAAACAAAAAAACACTCCCCCCTCCACACTCCAAAGAGCACCTGTGTTTATAGGCAATGGGATACCACGAGAGAACGAAGCGGCTCTGGTGCATACTGGAGCAGACAAAGGAGGAGAACATGATGCAAGAGGAGGCAGACGAGGACATGATGTAGGAGGAGGCAAAGGAGGACATGATGCAGGAGGAGGCAGAGGAGGGCAAATGATGGTGCATATTGGGGTGGACAGAGGAGGGAGTAGGTGGAGTGAGGAGGAGGAGGAGGAGAGGAAGAGGGGGTAGGAGGATGAGGACGAGGAGGCAGCGAGGGCTCACTACTCGAAGGGAAAAAAAAAAAGGAGTGGGCTTTGGGACTGTAGAGCGCTACAGCCCTCCCCATCCCTTGTAGCGCTCGACACTTCCCTCCCTTTTTTTAAAGCACTTTAATTAATGATTATGGTGTGTCCTCTGGTATTAATTAGGAATTTAATTAACGATGCTAGTATCTCCTTTCATTATGGGTGTTATGGGTGCATAGACCCAACTCTAAGTGCGTGTGGTGCTATGGAAAGGATGCGAGATGTGGCACTAACCTTACCCTTCATTTGGGAGCTACTTATGGCTGCCACAATAGCCCGTCGAGCAGCCAAAGCGTCCGCAGAGTTCCTCTTCTTGTTAACTATAGAGGAATGACGAACACTTTGTAGCACCGCCATGCCAGCTCTCCTCTCTCTTCGATCTCCAATGTCGGAAAGCGCCCTGCAGTTGGCCATGTTGGGCAGATCAATCAAAGCATCAAGCACACATGCCTGTGATGAAGACGTAAGGTCTTTGAAATAGGATTGGAAGATTGCATGGGCACGACGATGTGCCCCTGACTTTGATAGTTCTTTCCTATCCACACGAAAGGCGCCCAAAGGAGGGGGGTGGATTCTTGTAGAAGAGAGGACTCAAGAAGGGCGGGTTCATGTGGATTATCTAAACTAAGGGGTAATGGGGGGGAAGAGGACGAAGGGAGAGGAAGTGGAAGAGGAGGAGCAAGGCTTGGATCATCGCCAACGGAAGGTGTTGCTCGTTGACGTGCTCTCCACTCTCTCTTTCTCTCACGAGCTACCCTTCTCCTCTCCTCCTCTTGAACTTGGTGGATGGGGGGGAGTCTAGTCCTATCTTTCACTTTGGATATTAATTAATTAGTTCCCCTATCGGGGCAGTAATTAATTTGATCACAAGCTAAGATTTTCATATATTATTTCATTCTTGACATTGTGAAGGATTTGACGTTCTAGAGAAAGCAAATAGAACTCATTTTTCAAAAGAATGCCAAATAAGAGCAGGAGTGCAATGAAGAAGCAAACCACAAAATTAGACAAATGCAAAGAATGTGGAAGTTAATTTAAACAATGAAAAAGCAAAACCGAAGAGTCAAAACTTCACCCAATCAAGCTCTCTGGGAAAGGTGGTAAGGTTGGGTGTAAGATGGTGGAGAAAAATGGTAAATACATATTGAGACAATATACATGTAACCAAAGGAAGGTGATAGAAAGGCGAGTTACCGTACTATTGAGACATATTGAGACAATAGACATGTAACCAAACATAGTGAGACAATAGACATGTAACCAAAAAAAACCTAGTGAGACAATAGACAAATAGACGTGTAACCAAAGGAAGGTCCACAATTATTTAGGACTAAGTGCGAAAAATAAAATCTTGCAATCACATTAGGACTACGTACGAAATATGCGGGGTTACAATACGTGTAATTGGTCACGAAAAAACAACTGCCAAAGCATGATGCAAGCAGCCATAGCTGCAAAGCATGATGACTTCGTAGCAATGTATCTGTTTTAAACATAATGATACATTGAATATAATTGTTAGCAATCCACATTAAGTGATAGCGGATGCAAGCAAATAATCCCCAGGGATACAAGCAATGCGTATTTGGGTTTAATTCAGGGCAGCCCAAGTAAGTCCACAGAGGGAGGAGAAGCTCCATAGGCCTATATAGCTAGAAAAAAAAAACCCCAAGGAGGACAGTCGATAACCATGGCTAGAGAAAACTTGGGTGATAATCTGGCCCCCAAGAAAAAAGCAATAGCCATGGCTAGCAAACGATGGGGTGATTACCTAGGACCAGACAGTATGGAATTGCTGATGTGTGTAGAGGTGGTCATGTCGATCTGATGCGACGAGGTTTGAAAATTGGAGCTGGAAGAGGAGACTTTAGCAGCAGAGTGAGTTCTCATGGCAAATTCGAGCAAAGATGGTGCGTCTTCGACTTCAGTGTCGCCTTCTAAGATCCTAACCACAGTGGTCATGCATGGCCTTATGGTAGGATCCTCTTGGATACACCACATGGCCACTTTGATGACCCTCTCAGCCTCCTCCACCATCTCATGTGTCATGTTATCTAGCCTCTCGTCGACGATCTCTATCATCTTGCCCTCCTCCACCATCATCACCGCCCATGCTGGGAAGTACCAGAATGTGTTTCTCGATAAATCAAGGTTCCTTCGCCCACTAACAAGCTCCAACAACACCATGCCATAGCTATATACATCACTCTTACTTGTCACAGCAGCTTGCAGTAGCCACTCTGGTGCCACATACCCTGGTGTACCCCTCATGTTTGTCACTACATCACTCTCTCCTCTGTCGATGAGCTTTGAGAGCCCGAAGTCAGAGAGCTTGGCTATGAAACCCTCATCCAAGAGGATATTCTGGGGCTTGATATCAAGGTGGACAATCCGTTCCCGTGACTCTTCATGGAGGAAGGCTAGCCCTCTTGCTGTGTCTAGGGCTATATTGTACCGGGTTGGCCAATCCAAGAACTTTGAGTCGGAGAAGAGCCATGCGTCAAGAGAGCCATGGTTCATGTGGTCATACACGAGCAAGCGCTGTGATCTCTGTGTGCAGAACCCTCTAAGCCTAACAAGGTTGAGATGGTTAATGCTGCCAAGAGCAGCTACTTCTGCATGAAACTCCTTCTGGCCTTGCCTTGCACTCTCCAATCTCTTCACTGCTACCCTTGTGCCATCCACAAGGTTGCCTTCATACACCGACCCGAACCCACCCGACCCGAGCCTCTTGCTGAACCCATCAGTTGCCTTGTTGAGCTCCTTGAATGAGAATCGAGTGGTCAAGCCTGGCAAGCTCTCCAAAAATGCATCATCAGCATGCATGTCTGCCAACCTCCTCCTGATCTTGATGCCTAACAGTACGAAACTCACCAGGCATAGTGCCACAAAGACCACTGAGATGATGATTATGCCAATGACCACCTTGCTTGAGAGAGTGCTCTTTACAGCATGAGCGCTCGCTGGAGATCTGTAGTAGGAACCAGCAGCAGTAGATGAAGAGGTGTCGTTGCCCACTTTTATGTATGCATGGAAGCTGGTGTCTGAGACCTTCTGGATGCTCATGACATACTGGTAGTGGTAGCAGCTTTGGGTGTTCTGCTGGTAGAAAGCTATGGAGCAGTTGCAGCTAGAAGCACATACAGATTTGCAATGATCTAGAGATGAAGTACTCTGATAAGTGAAGTCATTAGCAAAGTAATTAGCCCCTACAAGTTCCACAAAGTAGTTGTTGCCATCGGTGCAGGTGGGAGGATTGGACAAAACACAGCCTGAGGTGGGATCTGATGGGTTCTTGGCATGGAAAAGCTCACTGTTTGAGCTCATGAGAGGGCAACTGCAAGACCCATAAGAGCTACAGACCCCATAAGTCCCACAGTTGCCAGGGAGGGCACAATACAAGCTACCAGAGAAGATCTCCTGATCAATCCCCCAGCCATAGTGCAACCTATACACATAGGTTCTGAAGTTGCCATCTGGATCAAGCCTGAAGAAGATGTCGCTGTTGTTATCATTGGATCCAACAGGAATGGTGAAGGAGTGGTTGCACTCGGGGTTACCATATGTGGGCTCTTGCCTGAATGTGACAATACCCCCTCCACTACTATAATCCATGGAGGTGCCTATGCAGAAGGGATGCTGCACAGACTCAACTGTGTTGTTCTTGTCTACTTGTGAGAACCCAACGACATGATACGGCAAGAGCCCTTCAGGAGTGCCCACATACATGATAAGGCCCCCTGGCTCCATCACCACAGAGTACGTGCCTTCCGATACGTTACTATACGAAACACTTGCAGTCACCCGTGTGCCAGTGGCAATAACTTGCCCTGGTAACAAGGTATCAGAGGGGTGATCAAAGCTCTGCCATACTATGTGACCCTTTACATTGAGCAGTACCAAGTTGCCTTGGTCTTGCAATGTGAGGGTAACTCCTGTGGTGGTTGATGCGGACCAAGCAACAGAGCCATCAGTGTCTCTCAGGTGCACGTTGCCATTGCCATCAAGTTGAAGGATGGCATTCTCGTTAACTGGGTGATTTCTATTGGCGATCCATACTTGTTGAGCTCCTGTGCTCTGTGTAGCATCAATGGTGGTGGTGCTAATGCCTGGCATGTAGACAATAGAGAGAAGGTATCTGCCATTGGGTATGGCTACCCATCCCCATGAGAAGCTCATGTTGGTGCTATTCAGCAATGAACTGGTTAAGCCCACTGTTCTTGAGTTTGTGCTGCTAGTGGTACTAGTGGTGGAAGGCACAGCAGCATGGGCTTCAAAAGGATAAGAAATTGAGCTCCTAGCACAGCCTAAGGTTGTCAGTTGACACACTCCAATCGCTATGAGAACCATAACATGGAGTAAAGCTCCATCCATGTGAGTGTCTGTGTGGGTGTGAGAGAAAGGCCTACAACGCCACCCACATGTAAAGTTAGCGCGTATATGAAGAAGAATACCCCTGCGAAGAGGAACTTGGAACTTTGGAAGGCGTTTGAAAGTAAAACTTAGCACCTAACGCGGCCCGCAACGTGTCATATAAATACGCTGATCGTACCATCTCATTTAAAGTTACATTACTGGACTAACCCGCCGTGCTTTGCAGTTATATAATTCTCCACTTGATGTTTTTTTCGAATTCCCAGAATTATAGGACCTTACCTCTCCTCTCTTCTCTATCTTTGTCTCTTCTCTATATTATCGTAAAAAAGAGTTTCACAAAGCTTCCACTTGATATTTTTCAAATTCCTAGAATTATAGGACCTTACCTCTCTTCTCTTCTCTATCTCTTCTCTTCTCTATCTATACAGGATTAACCACAACCCCACCTCCCTCCACGTGGGCAAAGGAGGTGGGACTATTTCAAAATAACCACTCCTCTTGCAAGCGTGAGGAGGAGCCAAATCTCACATCTTCCAATGCAATTTTGAATTTAAATCTAAGAAAATCTCATCTCACATCTTTCAATGAAATCTTTGTATACATGCTAGCATGCCTATAGATACACACACTTATATATATTATGTATGTATGTGTATCTATAGGTATGTAAGCATGTATATATAAATAGTGTGCATGTGCATGTGCATGTGTGTGTATGTGTAAGAGAGAGAGAGAG